>NC_060042.1:706250-1400000 GCF_905333055.1 Maniola jurtina
ACTGAACCATCGTTACTCCATACCCCATCCCACGCTTCATACAAATATACTTTGGATAAATTTATCAAATCAGAACAATAATTGGTGAATGGAACAGTATCTCCAACACGTATCGCCTCATTTGCCAATTGGTCAGCTCTTTCATTTCCGGGAATGCCCACATGGCTTGGAACCCAAGCCAACACAACATCACAATTTTTCTGTGAACACTTATATAAAAGATCTCTAATGCCAAAAACAATTGAAGACTGCTTATGGGATTTGAATGGAAATCTATTGATAGCTTCTAGAGCACTGCAGGAATCAGAGAATATGACTGTTTTTGGTATCTTTAAAATTAAAACATATTCTAAAGCTTTAAGTAAACCATAACATTCACCCGTGTAAACGGAAGCTTCAGGTGGAAGTTTAACTTGTTGTATACCCTTATATTGTGAATGATAGATCCCAATGCCAACGCAACTCTTATCCTCATGTTTAGATGCATCCGTGAACACATAATGCCAGTCAGGCCATTTATCATTGAGAATGTTTATAAATTCCTGTTTTGAGTTAGGGTTATTTTTTAATTTGGATCCTATGTCGAATTTAATTTCCGGGACAGTAATAAGACCCTTGTAGTTGTGTTGGTATAGAGGAAGAATAATACTTCGATGAGTGGGAGCTCCCAAACTTTCATATTTTCTAAGACTGTTTACAAGACATGGAGAATCTCTATTAGTCCAGTAGTTACCGGTATCAACCTGATAAGCAAGTTGACGTATCTTTAAAAACAAAGGATGAGAACTTAGCTGTAATGTACGGAAAAAGTATTTATCACAAAGGAACTGTCTCCTTAGATATAAGGGCGGATCACAACATTCTACCTGAAGACATTTTATTGGAGTTGATTTCATCGCACCCGTAACCAACCTCAAAGCCTTTGCCTGGATTATATCCAGCTTTTTAACTGCAGTTTTATTACCAGGATGTAATAGGAATGTTCCATAGTCTAAAACACTTCTTATTAAAGCATTGTATAGCAGTCTCATTGTAAAAGGATGAGCACCCCACCATACTCCTGTAAGACACCTTAAAATATTCAAATTTTTCTCGCATCTTAATAAAACATATTCCCAATGTGGAATTCCAGTAAGTTTAGAGTCCAATATTACACCTAGAAATTTCGCCTGATCTTTAACTGCTAGCGGAATTCCATTGTAATTAATATGAGGAGATGGTAGATTTCGCTTCCGAGAAAATACTACAACAGAGCTTTTAGATGGTGACAAATCTAGACCATTATTATGTAACCAACATTTTAAGGCATTTAACGCTAAGTTTAACAACTCACTAACATTATCTAAGGATGGCCCAGCAACATACAAAAGCAAATCATCTGCATATTGAAGCACATTTGCATATCTATTTACAGAAATGTCCAAATCGTAAGTATAAATGTTATATAAAATAGGGCTCAAAACAGAACCTTGTGGCAAACCCTTCCACACAGTTCTATAAATAAATTCATCTTCGACCGAATCTAGCGAATACTTTATATATCTTTCGTACAACATATTTACAATAAAATTAATTAATAAGTTAGGAATATTCAGGGCAAGCAATTTATGTTTTAGAATTGAAATATTTACATTATCGTAGGCGGCTTTTATGTCCAGGAAGGCAGCAACCAATGACTCATTTTTAGAGAAGCTTAGTCTTATGTCTGTGGTAAAAATGCTTAAGCTGTCAATAGTACATTTACCTTTCCTAAAACCAAACTGGTTTCTCGATAATAATGTATTATGTTCTAAAAACCATTCCAGCCTGATTTTAATAAGGTGTTCAGCAGTTTTAGCTAATACTGACGATAATGCTATTGGTCTATACGATGTTGGATCTGAACTCGGTTTATTCGGCTTCCGTAATAAGATCAAAGTTTGGGACCGCCAGGATTCGGGGACGATACCCGCCATCATAACGTTGTTGATCAAAGAAAGGTAGTACCTGAGACCATTGTCGTCAAGATTCGATAAGAAGGAATAAGGAATTCCGTCTTCACCTGGTGCAGAGTCTTTAGTCGTTGAAAGTACGCCTTTCAATTCGTTAAGTGTAAATGGCGAATTTAAATCTACATTACAATTATTAGACAATATGGGGGTTAAGGCCATGGGACATTCAGGTACATAAGGAGGACCCAAACGATCCATGACTTGCTCTGCTAGAACTGGAGATATTTTATTCTGTTGGGAATCTTTAAATGCAGATCTAAACCTTCTTATATTTTGCCAAACAATTGATGGTGAAACATTAGGACTTAAGGATTTACAAAACCTGTGCCACCCTTCATATTTTTTTACCCGAAGTAGCTCCTTAGTAGTATTAGCAATTTCTAAGTAACGCTCAAAATTGTCATCAGTCATATTTTGGCAAAATTGCTTCTCTGCTTCTTTTCTTTGCTTAACTGCATTAGTGCATTCTACATCCCACCATGGTGGTGATGGAATAAATTCCATACCACACCTTTTTACAGGAAAAGTTTCATTTGCAGCTTCAATTAATATTGTAGATAATGCTTGTGAGCATTCTAATATGTTAGAGTGACTAATTTCTGGTAAATTATTGATTTTCTTTTCTACAGCTACACTATACAGACTCCATTTAGCGTCTATCAGTTTATGTTTTATGCGTGGCTGTCTTACATGTTTTGGAGGTTTTTCAAAAGGGAAAGTAATGATTAAAGGGTAGTGATCACTACCACCAGTAGATTCAGCGGGAGACCAGATGAGAGATGAAGCAAGATCAGGAGTGCAAATGGACAAATCAGGAGCACTAGGTGTCCGTGCCAACCGAGTGGGAGACCCAGTATTCAAAATGCACAGATTATGGGAGCTTATTAAATCTAACAACTTTTCTCCATAGAAGGTTGATGTTGCACAACCCCATAATTCGTGATGAGAGTTAAAATCCCCTAAACATAAAAATGGTTTCGGTAAAAAATTAAAAATTTCACTAATTTCATTAAATATATCATTATTAGGACGAGAGAAATATACAGATACATAACATATACTATTTACAATAACTGCAATAACAGACAAGTTATCGCTATGTACAGGAAGAGTGATAGGTGTGAATGTCAGAGTATTTTTGATGAGTATAGCCACTCCACCATACCCATCAGGTCTGTCTTCCCTGAGACAAACATACCCCGGCATTTTGAATAAAAATTCCTTTCTCAACCATGTCTCTTGGAGACAGATGAGAAAAGGATCATGTTTATTTATGAGATGTATTAAGTCTTGTTTTCTACTGTTGAGACTCAAGCAATTCCACTGAATCACTCTGGCTCTGTGATCCATTATTATTAGATATTTGATATAAGGCTTCAATTACTGTGGCAACGTGGGACGGTGTAACTATATTCGATTGTGATAATAATTGAATCAATATTTTAATAATGTCTGCCATTTTCATGTTATTTTCAGTACTATTGTTATTAAAATTAAACTTCTGTTTAGGTAAAACAGGATCTCTTATTATTTCTGAGTGGGCAAAGTGGTCATAGCCTTTGCTAAGCTTTGAGGGTAATCTTGGCTTTGCGAAGACTGTTTTTTTATATGAATGAGGCACTGAGTTTGAAGTGGATGGAATGTTGGATTTTTGAGGACCATGTATATCCTGTGGTGGAGAGGATGATACAGGTGTTGAAAACAAAGCTTCAGCATATGACATGTTTGAAACTGGTGGATGCATTTTAATTGCTTCCATATAAGAAATACAACTTTTGCTCATGGTTTCTTTAATTGCTCTTTGTCTGTTATGTTCTAAACATTTTTTATTTATAGCTTGATGCGCTCCCTTGCATAAGCAACACCGGTAATCCTCCTCTTCCACCTGACAAGTATCACCAGAGTGCCCTTGGGTACATTTATAACACTTTGGCACTGACCTGCACTGATTTTTCACGTGGCCAAAACGGCAGCATCGGTAGCACTGCACAGTCGGATAAATATACAATTCAACAGGTAAAGCCGTGTAACACATGTATACCCGGGTAGGTAAAATTTGGCCATCAAAGGTTATTATTACTGTCCCAGTACTAATGAATTGGTTTGTATCATTTACAACGATTTTTCTTTTGATCCGCCTTATTTTAATGATTGGACCACAACCAAGTGGAACACTCATGTTAAGTAATACCTCTTCTTCGGACCAGTCATTAGGTACACCTTTTACTACACCCATGCGTGTGACATTAAAAGTAGGTATAAATGCCCTATATTTTGCGGATTCAAGAATTTTGTTTGTCAAGAAATTATTGGCATCCAAGTAGGAAGAAAAAGCCATACTAATGCGATTCCTTCCTACCCGTTTCAAGCTTCCGTTCACAACACCATTGAATTTATTATGTTTTAAAAAGCGACCAAAAGTTATAGGATGCAGAGTAGTCGAGCTATCACTATTTTCGCATTCTTTTTGTATATGCACTACATATGGGGCACTATCGGATTGTTGGTAATAAGTACGGCCAATTGGCACTCGAGTTGGTAGTGAGGAGGTTCCATTATTATCGGTGGGGTTTGTAGATTCAGTAGGGTATGTCGGATTTGGGTTAGCCTTGTTATTATTACTATTATTATTAATTTCAAACTTGCAATCGCAACTGTACTGTTCTTTTCCATCTCTAGTTTTTGTTTTCCTTTTTCGTTTATTACATGTTAAACAAATGCGTGAGAATATTTTCCTTTTAAGAGTTTTGTCGACATTGGACACGACAGATACATCAGTGTCCATTGACGACTCAACCGCTGCTATTAGTATATCCATTTTTGATGTATTATCCAATGATCCCGAAGGATTTGACCCCCCTGGATCGGGGGGCCGGATGTCCATAACGTTGAAATTTAAACTATACTAAATTTTAAAACTTACCTATATATACAGCTATCTACTATGAAAATGTCACTAAAACTACAATATTTACACTATAAAACAACACCAATCCCTTTCCAAATTGTATTAAAAAATTAAAGGAAGAAAATTTCACGTCCGCTTATGTACGCAGTTTCCCGCCCTTTTTTCAATGTCCTTTTGACATTACCTTGAAAATGAAAAGTACAGTCGCCAAAAAAAAATCATTCGCCAATTTATTTTATTCAAAAGACAACGGTTTTAATATAACCTGGGGGAGTGAAAGCTCATATTTTCTATTCCTCTGATAGTTGAAATTTTTGTAGAAATCCATAAATATAAAATTGTGTCTGTCTTTTATTTTTTCACGGTCCATGCGTTAAACCGATTTTGAAGAAATTCAGCACAGAAATAGCTTGCATCCGGGTAAAGGTCAGGCTACTTTTTATCTCATGAAATCATTTTCAAAAAGCTAAATCCACGTAGATGAAGTCATCATGTAGTAGTTATAATAACATGAATATAAATTAGTAAAAAATCAGAATCAGAATAGGTAGGTACCTAGGTAACAGGATAAATTAAAAAGTTTTTTTTTTTTCGTTTTTTATGTCAATGAACAAATATTTTGAAACTCAAATTAAGTTCTTACCTACTAAAAATAAATTGTTTTTGGTAGATTGGTACCTAGATCAAATATTTACAGGTGCTTTAAATAATTTCGGTTCTTTCAGCGGACGATGGCGGATTCGAACTTGGTGCATATTTAAATAAAATCTGCCAAACTCCGAACATCGATGCACTCGCCAAACGTGGTGTCATCTTTAACAACGCTTTCACTTCCGTCAGCAGTTGCTCTCCTAGGTAAAAGATTTAAATCATAATTATTTTACAATTTCAATTAAAAATTTAATTGACTCTATAGTATTGTCCCATAATAAAGATTTATACCGCTACATCTAATCTATCGTATCTGTAACCGCAATCAAATAAACGGGAGATCAAAATTCTAACTACACTTAAACCATGTACATAGTTTGTAACTATGTAAATACTTAAACTATGTACTATATAAATACTAAATAGAAAAAAATTTTAGTCGTGCGGCATTGCTGACTGGCACTCCAAGCCATCAAAATGGGATGTACGGCTTGCATCATGGCGTTCACCATTTCAACTCCTTCGACAATATCACCAGCTTGCCAAATAAGCTGCGAGAAAATGGCATTTATACTGGTAAGACTTTTACTAATCTATTTAAACGGTAGATGCAATAGTTTGAAATTAGCAAGAAACAGTTAGGTAAAAATTTTTTGCTATAATCCGCCAACAGATCCGCCAACGGATCTGTTGGCGGATTATAGCAAAATAATTTTTAACTGTTTCTTGCTAAACATGAACTTCCGCAAAGTAACGCCTGATTCTATCCAATAGTTTGAAATTAGACAAGCGGGGGATTTAAGATTTGCTGAGCCTATAAAAGTTTAGCTTAGCTAATTATCAACTTTCGTGATGCAATTTAACCTCCAAAAAGGTATATTCTCGAAATCTATTTTTTTTGTAAATTTTAGGTATAATCGGGAAAAAGCATGTGGGTCCTCATGAGGTGTACCGCTTTGACTTTGAACAAACAGAAGAAAATAATCACATCAACCAGGTTGGACGAAATATAACATACATCAAGCTCCTCACCCGAGAATTTCTTGCTGAAGCTAACAAACAAAACAAGTAATACAAGACACCTTTTTCTAATTTTAATATTTTGCATTAGATTTTTTCACAATCACCTCATGAGAAAATATACCTTTGCCCAGCAACAAGACATTAATAGGCTGTAGTGTTCCGCTATTCTTCACAGATTCGTATTGGATATGTGTACCTAGCAACTTACGTCGCGAGTCGCGACGGACTAGTGTCCAATTATCTTCATAAAATGTATAACTCCAATCGCCTTCTGTTACCTCATGACACAAAACAGTAACCTCTTTGGGTTCTCATGTCTGAATCTGGTGTTATATTACAGACCATTCTTCCTGTACGTCGGTTTCCACGACCCCCACCGATGCGGGCACAGCCACCCCGAGTGGGGCCCGTTCTGTGAGCGGTTTGGCTCTGGCGAGCCTGGCGCGGGCCGTATCCCCGACTGGCAGCCGTGGTACTACCAATGGGATGAGATACAGCTGCCGTACCATGTTCAGGTAAACTGGAAGGTTGATGTTTCAAATTCCACCCGTTGCAATATTGGCGTGCCTACACTTCTAGCACAGGCTTCACGCTTGTTGATGGGGGAATATATAATGTTACATGGCTAATATTATTTGGCAAAAAAATTGGTTTGACAGTAATAAGGTTTTTATCCTGAATTTAGCTTAAAACTTTCTTTAAGATTTCCTAAGATGCTTTGGCTCTCCTTTTATTCAAACTCTCTGCCCTGACTCTGCTTAGCAACCCGATTTGCCGAATTATTCAGCCTGTTATTTTATAGTCCAATGCCTAGCTATTATTGGTCTACTAAGAATACGTTTTCCCAATGTTTTTGTACGGCAAAGTTTGAAAGTTGGGACACACTATCTGCTCTAATGGGAATAACCTCCATTTTGTCACTCAATGCTACCAAGTTCAATGCTGAAAACGTTACTCCTTATCTAATAATATTTGTTAAAGGATACTGAACCAGCTAGAAGAGATATCGCCGCACAATATACAACCATGTCACGATTAGATCAAGGTAATCAGACCTACATGGGTTTACATTTATCACTCCTTACAATATAAATAATCGATTAGGGATTTGAAATATGTGCAATTAGCAATAAATTAATGTCCTTCGGTTTTATATAGGTGTGGCACTTGTCCTGAAGGAATTAGAAGCAGCCGGTCATAAAGATGATACTCTAGTTATGTACACATCCGACAACGGTATACCGTTCCCATCTGGCCGGACTAACTTCTACGACCCTGGTCTCCGGGAGCCTCTAATAATGTCGTCCCCTGACCCTGACGCGAGGAGGAATGAGGCATCCAGTGCCATGGTCAGTTTACTGGACGTCATGCCTACTGTACTAGATTGGTTCGGAATCAAAGAGGAACAAGAAATGAGTAATAATATATGGGGCGATGATAGTCCTAAAAGTTTGTTGCCTATTTTGCAAAAAGGTGCGTTTGATTATTCTTGTTTTTATAGTACATGTTATGTACCTAAATACGATTATATTAGCTTATTATTTCACAAATCAGTAGATCAGTAGATCTAGTACCAAAGTTTGACAGCTACAATAATATAATGATCGTAGGTACTCGTATACTGACCAATACTACTGGCTAGAATGCACAGTTGCAGGAAACTCTTAAAAACAATCAATTCCAACAATTACGATTACTGCAATGATAATCACAACTTGGTTGCCTTTTAAATAATATGATTTCAGAACAGTATTTAGAGAAAACATAAGATAAGAGCAATGATTTCCCAGATAATATAAGAAAGTTAAATTTCTAGAGCCGAAACCCAATGACCAAGATGTAGTATTCGCGTCACAAACCCACCACGAGATCACAATGTACTACCCGATGCGCGCGGTGCGCTCGCGCCGCTACAAGCTCATACACAACCTCAACTACGGCATGCCTTTCCCCATCGACCAAGATTTATATGTATCACCTACTTTCCAGGTATGTTTCAAAATACATAAAATTCAAGTAAATCTGTAAATTGAATTTGAGTTAGTATATCATAGCACCACACCAGGTAGGCTGAGGATATCAAATGAGTCTCAAAGGGGGTCGCTGGATACAAGCGTCATAAGACCTAGGACTGTGGAATTAGGTTTATGACACCTAGACAACCAACCGATGGACGCCTATTTCCAGTAATAGGCGTCCATGGGTTGAGCCCTGAAACTATGACGGTAATGACGAGTCTGCTGAAGAATGCCATTTACAAGAAGACAACACATAACATTACACAAAACTCATCATTTTCAGTATCTTATGTTTATAAGATTGTTTATTATATCTTCGCAGGACATTTTGAATCGCACTCGTAGCAAGCAGCCCCTGCCGTGGTACAAAACGCTCAAGCAGTACTACTACCGCCCGCAATGGGAGTTCTACGACTTACGCGCCGATCCTTTGGAACTCAAGAACTTGCATGGTAATATGTGTTACTTAGTTGTTTCGGTTTAGTTATTGGTAAAAAAAATATTATCTTCATTTCGAATTTATTTCACAAAAATAAATAAAATAAAAATAAATGTAGGTGTTTTGACAGTTATTTAATTTTTGTTACTGACTGTACTTGCAATGGCATGGCAACTGTTTGGCAAAGCGTGGCGAACATGAATCTGTAATATAGCGTAGCAATCCCGATGGCAAAATTCTTTATTGAAGGTGGCAATTTTAAAATAAAACTTTTAGAAAGCTTTTTTGTAGGTATTCTATTCAACTTGACTTCAATGACTAGGTACCAAAGCTTGAAGGGTAGGGCAATTTTACATAAGTTTTAATCAACCTTTATCTCTTATCCTTGCCATCATCCAGGTAAGCCGTCTCTGGAGGGCGTGGAGTCGTCTCTCCGGGCGCGCCTGCACGAGTGGCAGCGCCGCACGCAGGACCCGTGGCTGTGCGCGCCCGGCGCCGTGCTCGAGCGCGCCGCGTGCCAGGCGCTGGACAACGGCCTCTCGCACTTCCTTCATCACTGATTATATTATTTAATAGATGATGCCCGCGACTTCATTCTGCGTGGATTTAGGTTTTTTAAAAACCCCGTGGGAACTCTTTGATTTTCCGGGATCAAAAATTACCTATGTCCTTTCCCGGGATGTAAGCTAACGCTTTACCAAACGTCAAAATCGGTCAAACTGTTGGGCCGTGAAAAGGTAGCTAAGTATGTAGTTATTTTTTCTTTTTAAAAATGTTCTTAAATAACCAGAATAAAAATCTAGATACTTAAGAAAATTAATGATTTAAAGATCCTTCAAATAAAAACTACATTTCTCTTTGAAAATTAAATGTGAATCTTGCCTAATCATAAAAATGATCAATAATCTGTGATTTAGTATAATTTATTTTTCAAATATATTTAAACACATGTTATGACTTATGACTTTGTCTACAATTTAGCATTAAGTAATATTTTTAGTATTTAAGAGAAGAGTTTATGAATTGTTCTAAATAATTGACATAAAAATAGAGATGTTTGTGAAAATAAAAACTTATACTTAATTTGCATAATATTCTTTTTATTTGCTTGGCACTTTCAAATAATAATAACCTACATAAAATGTATTTAATACATTAACTAACTGTACAAATAAATTATAAAATGACACTTGCAACAAATATGTGACTGTCCTTATAAATGCAAAAAATCAGAAAATAACAAATTAATACCTACTCAGTTAAGCTGTTGATCCTTTACATCTACACAGATCAGAATATCACAAATTATTCAACAAAATTTTATATTATTAAATTATACACAATACACTAAAATAAATGATTTAAAAGTAACAAAACATTTTAATTTTTGGTAACTTAATCATAATGAAGACTAGACGTTATTCACATTGGGACAAGACATAATATTTTTGACTAAAATAATATATTCATGGTTCCTATTGACTAAATATTCCTATACGCTATGTATATTCTCTTTATATATATAAACATTTAACTGTTATTATTAATAGTCCAGATAAAAGTCGTTAAGTTCTTCCAGGTCAGCTGCTAGGTTCTGATCAAGAGCATACAAGTTCTGCATCATCTTTTCAGTCTCCATAACCTGCAAGAGGAATATTATGAATGTTAATTTCTATCTAATGTCTGCTAAAAGGAATGCTGTGCTGTTAGAAAACATGCAATATTTTTACATTTATCAGTTGTTTGTTAATCAATCACACTGCCACAGTACTGTGTAAAGTACAGTATCCATATATGATGCGCTTACCATAAGACCAATCTGTTCAAGCCTTTTGCTCTTCATAAGGTAAGTTCTAATGTAGATGTGCAGGTATCCGTACACAGCACAGCAGAGTGCTATCACACCACACAGCTTCATGGTAGCTTTCCAGCTGCTAAACATTTTCTCCTGAAATTAACAATCAATTAAATTAAACTGTAAACACACCAGGTGGTATTTACTAATAATGCAGCCAAGGATTTCCCTTTTGCCTAGAAGTTGCCAATCCATATTTAGAATTTTCACACTAGATCGTTCATCGTACGCCACAAAAGATAATACTAGACTTCTTAGTTCTTACCTAGCGCATAAAAGAGACAGCGATTGTAAAAGAAATCTAAGGATAGTTCAGGGTAACTTACGGGTTGGATGGCGATCAGCGGCATTTCTTCCGTAGTTTCGGCCATTTAGACCGAGTTGAGAAATGCAGATTTGTATGCAATAAATAATCTTGTTTTTACTCTATAGAACAATTCGTAAGAAATTCGCTGTTTGCATTGAAAAAGCGAAATACGCCAAAAAATATGAGCTTCGAGTGCTTTGCAATTGTAGCTAGGTATTTAATAAATAACAACACCGATCTATATTACCGAATAATCATTTTTGTCACAAGTATCGATTTTACAGGTAGAAATTCAGATTCACTTCATCAATTCAATTTACTGCACCCGGCAAAAATATGACAAAAATTATAAATCACAATCAACTTCAAAGAGTCGGCGCTTTTTTTTATGCGCGAAACATTTTTTTTTTCTCTCTCGCATGGCTTTACACTGATTAGCCAATGTCAAGTTTGTAGTTATTTACAAGTTAGGGAATCGATATGTATAAGTATGGACTCCGTCTGTGCCGGTGCCCGCCGACATACACGCGGCGCCCCCTTAGAGCGCTTCCCAGTCAGTTCCACCACCAACAAACACCAGCAGAACACAAAAACCGGCCACTTCTCATAAAAAACACTCCAAAAAAGCACCGCACGCGCGCCAGCAAATGCCACCACAGACGAAGTCCGCGCGAAACATTACAAAGAACATCAACAGCGTTTCGTAGTGATGTGAATTTTTAGACAAAAACGTGACTACCATTGCGTTACGCTATGTTTTAGTTAATCTGTGAGCGTGTATTGTACATAGGTATTTTATCCAGAGCCGTAAAATAAATTAAAAAAAAGATCATTTTGTCTTTGTCAATGTTGTCAGCGTTGTCAACACAGAGTATTACTTGTCATTATAAAACAAATAAAATAACCAAATTATGTTATTGGTCTGTGTTAAAACTTAAAAGTTAAAACAATGTAAGGTTAGGATTTAGAAAAATATTTTACAAAGGAAATATTTCGTAGTTATTTTAGTAAATTACGTTCTATGTGCTTTCAATAAAATGGCAACGAATTTTGTAAAATATTCGCAACTTATAAACAACTCTACGAAATACGCACAGCGAATGAAAAGGTTATCCAACAGAATCTTCAGCGAAGTTGCGATTCCTACTAATCCTAAGTCAATGAAAGTTGTGAAGATCTTCTCAGCTAGACCGCTCCACACTAATGAAGAGGTAACAGTTCACAATAATATAGAAAAAAACTTGTCTCGTATTCTCAATTGCTGAAGGTAGTGAATGAACCCTTTCCAGATTGACGATCCACAATGATAGGGGATATTTTTTGGGTAATAATGAGATGGACTCCTAAATCCCTTCGCATTTGATTTGACTCAAGAGTCAGAAAATGGGATTTTGATTTTAGGTTTAAAGATTATCAGATTTTAGTGATAGGATCAGGACAGCAAACTTCACTTGCTTTATGAAGCACTAGGAACTGAAAACCAATTTCGGACACCCATCCAGTTAGTTACTGGGCCAACATCGCTTCACCAGCATAATATAGACACTGTTGTTGCAACTAGGCCTATAAAATAGCAATCTTATTTCCAAACTTGTGATCATGTTTTTGTTTATGTACATATTTTGTTATAACTATTGATTCACAGATTTCACTCTCTTTTATTTTTTAGATCATCCACTACTACCCTCGGCATGTGGAGACAGGCAAGTTGATGATGAAACTGCGAGAGTATGGTCTGTTCCGAGATGAACATCAGGACTTCAAGGAGGAGATGAAGCGCCTCCGAGAGTTGAGAGGCAAAGTCAAAGGCTGGAAGAGAAAGATGAACTTGGAAGAAAAGCAAGCTTAGATATAATAGAATCATAATGCACTTTGCTTCAAGACCTGCAATTTTTTGTACTGAAAATGCAAGTGATGTAATAGTAAGTTTGACAGCCTCTCTGACTCAAAGCAAGCCCTGTGGTCTTAAAGTGAAGGGCTAACTTCTGGAATAAAAAAAGTTTCGTGTTTAAGCAAGCGTAGTGTGGGATGCCCTCCAGCACAATGGACCGACGATATAAAGCGGCTGGCGGGAAGTGGCTGGATGAGGAAGGCTGAGGACTGGGTGTGGTGTGGTGGCACTATAGGGAAGGCCTATGTCCAACAGTGGACGTACACAGGCTGATGATGGTGATGATGATCAGCATGGCTTAAAATGTGTGGATGTTTCTTTTATATTTATTTGATGTATCAGCATTTCTTAAAGCCGAATCTTGGTAAAGATGTCACAATCATTTTCAGTATGGAAAAATGTGGCTGTGAGTTTGAATAACAGAATAATAGATTTAGTTATTAATTATTTGTAAATAAAATATATTAATAAGATAATTGTGGTATTAATTGGATTTTAAAAATAAAACATAGTAAAAATAGCCATCATTTATTTGATTACAAAATCTTTCGTCAGGAAATAAATTGCTACATAAAATATTTTAACACGAAATGCCTCAACCGAGGGCTGAGGCGCGGCCACGCATACATACACTCGCCACCAGGCGCTGACCGAGTGACTAGTGCATGCGAAATTAGTTCCTATCACCTTCACAATATGCAATATTATAACATGCACGTTAGCTGGCCCGCTAACGTAGCTTCGAACCTAAATACCTACAAATACATGGCTAGGCGTATACTGGCAACAGGCGATGCAATAAGGGTCAGATCTACAAAGCGCAGTTTGACTTTGCTGACTTAATGCACTGTTAAAATGAGACAGCGTTATACATTGCCGACATAAAATCTGTCTCGTTTTAACTTTAAGTCTGAGCAGAATCAAAGTACGCTCTATAGATCTCGGCATTACGTCTCGACAACGTTGATACATATCGAGCGTTGAATGAAATACTACACAGAGTAAAATGGACCTTATGTGCCTTCTTTTAAAGTTGCATCTACTGGTATTGGCATTACTCACTGATTTTTATTTAGCATAGATTTGTTTGGGGCAAAACAAGGCAATAAAGGTCCCTGTTCATTATAGCGGAGCGGAGGGGAGATGTGTTTAGCAATTTTTCTCCGCTCCACTGCGCTTCAATGGACAGACACCCTAACGACGATGTGTGACGGCGACTAAGGTCTGTACCTACATTGGTGGTGAGGATGCGGAGAACATATTATATCTTTGCCTCACTATGGGCAGACACAAATTCAGTGGATAGATGCTGTTTTCACACAGCATCCGATCCGAACCCGAGAATTCTCTATACAAAGTAGCCGTAGTAGGTACTATTTGTACGAGTGGTTGCGGACTAGACTGAATTTAGTTTTGTGAATTAACCACAATATTACATCTATGAACCCTTGCAAATTGCTTCTGGACGCAGTGTGAAATCGACATTCAGATTCAAACCGAGTTATCTATATATCAACTATTTTGGATTCAGATTGAATGCCGTGCGAAAAGAGCGCACACTCTTTCACTGAAGCGAAGCGGACACGTATTCAAGATCAGGTCATTGTTAGATAATTTTATCATTTAAGTACAATGTACATATTATATCTCCGTTCCGCTCCGTAGTGGACAGACACCCTTACGATGCAACCGCGGCCGGCATGTCAGCATACGCCCAGCCTAACCATCAAGCCACAGACAACTCCGATAGAATAGAAAACATTAATCGTAACCAATAACTTCTTAAAACATCCATTTAATATACGAGTAATTAACGTAATTAGTTGCCAGTGCAATAAGCCCCAGATCACTTGGTCGGGTCTATCTATTATACATACAGTGTGATCTGCGATTGTGAGAGGCAAGTTATAATTTAACGCCCGCTCTGTTACTCGCGCCGCGAAAACCGCGAACGCCGCGAAATCCACGAACGCTACGAAACAATAGCGTGAATCGCGCTTCGTGGTGTTCCCTATCTAATTTCGGTTTTATAGTCCATGGCGAAGGTACTACGAATTAGACTGCATAAAACTAAAACCGAATGTAGACGGACATATTTTTTTGCGTTTCACGCGCGAGCGTAGAGCAGGCTTAACGAACATGCGAACAGTGACGCTTTACCATCGCGACATACTTGCAAAGTCAAGCGGCGTTTTACTACAACTAAACTTTATTACGTTCAGCATACGGTTGAAATTGGATTGATGAAAAAAATCGGTGTACATACATAAAAAAAGATCGGGCCGAACTGAGAAATCACCTCCTTTTTGCCAGTCGGATAAAAACATGGAAGTTTCCCATGTTTAGTTTTCATTCTTATTTCAACCGTAAATAAAGGAGAGTTTCAGTTGTCGCTTTGACTCTACTAGTGTGCTCCGTCGGTTAGGCATCGTTCTTCCTACGCTGATGTCGGTCGCGCGTACCATTCTTACTATACACGCTGCAATTTTAATGGTTGTCTTCCCGAGGCAGAACGATTTGCCCTCAGTCGTACTATCGAAACAGAGTTATAAATGGAAATGTTTTTGTTTTGAAATAATTAAAAAAAATGATCAACTCGAACGAGTGAGAAACAATAGTAATTCACTAAATATAACGTAAATAGTAGGTAGGTACATCCACTGGAACCGCTCTACCGATAAAGTGAAAATGTTTAGAGCAAAATAAGCTCTCGCGTGTAGTGATACGGCATAAACTAGCCTGCACGCACGCGGTATTACTATTGGTCCGAGGTCTCTTTCGAGTTTTTTTGGCATTTTTGATTCTAATATTTTTTTATACTTATAAATCGATTGTAATATCATGACAAAATCATTTCGCTTTGGGGAAACAACCATTAAAATTTCAGTTTGTATATAATTCGATGACAGTTAAGTCTTTAACTGCCTACGTGACGATGCAGTCTGGCTGAACTATAGAACCAACTTAGATTTAAGATAGTTAAAACGAGACAGATTTATGCCATAACACTCTTGTTTTTTACTCTAAGGCTGAAATCTATAGAGGGTACTCAGACTTTGGTGTCAGTTAAAACGATAGATAGATTTATGTCAGCGATATAACGCTGTTTCGTTTTAACTGTCTTTAAGTTTGAGCAAAGCCAAAGTACGCTTCATAGATTTCAGACTGAGTCCAAGAAAAGTCAAAGTATGTTCTGTAGTTCTCAGCCTAAGATGGAAGCGGGCTAACGTGAAAGAGGTATACCAGACACATACCCCTAAACGGCTTTTATACGGCATCGTACCGGAACGCCAAACACCTTGGCGGCACCTAGACCACGATTTACAGTTCGATTCAAACGAAACATACATATATTCATGACAACATTAACTGGGTTTGTAAGCGAAGCATAGTAGAAAACCTTCCGCAGTGTATATTATATTACCATGTACGTTAAGATACTGTTATTTATTTATTTATTTGCTACACTATTATCACATCTCACAAAAGGTAGAAAATATTACAAGTGGATTGTGTAAAACCTCAGGCCTGGCGCCCACTGGTGGTAGGGCACGGCAAGAGATCCTTCGGCACTCCTACATGTAAATGACGGCATGCTGCGACAGCCCTAGGCATGCTATGACGTTCGCAGGCATGCTGAGGCATCCGTCCAAGCTAATGACGTGTGCGGGTCTCGGGCTCTGTCTGGTTTCAGCATTCCAAAAAATACGAGGCATCCTGAGGGATACCGAGGCGTTCCAAAGGCTGCCAACACGGTATGCCTAAGCTTACAGCAGAAATGTTTTTGAATCGACGACCATTATCATTGAAATTAAAATCTAAGCGTCATGTAATTATGGTCTGTTATTTATTATTCGAAAAATCCCTTGCCGTGCCGTGCCGCCTGTTACCTCCGGGCCCTAGAGTATATAAGCAAGCTATAGAGCGCTTACAAATGTTCTATATACATACTGACTAACAGATGTCACAGTAAGACAGTCAGTCTGCTGTGCTTTTACTAAAAGCGGCTAACTCCAAAAAGTAGTTTTTGAGTTATAGCCAAAAACAAGAATTTTCAAAAACTGATGATTCTAAAAAACTACCTACGTAGTTTTAAGGGATTTTATGAAATTTTTGGTTTAAAGTTTTTTAGAAACATTATTTTTAGGGTTCCGTACCCGAAGGCTGCTAAGGACCCTATTATCAAGGCTCCGCAGTCCGTCCGTCTGTCAGCGGGCTGTATCTCGTGAACCGTAATAGGTGTTGAATTGAAATTTTCACAAAATGTATTTCTATTGCCGCTATAACAACAAATACAAAAAAAAATAACCATGATACAAAAGTTTTAAAATTACATATAATCAAAAAGTGTTATTTCTTGTACGATAGTACGGAACTTTCGTATCAGACTCGTATTTAACCATTTTTTTAAAACTTCAGTATTGTTTGAATATAAGTTACAAACTACTTTTTGGAGTTAGCCGCTTTTGATATAGGAGCGCTAGTGTTGCGCTATATTTTATCGTGAAGTTGTATAGATGAAGTTATCATAGACATAAGTTATTCTCTAAATGTTTGTCAATGTTTTTGAGCCTTAAGGTTAGGATGGATGAGGATTAGGACGATCCTACTCGTTCACAGCCTACGGTTCATACTCTAAAGTGCGCTCTATACTTAGCTTATATCAACTCGAAGTGTGAAACATAGTTTTGTGTCGATGAACTATTTCCTTAAGTAATATTACCGTCGACACTGACTTACGACGCACCGTTTCAGAAATAGCCTAATACTAGCGTTAGTTTAAGATTTTATATTTCACCAACGACTGTCGAAACTCTAGTCAAAGTAAAATGGACTTTAGTCGCCTTGTTTTACAGCTCAAGTTCATCTATACATCTACAGCAAGCGATCCAAGTGGAAACCTTGCTAAATTAAAATAGGTGATACTGAATTTTTTACTTTAAATCAAAGTACATGAGGTCCATTTTACTCTGACGTTTTCTATTTCGACGGTTACGTTACAGAGTTTGTAGGAATTTGCTCATTTCTGGGTCATCATCATCATGATTAACCCATCGCCGGCCTACTACTGAGCACGGGTCTCCTCTTAAAATGAGAAAGATTTAGGCCAAAGTCCGCCACGCTGGCCAAGTGCACATCATGGAGAACTCTCAGGACTGCAGGTTTCCTCGTCATGTTTTCCTTCACCGTTATAGCAAGTGATATTTAATTAATCTTAAAATACGCATAACTCTGAAAAGTTATAGGTGCCTCGAATAGAAGGCCCGACATCTGAAACAAGGTCATTAACACATACTACCGATTATAGTATTACAATTCACTTATATAAATTGACATGTTTTGGTATTTATGCAAAACAGCTAAATGTCAAAAACTGTCATGTAACATTTAAGATGGCGTTCATTATTATCATAAATTAATTAAAAGTAGTGTTCGTACAGTGCTTGCGCGTCAGTAAGTCAGCGACGACCTTTAAGTATCAGATGGTGAATACAAATATTTTCCTTATATCTCTTTGTCTTCTTATTTTTATACAATATTATGTCGTGTGGTAAGTGGAGAATGTCCTTAGGAATAGCGGTGATCCACCAGAAGTCGATATATCATGATTTTAGGTCACATATTATACAAAGTGTCACCAGAACGCTAGCAAAAAGATGACAGGTGATAGTACGTGATTTTTTTTAAAAATGCTGTTTAAAAAAAAATTAAATGTTCACCATATATTGCAAATAAATCATCTGATTGACGCTAGAGGTCAACGAACGTAAATAGGTCACTCGGAGTCAAAGCCGCATCTTAGGTGGTGCATTGCCCCGAGTTTATACTAAATCACTAAAACTACAAGCTAAGGCAAATGGTTATTGGCATTAGATTCTGTTAAAGTAGTATAATATCGCTTAGCTTTTGCTGGCGTTCCGGTTACACCCTGTATAGATTCATATTACTATAAATAATCTATGTTTCAGGCTAACAATTTATTTATGACGCTGACACATTGCTCTGTTTTGGTGCTGTGAAAGGGAAGATGAGTGGAATTTGCCCATTCCAAACAGGACCACATTTTTATCGTTGTCAAGGCATATCTGACGATTGACTTGCGGAAAATTTCGATTTAGCTGCCTTATCGCAAGAAAATTTTAGTATAGAGTTAGTACCCGACAGGAAAGATTACACATAGAAAGAAAGAAAGTTAAGATCATCAGGGCAAGGTTGCCTGGCTGTCAGTTTTCTATATATTTCGGAAAATGTACTAAGAAACAATCGATCTCGCCATGTATTTATCGGACAACGAGACATTCAAACGACGCAAAAGACGCAAAGGTCTTCAGCCCTACATACTAATTCCACGGAACCAAATCAAGAAGGAAAGAAACCAAGCGAATTGCTTTGTACGAGACAAAGCACGCTTGGTTTCTTATACGCACTGCTAGAATATGGAATGCCCTCCCGGCTTCCATTTTCCGCGCTAGCTATAATAGTGCCTTCAAAAGAAGAGTGAATAGGTAGGCACGCTGCTCCTTAGGCTGCATCATCACTTGCTATTTGGTGTGATTGCAGTCAAGCGTAAGCCTGTAGTTAAAAAAAGCAGTTTATAGACAGTTTTCTCTGCTATTAAGACTAAAAAGTCAACGACAAAACGTCACATACGTATGCTCACACCTATGTGACGTTTTTTCGTACCGTACCGTACTCATACCGTATGAGTGACAGAGACGACGCTCTACGAAGTCGAAGCTGCCGATTGTCTCTTTCTAGAATCCGATGTGTAATCTTTCAGTACGAGTACCAGACAATCATGTGCGTCTATATTTTATGTCTATACTTTTGAACTGATGAATAAGTTCTAATTCCTCAGATATACACTATTTACGATCCAAAAATCCATCATTATTGGAATTATTTAATGTCAAATAAGTTATTTTAATATTTTACACATTTGCATTACGGTGGATAAACAAAGTACTTTACAAATAAAAAATAAAATATTTTTCTGACTAGACTTTGATGAAATCTTTGACAATAACAAATCAAAATCATTCCGTATTTCCTTAAACAAAGTTCATGAAAGATAAAAAAAAAATTATTAGCTTATAAATAAAATTAAAAGATTGAAAAGATATGCATTTACATTTAAAAAAATCATTACATTAAAATTATTATTTAAAAAAACAAGTCTTTGAACACAATTTGTAACCTCCATAACTCATGTCAATAATAAACAAGTATTGTTCAAAAATTAAAAAACACGGTTGCCATGCCATATTGATTTAAAAAAAATATAGCCAGTGTCACTCAGGATAATTTAAGGATTCTAACGATACCCCATACATCAAAATCTATCCAGGCATTTAGAAGTTACGGTGGAATAACGAAACTAACATACATACATCACGAACCTAGAAAACACTACACTCCTTTTTTCGTAAAAACTAATCAAAATGACCGCGTTAGGCTAGGTGCGCACGGGCGGTTAAATTACCGCCTGGTCAAATAGCCACCTCGATTTATCAGTAAGAGGGAAAATCCGAAAACAGTGAATTTGTGGTTTTATCACAAAAAAACTTAAAAAGTGTTATTTATTGTACGACTAGCTGATGACTTTGTCGCGTGTATTTAGGTTTCTCAAAATCCCGTGGGAACTCTTTGATTTTACGGGATAAAAAGTAGCCTATGGCACTTCCTGGGTCCCATGCAAAAAATCACGTTGATCCGTTGCTCCGTTGCGACGTGATTGAAGGACAAACTAATAAACAACACATTCGCACCCTTCGTGTACGAGCCCAACTGGCACTTAACTGGTTTTTTAATTATATAGGAATGCGCTTAAATGCAATCACACCAAATAGTAGGTGCAACCTAAGGTGGAACACGTGCCTAGAAAATGGCTGTAGATTGCCGCACTATGTATCGAGGCATTTGCCGACGGTCATTTGACCGCCCGTGCGCGCTTAGCCTTAACCATTTCTCCTCACTTGCACACTATATCTGTGTATAGTTTGTAACTGAGAGAATTATTCCCTCTCACTTCATAAGTATAGTGTATGAGTGAGAGGGAATTAATACGGCTATTTTCGATTCGGTTCTATATTGGCAAGAGTTATGGTCGCCCAGGTGTAACTGCCGTGTTAAAAAGAGCTGGCAAGTACAACACATTCACACATTGCGCTTGTGTAATGTCTATGAATAAATGCTAGTGTCTTGAAAGTATCTCTATCTTCCTCACACGCGGCCAAGCTTATGAGGGCAACAGAGAAAGTTATTATTGTTTTTATAAAATTATGAAATTCAGGGTGTTTTTTTTTGTTTTTAAGCCCATCCTCAGTAGATTGACGGTAGTACCAATCTCAAAATAAACAATGATTGTTTATTTTGAGGTTGGTATGTTTTCTGAAAAAATTGGATAGGGCAAAATATTAAGAGGGCAATCTCTATAATATGTTTTTTGCTATTTCATGCATCAAAATAACAGTGATGGAAGTAATCTTTTTAAAATTATTAGTTAAGGTTGTCTGGAAGAGATCGCTATTTAGCGATAAGACCGCCTTTTTGTACCTACAATTTAAGTTTTCTTTTTTGTAACCTGTCATTTGTGTTTTGTGGTGCAATAAAGTATATACATACATACATATTTACAGAGATGCATTATTTATAGCGTAGAAACGATATTGATCGCTAAATCCACGCACACAGCGCGCTGAAAACAGTAACCTCTTTAAAATGATATAAATCATTTTTTTAAACATGCTGTAAAGTAAAATTGCGTTTGTGTGAGGTGAGTACTGTGAAGGTACCAGCTTTAGTTAACGGACCTATAGTAATTGTAATTTTCCTGATGCACATATGTTTACTGTAGAGTGTAGATATAGTATTTAACGTAAGAATGTAAAGAAGTGACAAATTGAATTATTGTAGTTGGATGGACGCACGGCTGTGTAGATCCAAGTTCTCACTCTCGGTGTAGAAAGTCATCGATTTGCAAGGATGATGAATTGTAACTTGTAATCACCCGGGCGCACGGCTGTGTTGAGCCAAGTTGTTGCCACCATGTAGTCCTTAAGATCTCCAATTGTCCTTGAAGTGAAACTGACTGATGAGTTGAATGGACTCGCACGCACGGATGTGTAGAGCCAAGTTCTCACTCTAAGTGTAGTCATTGAAACACTAACGCAGGAGTTTCTATGAGTTTTATCACCTGGGAGCTCGGATGTGTAGAGTGAAGTTGTGAGCACTATGGGGATAGTTGTCTAAATCGTCAATCTCTAGGTGAACGTAAAAAAATGACTGATGAATTATATTGAACCGGGCGCATGGCTGTGATTTCGTCAAGTTGTTGTCACCGGGAGTTCTTAAGTCGTCCATCTCTAATTGTCCTTGAAGAACGAATGTATGGAAAGTGACTAACGAATTGTTTTGACTCGGGCGCACGGCTGCGTAGAGCCAAGTTGTCACTCTAAGTGTAATCAAGTCCTCAATTTTCAGGTGTAAGGATGAGCTGCCGCTATCTTGTAGTCGCCTGGGCGCACAGCTTTGTAGAGCCAAGTTGTAGCTGTTGTAATCTTCAATCTCTCGGTGTAAGTATAGTGACTGATGAGTTGTATTGACCCGGGCGCACTGCTGAATAGAGCCAAGTTGTCAGTCTAAGTGTAATCAAGTCATCGATGTTCAGGTGTAAAAATGAGCTGCTGCTGTCTTGTATTCGCCTGGGTGCACGGCTGTGTAGAGCCAAGTTGTGACTGTTGAAATCTTCAATCTCTAGGTGAACGTACAGTGACTGATGAGTTGTATGACCCGGGCGCACGGCTGTGTAGAGCCAAGTTGCGTCGCTCTAGGTGTAGTCGTTAAAGTCGTCGATAGCGACTCGGCGGTGTCTCTCGGGCGCGGCGGCGTAGGGCGCGGGCGCTCGCGAGGCGGCGGCCTGGCGCTCCGCCTCAGCCCGAGCCCTGAGGCGCTTGATAATACGCAGTCGTTCTAAAGAGTTGGATGCGTACGCTTCGCTACCCGGTTTTAGAGATTGCGAGATTTGGGACGCCAGCTGTGGAGGATAATAAAATAGATAAAGATAAATTATTTGCTCAAATATTGACACAGAAATAATAATTTACATCTGTTTCTTTCTATGACTTACTTGGATGGGAAAGGATAATACTAGTCATGGTTAACATGGCTAATACCCTCTTGAAAAAGTGTTTGTCAAAAATAGTTTCCCCATCATGGCGCACTTACCGCGGCGTGCAGCGCGTGTTGGCGCGCCAGTAGCGCGACGTTCAAGTCCGACACACACTGAGGCTCGACGTGCGCGAGGAACTTGCCTCGCAGCCGCTCGTCTTTGGTCTTTAGAGTGACGCGGTTCATGCCGTGCTCTAATGGCTCCACCACCACGATGCACAGGTTGAAGTGGCCCTGAAACCACGAACATATTGAAGAAAGCTAATATTGTGTATAGAACGCACGTAGCCTATGTCACCCAGACTATTATAACGAATCGATTGACACCTCATTCATCAAAATCGGCTCAGTAATTTAGGCGATACGGTGAAACACACATAAATACAAACCTACATACATAAATTGCTAAAATCATAACCCTTCTTTTTGGCTTTGCTTTTTTTTTGACCCGACTACGGGTCAAAGAAAAAGATTAGGTGGTTACCTTGATGGTGAGTATGTTGAAGTCGTGGCCGGAGTCGTTGTAGACGATGGACACGAAGTCATTGCCGATGTACTTGCGCTTCTCGTTGCAGTGCGGGTCCCGCGCCGAGCTGGGCATCGCTGTCGCCACGTGGAACAGAACCTGTAACAACGGGAGAGGACTTATCATCATTTCCGTCTTCCTTGTCTGTCTTCTGTTAAACTCTTGACAGAGCGATAGTGGCATTCACTGCAGTCAGAGTGAACTGAGTGAGGGAACTCTCGGTATGATCCTGAATCAAAATATACAGGCTGTAACCAGAACGTTAGCAAAAATTTTGCGTTATTATTATACTCCCTACAATCCAATGCCAATATCCATTTGCCTTATCTTGTAGTTTTAGTGGTTTAGTATTTTTCAAACCCGCATTGTATAGCGTGCAAAACTCGGGTCAATGCCCCACCTACGACGCGGCATTGACTTCGAGTGACCTATTTACGGAACGTTCGTTGAGCTCTAGCGGCAGTCAGATGTTTTATTTGCAATATATTGTGAACTTTTTAAAATACAGGATGTTTAAAAAAAATTGCGTAGTTCTTTTTATGGTTATCTTATTAGTAATCATCAGTTTTATATAATTTATAAATACCTGCATGATGTCATCATTCCATACGTAGGTGTACCGGCCGTCTTTGCCACCTTTTTCTAGATTGAGGAACAAATTAGGCTCTTCCGCGCCTTCTAAGGGCACCAGCGTTCCCAGTAACCTCAAGAAATCCATATACCTGAAATACAACAAAGTTTAACAGATTAACTTAGGGGTGTGACGGTTTTAATTAAATCTCGGTACTAGATGGTTTAATGTTTTTTTTTTTTTTTTTTGACGTGACAACGTCTTATAATTCGATAGAGCCGGCTGCACGCACGAAAAAACATGACAAACATGACTCATGCGGCGTTACCTCACTCTGAGGCGTTCCATGCAAGGCTTGAAGTGCAAGCGAGAGCGCGGAACGAGCGACAAAGAAGCACAATCGGCCTTTGTTGTCACGTTCAACTATCGTCAGTAAACCGACTTTACAGACAACCAATTTTTTTTACTAAATCTTTTGTGTTAGTGCATAGTGATAATGTAACTAGTGTAAGTTCTGAAAGAACACGTGAACAAAGTGTATTATAGTATAGAAAGGTTTATTTACTTACCTAACGCTGCCGTATTCGTTTTTTAAAATTGCAACTTCATCATCTTGCTGTCCCGGCCCCACGTATAGGACTCCCACCTGAACATTTATATCAGAGATTAGACAGACAGGCATATTATGTAGTATTCTAAAACTGGTTTTCCGGGTCGACCTGGGTAAGATTGACTGATATAATTGAATAATCAACGGTGTAAACAATTTTTCGACCTAGTTGTTCTTTACACCGCTGGGTTTTAGTGGGTATTTTGGCCGGCGAGCCCCACATATCCTCCCCGTTTCCGGGAGGAATGCGTAAAAGCATTTCCCAGCGATAAAAAAAGTGTAGATTGTGGCGCCTAGTGTTCTGTACTCGCTAATAAGGATATCTGGGCGTCTACTTGTACCTTCCATATTCTACTGGCAGTAGATAGAAGAAGACAGATGTCATTCTTCTATCTACTGCCACAGACAGATGATATTCTTGGTTGCGAAGACAATTCAAATAATTATAAGATATTGTCTACTGTATATTCTTACCTTGTACGTCTCAACGGGCGGTACCAGATCGAGGTTCTTGATGGTCCTTTCGTGGTGTTCCCCCGACACTTTCAGCGGCCGCTCGCTCAGCGCGCTGGGCGGCGCCGGCGCCTCGCCTGCGGTCAGACCGGTTACCATACATTTTATACCTACTTCATTACAATTTACAATTAAAGCTTTAATAGATCAATAGTTACGCACAACAGATGGAATCGTGTAAGGCTAGCACGGGTCTGCCCGCAAAATTCAAATTTAATTTGATTTATCGCAATTTGTAAAATCATACGACAAAGTAGGCTTATGGCATTCTAATAGCGCCAATGGCAGTATCATCTCCACAGTTTTATATAAAAATGTGGTGTCCACTTGAAAGTGGTGTCCAGTTTAAGAAATTAGTCAGAGTATCGACTAATTTATGAGTAACTCACGTCAAACTTATTATTTTGACTAATTTCTTGCTAATAAGCATATTTCAATTTAATTCAATTTCAATCAGATCAAGTTAAAGGCAAGTCTAAAATTAATTAAGTTACCTGGTACAGAGGGTGAGATGGGGTAGGTGCTCATGTTATGGTACAGCTGCAGGAACACAAATGAAGGGGAAACTCCGCCGCCGACGGTTGCTGCACTTGCCCCTGTACTGCTGGGACCACTCGTGATGTTCCTTATATCCCTAGGGAGAAAATCTTTATGTTATGGCGTAGAAATGATACACGTGACATTTAAATGTATTCGTATTATCCATTCTTTCATAGGGCACTACGACACCAGTGGCAGCGCAACCAACCGGGCTACCAAAAAAATGTATACAGCCCTGTGAAACTTGGCTGCGCACCCAATTTTGATGGCGCAACCAATCGGGCAACCAACGAAACGTGTTCAACTCTATGGAGGGTAGTTAACCTGGTGTCCGCTTGGTTGCGCAACCCATCCAGGTTCCTTTTTCAAAGGGCCTCTGTGTAACATACAGGTTGCTTACGCGTTGAATTTGAACAAAAGGTGATGCAAAATTGATTAAGAAATATTAATTAAACAATAGTATGTAAGATTTCGATATAATTACTGTTTAGTCCATAAGGAGTCGATCATAGCCTGCTCAGAATAAAGACGTCTACCACAACGCCGTTGTCCATCACGCGAATCTCGTCGGTTATAAGCTATACCAAATAAATTATATCAAAACTAGCCTGTTTCTTCTAGTAGGGCTCATGACGGAGATGGTGTTGGATCGCTTGGATCGCGCTAACGGCGGCAGTTCGTCCCTCCCGAGGTCACTCTTTTCCGTCCGACTCGTGTTGTGCTCGTGCGACTGCAGCACCACGCGGCTGTCGCTGCTTGTCTGTGAACGGACAAGACTGTTGCAATTACAGGTCGGTTAACAAGAGAGGTCGGTTAACCAGAGAAGTCGGTTAACAAGAGAAGTCGGTTAACAAGAGAGGTCGGTTAACCAGAGAAGTCGGTTAACAAGAGAAGTCGGTTAACAGGAGAGGTCGGTTAACAAGAGAGGTTGATTAACAATGGAAGTATGGATTTTACCTTTTGTAATTGATGGTGTGCGGTCGTGGACGTAGAGTTGTTAGTTTCGGTGTGAGTTTCTCCTTCGCTCTCTGCTCCAGACGTGCCTGTATCAAATTTACCCGTTAAACCGTTAGGTCGGAAATTGCTAAAAAACGAAACGACTATCGGCTCTCTTCTGTACGCACGCTTTACTGTTTTTTTTCTTGAATTCATTTATTGTTTCCTCTCAAATGGGAGAAAAATACAGCCAAAATCGTATAGCTTGGTTTTTTATTCAGATACAAGTTAGCCCTTGACTGCAATATCTCCTAGTGGTAAGTGATGATGCAGTCTAAGATGGAAGCGGGCTAACCTGGAAGGGATATGGCAGTTTTCATTAAACCCATACTCCTTTGGTTTCTACATGGCATCGTACCGGAATGCTAAGTAGCTTGGCGGTACGGCTTTTCCAGCAGGGTGGTAACTAGCCACGGCCGAAGCCTCACACCAGACAAACTCTGTATAGTTCTACTAGCCATGCGGAACTCACCGGGGTCAGACTTGTACGTCATAAGGTGCGGGTGCGGGTGTGCGGGCTGCGGACTGGTTCCGCACATCTCCTCAGGAATGGCCTCACACGATACCCGCATATCGCTTTTTTTATTCGCCTTCTTCGACGCATGCATTGCCATTGGCGCGCTCCTGTACATTTATAAGGTAAGAGGTACATACATCATCTGTATATAAAAAAATATTGCGTGTAATCTTTAAGCGCAGTTGAAGTGAAACTAATCGAGCGTGGGATTCCATCATTGAAAATAAGCCGGTAAAAGTTTCTTAACATGTTCATTATGTAGTATGTGACTTTTAAGGTACTGCAACCTGGTACTATAAAAAAACCTTAATAACAGGATTATCTAGGAGCTGTTCTGTTTGGCGGCCATTTTAAGTAGCCAAAGGCAGATCTGAGTTACTTTCAAATTGCGCCTAAAAAGTATTACTTCAAAAAATTGTACGGGATTTTCTGATCTCATTTGTACGTTAAGAGGGCATACGCACGTGGGTTCGCAGCTAGGCAGCAGTATGAGGTCGTCCACGTCGACCGTCAGCTCACAGTCTTGCAGCTGCAACGAAGGCTCACGAGCGACCGCGCCCTTCCACGACGAGGACATCTCCGGCGACGAGTTCGACCGACGCACCGGGTGACGGGATTTACCCTGCGACACACGGAATTAACCCCCATAAGTTACATTCCGAAGAACAACTCATAGGTTGATAGAAACAGTACCGTTTTGATAAACTAAAAACCCAAGATTTCGTTGGATCACCAAATCAAGTTTAACAAAAAAAATCTAAGTCTCACGCCAAAAGAAAGAGAAAGAAAGAATGAGCAGAGAGCGCGCTGGAGAGAAACTACAATAATTGCATTGATAGAAGGCGCTGTATAGTCGAAAATCCAGAATTTGAACCAGGTAGGTAGGTAGAGTAGGTTAGGTAAATAGGTAGGTTAAAGGTGCTCGCTATTTTAATTTAAAAAAAAAAGTAAGCACAAACTCACAGAATGCAAGTTTTCAGTTCGTGGCTACCACTAGTTATCTGATTGCAGAAAAAGACTCACGAAACAACAGAACAAACCTAGCTATAATGTAGCTTACCTCTGGCACGATTAGCAGCATGTCGTCATCGTCTGTCGTGCTGGACGAGCTCTGCCGCTGCGGCGAGCCGGGGATGTTGATTGGCTGCGTGCCCAATCGCGCGCTTGCCGCAGCGTTCGCCGATTGGAGCGATTTCTTATCGCTGCCTACTACTGTGTCGGAACTGGACAGAGAATAAAGGGGGCAGTTAACTGAAGCGCAGCGGAAATGTGTTCAGCAGACCAATCAGCATACGCTTGTGTATGTACACACGCACGCACGCACATACGCACGTATGGTGAACTCACCTGGATTTGTGCAAGTCAGGCGCGTGTGAGCGTTGTGAAGCCGACCGCGACATCCGAGGCGAGCCTTCCGATGTCTAAACAAATACAAAACTCTTGTACATCTCTTCCACAAAGGAGAAAAATTCTAAGATACTTTACAAAATTCAAATTCAAAAATATTTTCATCACATATTAATAATAATTAATGTGTCTTTTTCTAGATTTGTCCTTGAACCACGCTACAACAGAGCAATGGGTCGATGTGGTTTTTTGCATGGGTATAATTAAATACCTGGAGAGTGACTCATTATCCTGGAAAATCATAGTTTCCACGGGATGTTTAAAGCCCTTAATCCACTCGAACAAAATCCCGGACCTCAGCTAATTTTGAAATAAAAAACAGTCATACCAGGTCAGGTCGGGAGTCCCCGATGCCGCTGGAGAGGTCAGCACTGAGCGGCGGTGACAGTAAAGCTAGCACGTCTTGCAGCGGCCACTCTTGTAGCTGCGACGAACTCATCTGTGGGAATATACGTCAGTTATTCGATGTTTAATCCTACGGACTCGTACGAAGCGATTTACTTCCTCGTTTTTAATACGTACAGCTAGATTTTTTTTTGATATTTCTAGGCTATCTGCAATCAGTCATTTCTGCTAGAATATAAGAATATGGTATGCTCTTCCAGCATCCGTTTTCCCCGTAAGCTATATTGGTACTTTCAAAAGAAAAGTAATAGGCATCTTCTGGGCAGACGCGCTGCACCTTAGGCTGCATCATCTTCTGTTTGGTATGATTGCAGTCAAGCGCAAAGCCTATATAGTAAGAAAAACATGTAGATGTATCTCGCTTACCCGAGACCAGCCCGCACTGTCGTCCTCGTACATACAAGTAATAATCGGCAGTGTATGAGTGTATGATACTCACATGGTTCTGCATCCTCAACAGCCACGACACATCCCCGGTGGGCGAGCGCACGTGCAGCTCCGCCCAGCGCGCGCACCAGCACGGGCAAGACCCGGCCGCCGTGAGCTCGCCTACCCGGGACCAGCCCGCACTGTCGTCCTCCTGCGACGTCAGTGACGAGAAAGAAAGAAAATACATTTGTTTGTTGCTGGTGTCACAGATAAAAACAAAGCAAACGAATGTAACATTTTTATGTGACACCACCCCAATGCCTGCATCATATAAGGTCTCTCCCCTCGAAAAAACTTTTAATACGTAGAATACCCGATTTTTAAGATTTGTAGCTCTTGACAAATTGTATTTCACTTTGAGCGGCAGAATTTCCAGACTACTTTTCTAATTCTTCAAACAAAGTTAAGTGATATATCCGAACTACTTTATAAAGACGAAAAAATAACACTCACCACTTCTTTGGATATCTTTTCAAACCGCTGCGTAAATTGATTAAGGGCATCTATGATAGGGTCCGTGGTCTTGTTGTTTTCCGCAGAGTTTTGTCTGAAACCGACGCGATATTGTAGTCAAAGTAAACAAAAACTTGTCTCACGAAGTTACGTAATACAACAACTATTGCGAACATAAAGTAAACATCGACGAAGCGCCAAATAAGTTGGTGAGAAAGTTATTTAAGCCTTGGCTAAAATTTTGATGCAAACAAACAGCTGTATTTGGAGTTAATTTAATAAATAGTATGGAGTGCTCAAATCACGACAAATTGACAGATATGCCAACTCTTTGTTTTAGCCGACTCGAGTGAAGCATTTTTATATTTAAATTTTTTGCAAGAAAATTCAACACTTCAGACACTGCACCCGATTATATCTTTTTCGCAAACAAAGGACCAGCGTACTTTTTTCGAAGCGCAGCGCACAGCATTTTTAACTGCCAAACCATTATCGACTTTGCTTATATTGAAATAATATCAAAAATGAAGTAACACCATTACTAGTCGGACTTTCCCTTTTCCTTTTAATTTCGGGATAGCTGTGTCAATTGGTTTTTGATATTATTTCAACGTCAGCAAAGTCAGTAATACTTTGGCCAGTTTGCGTCGGCTCTAATTCGCCTCTGCAGATGTTAAGAAATGTCATGATTTGAAAAATATACTTATTCAGCCATTAAAATTGATAGATCAACTCCATTGAAGGGTTGTTTGCTCAAAAATTTACACTTGTGACTCTGGTGAAAATTAACATGACGACTAAACTGTGCGTCTGTGAACAATCAGTCTTAAAAACAAGTAGAACAAGTGTATACGAATCTAAAAGAAACACATTAATATTAATCGTGCAAATGGACGCATTTTTGTAAGCTGACAAATTGTTTGAAGCGAGAAAAAAACATTGGCATACAAAGCCGAAAATAGAATTTTTGAAGATAAAATAGGGCACGGAAAGGAAAAGTGGAACACGGAAGAATGAAGATGGGTTTTTTGGACTCATAGGATTTGTTTTATATCCCTAAAGACGTTATAAAAGCGAAGTGTGTTTGTTAGTCTGTTACCTTTTCCGGGTCCATCATTTAACCGACTTCCGCGAAATTTGGTATAAATGTATAGCTTGTATCCAGGAGACAGACATAAGTTACTTTCATCCAGAAAAATCAAAAAGTTCGTAAGGGAATTTAAAAACGTTACTCCACAACGAAGTCACAGGCATCATTTAGTAAAATCTGAAAGGTATGCTGGGATAGACAGGCCCCAGGAGGGAGAACATACTGGGGTATAGATTTAAGGTAGTTATGGTCAGGACTCGGAGGAAGGGAATGTTTGGGCCTAGCCAGGACTTGCAGGTGATGTTGTGATAAGTACGCAGGTGGAAGGGAATATAAGGTCATAGCCAGGAGTTGGAGCAGATATTTTGGTCAGTATTCAGGGGGGAGAATGCCCCAGCATTCTCAGGTTAAGTCAAGATCTAGGGCAGATATGGCCAGGACTCAGGACAAATGGAACGCTAGGCTGGTCTGAGGGCAAATATGGTGAGTACTCAGGAGGGAAAGAATGCGGGGAACTGGTGTTTAGCTAGGATTTAGGTTGGATATAGGGGCGGTAGTGGGAAGGGATGCTGGGTTATGGGCTCGGGGCAGGCAGGCTGCGGGGCCGACCTGGTGGTGTGTCCGCTGGAGGGCGGCTGCAGCTCGGAGATGGACAGGGAGGAGCAGGAGGTCTCCGTGGAGCGGCTGTGCTGCAGCGAGTACTTGCTGTAGCTACACAAGTACATGTCACGTCACCCGAGGCACCGACACCAGCGGCTCAAGCTAGAGCGTACTTTGACTTCTCATACTTTCATGATCAACCCATTGCCGGCCCATTACTGAGCACAAGTCTCTTCTCAGAATGAGAAAAGTTTAATTCACAGTCTGCCACGCTCGACCAATGCGGATTGGCAGACTTCACACCTCTTTGAGTACATGGAGAACTCTCAGATATGCAGGTTTCCTCACGATGTTTTCCTTCACTATTAAAGCAAGTGATTATTTTATTGGTCAAAAACGCACATAACTACAAGTTAGAGTTGCGTGCTCTTTACATAAGGGTTAAAACGAGACAAAGTGTCTGTCTGTCTTTTTACGGTCTATGTGATTAACCGTTTTTGAAGAAATTTTGTATAGCGATAGCTTGCATGCCAAGACATAGCTAACTTTTAGTCCCGGAAAACAAACGAGTTACTACGAGATTTAAAATAAAACCAGATCTTAAGTCTGAGCAAAGTCAAAGTACACTCTATAGATTTCAGCTCGTTTACATTTTAGGTTTTATGTACACATATTCGCAGCCATTTTGTTATTAGCCACGCTTTATGAAGACTTAGTAATTCTTTCCTGTTGCATGTAAACATAGCATTCAGTCCGAATTAGTATGATATATCACAATAGATTACGATAGAAGGTACCACAAATGCCAAAGCAAAAGCAAAGCTGTTTCGAATCCCTTTTTTGTGAAAAGGTTGTTCTATTTTAATTTTATAATTGCCGACATGCAACCATCCATAGATCGGAAAATGTCCCTTGGTTCCTACCAATTCAATTCTCAGAAGTACATTTGTTTGAAAATAATTATTTATTATTTCAATAGTTTGCATTCGATTGATGTCATTTTTATTACTCCACGTCTATTGTATGGTGGAGTGTGTGTGAGCAGTGTGTAGGTATGTGTGTGCGTGTGTGTTATGTGGAAGTGGGTGTGCGTGTGTGTGTGTGCCGGCGTGTGTGTGAGTGTGGGTATGTGGGAGTATGAATGCGTGTGGGTTTGTTTGCGTGTGAGTGTCCGTGTGTGTATGCGGGTGTCTGTGTATGTGTATGTGTGTGCGCACGTGTGTGTATGCGTCTCACCGTTTGACTTCAGGCGCGTGGTTGGCGTGAACTTGTAGATGGTTGTTGGGCGGCGGAGCAGGCTCGGCGCTGTCGTTCACTTGTAACTGCAAATTTCAACTCGATAACCAATCATATACAGAGGGGACGCGTTATTTCTTACGTCTTAAGAGAATAAAAAGTAGGGTCGAAAGTATCAAAAAGTATTGATATATCCATACTGTCAATTTAGCTTGGTTTATTATTTAACAGAATATACACTGTAAAAATAAATAGAAGTGTTACCGTGGGCGCGGGTGTATCAATGAAATCGTTAAATAAAGGCGGCACGGGTGCGGGCAGGGGACTGGCCGCGCTCTCTGCGTGCTGACGACATAGCGTGGCGCATCTGTAACAACGAGCTTTTTCCATTACTTCACGGCTCTGGATCCTAGCCTTTTGTGCAAGTAATAACTACAGTAATAGTTTTAATATACATCAAATATACCGACAGGGAATGAACCTGCATCGCTCTGAAGCTGTATTTCGGCGCTACAAGTATGAGTATCAGGGAGACAACAAAGACAATCAACCAAATTAGGAGTAGTTTTCAACGCATCAGCGATAACGCTCAATACATACATACAATACAATACATATGCATAATACAACTCTCATCTCATATAATAATACATCTCTTAACGACATAGCTTCTTCCAGTTGTCAGTACAAGTCCAAATATTAAACAATTTGACAGAATATAAACGAATTCAATACATGGGATTATCTGAATACAATTTCAGCATATTTTATCCAAACAATTGTCTAAAAAGTCTGAGATTAGTAATAAATTCACAATGTATACACTTATTAATATGAAATTGTGAGCTTTCACCTTTCGCATAGGCCCTGTTTGATGGAGTTCTGCAAACAGCCGGACGTAGTGATGGTGACCAGTTTGTGCCCCACCAGCCACGTCGTGGACTGACCGCCGTTGAACAGGAACTCTGCCGTGTCACTCCTGCGTAATAAACCATTATGGGAAAACTTACATATTTTGACTTATTATGTAAATAACTGGTACATACCACGATTAATTTGATATTTCTACTTGGTTGCAACACTGCAGTCCTGTCGTGAACACGACTCATGCACCAGATTAATCGTGGGGCAGACCCGTTATTTGCATTATTATGATATGTCTATAAACCACGAAATAAGCCTAAAATGTAAAGATTTTAGGCTTATTTGACTGCGATGTGCTAAAAGAAAAAAGTGATGTACAAGAATTTCGATGTCTTTTTGTGAATAATGCTCCAATCTACAATCAAGTTGTAATATTATGGAAAAACTGATTATAGCTGAGCGATTACAGCAAAATAACATGTCGAATCACAAAACAAATATCCAGGATAGTCAAGTTTTGTCTTTGAAGCCCGTAACTTATAAACATATACTGTTAGTTAAACAGATGGTTACCTTTGCGGTTTAACGCTGCAAGGTGTGAAGGTGTATCTCGCGAGCAGATCCACGCAAGTCTCAGTGAGCTCCACGTGGAAGGCGGCTGGGGCGCCGCGCGAGCCCGACAGCGGCGCGCGGGACACCGCGCGGGAACCCTGCCAACAAGGGTCACTTAGCGTAATGCTATGCAGCTTTACGAACACCTCGTTCTGTAGGCAAAACCATCAACCATTGACGCATGTTCGCCACAAGTTCACCCTCGTTTACTTTCCTATATCTATTCTGAAAGATTGTAACCCCAATATGCAATATTTTTTTAAAAGAATATTAGCCATGCTAATCATGACTTATACTCCCCTTTCCCCTCCAATTAAGCGTAAAGCTTGTGCCAGGAGTGAGTACGACAATAGTACAACGGGCGGGGTTTGAACCGCCGACCTCTCGGAATTCAGTCCGCTCCTCAACCGTTGAGCTATCGAGGCTCTTATTGATCATTATAAGTATAGGTCGTTATGAAATACTCGCGTATTTCGCAGAGCCCCTATGAAAAAGGACCCCGGATGGATTCTAAACTAGTTCATCGAATAAATACGTGAGTATAACCGTCACGATAGTTCTAACGTTAAAATAAATTGATTGAATTAAATGAATTGATTTTTGCTTTATTGATTTTTTGGCTAGCTTGTTCGGTCAGAAAAAATCGGTCAAGTGTGAGTCGGACTCGTACGCGAAGGGTTCCGTTTAATCGTACAAGAAACAGCACTTTTTAATTTTTTTGAGACGTAACCACAAATTCAGGATTTTCGGATTTTTTCCTATACTTGTGCTGTCAGACATTGCTACCTGCCTTTCATGATAATAGGTCACCCATTGAAAAAAAGTTTTTTTCTTTCTTTACTTTCTTTCTAAAGGTTTTGATTTCCCCAAATTGACAGACACGACACACAGACATAAAATGAAGTGATAAGGGTCCTTTTTTTGAATCTTCTGGACTCTAAAAAGGGAAGAACATAAAAAAGTGACCTTACCAGACTAGAGCTGCGTTGTCTGTTGGAGGAGTCTTCGTTAATGGCGCTGTTGCCGGGCTGGTAGTTGTTAGTCTTGAACGCCTGTTGCTCCTCGAACGGCATGATGATGTAGTTGTGCAGACCCTGCCCGCAAAACATTCCATTGATAACACTGATGTTACAATAAAATGATATTTATTTATTTTATTGTAACATCTATATGTTATGTATCTATTGTAACATATGTTGATATGTCTAATATGAGTGCAATGATGTACTCCTTCACGGTTTTCAGCTTTTTTCCTTTACTTACCTACCTACCTGCCAAATTTCATGATTCTAGATCAACGGGAAGTACCCTATAGGTTTCCTTGATAGACACTTCAGTCGGACAGACGGACAGACAGACAAACAGACAGACAGACAACAAAGTGATACTATCAGGGTTCCGTTTATCCTTTTGAGGTACGGAACACTAAAAAGGCAGCCATATGGCGACATGTTATTGTGTAATGCACTCACATGTATGATGAATCGCACGAAGTTCCTGCGGTAAGAGAGGCGGCACTTGAGGAACCAGGCTGCGATGACGTGATGCGCCAGCGACACTACGTAGTGGTTGTAGCGCGACGGGTTCGTGTAGGGCAGCAGGATGGCGAACACCGACATGTACTGGTCTTCCACGAACGAGGCGAACACGCGCGGCAGCCGCGTTAACGCTGTGAACAATTATTACAGATACCAGAGCTAGACTCAATTTCTAGCCTACTTTACGTACTCTCCATATTTCCATCAACGTATTTGGTGCAACCAGTGTTAAATCCCATAAACAGCACCACATTACAAAAATTAGTAAGAAACGGGTTGTCCTAGTCAGGTTTTCAAAGATAAAGGTCCTCAATTTGTAGTTAAGTTTAAGAAGCAGTTTTTTTCATCTAAGATTTGCCTACCACATTTATAACAATTCTCAGTCAATAACTGAAAAGGGATATATGTACTAGTAAGATCTTCACCAACAATGAACAACAATTACATGGGAAAAATAGAATGGAAAAAATTCCAGTACTTCTGGCATCATCTTTACCATGGTGTCACGTCTACAGTATGGGCCTGACGATGGAATTTGTGTCGGACGTCTTGACAGGTCCAGCAGCACTCCTGGTAGCATTTTATCATTCCATTTCATGTCTCTAACAGTCTTGATGACTTAGAAGCAATATGTAAAAGTGGTCTTACTCGATAGGAACTCCAGCATGGGGCTGGCGATGGCCTTGGTGTCAGAGATCTTGGATAGGTCGAGCAGTACTTCTGGCAGCATCTTCACCATCGTATCACGCGTTTCTAACGTGAATATCGTCAGAGCGTTGATGAATGGCTGCGGCGTTCGGAGCACTAAAGGACAAAAAATATATTCAAAAAAAGACTCGGCTTTCCATAAAACTAGCAGCCATCTTTTCGTAGTATACACAAATAACACAGAAGTAGGTTTTTTAAAATCTGATTAGGTTACAAGATGATGCCCGCGACATCGTCCGCGTACGTTTCAGATCTTCAAACATTTCAACATGGGAACTCTTTAATCTTCCACGATGAAAAGTAGCCTATGACCTTCCCCGGGATCCAAATTATCTCTGTGCCATTTCGTCGAAAGTCAAACTCAGTTAAACGGATGGGCCGTAAAAAGCTAGCAGATAGACCAGTCATAATTTCGCATTTATAATATTAGAATGGATTACTACTCGATGTTCTTATTTTTACTAGTCTTGAATGTGATGAAATTTTCTATTGTTATCGATATGGTACATTCCACATACCCATTCCATACTTGAGAAGACACCTGACAATTTTCTGTTGCGTTTGTGGCTCGAGGTAAGCGTGGTAAGACGCCAAAGCAGCGAGGGCAGGTAGCGCCGCCGCGTGTAATTCCGATACTAGAAGCTTTCGACCTGGTGGACCTGTTCTCAGAGGCTCGGGTACGCACAGGTTACGGTCCGATACCTGAAAAAATTAACGATTAACAACTTACAATACTTATTGATGGCATTACCATAGTGACGGTAGCAAACACTTACGAATCCGGGTAGACGAGCTATCCGAGTAAAGCCACAGTTTGGTTGCTCTACAACTATTGTTACCGACAGTGGACAACAACTCATATCCGAGTCTCTCAAACATATTCATCTCATTGGGACATATTCAGCCAATACTAAGACTTTGTTCAATCCATACTAATATTATAAATGCGAAAGTGTGTCTGTCTGTCTGCTACCTTTTCACGGTCCAACAGCTTAACCGATTCTGACGAAATTTGGTACAGGGTTAGCTTATATCCTGGGAACGGACATAGGCTACTTTTTATCCCGGAAAATCAAAGAATTCCCACGGGATCTTTAAAAACTTTAATCCACGCGGACGAAGTCGCAGGCATCCTCTAGTGTCTTAATACTTTGTCTTTGTTTTGGGATGCAACTTTGTTCTTGTATCACATATCACCAGATCAAGGTAGTTGTGCCATGTCTTGAAAATTATAAAACATTTCATAGGTATGTCACAATTTTGTGTTTGAGTCATATTTACCATAGAGCAAAGTGTAGAGGCGAGCAAGTCAAGATCCTGCGCGCGGCGGCCCACGGCCAGCGCACGCGCATGCAATAAAGGTGGCAACTCGCGCAGTATGTGCGCTAGTACTGACCAATCCGCTTCGCTCGCTAACGCGGCGGTTAGCGTGCGCGCCGCGCGGCCCACCGGTATTGGGCATGCACCCTGAAATGATACCAATATACAATGTTGAAACAATTACTTTGCCTACTTCCGCAGTTTTTACGTCTTATCTAAGATCGCTGATAGCTTAGATAGCTAAGACGTCGGTCTTCTATTCGGGAGCTCGGGGGTTCGATCCCTTTTGAATTTCCGGAGTTATGTGCGTTTTGAGCAATTACTTTAACAGTGCTTTAACGGTGAAGGAAAACTTGCATATCTGAGATGTCTCCACAGTGTTTTCGAAGGTGTGTGAGGTCTGCCAATTTGCACTAGGATAGCGTGGCGGACTATGGCCTTAAGCTCTTCTCATTTTGAGATGAGACCCGTGCTCATTAGTGGGCCAGTGATGGGTTGATGATGATGTCTTATACGAAAGGCTTATGGCGCATTACCGGCGGTAGTTCCTTTTGCGTAGCGGGCTGCGTCCCTCGCGGCGCCGGCGGCTCGGCGAGCAGAAAGGGCGAGCAAATCGGCCGCGCGCGAGCCGCCGCCAAGCCGTGGACTGGTTGTTTGTTTTCATAGCAAAACCCCACGCAGTTCAGTGAGTTCGCACGTAGGCCGAATAGCATGTCCAGGATCTGCCGACAGTACAAAAATAACAATGTCGAATTGATGTCCGTTGTCGTCATAGGTTGGGGGGTACCAGGACTCTTCGAAAATCACCTTCTGGCATGATGGATTGATGATGTGAAGGGGGTAGCAAGAAGTGGTCAGATGAGGAAGACTGACAAGCTCTTTACTCCTTTTTCTTCTTCTTCTTCTGTATTCTTCTTAGACCGTCTGCGATCCACTATCGCCTCCACTTCACATTTTCTCGTCAAAACCTATAGCCGCCAGATACAGCAACAATTTTCTGACTGGAATTGAAATAGCATCCTCCAGGTATACAATGTGTTTCCCTAGGTGGATGATACGTTTATGCATTAGAGAGGTGCAAAAGCAGCTATGTGCATCTGAGTCTCGACTGTCTCCTGGCACAGTCTTCAGATGTCTGTGCCCTATAGGTTACGGTTGTACAACTCTTTGCTTACCTTGAGCCGTATATCAGGATGGTGGTGCAGCAGCGCCGGTCGTCGGTAGTGGTGGTCCAAGTGTTCGAGCAGCACCAGGAAGGCTCGAGCGGCGTGCGTGGCCGGCGTACGCAACAATTTGTCGTGCAGCAGATCCAACAAGCCGGTCGCCGCGAGTCGCAAGTCTGAGGTGTCCGCGTCCGCGGGGATTGATACTTCTGTTACGTACATGTCGAACGGACGGTTCAGTATCTGGGGAAAGTGTAAACGGGATTTTATTACTTATATTGATTGGTTTGGGATAGTAACAAACAGATTCAAAAGATTTAGGATTTTTGTGCACTGTATCCGATCCGAAGTCCAGAATATATTCTCTAATTCGGAGCATTGTTCACAATTCAAATTAATACAATGTCTATGTGGAGTTTATATCTCCTGTTTTGTCGAGTTACAGCTTATGGTTCCTTGTATATTGTAGACCTCCGCAAAGTAACGTTTAAACGTAATGTGACGGAATTACATTCGTAATTTTCTCACCTAAATCTATATCTGCGCTACAGAAAGTATGTAATTACTATTACAATTACTTTTATACATAGTACATAATATCGAATATTTGAAACCACCGAGTTTCTTGCTGGTTCTTCTCGGTAGGAAAGGCATTCCGAACTAGTGGTGGATGTTTTTGACGATTCAGAAGTACTTATAAAAGTCTAATTGAATAAAAATATTTTGAATTTCTAATTTTATGGTGGTACCTTCTCGAGCTGGTCTATGAGGTCCACGCAGGCGTCTGAGGAGCACATCTTGGCCAGGTCGGGCAGCGCGCGCGCGGCCGCGGCACGTATGGACACGTCCGCGTCCAGCGCGCACGCGCCTGCCACCGCGCCGCCCACGCGCTCCGACAGCTCCTCGCCGTGCGTACACCTGCGGAGTACGGAATACGCATACATTGCGTTTCGTACACCATTGCTTACAAAAAAAAAAAACAATCACGTGCGTGTCAGACTCGCGCACCGAGAGTTCCGTACTCGGGTATATTCCGATATTTTGCACGTTAAATCAAAAACTATTAAAAAATATGCATAAAAATAAATAAAAATCTGTTTTAGAATATACAAGAAAAGCCTTTTCATGGGGTATCATATACCACACTTGGTGTAGTTATCGTACTTTGAAAATTGAAAATACTAGTTATTTATTCATGAACACATAATTTGTTTAATTTGTCTAATTAAATGTAACCACAATTTCGCGGTTTTCGGATTTTTTTCCTTTACTTGTGCTATAAAACTCACCTACCTGCCAAATTTCATGATTCTAGGTCAACGGGAAGTACCCTATAGGTTTTCTTGACAGACACGACAGACAGACAACAAAGTGATCCTATAAGGGTTCCGTTTTTTCTTTTCAAGTAAGGAATCCAAAAAAGGCATATTAACTGCAACGGCACTATACCTGTGTCTCTTGATGTAGGTGAGAAGCGTAGACAAGGCATGCAACCGCACGGGTAGCCGCGACTCTAACCGCACGTATCGCTCTGCTATCCGCAGCGCCGCGCTCGCGTCTCCTCCGCCCAATGCTGATAACCTCTCTGATATTAACCGCATCGTTGACGCCTCCTGACATACATAACCAGCATAAGTGGATATAGCTATATTGTTTAAATTTTGCGCGCTCACGGTAAACGACCCGAACTAAGATGTTAAAGGGCACGCGAGCGAGGAAACTAAAATTGCTGCGTGTTAGAAAGGGAAAACGTATACCTAGTTAAATTAATGCAGCAAACAAGATAGATAGATAGATAGTGCAATGAACACAAGTGAAGTGAGTAGAAGAAGCGTTACCGGTCGGTCATGTCCGCATGAGTCGATGAGGTCCAGCAAGGCTTCGGTGTCGCCTAGATACTGCCCGGCTTCGTGCAGCTGCTCTATAGACGTGATGAGCGCGTGTACCCGGTTGTGAATCAACTCGTTGGGCGGGTCAAACGTTTCTGTCGAGCATACAAACTGTTGTTTTGGTGTCCAACAAACAAACTTTTTTTTACCATACATATTTTTTAAAATTGCGATTTACAATTATTTTTTTAAATTTCTATTTATTAAACTTATAGAATGTACAGGGCATTTTTGTTACGTTGAGCGCCACAAAACCACAGTCGGTTTTACCGGGCTTAAACATTTACTTAAATTTTTACCAACTTCTGCTGGCCCGATTTTTTTCTTGCGATGTAATGAAATGATTCTTACATGAAACTGAGTCGATCAGCACTAAAAAGAATTTAATCAATTTATATTTTGGTTAAAACATTTACTATGCCATAAAAAAGATTTTGACGAATTGAGAACCTTCTCCTTTTTGAAGTCGGTTAAAAATGGTTTTCACAAAAAAAAAAGACCTAATGTTTCCTAAGAAAGTTTCCCTGTATCTTCTATGGTTTTAGATTTCATCATACTGTCCCAGTTAAAAAAAAAACAGACTGTATAGGCACACGCTTGAATACAATCACACTGAGTAGTAAGTGATGATGCAGCCTAAGGTAATGGTTGCAGCCAAGCACTAATCTATAAAAAAAAACCCAGATTAACCCGAAAAACCCAGAAAATTTTCGGGATTCATCAATTCAAAAATTGCAGAATAATACATACTGTCTTGTTGCAGCACAGCTCTCACGATATCTAGTACTAGGTCCCAGGTCACTTCATGCAACTCCATGGGCACTCGCGCCACGAGGCTCTCTAATGCTACCACCACTTCGTACGTCACTACTAGGTGACGACCGGTTAATGCCTGCAATTAATAATAATTGCATCTGTTGGAAAAGTCTAGAAACAAGCTATAAAAGGTAAAAATTGTGTACCCTTATCCGCTACAAACCCTGGCGTCATACCCATTTGTTTCTTTATACTCGTACTCCGCATTGCTGAGGGTTGTGACCTCTTTTTGTTCATCCTATAATGGTAGGAGTTCTCTTGAGATAATAATGCGGCGGTCCCAGATCCTTCCGCATACAACTCGACTAAGAGAACCGGATTTCGACTCTTAGGTTAATTCACAGTTATTATCAGATGTTAGTGATAATAACCGGGACCGAGGGCTTAACGTGCTCTCCGGGGCACGGAGCTAACAAAAAGGCCAAATTCAGAGCTCCAAAGTCGATCACCCATCCAGTTACCGACTTGGGTCAACGTTGCTTAACAATTGGAATAGATTTATATGCGTTGTCATAACTAGGCCACACGTCCTTCCAAGACCCATTTAGATATTGTATGTATGTGTATTGTAATAAAGGCTTGACCAAACCAAAAATCACCAAGGATTGTGATATGGTTTGTTACTAATGATAATGATCAAAAATAGGGTTGTCACCTTGAGGAACGCGGGCAGCACTGCCAGGTAGGACACATTCAGGGTGTGCACCCTCCTGGGCCCCCACAGCGCCATGGTGATGTAGAACACGGCGCCGCGTGCCAGCCCTGCGCTCTCGTCGTCTTCGGACGTGGCTTCGCCGGCCGCGCGGACTAACTCCACCATCTCTTGCAGCGCCGCGTGGCCCATGTCCGCACCAACCACGCAACGCATCAGCTGCAATGTGGGGGGCAATATTAGTAACGGACTAATGTAATATCACCAACATGAGGGACATATATTAGTAACGTGGGGGACATCATATTATCAACATGGGGGTATCGATTATATTAACATGGAGGACATAATATTACAAACATGGGGATAATATTATTATTACCAACACAAGGGATATAATACAGGCAGGACAATAAATGACTCTTTCGCAAATTTCAATGTTGTATACAACATTTTTAATTAACTTCTTGCACATTACTTTTTGCACATTCTAAGAATAGTGAATACATTTTGAAAGCTCGACATATTTGCGCTACGTGTCAACTATCATGTCAAAAGTACGATTTTAGTCTTAGGGCCGGGGCACATATGGCGAAGCGCAGCGCAGAGCATTTTTCACAGTCAAAATATTATTGACATTATCCTCATTAGAATAATATCTAAAATCAATTGTGCATCCGTGCGAATACTTGCGCATTCGCGCGCAGTCCCGCGCGTGCTCGCGCATTATCTGGTACAAATTCACGAGATTAGAAAACTTCACGGGCATGCTCTGCGCTGCGCTCCGCCATATATGCGCCGGCCCTAAGTATTTAGTTTCGGTACTTTTGAGAGATGACAGTTGACACATAAAGCAAATCTGGGGAGTGAGTTCACAAGATTTATGCATTATATTATAATATTTTTTAAGACATGTTAAATTGTGGGCCGACCTTCCAACTGTTCTGGCAGTAGTTTTCAATAATGACAGTCCTGCACAGGGCTGCCACGAATGTCCCGAGTGCTTCTCGCGGTAGGATCGAGTACGAGACCACGGCCTCTAACAGCGAGAGGCAGCCCTGCACGACGCTCGCATCGCTCGAGTACACGCATAGGTGGCATGCGTTGCTGGAAGACAAGTTGTAGTGAAAATGTGCGCAAAATGGACCAACCAAGTGCGAGTAGGGCCTCGCTCTTTTATGTTTCAGTACAAAATTATATTTTGGTTATGAACTACTTTATGAATCGTTGTTTTCAGTATTTGTTGTTTAAATACTACATAATATACCGAAATTTCACATTCGTAACATGTTTATAGCTCGTTCACACAGGCTTCGTAAGCGTTGCGTAAGCGTAGACGTAGCGCGTACCATTGCGTTGTAATGTAAAACACGGCACACCGCTTGCGTAAAGCGTGGACGTATGCGTAACCTGGTGTGTTAGGGGTTTACGCGCGCCACTACGCACGTGTCACGTGTACGCAATTGGTGTGAATCGGCCTTTAGTATTTAAGACAGACCCTGTCATTAAATGGTCTAAAACTGACCACTACCCTAGGGAGGGCCATACTGGGAATCTGTTGACTGAACTATTAGGGATTTTTGAACTGAAAACTTTTTTAGTACTGTTGTGATATGAAACTGAATGTGATGAAAAACGATAGCAAAAAGAGACCAACAGAATCAGGCAGAATACATAATACAGTGTCTCCTATTATTTTATACTTTCGTTACCATAACTTGGGGTTGTACGTCTAAACCCTAAACGGTTAGTATAGCATTGATTGGCACAGATTGAACACTTAAGTTAAAACACACACACGCATAATGTAAATGCTGAGCTTAAGTTGAAGTTCCATGAGAGATAGTACTTACTTCACAATTCCATGCACAATATCTTCATCCAAATAAGCAGCGTTGAATTTAACAATGTTGATGATGAGGTTCACAAACTCCACAATGTGCGCCGGCACCTGGAGCTGCGGCAGCCATTCCAACAGGAATGGGCCGATCTGGAATAGACAAAAGTTATTTGATATGCAAGGCTGCAATGTTGTTATTTGTGTTTTGCAAGCGTTAGGATACTTTGTGAGTGGTTCAAAAATAGAATTCTAAGCATAGCAAGGAATTCAAAAGCATGAGACGCAAATGACTTTGCACTCAAATCAAGCAGCTTCTGACATAGGTGCTGCATAGATCCCATTGCAACACATGCAGAGTATTAGCTAATCAATACTAATATTATAAATGCAAAAAGTCTGTCCAGGTTTTCACAGGTCATCCGTTTAATCAATTTTGATGAAAGGTACAGCTAGTAGATGGCTTGCATCTAGGCTATTTTTGTTCCTGGAAAATTAAAAAATCTCACAAGATTTTTAAAAAAGTAAATCCACAGATAAAGTGGGCATCACTACTTGGTACAGTAGCCAGCAGGAAATATTGTACATCAACCTTTAGAAAGGGACTTCAGCTTATATAAAATAGTATTTAGTGTTAGACTTTTCATAGTATTTTTACATTTTAATAAACTCACCATTTCTTCAAGAAACTTAATGTCTTTTCCAGTATTAAGCAGGGTGTATAGAAGCTTGAAACGCAGCTGGTAGTCCTCAGGAGGGTGGGTGCTATGGGTCCTCTGGAGATATTGGAACAGAATGGTGCGCATGATGATCAGGTCAGGTTGGCCCTCCGCGATGCAACGCAGGAGGCCCAGCGCTGCGTGGCGGGCTTCGGTGTTTGGGTCTTCTAGTAGGTCTCTTGTGCATGTCCATATTTTTTCTACTCCACCCTGAAAATTTCGAAAAAAAAATTGTGCTGGAAGACTAAACAATTCTAGTTTTCAGTGATGACTTGGATCTGAGGCATGGTCGTTAGCTATGGGCTAAGAATAGAAAGTTGTGCGCTAAGAAAGGTCATTTAACAGGCGATGCAGAGCACAATACTTGGCCTTTGGAATCTTGGAATTTGAATGCCTGGAGTGGGAGACCCGTGGAAGCAAACCAAACATGTTGAAGTGGCATTGGGCGGGGCACATAGTTCAAACATTCAATAGACATTGGGCCCCCAAGATTCTAGATTGGAACCTTGCCCCAGAAAACACAGTGAATTAGACAAGAGTCAGAGAGCCACTGGATTCAGGCGGTAATTTTACTCAAAATGAAATGTGACAGTAAAACTGTGTGATATTGATAATTGAGAATGTATTGAGTACATATTTACAAATGAAACTAATTGATTAATTTTCAATCTAATATCAAAAATCTCAATTTTTTAAATGAAATCAATAATCTAGTTAAAATAGCAGTTTGCCAGCTATATTTAATGATTTCAAAAGGTTTTCTCAGAAAATAATTACAGTTTCTTGTAAATAAACTAGTGATGTATAAAATGCAATGTAAATTGTGTTTTAATAAGACGGACAAATTATACAAAACTCACAAAAGTAGAAGAGATCTAATAAGATGTGTGATCTAGTGTGACATATGTGATACAGTATTTTTAAGTATTTACTTTAGATGCAATATAACAAATCAACAACTTAACATATCTACACATAAATAAGACTTGTCTTGACTGACTGACTGTTCTATCACAGTGTAATAGCTGGGGTTAGTAACTTGAAATTTTGACAGTAGGTTCCTTTTATGATGTGGACACTCACTAAGAAATAATTTTTGGAAATTTCATCCCTAAGGAGGATTAATAGGGGATTTCAAGTTCTATATAGGTATGAAAATTGGTATTTGGGTTTTCGGATAAAAATAAAGTAGTGCTTCAGGATTTTCAAAAATTCCATTTGAGTGATGCTGGGGTTGATCAGCTAGTTTTATATAAAAAATCATTGGAAATTAATGTAGCCTATGATAGTACAGAATGAGTATATGTGCAGGTTTTAGTTCTTGCAGAGTTTATACTTTGTGGTACAGTCCTATTCTATGGACTAAACAACACTGAATACATTTACACAGTTATGGTATTATAATTTGCATTATCTTGCCATTAATTAGCTGGAAATCATGACAGCAACAAAACATGTACATAGAACAATGCAATTTTGTGACAGTTATAAATAATTGCAACAGATTCATGTAAATTGTAAGAATAGCAAACATATGGAATTTTCGCATATAAATTGCAATAGAATAATAAGAATTGCTTTCTAAAATTAATATTTTACTTAAAAACAGCACAGCGATAGTTGTTTTAATGAATAATTGCAATAAAATAGTTATTATTCACTAAAACAGTTATTTTGACCAAAATTGTGTATTTTAGTCAATAGATGGATTTTAATGATATTATTTGTACAATAACCACAAAGGCCCAAATGATACATTGGTGCTAGAAATACAATAGTGAGCCCAAGGTTGTGCAAGACACACAAGCAAGTATGCAGACAATATGACTTACTTCTTGTACTCGAATCTGCAGAACCTTCTCCCCGACCTCCTTGATAGCTCGCAGGCGACGGTGCAGCGGAGACTCCGGCCCCAATTCACGCCGTAGCTCCGGAGAAACCACCAGCTCGCTGGTCGCCGCTACGGGCGCTGCACCGCACAAAACACACAATCAACCACATATCACACCTTACCGGCGGCCCCCCGACTCTACAAAACACGATACCCACCCGTAGCACCCTTCTTGAAGAACACTTTCAACTTTTCTTGAAGGGACTTTGTGTCCCTGTCTCTCGAGCCCATTGTACTGCACCGCGCGATCCGGTGTCGACTCGATGTTGTCTTACAGCTAGAACTAGGCGCGGCGATTACCTATGCGTGTGAAATTGGAAATAAAAACTCATATTTGTTGAAAATTATTCTCACTACCGCTGTGCTTTGCTATTCACCATCTGACAGTTTGATAGCCCTCCCTCCGCACAGCTGACAGATATCAATTCGTGAATTCATTACACGACGAACAAAACAAGAACAGACACCACAAATACTTTGTGGCATTATGAGCACATAATCACTATTTTTTTGTGACGATAAACATGGAATATTTTCGTGATAAAAATAGGTGACAATAAATTATGTAGTAAACAACGCGACTTTGTTTTCCAATTTCTGAACGATAATGTATGTCAATGTTTTTAAACACTTTCCGCTGCTCTAGAGTCGAGTCTTTTTGAACCTCATGTTAATATTGCCACAGTAGCACCTACAACTACTCTCTGGTACTATTTAACCCCCGACCCAAAAAGAGGAGCGTTATAAGTTTGACGTGTGTATCTGTGTATCTGTCTGTGGCTTCGTAGCTCCTAAACTAATGAACCGATTTTAATTTAGTTCTTTTTGTTTGCAAGGTGGCTTGATCGAGAGTGTTCTAAGCTATAATCCAAGAAAATCGGTTTAGCCGTTTGAAAGTTATTAGCTCTTTTCTAGTTACTGTAACCTTCACTTGTCGGGGGTGTTATGCATTTTTAATTTACACTTGTTTTAGGTAAAGCACTCTTAAATACAATTTGCTCATTATAAACTGAAAGGGGTTTACTAGTGTCTCCGGTTTTTTGACGACCTCCCTGGCGCAATGACCGTTGTGGTCTTATAAGAGGCCCCGGTTTCGACATCCGGGAGGGGTAATTTGGGAATTTATAGTTAATTTCTAAATTGCCTCTGATCTGGTCCGGTAGAAGGCTACGGTTGTGGCTAGGTACCATCCTAACGGCAAAGCCGTGCCTCCAAGCGATTTATTATTCGGTGCGATGCCGAGTAGGTACAAATTGATAATCGTTTAATAAAAACTGCCACCCTCTGCTAAGTTAGCCCGCTGCTATTTTAGACTGCACTATCACTTACCACCAGGTGACATCGCAGTCAATAATAACTTGTCATCATCATGATCAACCAATTGCAATTAGAGTCTTATGCTGAAATCTATAGAGCGTGCTTTGACTTTGCTCAGACTTAAGTTTCAGTTAAAACGAGACAGATTTATGCCAGTGATATAACGCTGTCTCGTTTTAACAGTGTCTTAAGTATAAGCTAAGTCAAAATGCGCTCTATAAATCTCAGCCTTAGACTTTAGGCCATAGTCTGCACGCTGGCCCAGTGCGGATTGGCAAATCACACACTTTTGTGAACATTTTAATAACTTGTAGATAATAGAGTTAAAAAAAAAAGCCAAGTGCGAGTCAGCCTCACGCACCAAGGGTTCCGTACTACAGAAAAAGTACTTAGGTAAAACGATAAGTATCACTTTTGTTAACGAAACACAAGACTAACTTTGTTTTAGAGGTTTATAATTGTTAATATAAAAAAAAAAACCACGATAGAACGTTGGTTTCATATTTCCTGTAATACCTATACATAAACTTCTACTGACCATAATTTTACATTTTCGATTGGTAACGGTATTTTGTCGACATTTTGCACGATGAATTAAAAACTATTACCTAATTATATGTAAAAATAAATAAAAATCTGTTTTAGAATATACAGGTAAAGCCCTTTATTGTGATACCCCATAATATGATATACCTACTTAGTTATCTTATTTTGAAAATTGAAAATAAGAATTATTTGATCACATTTTAATTATTTTTTTGTGCTGTAACTACAAATTCATGGCTTTCGGATTTTTCCCTTTACTTGTGCTATATGAGGTACGGAACCCTAAAAACAACTGACTGCAAACTGGCTACGTTATGCGAAGTTTATTTATAATATTTGGCCTTTATTTGGCATCACAATAAATCCACATCACTTTGGTGTTTAGACGTTTAACCACAGGGCTGTCCACGCTTAGTTATGTACAAATAGCGTAGTGTATAACAAATTGTAGCTCACTTAACTATCAGTAGCAAGGTTTAGAATTATGGTCCCAGGAAAAATAAAAAAACCGTTTAAAAATATCTTTTTAAGAGAACGCGAGAGGCGCTCCCCAACGCTTTAATACAAACGTAGTGTGGTTCTCATTTCTATAAATTAAATTTAATGAAATGTAGACACGTTCCTGTGCCTGTGGTTTTCCAGATCTCTATAAAAATGTGTAGGTAGTTCTATAATTACACGGGCTCAAAGATTTACAATCAAATAGGTACGCGTTACGTGTTACCCCACGTAGAGCACCCAACGTACCTAGGGTAACGCGCAGTTCATATGGTGCGAGAGTTGCCTGTGAATTATCCTCTGGTTGTACAAGGTTAAGTAGGTACCTATACACTGTTACAGTTGGATTTTGGTAAAAATACTTCTATGCAACTATGGAGGGAATGCAGGTATTTTCTTACCATGTGTAAAATAAAAGTTAACTGCTCTACCGGGGTGGCGCTTCTAAAATCAATAGCTCTACCAATTGCGGGCATAACAGCAATCTAGAATGTCGAACCTTACTTCGAAACAAAGTAATCAGAATAAAGCTCGTACCGACAAATAAATGTCAATAAATTACGCACTGCGCAGGTTCAAGGTCTGAGTTTTTAGTTCCTCTGACGCAAACCTGTACTAATTTTCATATAGTTGTTCAAGTCAACTGCAGTTTTATAAAAGTTTCGTGACGCAAATTGTACCTAAGCTGGCTTCGGCAGCCCTAGCGAGCCATCTGTCGCTGTCACAGGTGAGCGCAAATTGTCGACCCTCGTCACGGGGTCAAATTAAACGCGCTATATTACCCCGCGTTACCGTGTTACCCCGCGCACCCTTTTCATACGGCGCTATAACTTGCGTGACAATGTGATTTATACCCATCTGCTTATATTTTTAATAAAGTGTCAGATGCTATTTTACCTAAGGCCTCATTCGTACGAGAGCTGTTTTAACGTCCGTTAAAAAGCGTTCAAATAGATGTATTCCCAAGTATCTGTTCACACGTCAACGCCTTTTAAACGCGCACTTTGTATTATCAGCGCAACGCCGGGTTTTAACGCAACACTTTTTTAACGCTCGTGCGTCACCAGTCATAGTCATTCTTTTAAGTCCGATTTACATTGGTCAAGGACAGTGTGGAGTGAGTCACTGTTCTTTTCAACTCACCACTGTCCTTGATCAATGTAAATCTGACCTTAGACCAATGGTCTTAGGACGTTCCATTCCAAAGCTTTTGCAACGCTTTGTCGATGAAAAAGCTGTGGGAAAAGTGTTGTCGCATAGATTGTGCTTGGCCTGCTGGTAAGCAAAGTAATGAAGTCGCAAAGTTTCAAGCTCTTGCAACTTTTCACTTATGAATTTTTATTTGAGAGGAAAATTCAATTTGTCTAAGTATCATTTTAAGTACTTTTTGCATTATAGGCTTACGGTTTCTTTTTTATTATTTACGATGGGGAGCCGAATAGGATGGAATGTAGATCAGTCGATCATTTTACAGGTACCTACTTAAAAGTATTTATTAAATAGGTACTAGCAATCAGCCCCGGCTGCGCTCAGGTGCAATTTAAAGTTGTAATTTTATCGTGAAATAATATAGTTCAAACCCACGGATTACAGATTTTACTTTAGTATGTTTAGTTGTCAGTCAATACTGCAGTTATTACAGAATTCCGCCCGCCCGCGACTTCGTCCACGTAAACTACAGAATATTATAGGTACATATAATTATGTCTAGTTATCTACTTCTCCCGTGTAGGGATATGTAGGGAGGTCCTGGGTTTGATTCCCTGTAGGGGTTCGGAATTTTATAATTTCTAAATCTCTGGTCTGGTGGGAGGCTTTGGCCGTGGCTAGTCACCACCTTTACAAGCAAAGCCGTGCCGCCAAGCGATTTAGCGTTCCGGTACCAAATATACTGCCATACCCATTCCAGGTTAGCCCGCTCCGATCTTAGATTGCATCATCACTTACCACCAGGTGAGATTGCAGTCAAGAGCTAACTTGTATCTGAATAAATAAAAAAAGGACTTACTAGTTGCCTATAAAATCTAGATAGACTAGAATACATTAGATCAGCCGTTCAATCGCATGCAGGCATCGATGTATGCAGGTATCGACGTTAGCTGTAAACGTAGTGCAGTATGCAGGTGCAGAAGGCTGGATTGTTTTCTTTGTGAAGAGCCATTAGCCGCGTCCCGGCGCATAAATATTCACAACTGCAGCAATAAAACTCCGCAGACTGAGTCTGCTGTGTCCGTTCCACTCCGGACTAATGCGTCATGCTTGTGCCTGTAGTGGCTTGACTAAGTGGCAATTGTATCACATATCACAAAGCCTCGATAGCTCAACGGTTGAGGAGCGAACTGAATTCCGAAAGGTCGGCGGTTCAAACCCCACCCGTTGCACTATTGTCGTACTCACTCCTGGCACAAGCTCTACGCTTAATTGGAAGGGAAAGGGGAGTATTAGTCATGATTTAGCATGGCTAATATTCTTTTAAAAAAAAATCTAGAAGTCTCCGTTGACTTTTACGGGCTAACATTATAAACTGTGTGTCTTTGTCTATTGGTTGGTTGAAGCGTGCTTGTTTAATTGGGATTTTCAAAACAAAAGTGAACATCTCCCTGGAGTTAACCATATAGGTACCTATGCTTGAGGGATATGCCATTTCGCTGTGACATTGCCACACATTCATGGTTTCCATATTTTTTCCTACTTGTGCTTAGAAGCAAAACGACTATCAAAATCATAACTCTTCCGTATGATCATAGATAAACAATTAGTGTAAATTAAAAATTTACATATAACACCCCCGACAAGTGAAGGTTACAGTAACTAGAAAAGAGCTGATAACTTTCAAACGGCTGAACCGATTTTCTTGGATTATAGCTAAGAACACTCTCGATCAAGCCACCTTTCAAACAAGAAAAACTAAATTAAAATCGGTTCATTAGTTTAGGAGCTACGATGCCACAGACAGATACACAGATACTCACGTCAAACTAATAACACCTCTCCTTTTGGGTCGGGGGTTAAAGAAAGAGTTTATATGTGTATGATTCGGGTAATAAACCGATCCGCGGTGTAATAATCGAGTTCTACGTAGGTACATCATGAGCACAAATAGTGTTCATTAGCGGTCGAGCGCTGCACAAATAATATCTCTGCGGCACTTTGATGAGGGCTTCATTACACCTAATCACGTATTCCGTTTGGGCGCACGGGGCGCGAGCGGACGCTGGACGGTAATGTCAATTTGTTGGAATCCCGGACGGAAATTAAATACTATAATGGAGGAATGTAAAGCTAAGGTCACACCTGCGCGTCATGAAATAAGAAAGTTTTCTTTCTTTCTTTCTTTCTTTCTATCATGAACGCAGGATGCGGGACGCGAATTTATATACGGGCTTGCTACATGCACGTAACGCGTTTGTGTGCATATGAGAGGCAACCACCGCGCGGCTGACGTTCCCACGCCGTATTTTCGTTGGTCGCGCGCGTAGGTTCAGATGATGTTATAAGTGCAACTAGTTGATCCTGGCTGCGTTCGGATTTTTAAAAAACGGTTTACCAACGGTTAAAATTAATTTAATAGTGTTCATTAGCGGTCGAGCGCTGCACAAATAATATCTCTGCGGCACTTTGATGAGGGCTTCATTACACCTAATCACGTATTCGGTTTGGGCGCACGGGGCGCGAGCGGACGCTGGACGGTAATGTTAATTTGTTGAAATCCCGGACGGAAATTAAATACTACTATTAAATTGACAACCCCCTGGTGCATTGGTGAGTAGTGTGATCTTATAAGTGGGAAGTCCCGGGTTGGGTTCCCGGCTGGGGCAATTTGGGAATCATAATTTCTAAATTGTCCTGGTCAGGTCTGGTCACTGGTGGGAAGCTTCGACCGAGGCTCTTTACCTCCCGCGCGGTGGTCGCAACTACAACAGTCGGGTAGGTGAATATTATGTATAGCTTCGCGTAGTGGAAGCTCCCGCATCACGTCTCGCATCCAGCGTTCATGACGCGCAGGTATGGCCGTAGATTAAAGAAGAAGCGGACATTTTTCTGTTAGATTTTATATATAACTACGTATCTTAATTATTCTTATCATCTTCCGTCAAATTAATAGCCAACAACGCGATGTTCAACGGCGTTTCTCGTTAAACGTAGATATAACACGATCAACGTACACCGGCATTCACAAAGCCGTTTGGCGTTTGACGATTTCAACCCCAATTCAATTGGCATTAGACGTTAACCGTTCAAGTGTGGCGCGATAATTATGGCGTTGTTGGGCATTGACGTTAACCTCAATGTAGCCGCAACATCATAATAATATTGTGCCATATTTTATCTAAGGCCTTGACTATCAAATACAAAACAAGATGAAAGCGCAATTTGTCTTTGCTCTATCATGAACCTTTTTTCTTTTTATTACTATAAGACTCATCTGGACAACAGTGTAGCCTGTAGGTATTTCCCAAATCTGTACACCAAAGTCCGCAGCTTTAGAAACTTCCAAACTGCAATTAGTGAGTCCACAGTGTCGCAGCGCGCCGTACTGCAGCTTGCAGCAGTTTTGTTGTTTGCTGCTTTATTGCTGCAGGGCTGCTGAGTTATCGGCGCGGGCTGTAATGGCCGTTAGCAAACAAACTGTCGTTCTACACCTGTACAGTGTACACTACTTATCTAGTACTAGCTGACACCCGCGACTTCGTCCGCGTGGATTTTCGAAATCCCGTGGGAACTCTTTGATTTTCCGGGATAAAAAGTAGCCTATGTGCTAATCCAGGATATTATCTATCTTCATTCCGAATTTCAGCCAAATCCATCCAGTAGTTTTTGCGTGAAGGAGTAACAAACATACACACACACACACACACATACAAACAAACTTTCGCCTTTATAATATTAGTGTGAAAGGCTCCCATACAATTTGGTGCTCTACTGTTTTCTATCGCTACGGATTGTAAAAGAAAGGAGTAAGGTACTTACGGTAGGTACCCTACTTCTTTAGGACTCTCACACGAAGAATTCCGTAACCATCGTACAAGAAATAACACTTTTTAATCTTTTCTAATTTGACGTCTGTCCACCTACAGAGGTTCCAACTTCCAACGCTGCGCTTGCCGGTGCGAGGTCGCAACTTTGAGACCCCAACTTCTAACGGGTTTTCGAACTACGTACCCTGCCCATTGCCACTTGAGCTTCACAACTCGTTGAGCTATGTCGGTTACTCTGGTTCTCCTACGGATCTCCTCGTTTTTTATTTGATCTCGTGGCAAAACTCCAAACATAGCTCTCTCCATCGCCTGCTGAGAGATCCTCAGCTTACTTCTATGCTCCAGTTAGCGATCATGTCCCGGATCCTTAAATCATCACTGGCAACACGCACTGTTCAAAGATTTTGGCCCTCAAGCACTTATTATGATAAGAAGAATAAAATTATAATAACTAACAAATTTTGCATGTTTATGAGTTAATTGCAATGCTAACGTAATTTTATTCAGACAAAGAACATTATCTCAATAACTATCTTACTATCAGATCTTGATCTTAATAATAGAAAAACGCGCAGGCATAGTTAAGTAGTTTATTATAAAAATATTTTTTACAAGACATTATCTGCGTGGTTTTAGGTTTTAATTGTATCAATCGCCTTACAATCGTTTCATAGTGCGTAGCGTACCTACGTTAAGTAGGTAAACAAGTGTAAATTAAAAATTTATAACACCCCCGACGATCCAAAGTATTTGAGTTTTCCAAAACATCATTTTCAAATAAATAATTATGTATTTATTCAACGTCCATCTTGACAGCTTGACATTTGTCTATTGACATAATATTAAAAACCTAACGGTTATCTAACCTTCTTATCTACAAGAAAACTAGAAAAGAGCTGATAACTCTTAAACGGCTGAACCAATTTTTTTAGATTATAGCTAAGAACACTCTCGATCAAGCCACCTTTCAAACAAAAAAAAGTAAATTAAAATCGGTTCATTCGTTTAGGCGCTACGATGCCACAGACAGATACACAGATACACAGATACACAGATACACAGATACACACGTCAAACTTATAACACCCCTCTTTTTGGGTCGGGGGTTAAAAAATATAAATACATAAATAGAATAAATTAAATAAAATGTACGGAAACAACTAGGTACTTTGTCTACTTATATAAAGAAACTAAAATATTTATAAAAATGTTGGCCGGTATAGTCAGGTTGACTATATGTTGACTCCGCCGGGTGGTCTCGCTTGATCATGTCGGCAGCCTTCTCGCCGATCAGGATAGCCGGCGCGTTAGTGTTCCCACTGGTGAGCGTGGGCATGGCGCTGTTGTCGGCCACGCGCAGGCGCCGCACGCCGCGCACGCGCAGCCGGCTGTCCAGCACGGCGCCCAGCGCAGCGGTGCCAGCGTAGTGGAACATGGTGGACACCGTGTTCAATGCGTAACAGCGCCAGTACTGTCGGCTGCCAAATTGCAGACCCTTGCATCTGTCAATTTCAAAATCCACTATCTCTGCACCGACACTTCTAAAATAAGACGTTTTCATAACCTGGACGTAATCCTGCAAGTAACTCGCCAAATCTTCCAAATCTTTATCCTCAGAAAATGTCCCTAGGTTCATAATAGGTGGGTCATATGGATTTCTGCTACGCAACGTCACCCGTCCCCTCGATTTGGGATGTAGAATATTCAAATATCCTAACAGCATATTTCTACCTTTGCCCGCCTCGAGTAGATGACGACACAAGGACTCCTTTAGTCCATTGTTAAATGTGCACAACTGGTACGGTACTTCCGAGTCATTGGGAACTATGAAGTTGAAAACTTGATACTCTGCGCAAGAACGAGATTTATTAACTGTGACATAGCCTACTACAAGAGGAATGGGGAATTGATGAGGATTCAACGGTTTCGGCGGTGCGTTGGAATTCTCCATTTTGAAGGCCACTTCAACCACAGCATGATCCTGCAAGTTCATTCCGACTGGGAGATCGCTCCTCACGTTTATGTTCATCGACTCTAGATGTTGTTTTGGTCCAACACCAGACAGCATCAGAAGCTTGGGAGTATTGAGTGCTCCGGCAGATATGATAACTTCCCTTCTAGCTAAAAGTGTTAGTACTTTACCCTCAGCAGCGATCGCTTTAACTCCGATTGCGTTATTGTTTCCATCAAACAGAATTTCGGTGACAAGTGTATTTTTTAGAACATGCAGATTTGTCCTGCCTTTGTTCGCTCCTAGGTTCGTGTAGGCAGTCGTCTGCCTCAGTCCGTCCGCAATGGTGAACAGTGGTAAAGTGTAACCTATGCTGTTCTTACCGTTTACGTCGAACACAATCTCATTGCCCGCTTCCTTGAAAACATCTAAATACTTGAATGCTTCCTGTCTGTTTTCTCTGGTGATTCCTAAAAATCCACTAGTGCCATGGAAGATAGCGTCAGGGGAATTTAGTACAGCTGGGTCTTCGAGTCTTTCGCTTTTCATGAAGTAAGGGAGTACGTTCCGGTAGCTCCAAGTGTCGTCTTGCGCCGCTCGCGCCCAGGAGTCGTAGTCCCCGGGACAGCCGCGCACGTACATCAGGTAGTTCATACTGCTGCCGCCGCCCAGAACTCTGCCGCACGTCAGGTTCAACGCCTTGATGGTGTGAGACTGCGCCGTGTAATTATCGTTCACAGAGGTGAAATTCCAATCATACTTTGTGTGCGGCAGGTAAGGAAATAGAGCCGGCATCTGAAAATACAATTGCAGTTAAGGTAAAGGTTGACCTTTATAAAAATTGAGATAAGTTGCAGAACAGAACAGAAAAACTATCTGCCTTTATCTTTTGAAAAATATTTTTGTGCTTAGTTTGCAAAGTTATTTTCAACGATATCTACCCCATAAAAATATTTTTGTCTTCCATTTGCTTCTATTGCCCCTGAAATGAAATTTTTGTAACTTTTTAGTAATTTACGGGTTTGGGCCGTCGATTTACACATTATTTGAAGAATTTGTGTTTACTAATTCAGAAATTATAAGACAGACGATCGGACACGTGCAAATTCATCCAAGTAGACTCGCTTCGTTCTGTCAAAAATTGAGATTAGTTTCAGGACCTTACCATGGACTCGACGGGCGGGTCGCCTCCTGCATCTATCACCAGCACGCTGTACTCTGGACACTCGGACAGTCTGTCGGCGACCACGCTGCCGGCCGACCCTGCGCCCACCACTATGAAGTCGAACTCTGACCTTACCATGGACTCGACGGGCGGGTCGCCTCCTGCATCTATCACCAGCACGCTGTACTCTGGACACTCGGACAGTCTGTCGGCGACCACGCTGCCGGCCGACCCTGCGCCCACCACTATGAAGTCGAACTCTGACCTTACCATGGACTCGACGGGCGGGTCGCCTCCTGCATCTATCACCAGCACGCTGTACTCTGGACACTAAAGTAAAGCAGACAGTCTGGAGGCACATGTCCAAGCATTTGCGGATGACATACTTGTCATAGCAGCCGATCACAATGCAAAGGAATTGAGCAAAAAAGTCAATGATGCTCTAAAAGAAATAGCCGATTGGGGATTTCAGAATAAAATGCGATTTGCAGCACATAAAACCCAGGTGGTACTTATAACGAGGAAAATCAAATATGACATACCAATATTTAAATTGAACGATATTCCACTAGAAATACAACCCTCCCTTACTATACTAGGATTGACAATTGACCCTATCCTAAACTTCAGGAAACATCTCGACAAAATATATAGCAAAACAACTAATATTTATAAAGCCGTTGCCAGATCAGCCAAGGCAACATGGGGCCTGAATCCGGAAATAGTACGTACTATCTATGTTACTGTTATAGAGCCAACAGTTTTGTATGCAGCGAGCGCCTGGGCACCAATCGTTCACAAACAATACGCCAGATCACAACTCCTCAAATTAACCCGTCTTTTCGCCATAAAAATTTGCAAGGCGCACAGAACAATTTCTGCGAATGCAAGTTTTTGCTTGAGTGGAATATTACCTTTAAACATGCGAGTGGAAGAATCAGCTATGCTTTATGAAATCGAAAGGGGCATAATGCCACAAACATTTCCGGATTGTCGCATTGAAAATAAAGTGAGCCCATTTCTTTTGCCACATCCAGCTGACAGATTTCCTATTCCATACGACATAATAAATACAACAGAAGAACTTGATACCATTTCGAATGAGGGTCCAAAAATCTTTACAGACGGAAGCAAAATTGAAGGAAAAGTTGGGGCAGCAGTATCTTGGTGGGAAAACGGATGTGAAGTTAAATATTTTACAATGAAACTTGGAAACCACTGTTCAGTATTTCAGGCAGAGCTGACAGCAATTCTTCGTGCTCTAAGGGTACTGTTGATTAAGAAAACACCACCCAAAATCGCAAATATATTAAGTGATTCGAGGTCAGCCTTACAATGCATCGAAGATCCAGATAATCTGCATCCCATAGTTTTTGAAATACGGAAAACTTTAGAGGACCTGAAAGAAGCCGGCGGGCTGGTCAATATGTTCTGGGTTAAGGCACATGCAGGTATACCAGGTAATGAACGGGCCGATGAAATAGCTAAAAAAGCAGCCCTCACTAAAAAATCTGCCCCTGTGTATGATGCACTCCCGGTCTCCTCAGCAAAGTGGATCCTGCGACAGGAGACATTGAACAAATGGCAGAGCAAATACACCACTGAACCTCAAGGCGCTGTTACGAAACGGTTCTTCCCGGATATTCGTCAAAGCTACCCAATAGTAAAGAAGTTAAAAATGAATAATCAGCTGGCACAGCTATTAACCGGACATGGTGGCTTCGGCGAATATCTCCATAAATATAAGTTAAAAGACAATCCTTTTTGTAATTGCGACGGCGTTAGCCCGGAATCGGTAGTACACGTAATATGCAAATGTCCAAAGTTTGCTTATGACAGAGCCAAAGTGGAACTGATGATGGGTTACGACGTATTAGAAGAAAATTTTCGTAACATAATTGCTAATAGTAAATGTAGAGAGATATTTTTGAAGTTTGCGCTAAAAATTATTCGGTCTGTTAATAAAAATAATAAAAGCACTTCCATATAAAACTAATCATGTTACTGTAATCTAAGATCTGTAGTACAATAATGGTTAGAAAGAAAGTAATAATTTGATATTCTATAAACAGCATATATGATTATATAAACAGTAAATTATATTTTGTAATAAGTTAAGTAATAATAATATAGTTAACTTCTATTAAGTAATTAAATGATGTGAAATGCAACGATAGAGGATAAAGAGCTGGCAACTTAACAAAAAAAAAAAAAAAAACAGGTTTAAGCTTAGATTAAGTATATTACAATATTAATATTATAAGTGATAGTTTTTAAGGTTGTTGCACTGTAAATAGCAACAGATAAAATAGTTATATATTAAAAAAAAAAAACTCTGGACACTCGGACAGTCTGTCGGCGACCACGCTGCCGGCCGACCCTGCGCCCACCACTATGAAGTCGAACTCTGACCTTACCATGGACTCGACGGGCGGGTCGCCTCCTGCATCTATCACCAGCACGCTGTACTCTGGACACTCGGACAGTCTGTCGGCGACCACGCTGCCGGCCGACCCTGCGCCCACCACTATGAAGTCGAACTCTGACCTTACCATGGACTCGACGGGCGGGTCGCCTCCTGCATCTATCACCAGCACGCTGTACTCTGGACACTCGGACAGTCTGTCGGCGACCACGCTGCCGGCCGACCCTGCGCCCACCACTATGAAGTCGAACTCTGACCTTACCATGGACTCGACGGGCGGGTCGCCTCCTGCATCTATCACCAGCACGCTGTACTCTGGACACTCGGACAGTCTGTCGGCGACCACGCTGCCGGCCGACCCTGCGCCCACCACTATGAAGTCGAACTCTGACCTTACCATGGACTCGACGGGCGGGTCGCCTCCTGCATCTATCACCAGCACGCTGTACTCTGGACACTCGGACAGTCTGTCGGCGACCACGCTGCCGGCCGACCCTGCGCCCACCACTATGAAGTCGAACTCTGACCTTACCATGGACTCGACGGGCGGGTCGCCTCCTGCATCTATCACCAGCACGCTGTACTCTGGACACTCGGACAGTCTGTCGGCGACCACGCTGCCGGCCGACCCTGCGCCCACCACTATGAAGTCGAACTCTGACCTTACCATGGACTCGACGGGCGGGTCGCCTCCTGCATCTATCACCAGCACGCTGTACTCTGGACACTCGGACAGTCTGTCGGCGACCACGCTGCCGGCCGACCCTGCGCCCACCACTATGAAGTCGAACTCTGACCTTACCATGGACTCGACGGGCGGGTCGCCTCCTGCATCTATCACCAGCACGCTGTACTCTGGACACTCGGACAGTCTGTCGGCGACCACGCTGCCGGCCGACCCTGCGCCCACCACTATGAAGTCGAACTCTGACCTTACCATGGACTCGACGGGCGGGTCGCCTCCTGCATCTATCACCAGCACGCTGTACTCTGGACACTCGGACAGTCTGTCGGCGACCACGCTGCCGGCCGACCCTGCGCCCACCACTATGAAGTCGAACTCTGACCTTACCATGGAGTCGACGGGCGGGTCGCCTCCTGCATCTATAACCAGCACGCTGTACTCTGGACACTCGGACAGTCTGTCGGCGACCACGCTGCTGGCCGACCCTGCGCCCACCACTATGAAGTCGAACTCTGACCTTACCATGGACTCGACGGGCGGGTCGCCTCCTGCATCTATCACCAGCACGCTGTACTCTGGACACTCGGACAGTCTGTCGGCGACCACGCTGCCGGCCGACCCTGCGCCCACCACTATGAAGTCGAACTCTGACCTTACCATGGACTCAACGGGCGGGTCGCCTCCTGCATCTATCACCAGCACGCTGTACTCTGGACACTCGGACAGTCTGTCGGCGACCACGCTGCCGGCCGACCCTGCGCCCACCACTATGAAGTCGAACTCTGACCTTACCATGGACTCGACGGGCGGGTCGCCTCCTGCATCTATCACCAGCACGCTGTACTCTGGACACTCGGACAGTCTGTCGGCGACCACGCTGCCGGCCGACCCTGCGCCCACCACTATGAAGTCGAACTCTGACCTTACCATGGACTCGACGGGCGGGTCGCCTCCTGCATCTATCACCAGCACGCTGTACTCTGGACACTCGGACAGTCTGTCGGCGACCACGCTGCTGGCCGACCCTGCGCCCACCACTATGAAGTCGAACTCTGACCTTACCATGGACTCGACGGGCGGGTCGCCTCCTGCATCTATCACCAGCACGCTGTACTCTGGACACTCGGACAGTCTGTCGGCGACCACGCTGCCGGCCGACCCTGCGCCCACCACTATGAAGTCGAACTCTGACCTTACCATGGACTCGACGGGCGGGTCGCCTCCTGCATCTATCACCAGCACGCTGTACTCTGGACACTCGGACAGTCTGTCGGCGACCACGCTGCTGGCCGACCCTGCGCCCACCACTATGAAGTCGAACTCTGACCTTACCATGGACTCGACGGGCGGGTCGCCTCCTGCATCTATCACCAGCACGCTGTACTCTGGACACTCGGACAGTCTGTCGGCGACCACGCTGCCGGCCGACCCTGCGCCCACCACTATGAAGTCGAACTCTGACCTTACCATGGACTCGACGGGCGGGTCGCCTCCTGCATCTATCACCAGCACGCTGTACTCTGGACACTCGGACAGTCTGTCGGCGATCACGCTGCCGGCCGACCCTGCGCCCACCACTATGAAGTCGAACTCTGACCTTACCATGGACTCGACGGGCGGGTCGCCTCCTGCATCTATCACCAGCACGCTGTACTCTGGACACTCGGACAGTCTGTCGGCGACCACGCTGCCGGCCGACCCTGCGCCCACCACTATGAAGTCGAACTCTGACCTTACCATGGACTCGACGGGCGGGTCGCCTCCTGCATCTATCACCAGCACGCTGTACTCTGGACACTCGGACAGTCTGTCGGCGACCACGCTGCCGGCCGACCCTGCGCCCACCACTATGAAGTCGAACTCTTCAAAATCTGTTGACAGAAATAATATTCATCACGGAGCACGCGTCTCTTCAGCAGCCCACAATGAGAAGGGCTAGTACTGTTTGATAGTAATTGTATTCTATTTGACTTTAAATGTGTAAAATATTGCATGGCGTAAGGCTAAATTTGGCTGTACTTATTATAAGCTTAGATTAAGACCAATGTATATAACCCAAATTTGCAATAAATTGATTGCTTGATTGATTATTCCTATTTTCAATCAAATAGTAATTTTGTTAAATTAAAGTACGATTCAAGTTTAAGAAAAATCCGATTTACATTTCACAGATTTTGCACACTAATAATTATTTAGTAGAAAGTTAAGGACTCTAATCATAAATTTCCATCTTATTGTACCAACTTTCTTGCAAATAAATTATCTTATCTTATCTACATTAATTTATACAATAAACCTTGCTTGTATGATTAAAAAGTCGCGCGTGATGTTATCACGAATCACGAAAGTGCAAGGTTATTTCTGTCTAGATGTTTTACGTATTATAAGAGAAACTTGAATATTATGATTATTCGGTAAGCGAGGCAGTAGCTAGTGTATTGGGTATATCGATGCGTAGAACATTGAGTTCACTTAACCTTATTCACAGTTCTGCTTCGTACCTCTGACAACAGCTTGTTTCGGGAACAAGTAAGCTGTCAGCATGAGAGTGGCCACGACGCTGAAAGCCTGCTGCAAGCGGAGTATGGCTTGCACGGCCATCGTGGCACTCCTTCAAGAAAAACGACTGGAAAAAGAACAATTAATGTCAGATCCTCCTTTTTTACTGAACATGGCAGAGATATTGAACCCAGGTCCCAGCCGTATGAGGGCCCCGAAACACTAGTTCGGATTGCTCCCTCCACCTCACCCTTTCCGCAACATGCAGTCCGCCCAGGAATTGCATGTGGCGGAAAGGGTGAAGTGCAATCCGCTCGGGTCTAAGGGGCCTCCTAATAAAAATTAGACTATGGAGGTATAGCCTATGCCCATCCCCGAGATGCAAGTTATCTCTGTACTTACCCGTCAAAATCGTTTAAGCGGGCCATGAAAAGCTAGCAGACAGACAAACAGACCAATTTGCATTTTGGAATTGTAATATTAATAAAACTAATTAAAAAATTATGTTATTATCATGCTCCTCTGTTACTGCAATTGTTCATGGGCGCGGTGGTAATCACTTAACATCAGGTGACCCGCATGCTCGTTTGGTCGCTATTTTTATATAAAAAATAATGATCAACCCACCGGGCCGGCCCACTACTGAACACGGATCTCCTCTCAGAATGAGAAGGGTTTAAGCACATAAATGGGCTTAGATAGTCCGCCACTAGCCCAATTTTTTACTTTCAATACTTCACAAAAATACAACTTGTTAATTAACTTACTTGCTGAAAACGTGAAGACTGGATCTTATACATATATGTAAATCAAAATTTAAAAACTTTGAACTATAATATACTTTGCTTTATCAGGATTGTTGCTAAAAAATTAAAGTACTTTGCCGCACACAAGAACCCAAAGCGGAGCGTACAATCGGACTGATAAATTATAGATACATAAAAAAACACGATATCCTCAAACTAACAAAAAAAAAACTACAAATTAACTTTAGTGCCGATTTAGTTGCGTTAAACAGAACATACTTAATTATTTTAAGGGTTCCGTAGCTCAAAAGAAAAAAAGGAACCCTTATGCCATAAGGCTAATGTATATCCTATAAGGCTAATAGGATGACTTTGTTGTCTGTCTGTCTGTCAGTCTGTCCGTTTGTCCGTTTGTCCGTTTGTCCGTCTGTCCGTCTGTCGTGTCTGTCAAGAAAACCTGTAAGGACCTAGAATCACGAAATTTGGCAAGTAGGTAGGTCTTATAGCACAAGTAAAGGAATTAATCCAAACACCGTAAATATGTAGTTATATCATGCAAAAAAAATGCAAAAGCTTTAATTAATTCCATTCCAAAAAAAATGTGTTCACGAAAAATTTAATTCAATAAATTACATATAGACCGTTATTAACTTGCAGAATTCTAGATAAAGGTGTTGGGTATATCTTGTAAGATGATACAGAACCCTTCGTGTGCGAGTACGACTTGCACTTGACTGGTTTTTTTACTTGTTAGTCCTTTCAACTTGCGATCGCGGGCGGAAATATTTTTTTAACCGACTGCACCAGATGGAGGGTAAAGGTTTTTGGGTGTAGATATAATGTATGTATCTAGTACTACTATGTATGTATGTATTTATGAAAAACTAGATCATGTCTGCGTCATCGTCCGCGTGGATTCTGAGTTTTTTTTTAATGAAAAGATATTGAAAAGTTCCCAAAGGATCTTTAAAGTAAACAAGGTCACGAAAAAAAGAAAGTTGTCCATTTACAATAAATAGACTAGTTTGATCGCTATCATGCAAGTAATTTAGCAAGTTTAGTATTATGCCATTTTGGCAGCTAATATTATCTACCTATTATTCGGATGCTCATGATAATTACTGTTTCGCTAAAAACAACCGATATTATGTTTATTCAAACCTACATTTACCTACAAACCTTATTTTTTTAATTTGTTTATTCGTAATCATCAGCGTACAAAATTATTTTCACAAACAAAAGATACCTTAAAATTATAAAAAATATATAGGTATAATAACAGAATAGACTTGAAAAATAAAAGGAACGGCAGCCACTAAGGCAGAAAGGGCCAAGAGGCGCAAATATGAAAATATAGAAAATAATTTCATATTTGTGCCTTTTGGAGTGGAGACCATGGGTTCGTGGGGCGAGGATGCCAGATCCTTTTTTAAGAACCTGTCATCCCGTCTTGTGGAGTCCACGGGTGACCGGAAATCTGGCAGTTACCTTGGTCAGCATATTAGTCTGGCCATTCAACGAGGTAACGCAGCCAGCGTTCTGGGCACCCTGCCTCGTTACAGTGATTTGGATGATATTTTTGTTTTATAATTTTTATATTTAAGTATTTTTAACATTTGTGAAAATCTGTATTATTACTTTCTGAATTAAACAGAATAGACTTAGAAAATATTATATAATACTTAAAAAATAAAAGATTACAACAGCGTGCATGTACCTACGTGTCTATGGTCTTGATATTAGGTATTCACCACCATCATCATGATCCCATCACCCATCACCGGCTCACTGAGCAAGAGTCTCTTCTCAAAATAAGAAGGGTTTGACATAGCCTTCCACGCTGGCCAAGTGCGGATTGGCAGACTCCACACACCCGTAAGAATATGGCGAACTCTCAGGTGTGCAGGTTTCCTCACGATGTTGGCATTCACCGTTAAAACAAGTGATATTATTTACTTAAAACGCACACAACTTCGAAAAGTTAGAGGTGCGTACTCGGGATCGAACCCCTGATCTCCAATTAGGAGGCGCACATCTTAACCACTAAGTTATCATGCACACAGCTATTTTAATGTTCATACTATCCTGAGTTTTATAAAGTCCCTATGAAAAAGGACCCCGGATGGGTTCGAAACTAGTCGGGCTAATATCAACTAAATACGTGAGTATAGCTGGTATATCCTAAACTTAAATGCACAGACCTAAAAATCCTGTAAGAACTCTTTGATTTTTCCGGGATAAAAAGTAGTCTATGTGTTAATCCGGGGTATAATCTATCTCCATTCTAAATTTCCGCCAAATGTGTTCAGAAGTTTTGCGTGAAAGAGTAACAAACATACACACAAACACACAAACTTCCGCCTTTATTATAATATTAGTGTGATTATAATGAGACTATTCACCGTGAATTGTGACCTCGATAGCCTTGACTTATAAACAACACTGTCATAATATGACTACTAAAGTGTGGCAAAAATATAAGTCTTCCTGTCCATTCCCTGTCATATTTAAATATTAATTTTTATTTAACAGGGCTCTCTCCGTCAATTACTCCATACAATCGTAGTTCCAATTTCATTTGAATATTAAGCATGGTTGCTTAATATTCAAATGAAATTGGATTGCTTATTTATGAAAGCTGTGCCACATAATATATTACCAGTTATACCTGCGGTGGTTACGGACCTCGAAAGAAGAGAAAGGAAGTTCATTAAATTTTAAAGAAAAGTTTAATTTACCCCATACAGCGAAGCCCGTCGCTTACTCCATACAATAGTAGTCCCAATTTCATTTGAATATTAAGCAACCTAAATCCATGAAAATTTTGCAGACATATTCTAAAAACTTATATCTGTGCCTGTGGTGTTTTAGATTTTTCTAAAAATATGTAGTTTTAAAATTATAGGGGCTCCAAGATTTGTATGTGAATTTTTAAGACCGCGTAACTTTGAAACGGAATATTTTAACGGAAATCTGGAAAACCAAAACCATAGATATTCCGTTACCGTATACCGTTCCCGGAACGTTTCTACAAAATTCCATTAAGTATGATTGGTTAGTATTCCAATGAGAGACGAACTACGTTTGTATGGAGTGATGGACAGACCCCTCTTAAGTTTAATTATTCAACTAATTTAAATTCTAATCTTAATAGTTTTTCGAGTAAATTGCTTAAATTTAGAATAGGATAGGTGTAATAGGATTTTTAACGGTTTTTTGAACTATGTGCCCTGCCCATTGCCACTTGAGCTTCGCAACCCGTTTAGCTATGTCGGTTACTCTGGTTCTCCTACAGATCTCCTCGTTTCTGATTTAATCTGGTAAAAAAACTCCGAACATAAGTAGCTCTCTCCATCACCCGCTGAGGGACCCTGAGCTTTCTTATGAGGTCCAGTTAGCGATCATGTCCCGGATCCATCTTATCATCACTGGCAACACGCACTGTTCAAAGACTTTGGTCTTCAAGCACTTATTAACCTTATTATGATAAGAAGAACAAAATTATAATATCTAACAAATATTTTTTGCATGTTTATTAATTACAATGCTAATGTAATTTTATTCAAACAAAGAACTTTATCTCAATAAGTATCTTAATATCAGACCTTAATAATATAAAATGCGCAGGCATAGTTAAGTAGTTTACTTATTTAAAAAAATATACAAGAATTTATCTGCACGGATTTAGATTTTAGGTTTTTAAAGTATCAGTAGTCTTAGAATCGTTTCATAGTGGGTAGCTTACATTAAGTAGGTAATAAGAATATAAATAAATAAAATAAATTAAGTAAAATGCACAGAAACTAATTAGAATTAGAGTAATTAGAGTAGAATTTTATCTATTTCTTCTTCTTCTAGAGTCATCTCAAATCGAAGGTTACCGAAGCGGAATTTACATTCATTTACATGACTTTCATGCATATTGAGATTAATGTCACAAAAATAATTGCAATTATTTATGTATGCACGAAATTAGACCTTTACACGCGAAATTGCTTTTGAAATCAATATCATGAAACTGATTTCATGCCACTAAATTCGTAATATAGGCTAATATGATTTTGTTTACCGCTACGATAAAGAGTGACCTTGTACCTACTCATGATAAACCACTGCTGAAGGTTCTTAAGCCAGGATGTTCGTCTACACTCTACAGGCTACAGCCCGGTCTTCGTTTGCCTTTTATATTCTCTTGTATTCTAAGCTCCATCTTCTTATCTACTTATATAAACAAACTAATATAATGTAGACCGGTATAGTCAGGTTGACTACACATTGACATTTGACACCACCGTGTGGTCTCGCTTGATCATGTCGGCAGCCTTCTCACCGATCAGGATAGCTGGCGCGTTGGTGTTCCCACTGGTGAGCGTGGGCATGGCGCTGTTGTCGGCCACGCGCAGGCGCCGCACGCCGCGCACGCGCAACCGGCTGTCCAGCACGGCGCCCAGCGCAGCGGTGCCAGCGTAGTGGAACATGGTGAACACCGTGTTCAATGCGTAACAGCGCCAGTACTGTCGGCTGCCAAATTGCAGACCCTTGCATCTGTCAATTTCAAAATCCACTATCTCTGCACCGACACTTCTAAAATAAGACGTTTTCATAACCTGGACGTAATCCTGCAAGTAACTCACCAAATCTTCCAAATCTTTATCCTCAGAAAATGTCCCTAGGTTCATAATAGGTGGTTCATATGGATTTCTGCTACGCAACGTCACCCGTCCCCTCGATTTGGGATGTAGGATATTCAAATATCCTAAGAGCATATTTCTACCTTTGCCCGCCTCGAGTAGACGACGACACAAGGACTCCTTTAGTCCAATGTTAAATGTGCACAACTGGTACGGTACTTCCAAGTCATTGGAACTATGAAGTTGAAAACTTGATACTCTGCGCAAGAACGAGATTTATTAACTGTGGCATAGCCTACTACAAGAGGAATGGGGAATTGATGAGGATTCAACGGGTTTGGCGGTGCGTTGGATTTCTCCATTTTGAAGGCCACCACAATCATAGCATGATCCTGCAAGTTCATGCCGACTGGGAGATCGCTCCTCACGTTTATGTTCATCGACTCTAGATGTTGTTTTGGTCCAACACCAGAGAGCATCAGAAGCTTGGGAGTATTGAGTGCTCCGGCAGATATGATAACTTCCCTTCTAGCTAAAAGTGTTAGTACTCTACCCTCAGCAGCGATCGCTTTAACTCCGATTGCGTTATTGTTTCCATCAAACAGAATTTCGGTGACAAGTGTATTTTTAAGAACATTCAGATTTGTCCTGCCTTTGTTCGCTCCTAGGTTCGTGTAGGCAGTCGTCTGCCTCAGTCCGTCCGCAATGGTGACCAGTGGTAAAGTGTAACCTATGCTGTTCTTACCGTTTACGTCGAACACAATCTCATTGCCCGCTTCCTTGAAAACATCTAAATACTTGAATGTTTCCTGTCTGTTTTCTCTGGTGATTCCTAAAAATCCACTAGTGCCATGAAAGATAGCGTCAGGGGAATTTAGTACAGCTGGGTCTTCGAGTCTTTCGCTTTTCATGAAGTAAGGGAGTACGTTCCGGTAGGTCCAAGTATCGTCTTGCGCCGCTCGCGCCCAGGAGTCGTAGTCCCCGGGACAGCCGCGCACGTACATCAGGTAGTTCATACTGCTGCCGCCGCCCAGGACTCTGCCGCACGTCAGGTTCAACGCCTTGATGGTGTGAGACTGCGCCGTGTAATTATCGTTCACAGAGGTGAAATTCCAATCATACTTTGTGTGCGGCAGGTAGGGAAATAGAGCCGGCATCTGAAAACACAATCGCAGTTAAGGTAAAGGTTGACCTTTATAAAAATTGAGATAAGTTGCAGAACATAACAGAAAAACTATCTGCCTTTATCTTTTGAAAAATATTTTTGTGCTTAGTTTGCAAAGTTATTTTCAACGATATCTACTCCATAAAAATATTTTTGTCTTCCATTTGCCCCTGAAATACAATTTTTGCAACTTTTTAGTAATTTACGGGTTTGGGCCGTCGATTTACACATTATTTGAAGAAGTTGTGTTTACTAATTCAGAAATTATAAGACAGACGATCGGACACGTGCAAATTCATCCAAGTAGACTCGCTTCGTTCTGTCAAAAATTGAGATTAGTTTCAGGAGCTTACCATGGATTCGACGGGCGGGTCGCCTCCTGCATCTATCACCAGCACGCTGTACTCTGGACACTCGGACAGTCTGTCGGCGACCACGCTGCCGGCCGACCCTGCGCCCACCACTATGAAGTCGAACTCTGACCTTACCATGGACTCGACGGGCGGGTCGCCTCCTGCATCTATCACCAGCACGCTGTACTCTGGACACTCGGACAGTCTGTCGGCGACCACGCTGCCGGCTGACCCTGCGCCCACCACTATGAAGTCGAACTCTGACCTTACCATGGACTCGACGGGCGGGTCGCCTCCTGCATCTATCACCAGCACGCTGTACTCTGAACACTCGGACAGTCTGTCGGCGACCACGCTGCCGGCCGACCCTGCGCCCACCACTATGAAGTCGAACTCTGACCTTACCATGGACTCGACGGGCGGGTCGCCTCCTGCATCTATCACCAGCACGCTGTACTCTGGACACTCGGACAGTCTGTCGGCGACCACGCTGCCGGCCGACCCTGCGCCCACCACTATGAAGTCGAACTCTGACCTTACCATGGACTCGACGGGCGGGTCGCCTCCTGCATCTATCACCAGCACGCTGTACTCTGGACACTCGGACAGTCTGTCGGCGACCACGCTGCCGGCCGACCCTGCGCCCACCACTATGAAGTCGAACTCTGACCTTACCATGGACTCGACGGGCGGGTCGCCTCCTGCATCTATCACCAGCACGCTGTACTCTGGACACTCGGACAGTCTGTCGGCGACCACGCTGCCGGCCGACCCTGCGCCCACCACTATGAAGTCGAACTCTTCAAAATCTGTTGACAGAAATAATATTCATCACGGAGCACGCGTCTCTTCAGCAGCCCAGAATGAGAAGGGCTAGGGCTAGTCTACCACGCTGTCCACATGTCAACACCTTTGAGAACATTCTCATTGAGACGTCTCTCAGACATGCAGGTTTTCTCACAATGTTTTCCCTCACCATTAAAGCAAGGTGATATTTAATTACTTACTTAAAAACGCAGATAATTCTGTAAAGTGGGAGGTCCCGGGATCGACCTTGGAAGTGTATTGGGTATATCGATGCGTAGAACATTGAGTTCACTTAACCTTATTCACAGTTCTGCTTCGTACCTCTGACAACAGCTTGTTTCGGGAACAAGTAAGCTGTCAGCATGAGAGTGGCCACGACGCTGAAAGCCTGCTGCAAGCGGAGTATGGCTTGCACGGCCATCGTGGCACTCCCTCAAGAAAAACGACTGGAAAAAGAACAATTAATGTCAGATCCTCCTTTTATACTGAACATGGCAGAGATAATGAACCCAGGTCCCAGCCGTATGAGGGCCCCGAAAGATTAGCTCGGATTGCTCCCTCCACCTCACCCTTTCCGCCACATGCAATCCGCCCAGGAATTGCATGTGGCGGAAAGGGTGAAGTGCAATCCGCTAGGGTCTAAGAGGCCTTCTAATAAAAAATAGACTAGAGGTATATCAATATATGGGATGCAAGCTATCTCTGTACCAAAAAGGTGATGCCCGAACTTGATCTACGTGAAATTAAGTTTTCATAAATCCCGTGGGAACTCTTTGAATTTTCCGGCACAAAAAGTAACCTTTGCTCATCCCCGGGATACAAGTTATCTATGTACTTACCCGTCAAAATCAGTTAAGCGGATGGGCCGTGAAAAGCTTCCAGACAGACAGACAGACACACTTTCGCATTTGTGAATTGTAATATTAATAAAACTATTCAAAGAATATAAGTCCTCAGTAAAAATAAGTACCTATGTATAAAATGTTCATGGGCGGTGTTAATCATTTGCTCTGCTCGCTATTTTTATTATTACCCGACTGCGGTAGAGCCAAAAGGAAGGGTTATGATTTTAGCAGTCTATGTATGTACGTGTGTATGTATGTGTGTGTATGTTTGTATCCAGATTCTGTGTGTTCCACCGTACCGTAGCGCCTAAACTACTGGGCCGATTTGATGAATGAGGTGTCAATCGATTCGTCGTAAAGGTCCGGGTGACATAGGCTACATTTTATACGAAAAAAGTGACCGGAACGAAAACGGATGTTACATGAAAAAAAAGTGGGAGTCTCCAAATATTTTTTTTGCTATTAATATATCGAGTGGGATGTCAAATGAAAGAGGAGAAAATTCTGAGCTCATGAATATAAATGTACAACAACATTAAACTATACCAAGCGACAGAAAAACAATTTTACTCTAATATTTGAGCGTTTATTAAGACGATCGCAGTCGGGTTTTAGTTTTCAACTTTATTAAAAAAATCATAACCCATCGCGCCGACCGGCGACCCCACTACGTACTGAACAAGGATCTCCTCTCAGAATAAGAATGCTTTAGGCACATAAATGGGCAGAGATAGTCCGCCCCTGGTCCATATTTTTAACCGAATTCGAAAAAAGGGCCGCCTCGAAGAAAAGGCCTGGACCGATTTGGATAATTTTTATTGTTTGAAAGGGTATACTTTGCAGTTGGTCCCATTTAAATTTGGCGAAGATCTGATGAATATCTTCGGAGATGGAGAACAGAACTCCTCAAGGATAACAGTAAATTGCTCGCGATCAGTGTAATAGCTTAGTAAACATTAGGATTTTAACTGGGCATAGCATAAGTACAGTGGGGTCACTAAAAAATGTGAAATAAAAAAATTTCAAAAGAAAAATAAAACCGACTTCAAGAATCACAAACACTGATTTTTGAAGTCAGTTTTATTTTTCTTTTGTTTTTTTTTTAATTTCAATACCGCACAAATATATAAGTATCTAAGTACAACTTGCTAATAAACTTACTTGTTGAAAATGTGAAGACCAGATCGTACATATATATATACGAGAAATATTACATAAGACAATATCAAAATTTAAAAACTTTAACATATACTTTCTTTATCGGGATTGTTGCTAAAAAAATAAAGTTCTTTGCAACACATGAACCGAAAGCGGAGCGTGCAACCGGACTGATAAAGGTCGGTGCGCGAATCTGACTCGCACTTAGCTGGTCTTTTTTTATCACACTAATATTATAAAGGCGAAAGTTTGTATGTGTGTGTGTGTGTGTGTGTGTATGTGTGTGTGTGTGTGTATGTTTGTTACTTCTTCACGCAAAAACCACTGGTTGGATTTGGCTGAAAATCAGAATGGAGATAGATAATATCCTGGATTAGCACATAGGCTACTTTTTATCCCAGAAAATCAAAGAGTTCCCACGGGATTTTTAAAAAACCTATATCCACGCGGACGAAGTTACGGGCATCAGCTAGTACAAAAATACGATTTCCTCAAAGTAACAAAAAAAACTACATAATAACTTTTACTACTTTACTTTTTTACTTTTACTTTTTTATTTTTACTTTTTAGACGATGCCTGCATCATCATCCGCGTCGATTTTGGGGTTTTTAATCTGGGAACTCTTTGATTTTCCGGGAAAAAAAGTAGTAATAAGTAGCCTATGTTAATGTGTGGCTAGCAGACCGAAAGACGGACACGTTTTCGCATTTCATCATCATCATCATCATCAGCCTGTTGACGTCCACTGTTGGACATAGGCCTTCCCTATAGAGCGCCACCACACCCGGTCCTCAGCCTTCCTCATCCAGCCACTTCCCGCCAGCCGCTTTATATCGTCGGTCCATCGTGCTGGAGGGCGTCCCACATTACGTTTGCTTAAACGCGGTGTCCACTCAAGGAATTTCCGGCTCCAACGGCCATCGCCTCTACGACAAGCATGGCCTGCCCACTGCCACTTCAGCTTGCTAATAGTTTGGGCTATGTCAGTGACCTTGGTTCTCCTGCGGATCTCCTCATTTCGCATTTATAATATTAAAAATATGGATTGTTGCAAGGATATTGAGAAGTCCCGAAAGGATCTTTAATAAACTTAGCCGAGCGAACGAGGTCACGAAAAAAAGCTAGTCGCGCATAAATAGACTAGTTTGATCGCTATCATGCAGGCTAAACAAGTTTACTATTATGCATTAGGAAATTAGCATATAGCTATTATTATCTACCTGTTATTCGGATATAATTAGATCTTTGCTAAAAGCAACCGATATTATGTTTTCTCAAACCTACACTTTTTTTTTAATTTGTTTATTCGTAATCAATAGCGTACAGTAGCGTACTAAATAATTTTGACAATCTTAATCTATGTTTTACATGAAGCCACAAAAGATTACTTAAAATATAAATTACTAGCTGATGCCCGCGACTTCGTTCGCGTGGATGTAGTTTTTAAAAATCCCGTGGGAACTCTTTGATTTTCCGGGATAAAAAGTAGCCTATGTGCTAATCCAGGCTATAATCTATCTCCATTCTAAATTTCAGCCCAATCCGTCCAGTAGTTTTTGCGTGAAGGAGTAACAAACATACACACACACACACACATACACACACACACACACACACACATACAAACTTTCGCCTTTATAATATTAGTGTGATAAAAAAAGACCAGCTAAGTGCGAGTCAGATTCGCGCACCGAGGGTTCCGTACTCGGGGCAGGCGAGGCTGACGGACGGACGGACGGACAGACGGACAGACAGACAGACAGCAAAGTGATCCTATAAGAGTTCCATTTTTCCTTTTGATGTACGGAACCCTTAAAATATTAACAGAATAGACTAAGAAAATAATATATTTACCAAAATAAAAGATTACAACAGTTTACATTTTTATTTTATTTATTACAAGAACCACTCACAGAATTACACAATCAAATTATAAAAGTTATTTCTTAAATTTCACAGCTCTCGTGTAACTCAATTTACGGGCAATTACAGCGTGCACCGATAACAATAGTCATACATACAATAAACCTAAAGAATATAAAAAATACCTAAGCTTATAGATCTTAAAGTAATTACAATAAAATGAATACCTACTTAAGTTAAATAATCTAAAAAAAAAATTAAATTAACATATTTACAACCGAGGAATCAAGTGATTTGAGCAACTTGAGTTTAAAAGCCAACTTATCACAAAACAGATCCATGGTCTTGTCCTTGACTAAAAATTCCTTGTATGTACTACTAAACCTTGGTATTAGCGAATATCGACCTAGATTAGTTCTACTGCTTCGGTGAGTGAACAGAGGAATAGGATACCGCGGTATACGGGAGAGAACTTTGAAAGATATTTGCCTCAACAGTTCCGAGTTATCCATGGTTTCGTTTGCAAGTTTGTGGAAAAATACCATGTCATGAACTTTGCGTCTGTCCGAAAATGAATTTAATTTGGAAAGCTTAAGTCGAGAGATATAAGATAATCTTTTGTCTTGTCCGATAGAATAAAACTTGGTGAATCGTCTCTGTATGCTTTCTAGACGATCCTTATATGTACTTGGTGGCTAGGGTTCCATATCACCGAGCCATATTCTAGTTTGCTTCTGACAAGTGTAGCGAAAAGTATTTTTTTAGTTTTAAGACTTTTATATGGCTTAGCATTCCTAAACAAAAAGCCTAACATTTTACGAGCCGATCTACAAATGTTTTCGATATGTACATTGAACCGTAATTTGGCGTCAATGGTAATCCCCCAGTTCGCGAACGGCTTCAAGTTTTTGAAGTGAGCAAATGTTAATCATATATTTGCCTTCAATTAAAGTACGACGACGCGTAAAGCTAGTGTAGGAAACATTTGGCTGGATTTAAATCCATGCCATTTAATTTGCACCAACCGGCAACTCTACCTATGTCACCTTGTAAGGCCAAAGCGTCGTCATCTGTCAGTATTTCTTTAGCAAGTTTTAAATCATCCACGAAAATTAAACACTTGGAATTAAAAATACAGTTAGTGATGTCGTTTATAAAGATGTTGAATAACAGTGGTCCCAGGATGGATCCCTGGGGAACACCCGACGTCACTCTGTATATTGGGAAGAATGACCTTTAACAACTATGTATAAATATCTATCAACTAAGTACGATGAAAGCCATGATAAAAGCGAACCATCCAGGCCCGAAGGAAGAAAGTTTTGCCACCAACAGTTTGTGATTAACCCTGTCGAAAGCCTTTGAGAAGTCTGTGTATATAGCATTCACCTGATGACGGCAATCCAAAGAAGCTGTAGCGAAGCTTATGAAATTTGACAGATTTGTGACAGTCAATCTAGTCGGTCGATTCCAGAAGTATTTGGGATTACTTGCCAAATTAACTTCGATTGATTCAATGTATCTGTTACAGCACTCCTTAATTAATTGATTGCAGTCAGTTCTTAACGATTCAAACTTAAGTTTATCTAAAGGATTTTTGTAGATTTTAGCTTTACCCCTATGCTTATTCTTTAAGCTTCAACGACATTAGTTTATTGCTATACCAAACTGGGATCTTTTTATTTCTAGGTTTACTTTTCAGAACGTGTTTTTCGATGATTGAGTCTAATTTTTCATAGAAAATGTTTATCATAGTATTGACATTATCACAGTTACCAAATAAATCTACCCATTGTTGTCTAAGTCTTTAATTATAGCACAACAGATAGCCTTGTGGAAGTTATACTTTTCAACAACTTTTCTTAGCTAGATCTCCTAGTCTTAAACTTACCGATAGAGGTGGGTGATGAATATCAACTATGCTGATGGGACTGAGATTTTTGTTAACTGTAACTTGAGTAAAATTAGATAGAACTAAATCGAGTAGACGTTCGTTAGCGTTGAAAATGGCATTAAATTGTTTTAAGTCATGTTCTTCAATAAAATCTACGAGGATAGAGTCATGACTGCAACTACATGATGGGGACAAGTAATTTAATTCTTAAGTAAGGTATAAGGTTAAGGTAAGGTAACTTTGACCATGACAGACTACCTATATTAAAATCGCCTATAAGAAGCACGTGTTCATTTTCGTTTATTATTTTAGAGCAATTTGTCAACAAGTGTAAATTAAAAATTTATAACACCCCCGACAAGTGAAGGTTACAGTAACTAGAAAAGACCGAAAAGACTTTCAAACGGCTGAACTGATTTTCTTGGACTATTCCGCGCCTACGATCTTAAAGTATCTGAGTTTTCCAAAACATCATTTTCAAATAAATAATTATGTATTTAGGCAACGTCCATCTTGACAGCTTGACATTTGTCAATTGACATAATATTATGAACCTAACGGTTATCTAACCTTCTTTTCTACAAGAAAACTAGAAAAGAGCTGATAACTCTTAAACGGCTGAACCATTTTTTTTGGATTATAGCTAAGAACACTCTCGATCAAGCCACCTTTCAAATAAAAAAAAGTAAATTAAAATTGGTTCATTCGTTTAGGCACTACGATGCCACAGACAGATACACAGATACACAGATACACCGATACACAGATACACAGACACACAGATACACAGATACACACGTCAAACTTATAACACCCCTCTTTTTGGGTCGGGGGTTAAAAAATGTATGCATGTATAGAGCGCAAATAGCAATATGATTAGGCTTATCATGAATTACTATGTCCACCGTCACCCATAGGTCTTCTACTTAGTTATGTATTCGAGTGTAAATATTTTCGTAGGGAAGGTATTCTTAAAATTAATTTGACGAGTCACAATTTGTTGTCTTATTTTATAGTTTCATTTGATATTTTAAGGATAATTTTATAGTTATTGATGATAAATTGTCTATATTGTTATTTTACAACTTCTGAATTAGCACAAGACATAAGTTTTTGATGTGATGTTGTATATATTTAGGTCACTGGACTAGATTTAGATGAACGCCATTTACAAACGGAATACGTGATTTGGTTGCCAGCAGGCCAGCGTGGTGGACACTGGTACAACCCTTCTCATTAGGAGAGGAGACGAGCTCAGTAATGGGCCGGCGATGGTTGATGATAAATATAATCAGTGGAACTTATTAATGGGTTCAGTTTAATTAAACCACTAATCCATTTCCGCACAGTCGGTTCATTTCGTCTCATCATTATTATGTGTTTTTTCAAAAACTGTCCATCGGTTAACAGGAACCGTTCCATTAGTCTGGGAGCGAGCAGCTGTAGCCGGCACGCCACTTGCGCATTAAGGCTTGGACAAACAAACAGCGTGGCGGCAGTGCCGCGCATCTTACACAAAAACCGGTCAAGTGCGAGACGGACTCGCACACGAATTGGAGGTTCCACCGGTGCGGCTTTGTATGGGCGGCGGTAATCACTTTGTAATTTGTGTAGTCCACGTGAACGCAGTCGCGAGTATAATCTAGTTACATATCACTTGCTTTTAGAAAGAAAAAATCGTGAGAAAATCTGCATGATGTATGAGAAATGTGTAGATTTCTAGTCTAGTCTACATAGTATTCGTTAATGGTCGCAGCCGTTATGTGACTCCTACATACGCTTCGTATTGTGAACGCTGTGTAGTTGAGTTGAACTTTATTTACGTAGCGTTGCGTATGTCGCTTGCGTCGCGCGTTTGGTGTATCCAAGGCTTTATCGCCTCGGCTACATTTAAACAGACAACAGCCTATCCGTAGCATGATCACCAGCGATATATTTACAGGTAGGCATTTGTTTAAAGTGTGACCACTATTGTCAATTCCTAAAACTAATTTTCTATTTCATTAATGTCCAATAATCCTTTGATTCTAATCCATTTATTCCGTGTAGTCTGTAGTACTTAACTGAATTCAAAAATAATTCAAAAAGTGCATCTATTGGCTTTTAGGTCTTTTGTAAGGACTTTCACAAGACGAGCTCTTGCACCGCTGGATATGTAAAGAAAATCATGCATTGAATTATAAATCTCAGAGATGCATCATGTAACATCATAGTCAGGCGTCTAAAAGCAAATCACCACTCATCATCAATATCAACCGATTGACGTCCATTGCTTGCGCCGCCTGAATCTTCCCTCCCTGTGACTCGTGACCGCACGGAAACCTCAACCATCTCAATTCTCAACCTGTCGCGACTTATACGCGACAGGTTGAGATGGCAATCGGGGTATGAGACGGAGGGACGCCCCGCATGGCATCTCTGAGATCTATATAATTCAATGCATGATTTTCTTTACATATAATTAGGTATAAAGACTTCTGGCTGAATGATCTATCAATGCACAACCACTGCTGGGGTTAGAAACTTACGTGTTCGACTAATTGTATAATTGTATAGTTTTTATTATTGTATAATGGACATAGCGGGTCTTCTTTGATGAAATTCTCTTTTAAAATGCTTAAGCTATTTTTACTCCAAATCCAATTTAGGGAGAGACGCGGTGCGACGTCGAAAACTTGCTGGGGAAGAAAATAAAAGTGGTAAAGAGCAGAGCGCCGTCAGAGCAGCCATTTGTCACGGCGCCGCGCGAGCGGACATTACCCGCAGAGCGTGGGAGCGCCGCATAAACATTAACACGAATTTAATCCTTTAGAATATAAAGCAATTTTTAAAATTTCCATTGTCACACTAATATTATAAAGGCGAAAGTTTGTATGTGTGTGTGAGTGTGTATGTTTGTTACTCTTTCAGGCAATCCACGCGGACGAAGTCGCGGGCATCAGCTAGTTAACAATAAATTGCATTTAAAAGTCCAAGTCTGGTATACAGGCTGTAACCAGAACGCTAGCAAAAAAATACAGGTGATACTGTACGGATGGTTACTGATAAGACACCTACCATAGAAAAAACTATGATAAAGAATTTAAAAAATCCCTGTATTTTTAAAAGTTCACTATTGTGAACTTTTAAAAATACAGTCTTTATTAGTCTAGTATTGTGTACTTTTAAAAATATATTTATTGCAAATAAAACATCTGACTGACGCTAGGTCAACGAACGTTCCGTAACTAGGTCACTCAAAGTCAATGCCGCGTCGTAGGTGGGGCATTGACCCGAGTTTTGCACACTATACAATGCGGGTTTGAAAAATACTAAATCACTAAAACTACAACATAAGGCAAACGGCTATTCTTGTATTGTATCAAGGCAGTACATATTTTAATATCGGTAAGTTTTTGCTAGCGTTCTGGTTACATCTACACTCAAGAAACTTACAACTAACTGTGTGAAAACCTAAATATCTACACGCAGGTCGCAGGGGTAGTCGTGGGCATGATCTAGTTAAATATATCTAACACAGTTTCCTCGGTTCAAACGTTTGTGACCGCTCCCACTTGACAGGGCTATCATCCCGCATCAAAGGTCCGAGTGACGCCTTTGTACCCGCGACATAAAATACAAACCGAGTGACCCTTCGCCAAGAAAGGTACACACTACACACGAGACCAACTTCTACTACAACCGTGTTAAAACACAGCATAGCGAGAGATAGAGTAGTCCGAAGCCTTTGGTCTCGTGGTAATGACGACCACGACGACCCTTCAACATAGGGCTCTAACTACATGGGCACGTTCGGGTCGCTTCTTCGTCCTGTACATTTACGGTTACGGTTTTCGTAAAGCTAACGCCATACGTGAGTAAGCCATATAAAAGCCAAATGCCTGAGTCTCGCCTCTCAGCGCTTCTTTATAAACCGTGCATATATAACTGACAACTTCCTCAGAACGCAGGGTTTGCAGGACGTAAATCGCCTCCGATCTCTTACGCCACGGATGTGGACTCACGTCTCGATCTCGGGGGCGTATGGACTACTCAACCCATTTGTCCTAATATAGTCCTAAGATGTGTTCCGGGGAAAACCCTGCCCCCTGAACTCTCGCGCCACTCGATTAGCGTCCTTCAAATCTCAGCTGACAGGCCGGTATACCGGTAGTAGTAATAGGTAATAAAAACAATTCGCTTGTATGGTGTGTCGGGTGTGAGGCAGTAGGGACTCGGGGAGATTGGAATGGAAAGTTAGCCGTGCGTGTAGCGAGGTAAAACAAAAGTAAGTAAGTGATCCGTGGGCAAACAGCGAATTTTGACATTTTCTTTTAGTCGCCTTTGAATGGGACTAACTGAGGGTAACTGGGGGTACAAGGAAAGATACGGACAAAGTGGCAGGGTCCTTCCCTTATCACCGACCTCTACGCTTTGAACTCTGATGTAATCTTGACAAAGCATTTTGGTCTATGTGTATGTGTAAGTACCTACTCTTACGGTCGTATTTAGGTACCTACATTAGAGCAAAGTAAGGTTTCTTATCAGATTTTATGTCAGAGCTAAAGGTCATCAAAGAGCTCCCTCTGCGTTGTATTTCTCATTGTTGAAGGTCGTGGCCCTGATTAATCATAATTTATTTTCATTTTAGCGCGCACTTGTCCACGATCAAACCTGATGCAAGTGCAGATATTCTAAAATGGAATGCGTTTGCTTAGAAGATTTATAGTCATCGTTGATTTAATGAATTCCGGATTGTAATTAAGTATTGGTAGATCACGATAGTATACCTACCTAAGTATTCCAAATACTCTAGCCATGCTTATGAGACACGATGACATGCCCCGACTCGGGAGCATCCTCAGGAGATGTAGACATTACAATGTCTAATTGTAAAGCAATTCGAATCTCGCGGAAACTCTCTGATTTCCCGGAATATAGAGTAGCCCATATGTTAATCCGGGGTATAATCTACTTCCATTCTCAATTTCAGCCAAATCCGTCCAGTAGTTTTTGCGTGAAAGAGTAACAAACATACATACAGACAAACTTTCGCCTTTGTTATAATAAAATTAGTGTGATATGATTACTTGGTTTTTAATGTTAAAAATGACGTTGGAAATAAAGTCGTCAGAAACATTTTAAAAGAATTTTAAAAGCGTTTTCCATCCGGTTCTTGGTGCTCTTATTTCACAAACAGTTATTCAGTAAGTACATTATTAAAATGAAGAGTAATTTTTGCGCCAGTATTTAATATCGGATTAATCCCGAAACGTGCAGCTGTAATGAGATTATGTGCAATGGAAAGGATAAAACAAGATGGCGCGACGACGCTTCAAAATGGCGCCCGGGCTGAGGATTAAGTAATTATTCCGTGAATTATTTAAAATAATATGATATTAATTTATGCTCCTGCAGTTCCTTTAAAAACTACATGTTTAATTTAATTGAGTTTCAAACTTTAACTTTCAAACTGAAAGTTAGAGGTTGCATATACCTAATATTAGCTTTTAAAGGCATATTATATATACCGAATTCGTCACCTCAAGGAGACGTTTCTACAATATAGGTACGTAGGTACGATATTTCAGTTGATTAGGCCGTTGGAAAAGCGTACCTAATTCATCTCTCATTAAGAAACGTATAGAATTCGCGCCCGAGATCGAACCAAAATTTTGTTAGAATGTATACCAGAACGTTCAGAGAAAATACGATGTACTTACCTACTCTGCCATCTCAAGATGTGTTAGAGCAAAGCAATTGGAGAGAACAATCCCCTATTCTTGGTGCGCGAATCAAGAACATAATAAGCGTGAAAATAGAAATTTCATTACACTTGCCTGCTTCTGCAATTTGCATACAGAAGAGTGCATAACTCGCGAATAACGGAGTCGCCTGCCTTCTTAGCTGCGGAGATGGTGGCACGGAATGAGAACAACATCCTATCCGATTTAAGCGCCTTTTGAGGGCCCGCTTCATCGAAGCGATGACTCGTTGGCGAGTAGAACCTAAAATAGTGCTGCTTTTACGCATGTCGGAAACAATGTTAGATATTTGTGCGTGTCACCCTTTCCTTTTAATTGCATCTCACCCCAAGAGAGGCCAGATGATGAATTTTTGAGATTCAAGATTTTTTTAGTGATAAACGGTAAAGCGATAATTGCTAATCCACGTTTGTAATTACGCATATTTTCTAAATGATTACTTTTATTTACACACTAGCTGATGCCCGCAGCTTCGCCCGCGTGGATTTAGGGTCTGAAATCCCGTGGGAAAGTTGTCACAAAGTTCCTCTATCGATTAAAAAAAAAATTACGCAAATCGGTTCAGAAATCTCGGAGATTTCGGTGTACATAGGAAGAAAAACACAACTCCCTTTATGAAAGTCGGTTAAAAAAGTAGCCTATTTTACTCCCTGATCAATCCTCTACTTGTCTGTGAAAACCCCGTCAAAATCGGTCCAGCCGTTCCGAAGATTAGCCTTTTCAAACAGACAGACAGACAGACAGACAGACAGATAGACAAAAATTTTAAAAACGTGTGATTCAGTGTTGGTATCGTTCAAATAACCATTTGAGCTTAATATGAGGTAGTTATTTCGAAATTACAGACAGACACTACAATTTTATTTATTAGTATAGATACTAAAGACATTTGAAATAATTAATGTAAAGTGTGGCATAAAGTTGTTAATTTTCCAATTTTCTAGTTCGTTGTATAGTTTACTAGATGCTGCCCGCGACTTCGTCCGCGTGGATTTAGGTTTTCTTCATCTCTCGCAGCACTGCAGTCCCGTTGTGATACAGTTTTACCACTTTTATAAGTTACGCCGATGTACCTGCGCAGAAATCTTATTTTAATAGCGTGCGTCCGTCCACTATTGGTTGTTGCCTACGTGCCATATCTAGTCCAAGCGAATTATGAGCGAGATAGCGAGAGTCTCTGTTGTTCTTGTGTTTAAAATCTTGACGTCAAACAGTAGGGTCTGTATTTCATTGGTGTACATTGGGTCAGCGTTAGGTTACCCTTTAGTCGATGCGACTTATAATATGGTAGGTACGAGTAGTGTATTATGTAGTGCACAGCAAACAACTTGGACCTGTAAAGGTGTAGTGGAAGAAAGTTGGCGAATCCGGGGAGCGAAAGTCGACGTATCAACCAATCGCGTGCACCCGCGCTGACTGATCAACCAATCAGGTTCACGCACCATTCGCGTCAATGCCCAAGTTGTTTGCCAGGCATTGTACTGTACTTCTTCCAAGTTTCCCACTATCTCTTGAAGCATGTCTACGGAGCTGCGAGCGCGCAGTTAGTCGAATTGAAACAGAATTGTATGTAAATGGTAGACTTCGCTCCGTTCTGCCGTACTCCGTCCGAGGCTGCATCGGTATAACCTGGCGCTGGCTGCAGGCCAATGGAAGTTGAATTTAAAACACAAACTAGCTACAAACGTAAATATTATAAAGTTAAGTTGGATGCTCGTAGCTGATTCGGCTGGCTGATTTTGCCGCAGTGAAGTTGATCAATTCGTCTATATATCGCAGCGAAATGGCATAAGACGGGGTTGGCCATATCCCTTAGGTATATGGCTAACTCCTGGTTTATGCCATTCTTCTGCGACATATATCAATAAAGTAAAAATAACATGGTGCCTGGTGCTCTTTGACCGTCCGTTGTGCTACATCCTTTTTTCCACGCACATGCAAACTGGAATCAACTCCCATCGGCGGCGTTTCCACTAGATTATAACATAGGGTTATTTAATATTATGGGGTATAAATAAAAAACTTATTGGGCTCGTCCGGGATTTGAACCCGGGACCTCTCGCACCCTAAGCGAAAATCATACCCCTAGACCAACGAGCCGGTTGTTGTTCACTATCAAATTTTCCTTCATGATTAAAGCAAGTAATATTTGATTGCTTGAAACGGATGTATAACTTCAAAAAGTTAAAGGTATATAGTACGCGATAGGTCGATGGCAATTGGGGTGAGGACGCCCCCGACAGCGGGCGAGCGCGCGTGACATGCGGGTGTGCGAGGCGTCTCCCCGCCTTATCGCCTTATACTCCGATTGCCATCTCGACCTGTCGCGAACCATACATGCCCGGGATCAATATTCGGCCCTCCCGAATAGTAGGCCAATGTCTACCACTACCATTACTACTAACTAGACTATCACCGCTTCATAGATCTACAAATACCGCTCTCGAAATATTTCTACTTGGATAAAAATATAATTTCTGATACTTCTGTCTTTCCAAAATGATATTTTGTTCGATTCCACCGTCGATCGTCAGTATCGGCTAATCCAGCATGGCCGGTATCCGGGGCCAATGTTCCAGGAATTCTCCGCAACATTAACTCTTGGCTCACCCCCCAGCCGAGACTTCTCGCTGACGAAGCAATATTATCTTTTATTCGCTCTATTTCACACTCCCATTAAAACCGATGGATAAGAAAGTCATTTGGAACCTTTTACGAGTATATTTTTAAAGCCTTAAGAAGCCTTAAGCCTCAAGAAAGACTTTTTTAAGGATAAAACACTGAGTAATCTTAATGTAAAAATGATGAACAAGTTCTTACTGATACTAGTAGTGAAGGAAAGATGGAGCCAAGTATTTTTTAAATATTCTCATGAATCATCCAAACTCATTTGGTAAATAGTAAATGCACTATTAGGTACGTCTAAACCAGAGAGGGTTTTCTCAAAAAAAAACGTAACAAGTGTAAATTAATACGTTATAACACCCCCGATAAGTGAAGATTACAGTAACTAGAAAAGAGCTGATAGCTTTCAAACGGCTGAACCGATTTTCTTGGATTATAGCTAAGCACACTCTCGATTAAGCCACCTTTCAAACAAAAAAAAAAACAAAATTAAAATTGGTTTTCTTTTGACCGAATTCCGGTTAGAATTTAGATGGATAGGTTCTTAACAAGTGTAAATTAAAAATTTATAACACCCCCGACGATCCAAAGTATCTGAGTTTTCCAAAACATCATTTTCAAATAAATAATTATGTATTTAGGCAACGTCCATCTTGACAGCTTGACATTTGTCAATTGACATAATATTATGAACCTAACGGATATCTAACCTTCTTTTCTACAAGAAAACTAGAAAAGAGCTGATAACTCTTAAACGGCTGAACCAATTTTTTTAGATTATAGCTAAGAAGACTCTCGATCAAACTACCTTTCAAACAAAAAAAACTAAATTAAAATCGGTTCATTCGTTTAGGCGCTACGATGCCACAGACAGATACACAGATACACAGATACACAGACACACAGATACACACGTCAAACTTATAACACCCCTCTTTTTGGGTCGGGGGTTAAAAATCTGGGCGGTTGGTGCACATCGCATGTTGCACGTTGTAGTACATTACAGAATTCTTTGATTTTCCGGGATGAAAAGTTGCCTATGTCAATTTCCGGTATGCAAGCTACCTTTGTATCTTTCATATAAATCGGTTAAACTGTTGGGCCGTGAAAAGCTAGCAGACAGACACACTTTCGCATTTATAATATTAGTATGGATAATAAGCATGTAAGCATGTGTTGGTTTCTTGTATATCACGGACTTCCGCAAAGTAACGCTTGCTACCATCCAACAATAATATTGTGGTTGTGACAAAATTGCTCTTCCCCATCAAGTTAAGGTAAACAGGGTATGTAGGGGGGGAGGATAATTATGTAATTATGTCTGTTTGGCGGCCATTTTAAATTGTCTCTGGTCTGTGTAATTCATATACAGCGTGTTCTGTAATTACTCGCTCATTAGCCCTGTTTGTTATTTCGACAACACACTTCCTGGAATTAAGAATAATAAGTCGGTAATTGGTTTTAAATAAGTAATTGAATCTACTTTTGATGTTGGTCAATCGAAATGAAAGTGAAGACAGACAGACAGACACACTTTTGCAATTATAATATTATAGTAAGAATGGATTATACCTACAAGTCGGTCTGTTTATTTTAACGACGCATCTGTTGAACGGTTTTTGACGATATTAAATTGTACAGAGATAGTTTGCATCCCGGGGAAGGACATAAGCTACTTTTGGTTCCGGAAAATCAAAGAATGACCACGGGATGCTTTAAACCCGTAAATTCACATAAAAGAATAAGGCATCTATCTATCTGGTATAGTGATTGAAGACTAATCTAGTCCAAGATAAAGATTCTTGTTCAGATTTCATTATGAAGCCTCATACCCTGCTTGCTATGCTGATGCTGTTAGATAGACCAAGTTAGAAGAATAAGGTATCGTTATTCTTTGTTAACATTTCACCCGTTGGTGGCAACATGATAAATGATGCAAGGGAAATTTAAAATTGCAGCTTTTCTATTAAAAGTTTACCGCGAGTGGGTCGCACAAGGCGACAGGAGACGGGCGGCAGCCATTATAGCATACTAGATGATACCCGTGACTTCATTCGCATGGATTTATGTTTTAAAAAATCCCGTGGGAACTCTTCGATTTTCGGGATAAAAAGTTGCCTATGCCAATTTCCTGGATTTGCATCCAGGAAATTGGCATAGGCTTGAAGCTACCTCTATACAAAATTTAATAACAATCGGTTAAACGGGCCTTTAAGAATCCCGTGGGAACTCTTTGATTTTCCGGGATAAAAAATAGCCTATGTCCTTCCCCAGGATGTAAGCTAACGCTGTACCAAATTTCATCAAAATCGGTTAAAATGCTGGGCCGTGAAAAGCTAGCAAACAGACAGATAGACAAACAGACACTTCTCTTAAGAGTCGTTGACACAGTGCGAGCTGCTGATTGGACAGTAGACAGACAGCTGCTCGAATTATGTACTCATATGTCAGTTGCAGATAGCAGAGTGACATTAATAGGGCTCCGTTTTTGCCCTTTGGCTACGAAACCCTAAAAACGTGATACCTATCGTACCGGGACGCTAGATCTATGGGAAGAGATTTTATTTTTTATATCAAACCAAAACAGTAAAATTGCATCATTAAGAGGGCTCTCTCCGTCACTCGTTTCATACAAACGTAGTTCCAATTTCATTTGAATATTAAGCAACCAAAGTCCATGAAATTTTGCAGATATATTCTAGAAACTAATATCTATGTCTGTGGTTTCCAGATTTCTGTTAAAATATTCGGTTTCAAAGTTACGCGGTCTTAAAAATTTACATACAAACCTTTGAGCCCCTGTAATTTTAAAACTACATATTTTTAGAAAAATCTAAAACACCACAGACACAGATATTAGTTTCTAGAATATGGCTGCAAAATTTCATGGACTTTGGTTGCTTAAAATGAAATTGGAACTACGATTGTATGAAACGAGTGACGGAGAGAGCCCTGTTAAACATAGAAGGTACTTACAATAGATAAGCTGGCATCAAACGAGTCGCTACGTCAGATAATGTAAGCTGTTCACGTTTTGTTGTATCGCGGCGCAATTTGAAGCAGTTCGTGCTCGTAGAGGCAGAATCGTGTAGAGACAATGCTACAGAAAAGATGCTCTATATTGTTCGCATACTGCGTGCTGCTGCATGGTGGTGGTGCGTAGTACTTGCTTTTCCACCATGTGTAGTAGCGGGAGGGTGGCCACCCACCCTGCAGAGCGATACTTTGTTTTTAGTGGTTATTAGTAAAATACACTCATTGTTCCTTATGATTTATAATTTTAGTTACTAATATTTCACGGCAAATAGCTTCATTTGTCGTAGCCCTGTCTGCAATAACTTACATGCACCTCTCTACGCTACAACTAGGTACAACTAGCAATTAAGTACTTAGGTGTTATTATGCAGTCTCTAGTATTTTAACGCCAATTAGAGTAACTTTGATTTTTATTTTCCCCGACCCAAAAAGAGGGGTGTCATAAGATTGACGTGTGTATCTGTGTATCTGTCTGTGACATCGTAAACTAATGAACCGATTTTAATTTAGTATTTTTTGTTTGAAAGGTGGCTTGATCGAGAGTGTTCTTAGCTATAATCCAAGAAAATCGGTTCAGCCGTTTGAAAGTTATCAGCTCTTTTTGAAAATTTCCATGGGAGCGACGCCGCGAGCAGCTAATCCTATCCTTAACATAAAGCCATCTTCTTCTTCTTTGTTAGCCCTTATTTATCCATTGTTGGACATATCTAGATATAACTAACAATATATAATTGAAAGAATATATATATGAAGATATAAAACTAAATGAAATCCGCCCAACATTGTCCAAGTCGATGCTAGAAAGTTTCCCGCTGACTTCGCAACCGCACGCTCCGACCAACGGACATGGAGAGACAATGAAATTCTACGGTAAAAATAACTTATCTGATTTCCGGGCAATCGAACACAAATTCAATCTCAATAACTTTATTTTGAAGATAGAAAAGAGTTCAGATTAAATTGAAAACAATAGAGGATCATCATCACATCGCATTGTCATCTCAAAGTCAACGCATTGACGGCCTATTAGTTAGCTGGAGAAGGGTATATAATAGGCCATAGGTGATAGTTCGCAACGCCTGACCAAGTGCGGATTACAGTATTCACATTACTAGACATTGGGATTACTGTAATTTACAGTAACCCAACCCAGTGAACGAGCTGGTGGTCCCATGTTAAGACCGCCGCTTTATATGAGCAGTAGCTGACGCCCGCGACTTCGTCCCAGTGTATTTAGTTTTTTGAAAATCGCGTGGGAACTTTTTGATTTTCCGGAATAAATAGTAGCCTATCTCATTCTTGAGGTCTTTTAACTAATTAATAAAATGTAAACTATATCAAGCGTTCAAATAGATCTTAATAGATATGCAAAATTATAAATGTGTAGATTTAATAATTTCTGAGTTATGGGGGCCAAAAGTAGCTTGAGATGGTTCGTGTAAAATACACACTGGCCGTCTGTCGCCGTTCTTATAAGATTCTTATTCGAAATTGGCCTCGACACACACCGTGTGTCTTGATCCATGCAAATTTCACGCCAATCGGTTGCTACCTTGCGGCGTGATTGAAGGATAAACCAATAAATGAACATAGTACACAATTTATAATATGGATAGTGATGCGCCGGAAAAAATGCAATATACTTAACCTAGTGAATTCGCACTATTTCTAATCACCAAATTTTCTGAAGCTAGTTAGGAGTGTCGAACTCGGCGACGACGCATGGACAAAAATACAGACATACAGACACACCTAGTGAACGGAAGTTTTTCGAAACCAAAGTGTAATTTCAATCTAGTTTCAATTAAAACTGTCTAAAAGAGGAGGCAATTATCGGCAGCGGTGGCGGTGCCGTGGACAGCTGAGGGCAATAAAACATAGAAATACCTACCTTGCCGTGAAATCGTTAACAAGTGCCACGCGAATACCGACCTTACGTACCAGATAATAAGAGGGAAAGAGGAAATGGTGTAAAAGCCTTTAAAAGTAGTGCTTGGCGGCGGCCCAACGGCGAATCTGCAGAGATATCTCCAACTTACGTGATAGATTAACATCGTTCATTGTTAGGTGCAGTTTTTCACACAGATTTACTTTTGGAATAATAATTTTACTAAGGTTAACGGCCCATGTAAATCACTAATCACTAACCATTAAAAGTATAAATTGTTACGGCTATTACTCACTTATCTTATATTATCTTACTTTGAAAATTGAAACACATTTTATTTTTAATTTTTAATGATGTAACCACAAATTCGCGGTCCTGTATCTGTGCTATAAGACTTACCTACCTGCCAAATTTCATGATTGTAGGACAACGGGAAGTACCTTATAGGTTTCTTGACAGACAGACAGACAACAAAGTGATCCTATAAGGGTTCCGTTTTTCCTTTTGAGGTACGGAACCCTAAAAATGTGTTTGTTTGTTGGTTTATTTGTTTGTTGGCTATAGAAGCAGCCATGTACAAGAATGCGGCTGCATCGCAGAGCCATGCGTCTCGCGGTGGTGTTGACGGCACACGAGCAGCTGCGTCGTTAGCGCTCCGCAAATATTTCATTTAACAGGGCTCTCTCCGTCACTTACTCCATACAATCGTAGTTCCCATTTCATTTGAATATTAAGCAACCAAAGTCCATGAAATTTTGCAGACATATTCTAGAAACTAATATCTGTGTCTGTGGTGTTTTAGATTTTTCTAAAAATATGTAGTTTTAAAATTACAGGGGCTTTAAGATTTGTATGAAATTTTTTAAGACCGCGTAACTTTGAAACCGAATATTTTAACAGAAATCTGGAAAACCACAGACATAGATATTAGTTTCTAGAATATGTCTGCAAAATTTCATGGACTTTGGTTGCTTAATATTCAAATGAAATTGGAACTACGATTGTATGAAACGAGTGACGGAGAGAGCCCTCTTAAATCTTACCAGCTTTCTTGGTATAGCAGCGGAAATTCGCAGCTATACCCAGAGAGCTTTAGTAAATAGATGCGCATTAGTATCTAGGTAAGAAACAATTGTGCGCAACGAAATACGGTTTGAAATAAATTGTGGCTCGTTCCTTTTTTGGGTTGGTTGTACCTATTTATTTTGTGATATAAGTATCATATATAATCATTTTCTAAAAACCTTGTTTAGAAATTAAACCTACATAGAACATATTTAGACATTTCAGATAAGTAATAATAAGTACTTAAAGAAAACACTAGCTGCTGCCCGCCACTACGTCCGCGTGGATTTAAGTTGACAAAAATCCTGTAGGAACTCTTTGATTTTCCGGGATAAAAAGAAGCCTATGTCACTCTCCTAGTCTTTAACTCGCAAAAAGTCTCGTCCTTCCTACCTAATCATAGGGCCGTAGTGTGAAGAATCTTTTATATTACATTTGTTTCGGGAGAGTAGGCCTTTTTAGAGCATAGGCCTTATTTGTATCAAGTACCTTATTATGGATAGTGATTGCTATATGTACCTACTTGCAAGTTTTTTTACATTATTGGTCCACATAACTTTAGTTTTATTATTATGCTTATATAAGTTATCCAGCTCTAGGCTAGTAAACTCCTTCTCAAAATTGTCTTTAGCAAAATGCAAAGTTACAATATAATTGATGTCGCAGCGCGGATAAACGGAGTGTCGGAAACTTCGTAGTAAGTCGTAAAGCAAGCTGAAGTTAGTCTCAAATTAAATTTATTTATTATGCACAACCTTGCCCCGAACTACCCTAACTTACTTGACTTTAAACTACAAAAGAATTTAGCCAATTTTCTGGACGTCGCACGTCGCAACTTGCAGTACAAAAAGTTGAAAAGTGAGTTAGCTTATTGTATATATTCCATTTTCATTTTACAGAACTAGTTAAAAATAAATGAAACCCTACTTTTTTTGAAATTGATAAAAAACCTCAAGATCTATAACTTGAGCACTAACATAATTTGGTACAGACCTAGGATGGATATTGTCTACTTTTATGCCGTAAAATTAAAGACATCCCATGGGATTTTTAAACATGAAAACAAATTTTTCTTTAGCAAAATGTAAAATTATTATTTATTTAAGGTTCTAAGCAAGTAATTCTCTTGATTTTAGTATATTTATAAGTAACTAGCTGATGCCCGCGACTTCGTCCGCGTTGATTAAGGTTTTCTGAAATCACGTGGGAACTCTTTGATTTTCCGGGATAAAAAGTAGCCTATGTGCTAATCCAGGTTAACATCTACCACCATTCCAAATTTCAACCAAATCCGTCTAGTCGTTTTTGCGTGAAGGGGTAACAAACATACACACACACACATACACACAATTTTCGCCTTTATAATATTATAGTGTGAAGTGTGAAGTTACCTTTATATAATAGTTTAATGGCTTTCATGGTGAAACAAATCGTGAAAAATCCTAATGCCTTAGAGTTCTCCACAATATTCTCAAAGGTGTATGAAGTCTGCCTACCCCATTGATGTTGGAAGCGCCACTATTCGCACTTGGCCAGCGTGGTGCAATATGACCTAAACCCTACCCATTCTGAGGAAAGACCTGCGCTCAGTAGATTGTAGTATAAAGTCAAAAGGCTGGCATAGGATGAAAATGATTAGGATAGAAATATTATGATTCAATTTTTTTTTTAATTCAAATACTCACAAGTATATTTCAATCGTCAAATTCATGTACCACTGGTACACAATGCCTTTTCTACCGAGGAGAACCAGCCAGAAACTCGACGGTTGCTCTTTTCAAAGGATCGATTTACAATATTATGACTCATATCATGATTCACAACGTTACCAAGTTAATTTAAAACTGTATAAACGAAAGGTCTGTTAAAACACGATTAATAAATCTAATGAAATGAAAACCGAACTCTCCGCCGCAATACGCTCGCTCGCGCTAAGATAAATGTTTTACTTGCGAATTTGATTCGATGGAGTAAAGTTTTTAGTTAACTGTTATTATTATTCGAGTCTGTAGCTTAGCTAATATTCAGACTTAATGGACTTCAACGCTTCAATGCTAAAGCATCGACGTAATAAGATTAGATCCTCACTTTAAATCTAGGTAGGATATATCTAAACCTAGGTATATTATTTTAATTTATAAAGAGGTGAAGTGTGTGTTTGTTGTGTGAGTGTGTAGCGTCAAATGTGCCTACATTTGACGCTAGGTAGCCTATGAACCGCCTATGTTTCTTTGATTTCACCTCACCCATAGCCTAATATTTGATTTATCGTCGCGTCAGGATCAAATCGAGAGTTGCCTCAGTTTAGTTCATTTGGTCTCACTGAGACTCTCAAAAATTAGCGGTACGAAAACCGCGGGCATCTGCTAGTATGACAATCGGGTATGTCTGTACATTGAATGGCTTTTCACACGTTTTCCTGACTAATTGTGACTCCTGTATAGTTATATTAAAGCGCGCCATAAAACCGACGAACGCCATCTGGTTCCATCGCGTGAAACTGCTAACTCCCTTGAATTACAGAAACTCGGTAGTCCTGGAATATAGGTACATTTCTGTTTTTCACTGTACTTTTAAGCTACTTTATTGTATTTATTATACAATACATACTTTATTGAAACCCGGATAAGTGTGACTCGGACTTGCACACGAAGGGTTCCGTAACATCTTACAAGATAATGTACTTTTTAATTTTTAATATAATATTTAAAAGCTTAGGTAGTAAACGTAGGCCGCTACGGCGTAGCAGCCTCATTCGAATTTCTACGCATAGCTACACAGACTGTTGAATTTAAACCCTTCCTGTGCTTCGTTGTATACCCGGGGTTTAAATTAAACGTTTTCTTTTTTAATGAAATTCTCTTCTTCTCTTCTTTCGACGTCTTTTGATTTTAATGCTCAAGTATTAGAGGCGCCGGGATAACCTAACCCGTAGGTATAACTGGTAATGTGTGGCACAGCTTTCAAAAATAAACGTTTTTTCTGTCTTTCATTCTTTCTTTCTTTTAAATTAGTGAAGATTCAAGCTGTCCTGTTAATGCTTGTCAATAAATCGCGGCGAAACAATCGAATCGCTTTTATAACTGTAGTCGGCCGCGGCAAGCAGTTAAAAGTTTAAACAGATGCCATTTGCGCAAAACTCGCGGTTGGAACTGGAACACTGAATTGGAATGGAAAAACTAAGGAAATACTTAAAACTTCACAGTGGTTAACTTTTCATACGACGCAAATATAAAGAATTAAACATAAAAGTTTTCTTAACTTCAACCTAGATCTAGATCGCCTGAATTTGGGATTAATTTTAAACCATTGCACCGATTTTAATGAAATTTTCTACAGACTTAGGATACATTCCGGGGAAGGACATAGGCTACTTTTTATCCCGGCAAAACAAACAGTTCCCGCGGGATTCCTAAAAATTCATCCGCTTGACCGATTTGTATGAAACTTAGTACTGAGGTAGCTTGCGTCTCTTTAATTGACCTAGGCAACTTTTCATCCCGGAAAATCAAACAGTTCCCACGGGATCTTTAAAAACCTACATCCACGCGGACGAAGTCACGGGCATCCTCTCGTATTTAATATTATAAATGCGAAAGTGTGTCTGTCTGTCTGCTACGTTTTCACGGCTCAACCACTGAACCGATTTTATTGAAATTTGGTACAGAGTTAGCTTACATCCCGTGGACGGACATAGGCTACTTTTTATCTCGGAAAATCAAACAGTTCCCGCGGGATTTATAAAAATCTAAATCCACGCGGACGCGTGTCGCGGGCATCCTCTAGTTTGTTATAAAACAATAGATGTCCACGGGACTTCCACACGCCACAGTGTTGGGCAGCCTGAATCCAGCGGCTCCCTACGACTCAATTGACATCGCCTAGATATACCTAGTGTGAGGTCTCCCAACACTGCGCCTTCCGGTGCGAGGTCGCCGTTTTATTACCGTGGGACCCCAAGGTCCATGGTGTTTTCGAACTCTATGTCCTGTACATTGCCACTTCAGCTCCACAACCCGTTAGCTATGATGGTTACTCCGGTTCTTCTACGGATCTCCTCATTTATGATTTGATCACGTAGAGTAGCTCCAAGCATAGCTCTCTCCATCACCCGCTGAATGACTCGGAGCTTTCTTATGAGGCCCATATTATATTAGCCATCATGTCTCGGATCCATAATAATATGTTATCACTGGCTGTGTCACTGGCAACACGATGCCTAAAAAGGTTTTTTTTTAAATATTTTATTTACACGCTTTACAGCCTAAAAAGATATTTCCATAATATTAAAGTAAACCAGAATAGCAGGGCAAAGCAAGCGAAAAATAAATATGCATTAAAAATATTTAAGTCGCAATTTTCATCGTAAAAATTCAAAGGAATACAAGCCAAAAGCGGGAAATGAAAATAATTAGAGACCGCCCGCGCCCGGGCGAAGCTCATCCATATGTATGGGGTTCCGTACTTTCTACACCAAATGCTATTTACGGAGGCGACTCCTTTACATTATAATCGTTATGTATTTGTCCTAATTCGAAGAAAAGTTTCGTGTAACTAGTTATTTTTCTTTTTAACCCCCGACCCAAAAAGAGGGGTGCTATAAGTTTGACGTGAGTATCTGTGTATTCTTTGGCATCGTAGCTCCTAAACTAATTAACCGATTTTAATTTAGTTTTTTTTTGTTTGAAAGGTAAGCCACCTTTCAAACAAAAAAAACTAAATTAAAATCGGTTCATCGAGAGTGTTCTTAGCTATAATCCAAGAAAATCGGTTCAGCCGTTTGTAAGTTATCAGCTCTTTTCTAGTTACTGTAACCTTCACTTGTCGGGGGTGTTATAATTTTTAATTTACACTTGTTCTTAAAGTAGCCCAAAAATACTTAAAAATTGGTTAAAATTAGCATGGCCCTGCCAAAAATCGTAAAAATTACGTACCATACAGCCATTTGGAATGATGTAGGGATTCTAATGATACCCCATACATACAAATCTGTTCAGGCATTTAGAATAAGTTAAGTTTGTAAGGAAGTAATCTCTGGAACTACTGAACCGATTTTAAAAATTCTTTCACCAATAAGACATTATTCATGAGTGACGTAGGCTGTATTTTATTTTTAAAAAAAATAGAGATCCCTACAAAAATTTTAATAATCTACCCGTGCGAAGCCGGAGCGGATCGCTAATGCTTGGATAAAGAAATTGACATACATAAATATATACATACAAACGTAAACCCTGAAAACATTACACTCATTCTTTTAGGCAATCGTGTTAACAGGGCTCTCTCCGTCACTCCTTTCATACAATCGTAGTTCCAATTTCATTTGAATATTAAGCAACCAAAGTCCATGAAATTTTGCAGACATATTCTAGAAACTAATATCTGTGTCTGTGGTGTTTTAGATTTTTATAAAAATATGTAGTTTTAAAATAACAGGGGCTTAAAGATTTGTATGAAAATTGTTAAGACCACGTAACTTTGAAATCGAATATTTTAACAGAAATCTGGAAAACCACAGATATAGATATTAGTTTCTAGAATATGTCTGCAAAATTTCATGGACTTTGGTTGCTTAATATTCAAATGAAATTGGAACTACGATTGTATGAAACGAGTGACGGAGAGAGCCCTCTTAAAATATAGGATTGCTTCGTATCTTTCCAAAAACACTTTAGTTCAGTCAGTACTTTTGATGCTAACTTTTCTTTTTTCGTTGGAAAAATATGCCAGCTTCCACGCAATTAGCGTATCGAGTACACACGAGCTATTGAACATGCTTCCAAGCTTCATTGCACAATATGCTAATGTGTTTCTGATGACTGGCTTTGTTTGCGTCTGTTTAGTGGTTAGCGTGTTACTATGGATGACGAGGCACTTTCTAGGTTTGGTTCCCGGGTAGGGCCAATAATTGTTACTTGGTAGGTACTGATTCTAAGCACACCTAAGTTTTAGAGTACTTATCGCATCTTTTTCTTACCAATGTAATAAGAAAAGGACAGACAAACCTAATTTAATTTAGGACTGACAAACCACGTGTCTTTAGGTGACAATCGTGACTCGTTTTTTTAAATTTGTAAAGTGTACTAAAGTTTTGTCTTCAAACTTAAAATTCATTTTCCTTTTCTTAGCAATATTAAAAAGAAAAAGATGAAGATACTCTAAATTTAATTTAGTATATATTTATATTGCCGCTTTCATAAGAAATAATATAAAAAAAAAATTTAACAAGTTTTATTTTTGTACGATGGCACGGAACCCTTCGTGCACACGAACTCCGACTCGCACTTGACCAGTTATTTAAGCATGATTGTCGTCAAACGCTAGCCTCTACGTAGGTAGTAGGTACGTACTGAAATAGCAGCTTTTAAATTTTTTAGGTCTAGAATTGTTCACTCACAACCACATAATTACACGGCTAAATAAATTATTGTTACGCCAACGCAATCAATTAAGTATCGAATGCAGTTTATTAAATCAAATAACGCAATGCGGCACTGTTGCACAAACAACAACTAAATCAAACTTAGTTGATAGTCTATTTTTACATCTCTATCTAGATCTAAAGCAAATTTCAGCAAATCTATCCAGTAGTTTTTAACCCCCGACCCAAAAAGAGGGGTGTTATAAGTTTGACGTGTGTATTTGTGTATCTGTGTATCTGTCTGCGGCATCGCAGCGCCTAAACTAATGAACCGATTTTAATTTAGTTTTTTTTTGTTTGAAAGGTGGCTTGATCGAGAGTGTTCTTAGCTATAATCCAAGAAAATCGGTTCAGCCGTTTGAAAGTTATCAGCTCTTTTCTAGTTACTGTAACCTTCACTTGTAGGGGGTGTTATAAATTTTTAATTTACACTTGTTGAAAGATTAACATGCTCTTTCGCCTTTATAATATTAGTGTGATTCATTTTGTACTTTGTAAGAACACACACGAATACCTATTTCAATTTATTTATTTGTCGTATTAAGGTTCTTTTTCGCTCCAGCAGCCAGCAGCCAGCAAACACGAGTGGTTACAAAATACAAATGGCGCTCCCAAATAATAAAACGTGAATTGGTTAAAATCGGTCCGGATTTATTTTACTGCCAACAAAATGTAGGTACGGAGGTTTATGTGCGCGGAAGGGTTTGGCTGAATTGCGATCTTTTACTGCCCTACATGATACTGTCTATAGCTGTGAACAGCAATTAGTTAATTTTAAGATTTGTTTATGAAATCAAGGAGATTTCCGGGATAAAAAGGAAGTTAGGTGATAGATCCAAAAAATCATGTCGATCGGAAGCATCCTTGCGGCATCATTGAAAGCTAAACCAAGTAAATACACATTTTTACATTTATAATAGGTACTAGATAATGCCCGCGACATTGTCCGCGTAGATTTAGATTTGTTTAAATCCTGTAGGAACTTCTTGATTTTCCGAGATAAAAAGTAGCCTATGTCCTTCCCCGGGATGTAAGCTAACTCTGTACAGAATTTCATCAAAATCGGTTTAACTGTTTGGTCGTTAAAAGCTAGCACACAGACAGACAGACACATCTATAATATTAGTATGGATCAGTATGGATAAGTAGAATCTTCTTATTTTTCTAGATTGTACTAAATCGTGGCTCTATTTACATAGTGCTAGTAGTCTTAGGGTAGAGAATAAAAAGGATTTATATTTTGGCCGAACGGAATTACGGACAGTCGCTAGGTAGGTACTTAGTTTTCGAAACAAATTCCTAAGGGTTTGTTGAACGCGCATGTATGATTTGAATAAAATAGGAAAATTGGAGTAAGCCGAAGACGATCGACGGCCGATCGAGCAGAAACTAAACAGTTAAATCTGGAATGGTCCACCTGCGACCATTGCCTCGACGAGCGTCGCGCGACTTGCGAGGAGCTATTTATTTTATTGCTCCATGGAAACTTCCCGGTTATGCTCAGCTGTACCTACTTCTCTTTACAACAGGTATGCTATATATCACATACCTATGTGGCTACATACCTTAAATTAAAAAAATATTTTATCATTATCACTGCATATCCTTATGAAAACAATATACCTTTCGTTATGTCTGTATGCGTTGATTTTACAGGTTGTAATCTATATTCATGTATAAAATCATGTCGATTCGTTGTTCCGTAATTATTACGGTGTGATTGAAGAACAAACCAACAAGCAAACGTACTCTGTACTCTTCAGTACTCTTCAGAGTACGTATAAAGGTAGTGTTAGGATAGGATAACTTGTCTTAAGAGTGTATTAGATGTTTGGTAGGGACTATTTCAAAATTTATAATTTCAAAATTTATATTTCTTTCTTTTCGTCCAGCCACCTTTCTGGCAACGACAACATGCGGCGTAGAAACCGATAAATTCTATAGGTTTAAGTCAATGCACCTTAACCCCCCCCCCCCCCCCCCCTCCCCCCGTCATATCATCATTTACCAAGTATCAGGAGATAGCCGTAAACAACGCATTTTCGCGATTTCAACGATTAACAAAATAAAAGCATTAGGCCTATAAAACATTTAACGTGATTCTTGTATAAACTGAAACTGCAAGATTAACCTATTCCTTATGTTTTATGCCCATCTCTGCCAGTGCTCGGAGTACTTTAGTAGGCAGGTATGACCTCGTACTACGAAGGTGCTACGCCAGTGCTACGACGTGATAAACTCGAGCGCGCCGTAAACCGCGGCTCGAATTGCTCTAGTGCTCCGCTTTGACGACGCTCTCAGGCACAAGTGGGTAGTTTGAACATCATCCTCTTCCAAAACATGTTCTGATTCGACTAAAATACTGTTGTTTTTTTAGGGTTTCGTATCTCAAAAAGAATAAGGAACTCTTATAGGATCACTTTGTTGTCTGCCTGTCTGTCTGTTGTGTCTGTCAAGAAAACCTATAGGGTACTTCCTATAGGGAATCATGAAATTTGGCAGGAAGGTAGGTCTTATAGCACAAGTACCTAAAGGAAAAAATCCTAAAACCGTGTAAAAAAATTAAAATATGTCCAAGAAAAAAAAATACTAAATCTAATGTTCTACATACATATCTATGGTTCTACATAAAAGAATTACGTATATCGTGGACGATGGTACTGAGATGGCCTTGCCATCCGTCATACGGTTTTATGACTGTCGGAAATTTGAAGCCTTGCTCTTAAAAAAACAAAAATCTCGCACGAAAAGAAATAAATTAGTTAAGATTCTGAGTAATTGTAGGAAAGGAAGTATAAAAAACAAAAGGGCAAAATAAATTGCTCTAAAGCTAAATTGCGTTAGGGTCGGTCATAAATTAGATAAAAGTCGTAAATTTTAACTTAGAAATCTCTACAAGTGTACAAAATTGTAATCACGTGTTATGCGAGTGGTCTAGGCAAGGCAAGAGCGTGAGAAAGCAAAAGGTACGGCCCATTAAGGGATGTTCGAAATACATTTTATTTTCAGCCAATTAGCCATCAGCCAGGGTAATTCTGTGCGCAAGAGTGAACCAATCAGAAACCGAAATTTCGCTGGTTTTTTTTTCATTTCAGATCATGGGCGTGAACAAAAGATATCCGTGTGGACGTTTTAAGTCTACACTGGGGGACCGAGAGGGACATTCGATTGAGGTCTGGCTCAACGTGCAGTAGAGCCTAACAGTGAATATTAATTAAGTGTAGAAATATATTGCAATTGTATAGTTAATAATAGAAAAATTATAAATAGAATAAAATAGTGTGTATCCGGGCCAGCAGAAGCTGATATATGGTGATGTACTAATTTACATTTAATTTTAAACTAGATTATTTGAAAATCAGTTCCAAACATCTTGAGTAAAGAATTATTTTACAAACTAAATTAGAGATGATATTATTATTTGGATATTAGGAGGTGTTACAATATTGTGTATAACTATTAGATTTGCATCCAAAATTATAGAAATGGGACATTTCTCTTTGTGGGACTAGGATTCAAATATATCTAGAATAAATAATGAATATATTATAATTTACGCATAATGTGTGTCCTTAAAATTTACTTTATTATAGAAGTAAGAATTATAGATAATATCTCTATTAATTATGTGGGCATGTGTGTATTTTAGATAAAATGATGTACATAAAGCCGAAAGGGTTTTTTCGTTTGAATATTGCTTTTCCCCTTTCAATAATTAGTATGGCTTAGGAAGCAATATTCGGCCAGGAATTAATTAATGTAATAAAGTTACTTAATTCCCAGTCTAAATAATAAATTCAGTTTCTCTTCTTTATTTGTTTTTAAACTGAGTGAGTAGTAGAAAAATCTATTCACCAGTAATAAATTATATGAATATTATTTTCCTCTTTTATTGCTATATTTAATTATACCTATATGAAGTAGTGAATATTGAAAGGAGATTCAAGTTAAAGATTTATTAGTTATGGTTCATTTGATTTTTTGATATAGCTCAAACTTAAGTCACATGTGTGCATATTTAATTTGATAACCTTCAATATTGACTTTCTCTCTCTAATACCTACCTAAATTAAAGTACTTACTATGGAACTAAGAGATACAAATTTCTTCCATCTTACATTGAAATTAGTATTGAAATTGAGTAAATAAATTAACGTCATTTAGTGGAAGTTGATCACAAAAGTTAGGACGAAGCATCATTATCATCATCATGATCCATCTTTTATATGGTTATGAATGAACTAGAACATTTGAGAGAACTCTAGGGATGTGAAATTCTCACGATGGTTTTTCCTTATACTTCTATTTTCACAAAACGATTAGTACCTAATTTACCAAGAATGCTCTACACTACTAAAGATAATAGAGTTGGCTGGGTTCGAATCTCAGGCTAAAGACAAAGGGACCTTTTTACTTTCGAGTCATAGCTAAATTTCATCTACTTACCCCGAACGAGACAATGGAGTACACGCTGCCTCCAGAGGGCAGATGGCGAGGCAGGTAGGTACCTTTTTTTTTATGGTGTACCGATCTTTCCCAAACAGCATTTTAGGTAACATTATCTGTTAAAACCGACGCCAGCTGAATTTGTGAATCACCGAGTTTTTGAATAGATAAAAATACTAGTTTTGCTGTACTTTGTAATTCCTTTGCTTGATATTATATGGTACATGGTTGATTGGTGACGTACCAGCAGCGAGATTCCGGCACAAAGCAAACACGTCATGTCTTTATACAGCTGGACTCTCCGAACTAATAAATTGGCCAATTTATTGACAATCAATCAAACAAATATATAAATATACAAAAATACCATGGTTTTGGGGCGAGCCCAGAGCTCATTGAAAAGAACCTAGGTTTCCGTACCTAGGCAAATTGAAAACGCTTCGCAGCGGAATAGGAGAGTCCAAGTGCTGTGCCCCGATAACAATGCTAAAAGACTGAGATTTCAGTGTAGGGCTCCCCCCGTGCTTGAGGAATGCCGGTTGGTCTCAAACCGATGGCCTAAATAAGGCAAATACACGTATCAACTGATTTTCCACACTAACAGGACGTTCTAAATTAGCAAATCTCTCCACTCATTATATCTATTTTGAGGAGTTGAAATTTTACATTAATTTTTTATAATTCAATCCGTGTAAACCTGTTAGCTGGTCGAGAAGTCTACGTGTTCACCCAACGTACTGTACCAATTAATTACTTGTAAATAACTCATGACTTAAATACCTAGGTGTTTCTATAATTCAGCTGAGTTTATTTCTTATTTTATCTCTTCATAATGCCTAATCTTAACCACTAGTATAGACGATCACAGCGTACCATCACAGAAACTTGATGCCGAGTGACCAGGGATCTATGTACGTATTCGAAATAACGATATGACTAGATTTACATTAACATAAAAATAACACAACGTAGAAATTGTGATTGGGTATTTGAGAGAGAAAAATTTATAAACTTACATTGCTATTTATAAATTATAAGTTTTAAGGACACACTGCATGTTGTTTTATATTTATATGTTGTACATTTACATTTATTTATGTATAGGGGGAGCAGGAGAGCAGAAATAAGCTGTATGTCTTATAAATGTAAAATTTACAGGTTTTCAGAAGACACTACAGAGATCGAGCTATTATTCCTTGCTTATTTCTCAGACTTAATTTTTTTCAAACTCTGAGAATACATATAATCGAAGCAGACCCAAACATGTGATTGCAATTAGTATCAGTATTATATTAGTATTAAAAATACGGCTTCGCGACTTATGAAAGTTATTCAAATAAAATTTAAAACAGTACCAAAGTAGGTAAAAGAAATAGGGTCAAATTGAAAAAAAAAAAGGATGTCTTCAGGTAGAAAAGGACGTAGAACAAAGCAAGTAGGTGCGGGGCAAAGCGATGTTAGTACCGTAGAATCGAGCGAGCAAACAACGACCTTAGGGAATGCTACATTAGAGTTGATTTTGAAAAAAATCACCGAGTTCGAAGCAAAATTACATCAGTTAAATTCAAATACCGGTTCAAATGAAATCGCGAGCGTCTCTTCACACGAGTCGAACGGGATTAATGAAAATGAAAAATCTGATAGGCAGGGGTCGAATCTTGAAACCGCGAGCACAAGTACATTATCTGAGACCCGGAATTTATATGTTGTACAGCCGTCAGTAACTAAACCAAATTTCGACGGAAAACCATTCACTAACCCCATCGTTTTTCTTAAACGATTAAAGAAATATATAAGGGCGGTAAATGGATTAGATCGCGAAATAGATATAGCGTTAGGTTGCATCTCGGGGCATGCTCGGAAGGTTATGGACTTGTATTCAAAGGGCTGGACTACGTTCGCTGACTTCGAGATTGATTTTAGACGAAATTATTGGACCGAACAAATTCAGGAATCTATAAGATATAAATTGATTAATGCGGTATATTCAAGCGATTCGGGAATGTCGATGTCCGAACATTTTGCTGAGCAAGCAGAATCAATGCAGTCATTAACTATTGCGTTTAGTGAGAGAGATTTGGTCAATTCTATTATGCGACATTATGCTATAGATATACAGCGATTATGGTTTACTAGAACAGAGGAAGTTAACATCATGAACGGAGCGAAATTTCTTCGAAACATAGAGCAAAATATTGTTGAAAAACCTAGGCAATTTACGAGAGGTAGTGTTAGTAATAATTACAGAGGTAGGCGATACAATGAGTCACCATCGAGACGACCTATTGTAGCAACAATGTCAACAAGAAGTTGGAGAGCTAGGGGAAATTCGACGAGGGGACGCGGCTATCGTGGTCGATTAGGTTCTAGGGTTAACTTTAACAGGCCTACGGTATCCGAATCTAAACAAATTAGGCCGGCTATCACGTTCGTGAAAGAGGGCGAGAATCTTACTGTGTCTAAGAATGTGGGGGAGGGTTCATCAAAAAACTAGAATGCCCAACACAAACGAGGTCAAGTCAGTTAGTCTTGTGTGGCACGGGCGTCAGAAAGACCTCAGATCACGAAGGGACAGGTGTAGTCTATAGAATCTTAATTAATAGTGGATGGAAGCCAGGACAGAGTTTGGGGACCGGAGATAAGGGACTTAAGCGGTTATTAAGAGGCGGCGTTGATTATAACGAGTATAGTAGTCAATTTGAAATTAGGAGTATAGGAATCTTATTGGAAAACCAGTTTGAAAATGTAACAGAGTGTAATGAGTTAGGCGTGACTTGTGAAACTTGTATGAGGAGAGGTTTGAATGTGTACACAATGTATCATGAATTAGATGAACAAACCGATGTGAGTGTTGATTATTCTTTACCTAGGTTACCTGAAGTATGTGTTAGATTGTATGGAAGAAGTATGAGTGCACTCATAGATACGGGAAGTCAGATTAGTGGAATAACTAGGGAATTGTACGACTCTATTCTAAGAGAACATGGGACATTGCCAGAGATCGCTATTCCAGCAATTCAAATACAAGGCGCGTTTGGATCGCGAAGTGAAAGCACGAATCGGTTAGTGCTAATAGAGTTTCAGTTAGGTAGTACTTTAGTTGAAGCACCTGTACTAGTTATGCGACGTCTTCCTAGATCATTGATTCTAGGATACGATTGGTTAGAGCGGGTAAAAGGAATAGTGAACTGTAATGGTGAACACACTTTGACTATTGAACATATGGGCGTTAGGTCTTGTGTTAGGCTGAATTCGGACTGCAAAATCGAAAGGTTAGGGGGAGAGACGAACGCAGCCACGATCAATTTAATATTAAATCAAAACTCTAGGCCAGTGGAACAAAGTGTATTAGACATGAATTTAGATAATGAGAAATTTAAGGGATTAAAATTAGATGACGCGAACTTAAGTAATGAACAAAAGGAATTATTACTACCTGTGTTAAACAAACACTGTAAGGTATTTACGGAAGGTTTAGGTTTGACAAACAAGTACGAACACGTAATTGAGCTATTAGACGAAACACCTTTTGTAAAACACAGTTATCCGGTACCTTTGGCGTATAGGGAACAGGTAAAGACCGAATTAGAAGAGTTAGAAAAACTAGGCGTGATCAGACAGGAAGCGACTCCTTACTGTAGTCCTCTCACTTTCACTAAGAAGCGAGATGGGTCAATAAGACTCTTATTGGACGCACGAGAGTTGAATAAGAAAATGGTAGGTGACGCGGGCGCGCCTCCACTCACATCTGAGATTTTACAATCCTTTCATGGAGTAAATTATATCAGTTTAATTGATTTGAATAATGCCTATTTTCAAATACCTTTGCATAAAGATTCTAGGAAGTATACTGGGTTCTCGTTCATGGGGAAGACGTATACTTATAATGTTTTACCTCAAGGATTAAAGACTTCTGTAGCAGGGTTTTCGAGAGCAATGGATTATATCCTAGTAGGAGTACGAGAGTTTTGCGTAAACTATTTAGACGACATAGTCATATTCACTACGGGGGACATAAAGTTACACTTAGAACATTTAGATCGAGTGTTAGATAAATTAGAAACCGCAGGTTTAACTGGAAGGTTAGAGAAGTGTCGGTTCTTATGTGTAGAGGTAAAGTTGTTAGGACACATAGTAAATACTAACGGGGTACGTATGGATCCTGAACGGGTTAAAGCCATATTAGACTTCCCTATACCTCGGACTATAAAACAATTACGAGGATTTCTGGGATTAATAAATTATTTCAGAAGATTTATTTCAAAATATAGCGAAGAGGTTAAACCACTGTGTGACCTATTAAAACAAAATACGAAATGGTCATGGACAGAGGAAATTAACGATTGTTTTGAAAGGGTCAAGAAATTGTTTATAGACACTATACTTCTTGTACACCCAGATCTTAAGGGAACTTATTATTTACAAACCGATAGCAGTAATTTGGGGGTTTCGGGTTATGTCTATCAATTGAATGAAGCTGGTGAAGAACAAATATTAGGGTTCTGTAGTAAAGCATTGACAGAGACAGAACGCAAATGGACAGTTACTGAACAAGAACTATGGGCCATCATTTTCAGTTTGTCAAAGTTTGAAACATATTTGAGAGGAGCGAATTTAGTCATTAGGACTGATCATAAGAGTCTGATTTTCTTGCAGACGTGCAAACTATTGAGCGCTAGGATGATACGTTGGGTACATTATATAGGGCGATTTAATTACACAGTCGAACATGTGAAGGGTAAACTAAACATTGTAGCAGACGTATTGTCTCGACACTTAAAGGGGACCACTGATGTATTAACTAACAAGGTCACGGGGCCTGAAATGAATCTATTTAAAACATCATTAGGACGATTAGTGCGGGAGCGATGGAGAGAGATAGGTAGTTATCAAAGTCGCGACAAGACTGCTAGTGAGATAATTAGACGCGTGCAAACAGCAGACACTTCTGAACCAAAGTACTACGTGCTTAAAGAAGGGATTCTTTATAGAACAGACATAAAAGGGGATATCTTAAGATTATATGTTCCCGAGAACATACTAAGGGATTTGATAGTTAGCATACATGAAGAAGTAGGTCATTTCGGGCGATACAAGGTTTATGCTCTGATGAAACGTCAATATTATTTCCCAAATATGTCTCGTATAATAGGTCGTGTTGTAAGAGCTTGCGAGGCATGTCAAAAGTCAAAGCATGCTTTGGAAACGCACACGGGGCCGATAAAAACTGTAATAGCGAAGGAAATAGGAGAGAGAGTTTTTTGCGATATTTTTGGACCTTTACCGGCAGGACGATTTGGTTTTAAATACATATTCGTAATGCAAGATGCTTATAGTAAGTTAATCAGACTATACCCACTACGCCAGGCTAGTGGGAAGGCTACTTTAACTTGTGAAAAAAAGTTTCATAAGCAGGTCACAATTAAGACATTATGTTCAGACAGAGGCGCGAACTTTACTTCAAAAGTTTTCGAGTTAGGTATTCGCCAACTAGGTATCGAATTAACGCACACATCTGTTAGAAATCCGCGGCCAAATTCGACAGAGAGGGTTAATAAAGAGTTAGGTAGATTATTCAGGACGTATTGCGACAAATCGCATCGTTCATGGGTAGATATATTATCGGATATAGAAGATTGTTATAATCAGGTAATACATACTACAACGGGATATTCGCCAAACGAGATTATATATGGAAAACGTACTCTGCTATCGACTGATTTCAACACTGACTCATCGGTGAGGACAGACTTACAGGGTGAACCGTTAGAACAGATTCGACAGCAGGCACGACAAAACATAGATAAGGCGGCCGAAAGTAGGCAATTACATTATAACAAAAATCATAAGTTAATACAATTCGAAATCGGAGATTTAGTGAAACTTAAGACTTTTACAAAGTCAGATGCTGATAAAAAGTTGACAAAAAAATTCATGCGCTTATATGAAGGACCGTACATAATAGGGGCAGTTCCATATAATAATGTATATACATTAATAGACGTTCATACTAGTAAAGTTAAGGGTAACTACAATGCCATTCATTTGTTTAGGTACTATGTAGATAACTAGAAAGATAGGTAAAACCAGAGTACTGGAAGGAACAGAAAACAGGTAGTTTGGGGTACACTAAACAAAGTGAACAGGTAGTTTGGGGTACGCTAAACAAAGAGATACCTGAGTTAAGTAGTTATGGTCATGCCCGAGGGTATAATAGATAGGCGTGGGAGGTTTAAGACTAGCGCTCGAATACAGATAAGAAAAAAAAAAAAAAAATAGATTTTGAAACGACTAGTACAGCTGCAATGAAAATAGGGGATTACTGCGTGTATTAAAAATCTATTTTGGGGGAGCGTGAGATGGCCTTGCCATCCGTCATACGGTTTTATGACTGTCGGAAATTTGAAGCCTTGCTCTTAAAAAAACAAAAATCTCGCACGAAAAGAAATAAATTAGTTAAGATTCTGAGTAATTGTAGGAAAGGAAGTATAAAAAACAAAAGGGCAAAATAAATTGCTCTAAAGCTAAATTGCGTTAGGGTCGGTCATAAATTAGATAAAAGTCGTAAATTTTAACTTAGAAATCTCTACAAGTGTACAAAATTGTAATCACGTGTTATGCGAGTGGTCTAGGCAAGGCAAGAGCGTGAGAAAGCAAAAGGTACGGCCCATTAAGGGATGTTCGAAATACATTTTATTTTCAGCCAATTAGCCATCAGCCAGGGTAATTCTGTGCGCAAGAGTGAACCAATCAGAAACCGAAATTTCGCTGGTTTTTTTTTCATTTCAGATCATGGGCGTGAACAAAAGATATCCGTGTGGACGTTTTAAGTCTACACTGGGGGACCGAGAGGGACATTCGATTGAGGTCTGGCTCAACGTGCAGTAGAGCCTAACAGTGAATATTAATTAAGTGTAGAAATATATTGCAATTGTATAGTTAATAATAGAAAAATTATAAATAGAATAAAATAGTGTGTATCCGGGCCAGCAGAAGCTGATATATGGTGATGTACTAATTTACATTTAATTTTAAACTAGATTATTTGAAAATCAGTTCCAAACATCTTGAGTAAAGAATTATTTTACAAACTAAATTAGAGATGATATTATTATTTGGATATTAGGAGGTGTTACAATATTGTGTATAACTATTAGATTTGCATCCAAAATTATAGAAATGGGACATTTCTCTTTGTGGGACTAGGATTCAAATATATCTAGAATAAATAATGAATATATTATAATTTACGCATAATGTGTGTCCTTAAAATTTACTTTATTATAGAAGTAAGAATTATAGATAATATCTCTATTAATTATGTGGGCATGTGTGTATTTTAGATAAAATGATGTACATAAAGCCGAAAGGGTTTTTTCGTTTGAATATTGCTTTTCCCCTTTCAATAATTAGTATGGCTTAGGAAGCAATATTCGGCCAGGAATTAATTAATGTAATAAAGTTACTTAATTCCCAGTCTAAATAATAAATTCAGTTTCTCTTCTTTATTTGTTTTTAAACTGAGTGAGTAGTAGAAAAATCTATTCACCAGTAATAAATTATATGAATATTATTTTCCTCTTTTATTGCTATATTTAATTATACCTATATGAAGTAGTGAATATTGAAAGGAGATTCAAGTTAAAGATTTATTAGTTATGGTTCATTTGATTTTTTGATATAGCTCAAACTTAAGTCACATGTGTGCATATTTAATTTGATAACCTTCAATATTGACTTTCTCTCTCTAATACCTACCTAAATTAAAGTACTTACTATGGAACTAAGAGATACAAATTTCTTCCATCTTACATTGAAATTAGTATTGAAATTGAGTAAATAAATTAACGTCATTTAGTGGAAGTTGATCACAAAAGTTAGGACGAAGCATCATTATCATCATCATGATCCATCTTTTATATGGTTATGAATGAACTAGAACATTTGAGAGAACTCTAGGGATGTGAAATTCTCACGATGGTTTTTCCTTATACTTCTATTTTCACAAAACGATTAGTACCTAATTTACCAAGAATGCTCTACACTACTAAAGATAATAGAGTTGGCTGGGTTCGAATCTCAGGCTAAAGACAAAGGGACCTTTTTACTTTCGAGTCATAGCTAAATTTCATCTACTTACCCCGAACGAGACAATGGAGTACACGCTGCCTCCAGAGGGCAGATGGCGAGGCAGGTAGGTACCTTTTTTTTTATGGTGTACCGATCTTTCCCAAACAGCATTTTAGGTAACATTATCTGTTAAAACCGACGCCAGCTGAATTTGTGAATCACCGAGTTTTTGAATAGATAAAAATACTAGTTTTGCTGTACTTTGTAATTCCTTTGCTTGATATTATATGGTACATGGTTGATTGGTGACGTACCAGCAGCGAGATTCCGGCACAAAGCAAACACGTCATGTCTTTATACAGCTGGACTCTCCGAACTAATAAATTGGCCAATTTATTGACAATCAATCAAACAAATATATAAATATACAAAAATACCATGGTTTTGGGGCGAGCCCAGAGCTCATTGAAAAGAACCTAGGTTTCCGTACCTAGGCAAATTGAAAACGCTTCGCAGCGGAATAGGAGAGTCCAAGTGCTGTGCCCCGATAACAATGCTAAAAGACTGAGATTTCAGTGTAGGGCTCCCCCCGTGCTTGAGGAATGCCGGTTGGTCTCAAACCGATGGCCTAAATAAGGCAAATACACGTATCAACTGATTTTCCACACTAACAGGACGTTCTAAATTAGCAAATCTCTCCACTCATTATATCTATTTTGAGGAGTTGAAATTTTACATTAATTTTTTATAATTCAATCCGTGTAAACCTGTTAGCTGGTCGAGAAGTCTACGTGTTCACCCAACGTACTGTACCAATTAATTACTTGTAAATAACTCATGACTTAAATACCTAGGTGTTTCTATAATTCAGCTGAGTTTATTTCTTATTTTATCTCTTCATAATGCCTAATCTTAACCACTAGTATAGACGATCACAGCGTACCATCACAGTACGGAACCCTTCCTTTGTGAGGCCGACTCACACTTGAAAAGTATTTATTACAATATTTCACAAACATTATTTCCTCTGGGGTTAAAAGCAAAAACTCTGAACCATTAGTCTAGCGGCAGGAATCTGTTATGTTTTAAAACGCTATTTTTTATTTGCTTTCATAACAGCTCTGTGTTTTATTGGTCGAGAGAGCAATCATTAAAATTAATATTTCTATAGCAGAAAAGTTTGTCTGTATACGTAAATTGTGGAGATAATATTATGCCCCAGTTATATCGATCAACAATTGTTGATCGATCCATTTCCAATACATAATATGTTACTGTGAAAGCTCGAGTTACGGTAAATCCCGGGATTTTTCAGTAAAATCACGATCATGGTGAAGGTCCAAACGTAGGTATTGTGATAATAATTAATTTCGGATTTGCACTATCATCCACTACTCGGTAGTATCTATTCACTAGAGGCACACAAAGCTCCAAATAATAACTAAAATTAGCGTTTGGTGAATTTTTTACTTACTGTTTTTTTAATATAATGATGATAATGATGCCTGCGACTTCGTTCGCGTGGGTTTAGGTTTTTTAAATAGCCCGCGGGAACTCTTAGATTTTCCAGGGAAAAAGTTGCCTATGTCAGTTTCAGAGATGCAAGCTATCTCTGTACCCATATAATTCAGTAAAACGCATTAACCTTTAAGAATTCCGTGTGAATTCTTTGATTTTCCGGGATAAAAAGTTGCCCATGTTCTTCCCCGGGATGTAAGCAAGATGTAACCGAATTTTATCGAAATCAGTTTAACTGTGAAAAGCTAGCAGACAGTCACAGAGACAGACACACTTTCGCATTTATAATATTAGTATGGATATGGGTTATCAAACCGGCATATCATACGTGCAACGCGACATACTTATAAGTACAGATAGGTAGGAGTAGCATGTCACTGAGACGACCTTATAGTTTTTATCCATCCCAAAATCGCCCAACGTGCCCAAGGAAGTTTTCCCTTCAATAATTTTGTGTTGAAGATGGTTCATGACCAAAAACAAAAATGAATGTTAAACACAGACAAAGTCGCGTGTATCCACGAGTTGCATTAGTTAGTAGTATTGCAATAGCGGCGTGTGGGAACGCTCCAGCCATTAAGCACTCAATGCTATACGCGATCAATTTGCATGAAAATGCCGACATTTTTCATACAAGGGTTGCGTTTAAACGATGCATACTGTATGTTAGTTAAGCGACGATTCAGTTTATATTTTAAGCCAGAGAGTTGCCACTTGCAACGTACTAGAGGCGGCGATGTCTCATCAGCGTTGAAAAACCGATCAAGTGCAAGTTGGTCTCGCACACGAAGGGAGGAAATAACACTTTTTATTATTTGTAATATGCATAGCGGTCATTTTGATTCTTTTATTCATTCATCATCATCATGATTAACCCATCGCCGCTTCACTACAGAGCACGGGTCTCCTCTCAGAGTGAGAAGGGGTTTGGTCATAGTCTACCACGCTGGACAAGGCCGGATTGGCAGACTTCACACACCTTTAAGCCAAATGTCCGAAACTCAACAACTAGAGCTGATCAAAAAATTCTAATTATATAACTTAGTTATACCATATGCAGTCAGCAATAGTAAAAAAAAAATCCAGCAACAGATGCACTGTAAACTTGTGTTGTGTAGATTACCACATAGGCTACTTTTGATCCCATAAAAACTTATGGTTCCCGCGAGATTTTTAAACATAATATATCCAGGCGGACGAAGTCGCGGGCATCAACAGTGAGATTAATAAATGTTTACTTCAAAGTATTTATTAGTTCCATTAAGTTTTTGTGTATGAGTTTTGCACCTCTATGGTCTACGTATTATACGTAACTCAACGTTTTATACTCACGTGAGAATGTTGACGCATTTATGAAGCTTTTAGCATCGATTTTGGGATTTTAGTACCTTTGACCACGCTACCGGGTAGTCTTCTGTGAGAAATAAGTGCCTTCACCCAACATTAGAATCGCGAGAAGAATAAAACAATGACGTTATCAGGCATAATATAGGCTCTACTTATGATATGAGTATGCTAGGTTTCTATGTGTGAACATTCTCGGTGTTTATTAGTATTTTTAGGGTTCCGTAGTCTAACATAGAATTTTTATAGTTTCGCTGAGTCCATCCGTCTACGGCTTAGCTTAGAGACTCTTAGTACTCTTAGTAAACATAAAATGAGGTCGAATTGTTCTAATCTAATAGTATGAGGTGTCGTTGGATAGATCTTTCTATAAAGTTGAAAACTAAATATTATAGTAAAATTGTTTTTCTGTCCATTGCTATATTTTAATGTTGTAGTACATTTGTGTTTATGAACTCAGAATTTTCTCCTCTTTCATTTGACACCCCACTCGATACAATAGCAAAAAAAATTTGGAGACCCCCACTTTTTTTTCATGTAACATCCGTTAGGTCAATTTTTTTCGTATAAATATAGCCTAGGTCACCCGGACCTTTACGACGAATCGATTGACACCTCGTTCATCAAAATCGGCCCAGTAGTTTAGGCGCTACAGTGAAACACACAGAATCTGGATACAAACATACACAAATACATACATACATACATAGACTGCTAAAATCATAACCCTTCCTTTTGGATTTGCCGCAGTCGGGTAAAAATATTGTGGATGTGTGAAAATCATTCTTCGATTCTGGGATTTTTCAAAATGAAGTTATACAATTTCAGTAGAAAAGTCTCACCTTACAAAATTACGTAGGTGAATCTATTGTTTATAATAAGAACTATACCAACGAGCAGGCAATAAAGCGAGTGATAATGATAAAAATGACCCGCTATATAGTAAAATGGCGAGCACGGCATTGCCATAATTCAAGTGCAACCCTATATCCTGTACTCGCAAATCCCCCGCTGTAAATTCAGTAGACAACGACTTAGGGTAACATCACACTGGCGACTTTTTGTTACAAACAAAGTCAAAGGTCAAAGTCAAAATCATTTATTCAAAGTAGGTACAATTGTACTCTTTTTGATCGTAGAAATTGTCAAATTTGTACTATATAGTGGTGATAATTAATTACGTAACTTAAAACTAAAGCTACGAGGGTTCCAAACGCACCCAAGTCTGAGAAGAGCCCACAACAAACTCAGCCGGGTATTCTTTTTTCATTATTATCACCACTTTACAAAATCACATAAACTTATTAGAACTATCAAACATTTTTGTGTTGTCGTATTAATATTATATAAGTATGCGAAACAGTATTTGTTTGTTGGTTTATCCTTCACACCAGCAATAGAGCAACGGATTGAGATGATTTTTGCAAAAATATAGTTAAAGATCCAGAGGTCATAGGCTACTTTTTATTTCGAAAAAATGTATGGTTCCGGCGGACTAATATACTATTTTTTACACTCGCTCTTTTCTCCTTCATTCACTCAGCAACAGGCATGTTGATTCACATGTAAAAGTATGCTCCTGGAAAAAGCATATCATACAATCGAAGATTATGTAAATGATAAAAAAGCATGGATGCAATTGCTTGTATAGTATGGTAATATTATTGTAAATTGAACAGTTGAATAGAGCAACCGCCGAGTTTCCTGCTGGTTCTTCTCGGTAGGAACGGTACTCCGAACCAGTGATAAATTATTTTGACGATTCAAAAGCGCTTGTAAAAGTCTACTTGAATAAAAAATCTATTCTATTCTACGTGATTTTTCGCATTCACATGATTCTTCGAGCTACATGTCCTGGTTATTATCAGTTCATATTCGCAACCCGTTGAACTATGTCGGATGCTCTGGTTCTTCTATGGATCACGTTATCTCTAATTTGGTCACGTAGAGAACCTCTAAGCATACGACTCTCAAACGCTCGCTAAATAATTCTTAGCTTTCAATATGAGACCCATTTGATAGTTAGTGACAATGGCTCAAAGCCGTGATACATATAAACTACGTATGAAATAAGGTTCCGCTATAAATTGTCGGAATACACGTCTTTAATCTGTACTTACTCATAGTGTATATGTACGAGTATGTATCGCATAGAGCAATGGAGCAAGAGGCGGGAGTTAGGGGCCGTGTTGAGGCGAGACCCCGAGACGAATGGCCCGAGCGCGGCTAAGCGAGACGAATGGAGCGTGGAACATTGTATGTAGCACAAGACACCAGGGTCTTGCATGCCAAACCACTCGACATGACACTTAGCTGGTGTTGGTACCTATTACGCGTCTAGTTTTGATTTTACTTGAGGTGGTATGCAGCTACGTATACAGGTTTCTGTGTTTCCTATCCAATTACAATCCGGGTATCTGTGAATAGGCATCTACTAGGTAAAAGCGGCCCATTAGGCTATATCATCACTTTCCATCAGATGTAATTGTGGTCAAGCGCTCGCATATAATGAATAAAAAAAAATAAAAAAAATGTATCTACCCAAAAATACATCTATAAGTACTTAGTAATATTATAAATGCGAAAATGTGTTTGTTTGGTTTGTCCTTCCTTCACGCCCTAACTAAGCAACCAATCGACTTGAATTTTGGTATTATTGCAAGGACGGAGAGTGACATAGGCTACTTTCTATCCCGTAAAATCAAAAAGTTTCCATGGGATTTTTAAAAACCTAAATCCACGCGGACGAAGTCGCGGGCTAGTAACACATAATAACAGGCTCAGTAGGCTAATTTCGCATTCCAAAGGCAATGAAAATATACGAAAAATCTCTTAAATTCCTCAATGGGACCCGTACACAGTAGTGAGCCGTTGATGAGATGCTGATGATGAATGTAATGTAAAGTTTTTTTTTTCTATGTAAATATGGCAAACAGTACAGAAAACCCTCTTTGATCTTGTTAACCATTCATAATTGTTGATTAATTTTGAATCAACTTTAATAAATTGATTAACAATATTTCGTGTTTCGGTTGGAGTTGAAAGAGTTGATGTACAAAGTGGAAGGAAGCCTCGAGTAGCTGATTCCTTTGATCGCGTTAATTGTTCGGAATTTGGCAGCGAGTCGGAAGTTAAAAACTTTGTAAGAACCGATAACAAGTCTTCAGCTGGCGGCGTTCAAAGTGTAGGTAAACTAATTGAGAAGATTTTCTTAACTGATTTAATTTAATAGTTTGTTAAACGTTTATGTTTGAAGAATTATTAATTTCTGGAATCTCATGTACCTACCTATCGAACAGCCTTGCTGTGCTAGTGGTTAGGACTATTTGGAGGTCGGGGGTTCGATCCCGGGCACGCACCTCTAACTTTTCAGAATTACCTGCGTTTTAAGCAATTAAATATCAGACAATCAGATACACTTTCACATTTAAGTATTGGATGTCATCCAATAAAAAAAATTACTTTTTCCATTCACGTAGTAACCTCTGAGTTCCGAGAAAAAGTTTTGAAAACAGGAAAGTCTTAGTTAGGGATAAAAAGATCGTCCCTGCTCCCTCACAGGATAAGCTCGCTGTCCGTGTCCTAATTACTCGTATTCCATCTTTATCTATCTTTTATTTGCCTTACTGCTTCCTCTGATAGAAACATAATTAGATTAAGGTCCGCTACTGAATAAACCAAGGAAATATTTACGTGCCAATTCAACTTCTATAGGTAACATGATTAATAAAGGTACATAATATAAACATATTATAGATTTGTATCCCTATAAGAAACAAGTGTAAATTAAAAATTTATAACATCCCCGACAAGTGAAGGTTACAGTAACTAGAAAAGAGCTGATAACTATCAAACGTCTGAACCGATTTTCTTGGATTATAGCTAAGAACACTCTCGATCAAGCCACCTTTCAAACAAAAAAACTAAATTAAAATCGGTTCATTAGTTTAGGAGCTACAATGCCACAGACAGATACACACATTAAACTTATAACACCCCTCTTTTTGGGTCGGGGCTGAAAAGGAACCCTTATAGGATCACTTCGTTGTCTATATGTCGTGTCATTCAAGACCCGTCAAGGGAATCAAAACCTATAAATACCTATAACTTCCCGTTAACCTACAGTCATGAAAAGCAGGTAGCAATGTCTTATAGCACAAATAAAGCGGAAAATCCGAAAACCGTGAATTTGTGTTACCTTACAAAAATAATTAGAAGTGTTATTTTCAATACCATGACACGGAATGCAAGTCTGACTCGCATTTGCCCAGTTGTTTGGAACAATTTCTGTTCTGAATGGTCCATCTAGTATACTATCCATTGTATCCATCCATCCATCCATCCATCCAACCATCCATCCATCTCCATCCATTCATCAGCGCGCTCCATACGCTGCATCATCACTTGCTAGCAGGTCTGATTGCAGCCAAGCGCTAGTCTAGCGCTATAAATTAAAAAAAAGACTATCCATAGAGGTCGTTGGAAACCTCCTTTAAAGTTTGAAGTATACAAACTATGTCGCAAAGACGCAACCGACTGTTTGCACGTGTTGATTCGAGCATGTACGTGTATGAACTCCAAACTCTAGTTGCATAGGTACATTTGAGGCAAACTTCCCCCCACTTAAAGTAGTTACTTTATTTACCCGAGCTCGAAAACTCTTAAAAGTTAACCTGGAAGCCGGACACCTCCCCCGCGCCCCGCGCCCCTCGCCCGCAACTTGTCTTTCAGACGAGTCAACAAAGAGACCAACTTCAAACCTGCTTCGAGAAGTTTGCTCTGTGAAACCTACCTGAGGGTTAAGGGTTGGATATACAAAACGCGGAACGGAAATGTATGGTCGACATCATAAAATCGCTTAACTAAAATAGCTCTTTCACTAAGGCTCAGAACTTCATGTAGGTTGATTTTCTGTTTCTGATTTTAGCATTGTTTCTGTTAAATTAAAGAAAACTTCAACATTTTTTTTTGCATACAAAGGAAATGCAAAGTTCCCTTTATAATATAGACAACGAATAAGGCCGGATTTTTCAAAATTCCCACGGGAGCGAAGTCACGGATAGTCGCTCATTTTCAATAAATAAATAACGAATGTTCAATTCAAGCTTGTTTCGTTAATTTGGGAACTTCAGAGATATTTCTTAATCAACGAAAATAACTATTGACAGAATACATGATGACAGCGACGATAACACTGCAAGACGTTTACACTGCTGTAAGATTAGCAGCCAAACTTGTTAACCTTTTTTTTCATAGTCCTTAGGTTAGCTATTATATTATATTTTATATTTTACTGTACGACTTATGTTTATGTTAATGCACGCTGTGACTGCCCGTAAGTGGAGTTGCATAAGAGCAATAGAAAGTAAGGAACAAAATGTATAATTAAAATGTGTAACTCTGTGGGCGGTACTATAGTAAATAAATAAATAAATAAATAAATAAACCTCCGACCCAAAAAGAGCGGTGTTATAAGTTTGACGTGTGTATCTGTCTATCTGTCTGTGGCATCGTAGCTCCTAAACGAATGGACAGATTTTAATTTAATTTTTTTTGTTTGAAAGGTGGCTTGATCGAGAGTGTTCTTAGCTATAATCGAAAAAAATCGGTTCAGCCGTTTGAAAGCTCTTTTCCAGTTTTCTTATACAGATTTTTCTAATGAGGGTTTTTTCATTTTAAGTTATTGAATCGACATGCTTGGCAGTGCATAGATTTGATTGGCAGTGTGCTTCATGCAGTAATTTGTATTAGAAATTGTTCGCACGGTTTACTTTGTGTGCAGTTTCCGTCCGGTGTTCGACCAGGTCTTTAGCGGGTAGGTACATGGAAGCTTTCGCTAGGGATACAGGGCACTTTTTTAGCTAAAAGTAGCCTAGTCCGTCTAAATTTTAAACTACATTGCCTACATACGTTATCTATGTGCGTTTTTTTTTTTTTTTTATTTATTTATTTGTACCAGAAAGTTGTAACAATAAAAATAAAAAGAAAGAAAAAGTGGACAGGGAAGCACTTATCTCTATAAGAGATCTCTACTAGTGACTTACTTGTATGTATTTGATATGTATCAAAAGTGAAGACTCCAAACTAGGACACTTGGGTTCATATTTGTAGAGCACTACCTCTTTCTACTCTCATCTTCTGTCTTAGTTATCACGGAGCTCGAATTATATACGCCATTACAATTAAATGCAAAACTCTGGTCAATGCTCCACCTACGAAGTGGCTATTTATAGAAAATTCGTTGACCTCTAGCGTCAGTCAGATGCTTTATTAGCAATGTATTGTGATTTTAAAAAAATACAAGATTTTCTTAATTTTTTTCGTGTTTTTTTATGGTAACTACCTATCTTATCAGTTATCAGTAGGTACTATCATTTGTCTTCGTTTTTGCTAGCGTTCTGGTTACATCCTGTATATGAACGTAATATTATATCAATGGTAGGTATAATGTGTCATTGGTGAAGAGGCAATAGTTGTTCACTATCAGCGCAGAGCTCGTTGCAAAGATTAATTGATATTGGAACGAGGATTAACGAATTTATATGGGAGTCACGATACGCTAATATATTGGAAGCTGAGAGAGCTTAGAGTAGAGATTGCCAGTTGCCACAGCAAGATCTAATATCCTTAACAGAAGTTTTCCTAGAGCGCCCCCCAGCGCTCTTCATACAAACATTACCAAACAACCTCTAATTCAAAATTCAAATTCAAATTCAAATTATTTTTATTCAATTAAACTTTTACAAGTGCTTTTGAATCGTCAAAATAATCTACCACTGGTTCGGAATGCTGTTCCTACCGAGAAGAACCAGCAAGAAACTCGGCCTCTGCCTCAGAACTGATGGCCGCTGGGGCTGTCGTGTCCTGGAGTGAAAACCGTGAATCAGCAAGCGCAGTGTGAGACGACCTTCGACCCGCTGGACTGACGACCTTAAGAGGGTAGCGGGAAGTGGGTGGATGAGGAAGGCGGAGGATCGTGTGTGGTGGCGCGCTCTTGGGAAGGCCTATGTCCAGCAGTGGACGCAAACAGGCTGATTAATTGATTGATTGAACCAATCAAACTCAATGTAATTTTTTAATCAGTTCCTAAAACTAATATCAGTGCCTGTCGTTTGCCAGATTACCATTAAAATGTGAAGTTTCAAAGTAACACGGGCTCAAAGATTTGTACTTATGTCCTAAAATTTAACTTCATTTTAAATTTTTAAAACTACATTTATACAGAAATCTTACTTTCTTTTCCTTTCACTGCTGAGAGTCGCAACCCTTTTTCATTAGCATTGTATCTCAATGCGCTCTAACCATCAAAGCTCAAAGTTTTAAATTACAAAAATATCAGTACTTTTATTGAATAACTAAGTAAGGGTTTAGCAGATATCCATTTTAATTTCAAAATAATATCCGTTACGTTTGATACGCCGGCGTTAAGAGGATTAGAAACGATGAGGTCGCGACTCGTTGCCTCGCTGCGAATATTAAAACCCATAAAATATGCAGCCACACTGATCACTCGGATATTATACCAGTACTTATATCTGATAGTCGATTGTGAAAAAGCTGCATCAATCACTACGATCCAGTGGATTTCACAGAAAACATGTGGAAAATCACGAAGCAATATACCTAATAGGTAGGTAGAAGCAACATAACGAATTTACACTCATACTCGTTAGTGCGCAAACTTCAAGTAGTTTTTCACTTTTCGAGATCGTTTTTGATATAATTTTTACGGATTTCGGATTTCTTCCTTTACTTGTGCAATTCAAGTGGTTTTTCACTTTTCGAGGAACTTTCGTGGTCGTTTTTGATATCTTTTTACGGATTTCGGATTTTTCCTTTACTTGTGCTAAGACTACCTGCTAAATTTCATGATTCTAGGTCAACGGGAAGTACCCTATAAGTTTTGATTTCCTTGACAGACACGACAGACAGACAGACAACGAAGTGATCCTATAAGGTTCCTTTTTTCCTTTTCAGGTACAGAACCTTAAAAAAGATCTCTAGTGTACGACAAGTATTCGAGCAGTCGACAGCGACATCCCTGTTGGAAAGGCAGCCTTACCACAGAATAGTAGGTATAATAGTACGTGCCTTACAGTGAACCAAAAGCTTTAATTTATACGCCGCCCCCGGACTCCCCCGCGTTTCTATAGGGGATCTTTTTCATTCCAATAATTTATACCGCGTGGCCGGATTTCATACCGCTAAGAGGTTTCTGTGAAGACGACGTCGCAGCCCTAAATCTGCCGCTATGTTGCTAGGAAGCGGCTAACCCAGAAAAGAAGATTTTGGCTTATCACCAAAAATATGGGAATTTAGAACAAAAGTGATGTTTCAAAAACTACGCAGTTTATGGTTTAAATCTGCCATACCGTCCTTTTGTTAAAGGTGCCTTATCCCAAAAAGCATAAAAACATGGCAATTTAGAAAAGCTGATGTTTCTTAAAAAGTGTGATGCGTAGGACTTATCTAAAATCTAACTAAAAATCTGGATCCAGCACTTTATCGTAGCACGCTTTCTTGAAAACATCAGGTTTTAGGGCTCCGTAGGTACCCGAAGGGTGCCAACGGGACACTATTACTTTAAGCCTCTGCTGGCCGTCCGTCCATCCATCCGTTCGTTCGTCCGTCTCTCGTGAACCATTGTAGGAAGAGAGTCGAAATTTTTACAGAATGTGTATTTCTATTGCTGCTATAGCAAACAATAATAAAAAAATAAAAATGACCGGCACGAAAATAAAAATAAATAAAAAAGTGCACCGTTATTTCTTGTACGATGGTACGGAACCCTTCGTGTGCGAGTCCGACTCGCACTTGATTCTAAATTCCCATGTTTTTTGGCGATTACTCAAAAGATAGTTTTTAGGGTTAGCTTTGTACGCAAAGGGATGCCAGAAATGCCCGCCCACTTCGAATATTACCAGCATGAATTTAATAATTCGTCTTTCAAAAGCGCCAATGCCATTTTTATTAAAGTTATCTTTCAAATAACTTAGTATTTGTCTGAAGACATTATTTTATTACCTACTAAATAATGTCCGCGATTTCGCCCGCGTGGATTTAGGTTTTTCAAAATCCCGTGGGAACCCTTTGATTTTAAAGCCATTCGAATTCAAAAATCTGTTTTTTTAATCAGTTGCAATGGTATAATTAAAATGTATAAGGCTCATCAAACATTATCACATTATTTCAAACAATATATAAATAATTCATTCATTCATTTTTCGAGATAAACTATAGCCCATGTCTCCTATCTCTAGCTTAACTAGCCTAACTCAGAGAATAAGCTAAATCCATTCCCAGATAAAGCGGCTCCGTCACTGATTGTGGCGTGAAAGAGTAAGAAATATCCAAACATCTAAAATTCTAAACTCTCACATATTTTAAACGTGTAATATATGATACCTTACTATTAATTAACATTTATACTAAATTAATACATAATTAACTTTAACAAAGTAAGTAGCATTTTACTGGTAATTGGATTCATTTTCTAATTCATGTCAAGCGTCGTGAAACGCGACGCCTGGAGCACTGAAGTCTTGCAAAAGAAAGAACCTAATTAGATTTCCTGCAACTTGTATTACTAGATGGAAATTTAATCAGCCAGGCTGTCTAGCTCCTACTGAAAATGTTAATCTCTATGCCTTGACTCTGAGATAAAACCTAGATGTAATAGCTTTTGTGATAGATATAATGTAAGAGGTGAGTGGGAGAAACTGACTGACTGATGTGTTTCAAAGTACCAAGTGGTTAGCGCCGTATTAAGTTTTGATTGCCTCCCTGGCGGAGTGGTAAGCGCTGCTTACCTACTAATTTTATAATTTCTAAATTTCTGGTCTAGTCTGGCTTTGGCCGTGGCTAGTTACCACCCACCAGCAAGCCGTGCCGCCAAGCAATTTAGCGTTCCGGTACGATGTCGTGTAGACACCAAAGGGTTAGCTGTGTTTAATAAAAATTCCATTTCCTTCTAGGTTAGCCCGCTTCCATCATCAGTTACCACCAGGTGAGATTGCAGTCAAGGGCTAACTTTTATTTGAATAAAAAAAGTTCAATTTTTTACTCACTACATGATAATGATAAGATAAAAGCCTTTTTGACTAATTTTTAGGGTTCCGTACCCGAAGAGTGCTAACAGGACCCTATTACTAAGATTTCGCCGTCCGCCCGTCGTCCATCTGTCTGTCAGCGGGCTGTATATCGTGAACTAGTAATAGATAGAGAACTGAAATTTTCACAGAATGTGTTATTAATGCCGCTATAACAAACACCAAAAATTTCAAAATTGCTGTAATGAAAATTACAAAAAAAATTAAAAGTGTTATTTCTTGTACGATGGTACGGAACCCTACCCGTGCGAGTCTACTCGCACTTGACCGATTTTTGTTATAAAAAACGGAACTTCGCGCGCGTTTAGTTTTACTTCAGTCGCGCATAATGGTTACATGAAGTAATTTTTTTGCGCGGATGACTAATGATATCCTAGGTACTAACACTTTTTTAGAGAACATTATTTAATTAGTGTTAGTGGAATATAACTGGGCGTCCGTGCAGTTCGAGTGTTGCCAGTGGCGCCCGGGTGTCGCTGTGGTGGAGAAAGAAACACCCAATTAGCGTGATTGCAATTTAAAGCCTGAAAGAAACAGAACGCGTGGTGGCAGCGTGGCGTGGTAACTGTACAAGACGTCAGATGGAATGCGCTGCCGATCTTTTGTAACGTCAAAAAGCAGTTTTTGAGTTATAGCCAAGAAACGTGAGAATTTTGAAAAATTTGTGTTTCTAACGTGCGTTCAAATGCGTGTACTCACTTAGGCTGGTTTCGTTAGCAACCGATGTTGACAGGTCAATGTATGTGCATGAGTAAGAACTGTTTCTGAATAACGCTGATCCGTCAGCGCTGTGGAGCAACAGTCCCTGAGCTGAGAGCGGCTTGCTGTGGTTTGAAAAAGCCCTTGAGATTTCTTTATTTTCCAGGATAAAAAGAAGCCAATGTCGGTTTCCAGGATGCAAACTATCACAAGCACAACAGACAGACAGACACACTTTCGCATTTATAATATTAGTATGGATTCGAAGCTGCGTTGAACAGGTTTCCGTCACGCGTCACGTGTGTTTCAGTCTTTAGCCTCGCCGAGTCGCCTCGCAACACTCGTTCGTATTTATGCGAATATTATTATTATTATACTATATATTTATACTATATATAGCTCGATTACCACTCACTGACTGACTCACTCATTGACATAATTGTTCTCCTAGAAAGAGACGGAAAATGATATAGTGATGTAAGGGAGATGTGTTTGGGTGGGGGAGATGACTGGGGAAAAATTATGACATTTCAGAAAAACAAGATGGCGGCCGACGTGATTTTTGCAGCTCCTTTGTTTTTTAAGGGACTCCGTTCAAACTTGCAACTATTAAAGAATGTAGTAAATGGTTAACAGAAAATGTAGAAAAAATTGGAAAAACAAAATGGCGGCCGAGCCGTAGCGTTTTAAAATTTTTGATTTTTCGACCTCGAACCGCGGCGCCACAGATCCGAAACGGGAAATTGAAACTAATAATTTTTTTCTGGTTTCGTCTACGATTATCCTGAATTTTGACGGAACGGGAGTGGTTTTTAAAAATTCAAGATGGCGGCTGTCGTGGCGGCCATTATGTTAGAGGTACGAAAAAACGAAATTTTAAAAGTTAAATATCTCAAAGTTGGCAACATCGGAGCGATTCGGCTTCTATGAAGCGATTGTACGTATAGACTCGAGGTATAGATTGAAGGAAAAAAATTACCCCATTTTTTGGGGAAATTTCAAAATTTTCGGGAAATTGTAAAAAATCGAAATACGCACTTTTTGCAAAATTCGAGTATGAGCGATTACGTGTTTTGCTCGTGCAAATGACATTTAGGTATTTTCGTCGCCGAGGACTGGCAACACTGGAATTTATCGAAGCAAAAGTGATTTTCGACATTGTCTTTTTTCAGGGGCGATCATTTCGCGTGGGTGCGAGCGAGATGAAAGATTGAAACGTCATCGGGAGCGGTATATCCTGTAGTTAATGGGAAAGTTGTACAACGATGTAATTTATTTCTGCAAAACGAGTTGGCGGCCATTTTGTAATTTTTTGAATTTTTCGAAATTTTGATCACGTTTTTGAGGCAGTTCGCAACATTTTGGAAAGTCAATATGTATGAATCGATTGTGTATCTCGGCTGGCAGTATGGAGATATGCAACCGGTGTTGCCACTTTTGGGGAGATTTTCGAGATTCGAGACTAAGAAACTCCTGTAAAATTTTGTATCAAAAATTTTTTTTTCACTGATGGTGTCGTATAGAGAACAAAAACTTAGTAAGCCAAAATTATGGAGAGAGCTGATGATTGAGGGTTTCGGAGACGGGTGGAGGGCCCGCTTAAGGTATTGAAGATAGGTGGGGGGTGCTCGAGCAAATGTCATTCATGACGTCATCCAATTGCCAAAAAGCTGAAAAAAAATTCAAAATGGCGAAGAAAAGATGGCCGCCATACAAATTTCACCGGTGTCCAGCTCGGAGGGTATAAAAGATGGAAGTGTGGTTTCTTGGCAAGAGATGATCAGGGTCCGAAGGTCTACTCGATGAATAGAAAAAAAATTCAAAATGGCGGAATTTATTTTTCCATACATTTTGTATGGCGAATATTTTATGTTTTGTTCTCCTAGAAAGAAACAATAAACGATACGATGATGTTCGGGAGATATGTTCGGGTGCACGATATGAGTAGGGAAAAATTATGATATTTCAGAAAAACAAGATGGCGGCCGACGTGATTTTTGCAACTCTTTTGTTTTCCAACCGATTTCGTTGAAACTCGCAATCTTTGAAGAATGTAGTAAACGATTAATAGAAAAAGTGGAAAATTTTGGAAAAACAAGATGGCCGCCGTACAAATTTCGTCAGTGTCTATCTCGGAGGCTATAAAAGATGGAAGAGTGGTTTCTTGGCAAAAGATGATCAGGGTCCGAAGGTCTACTCGGTGGAACAAACTCTGCATGCTCGCGGACCACTTTAGTGGTCCGCGCACCCACGCACCCTACTTTATTAACCTCAACTACCCCGTTTTTTACAAAAAATGATATGGATGTCGTTTTCAGAGTTTTCCACGGTGCTGATTTTGATAACGACATTTATTTTGAAATCCAAATGGCGGACATGCATTTTTTAAGAAAAAAATCGATGTGGGTGTCGTTTTATGGTGTTTTCGGGGTGAATTTTGTATCTTAATAAATCAATTTGGTTTTATATAATAAAATTAACCTTACCACGTCACGCGAGCTGCTTTAGCAGCTCGCGCACCGAGCAAAAGCTAGTTATACTATATATAGCTCGATTACCACTCACTGACTCACTCATTGACATAATTGTTCTCCTAGAAAGAGAAGGAAAATGATATAGTGATGTAGGGGAGATGTGTTCGGATTCGGGAACCCTCTGGGGAAAAATTATGACATTTCAGAAAAACAAGATGGCGGCCGACGTGATTTTTGCAGCTCCGTTGTTTTCCAACCGATTTCGTTGAATTTTGCAATATTTGAAGAAAGTAGTAAACGATTAATGGGAAATGTCGAAAAAATTGAAAAAACAAGATGGCGGCCGAACCGTAGCGTTTTCAAAATTTTGATTTTTCGACCCCGAACCGCGGCGCCACAGATCCGAGACGGAGTAATCGAGGATAATTATTTTTTTTGGTTTCGCCGACGATTATCCTGTATTTTGACAGAACGGGAGCGGTTTTTAAAAATTCAAGATGGCGGCTGTCGTGGCGGCCGTTTTGTTCGAGGTACGAAAAAACACAATTTTAAAAGTTAAATATCTCAAAGTTGGCAACATCGGAGCGATTCGGCTTCTATGAAGCGGTTGTACGTATAGGCTCGAGGTATAGATTGGTGGGGAAAAATTACCCCATTTTTCGGGAAATTTCAAAGTTTTGGGGAAAATGTAAAAAATCGAAATACGGACTTTTCGCAAAATCCGAGTATGAGCGATTATGTGTTTTGTTCGTACAAATGACATTTGGGTATTTTTGTCGCCGGAGACTGGCAACACTGGAATTTATCAAAAAAAAGTTATTTTCGACGTGGTCTTTTTTCAGGGACGATCGTTTCGCGTGGGTGCGAGCGAGAGGAGAGATTGAAACGTCATCGGGAGCGGTATATCCTGTAGTTAATAGGAAAGTTGTAAAATTATCTAATTTGCTTCTGCAAAAAGAGTTGGTGGCCATTTTGTATTTTCTTCAAATTTTCCGAAATTTTGATCACGTTTTTGAGGCAGTTGGCAACATTTTGGAAAGTCGACATGTATCAATCGATTGTGTGACTCAACCAGCAGTATCGAAATATGTAAACAGTGTTGCCACATTTGGGGAGATTTTCGAGATTTTCCCCAAAAACTCCTCCTGTAAAATTTTGTATGAATTTTTTTTTTTCACTGATGGTTTCGTATAGAAAACAAAAAAAAAATCGAGGAAAAATTTGGAAATAGCTGATGATCGAGGATGTCGGAGACGGGTGAAGGGTCTGCTCAAGGTATTGAAGATAGGTGGGGGGTGCTCGACCAAATGTCATTCATGACATCATCCAATTGCCAAAAAGCTGAAAAAAAATTCAAAATGGCAATGAAAAGATGGCCGCCATACAAATTTCGCCGGCGTCCAGCTCGGAGGGTATAAAAGATGGAGGTGCGGTTTCTTGGCAAAAGAGGATCAGGATCCAAAGGTCTAATCGATGAATCGAAAAAAAATTCAAAATGGCGGAATTTATTTTCCCATACATTTTGTATGGCGAATATTGAATGTCTCATTCTCCTAGAAAGAGACGGAAAACGATACAATAATACAGGGGAGATGTGTTCGAGTGGGGGAGGCGAGTAGGGAAAAATTATGACATTTCAGAAAAACAAGATGGCGGCCTATATGATTTTTGTGACTCTTTTGTTTTCCAACCGATTTCGTTGAAACTCGCAATCTTTGAAGAACGTAGTAAACGATTAATAGAAAAAGTGGAAAATTTTGGAAAAACAAGATGGCCGCCGTACAAATTTCGTCGGTGTCTATCTCGGAGGCTATAAAAGATGGAAGAGTGGTTTCTTCGCAAAAGATGATCGGGGTCCGGAGGTCTACTCAATGGAACAAACTCTGCATGCTCGCGGACCACTTTAGTGGTCCGCGCACCCACGCACCCTACTTTATTAACCTCAACTACCCCGTTTTTATAAAAAATGATATGGATGTCGTTTTCAGAGTTTCCCAGGGTGCTGATTTTGATAACGACATTTATTTTGAAATTCAAGATGGCGAACATGCACTTTTTAAGAAAAAATTGACATGGGTGTCGTTTCATGGGTTTTTCGGGGTGGATTGTCTATCTCAATAAAAAAATAACATTGCCACGTCACGCGAGCTGCTTTAGCAGCTCGCGCACCGAGCAAAAGCTAGTTATTATACTATATATAGCTCAATTACCACTCACTCACTGACTCACTCATTGACATAATTGTTCTCCTAGAAAGAGAAGGAAAATGATATAGTGATGTAGGGGAGTTGTGTTCGGTTTCAGGAACCCTCTGGGGAAAAATTATGACATTTCGGAAAAACAAGATGGCGGCCGAATGGATTTTTGCAGCTCCGTTGTTTTTCAACCGATTTTGTTGAATTTTGCAAACTTTGAAGAAAGTAGTAAACGGTTAAAAGAAAATGTGGAAAAAATTGGAAAAACAAGATGGCGGTTGAGCCGTAGCGTTTTAAAATTTTTGATTTTTCGACCCCGAACCGCGGCGCCACAGATCCGAGACGGGGTAATCGAGGATAATTATTTTTTTTGGTTTCGCCCACGATTATCCTGTATTTTGACAAAACGGGAGTGGTTTTTAAAAATTCAAGATGGCGGCTGTCATGGCGGCCGTTTTGTTTGAGGTACGAAAAAACGCAATTTTAAAAGTTAAATATCTCAAAGTTGGCAACATCGGAGCGATTCGGCTTCTATCAAGCGATTGTACGTATAGGCTCGAAGTATAGATTGGAGGAAAAAAATTACCCCATTTTTCGGGAAATTTCGAGATTTTCGGGAAATTGTAAAAAATCGAAATACGCACTTTTCGCAAAATCCCAGTATGAGCGATTACGTGTTTTGCTCGTACAAATGACATTTGGGTATTTTTGTCGCCGGAGACTAGCAACACTGGAATTTATAAAAGAAAAAGTGATTTTCGGCATGGTCTTTTTTAGGGGCGATCGGTTCGCCTGGGTGCGAACGAGATGAGAGATTGAAACGTCATCGGGAGCGGTATATCCTGTAGTTAATAGGAAAATTATGAAACCGACTAAAATCTTTCTGTGAAACGAGTTGGCGGCCATTTTGTATTTTTTTTAGTTTTTCGAAATTTTGACCACGTTTTTGAGGCAGTTGGCAACATTTTGGAAAGTCAATATGTATGAATCGATTGTGTATCTCGGCTGGCAGTATGGAGATATGCAACCGGTGTTGCCACTTTTGGGGAGATTTTCGAGATTTTCAACTAGAAAACTCCTGTAAAATTTTGTATGAAAATTTTTTTTTCCACTGATGGCATCGTATAGAAAACAAAAAGTTAGTAAGCCAAAATTATGGAGAGAGCTGATGATTGAGGATATCGGAGACGGGTGAAGGGTCCGCTTAAGGTATTGAAGATAGGTGGGGGGTGCTCGAGCAAATGTCATTCATGACGTCATCCAATTGCCAAAAAGCTGAAAAAAAATTCAAAATGGCGAAAAAAAGATGGCCGCCATACAAATTTCGCCGGCGTCCAGCTCGGAGGGTATAAAAGATGGAGGTGCGGTTTCTTGGCAAAAGAAGATCAGGATCCAAAGGTTTACTCGATGAATAGAAAAAAAATTCAAAATGGCGGAATTTAATTTTCCATACATTTTGTATGGCGAATATTGAATGCCTCATTCTCCTAGAAAGAGACGGATAACGATACGATAATGTAGGGGAGATATGTTCGGGTGGGGGAGGCGAGTAGGGAAAAATTATGACATTTCAGAAAAACAAGATGGCGGCCTATATGATTTATGCAACTCTTTTGTTTTCCAACCGATTTCGTTGAAACTCGCAATCTTTAAAGAATGTAGTAAACGATTAATAGAAAAAGTGGAAAATTTTGGAAAAACAAGATGGCCGCCGTACAAATTTCGTCGGTGTCTATCTCGGAGGCTATAAAAGATGGAAGAGTGGTTTCTTGGCAAAAGATGATCAGGGTCCGAAGGTCTACTCGGTGGAACAAACTCTGCATGCTCGCGGACCACTTTAGTGGTCCGCGCACCCACGCACCCTACTTTATTAACCTCAACTGCCCCGTTTTTACAAAAAATGATATGGATGTCGTTTTCGCTGATTTTGATAACGACATTTATTTTAAAATGCAAGATGGCGGACTTACATTTTCTACAAAAAATAGAAATGGGTGTCATTTTATGGGATTTTCAGGGTGAATTGTGTATCTTAATAAATAAATTTGTTTTTATATAATAAAGTTAACCTAACCACGTCACGAGAGCTGCTTTAGCAGCTCGCGCACCGAGCAAAACACTAGTTATTATACTATATATAGCTCAATTACCACTGACTGACTCACTGACTCATTGACATAATTGTTCTCCTAGAAAGAGAAGGAAAATGATATAGTGATGTAGGGGAGATGTGTTTGGATTCGGGAACCCTCTGGGGAAAAATTATGACTTTTCGGAAAAACAAGATGGCGGCCGACGTGATTTTTGCAGCTCCGTTGTTTTCCAACCGATTTCGTTGAATTTTGCAATCTTTGAAGAAAGTAGTAAACGATTAATGGAAAATGTCGAAAAAGTTGAAAAAACAAGATGGCGGCCGAACCGTAGCGTTTTCAAAATTTTGATTTTTCGACCCCGAACCGCGGCGCCACAGATCCGAAACGGGAAATCGATAATAATATTTTTTTTCTGGTTTCGTCTATGATTATCCTGAATTTTGACGGAATGGGAGTGGTTTTTAAAAATTCAAGATGGCGGCTGTCGTGGCGGCCATTATGTTAGAGGTACGAAAAAACGCAATTTTAAAAGTTAAATATCTCAAAGTTGGCAACATCGGAGCGATTCGGCTTCTATCAAGCGATTGTACGTGTAGGCTCGAGGTATAGATATGAGGAAAAAAATTACCCCATTTTTTGGGGAAATTTCAAGATTTTCGGGAAATTGAAAAAAATCGAAATACGGACTTTTTGCAAAATCCGAGTATGAGCGATTACGTGTTTTGCTCGTACAAATGACATTTGGGTATTTTTGTCGCCGAAGACTGGCAACACTGGAACTTATCAAAGAAAAAGTGATTTTCGACATTGTCTTTTTTCAGGGGCGATCGTTTCGCGTGGGTGCGAGCGAGAGGAGAGATTGCAACGTCATCGGGAGCGGTATATCCTGTAGTTAATGGGAAAGTTGTAAAATTATCTAATTTGCTTCTGCAAAAAAAGTTGGTGGCCATTTTGTATTTTCTTAAAATTTTCCGAAATTTTGATCACGTTTTTGAGGCAGTTGGCAACATTTTGGAAAGTCGACATGTATCAATCGATTGTGTGACTCAACCAGCAGTATCGAAATGTGTAAACAGTGTTGCCACATTTGGGGAGATTTTCGAGATTCTCCCCAAAAACTCCTCCTGTAAAATTTTGTATGAAAAATTTTTTTTCACTGATGGTTTCGTATAGAAAACAAAAAAAAAATCGAGGAAAAATTTGGAAATAGCTGATGATCGAGGATGTCGGAGACGGGTGAAGGGTCCGCTCAAGGTATTGAAGATAGGTGGGGGGTGCTCGACCAAATGTCATTTATGACGTCATCCAATTGCCAAAAAGCTGAAAAAAAATTCAAAATGGCGAAGAAAAGATGGCCGCCATACAAATTTTGCCGGTGTCCAGCTCGGAGGGTATAAAAGATGAAAGTGTGGTTTCGTGGCAAAAGGTGATCAGGATCCGAAGGTCTACTCGATGAATAGAAAAAAAAATCAAAATGGCGGAATTTATTTTCCCATACATTTTGTATGGCGAATATTGAATGTCTCATTCTCCTAGAAAGAGACGGAAAACGATACGATAATGTAGGGGAGATGTGTTCGGGTGGGGGAGGCGAGTAGGGAAAAATTATGACATTTCAGAAAAACAAGATGGCGGCCGACGTGATTTTTGCAACTCTTTTGTTTTCCAACCGATTTCGTTGAAACTCGCAATCTTTGAAGAATGTAGTAAACGATTAATAGAAAAAGTGGAAAATTTTGGAAAAACAAGATGGCCGCCGTACGAATTTCGTCGGTGTCTATCTCGGAGGCTATAAAAGATGGAAGAGTGGTTTCTTGGCAAAAGATGATCAGGGTCCGAAGGTCTACTCGGTGGAACAAAGTCTGCATGCTCGCGGACCACTTTAGTGGTCCGCGCACCCACGCACCCTACTTTATTAACCTCAGTTACCCCGTTTTTACAAAAAATTATATGGATGTCGTTTCAGAGTTTTCCAGGGTGTTGATTTTGATAATGACATTTATTTTGAAATTCAAGATGGCGGACATGCATTTAAAAAAAAAAAAATCGATATGGGTGTCGTTTTATGGTGTTTTTGGGGTGAATTTTGAATCTTAATAAATAAATTCGTTTTAATACTTATCAACCTAACCACGTCACGTGAGCTGCTTTAGCAGCTCGCGCACCGAGCGAAACACTAGTTATACTATATATAGCTCAATTACCACTCACTCATTGACATAATTGTTCTCCTAGAAAGAGAAGGAAAATGATATAATGATGTAGAGGAGACGTGTTTGGATTCGGGAATCCTCTGGGGAAAAATTATGACATTTCGGAAAAACAAGATGGCGGCCGATGTGATTTTTGCAGCTCCGTTGTTTTCCAACCGATTTCGTTGAATTTTGCAATCTTTGAAGAAAATAGTAAACGATTAATGGAAAATGTCAAAAAAATTGAAAAAACAAGATGGCGGCCGAGCCGTAGCGTTTTCAAAATTTTGATTTTTCGACCCCGAACCGCGGCGCCACAGATCCGAAACGGGAAATTGAAACTTATAATTTTTTTCTGGTTTCGTCTACGATTATCCTTAATTTTGACGGAACGGGGGTAGTTTTTAAAAATTCAAGATGGCGGCTGTCGTGGCGGCCATTATGTTAGAGGTACGAAAAAACGCAATTTTAATAGTTAAATATCCCAAGGTTGACAACATCGGAGCGATTCGGCTTCTATGAAGCGATTGTACGTATAGGCTCGAGGTATAGATTGGAGGAAAAAAATTACCCCATTTTTTGGGGAAATTTCAAGATTTTCGGGAAATTGAAAAAAATCGAAATACGGACTTTTCGCAAAATCCGAGTATGAGCGATTACGTGTTTTGCTCGTACAAATGACATTTGGGTATTTTTGTCACTGGAGACTGGCAACACTGGAATTTATCAAAGTAAAAGTGATTTTCGACACGGTCTTTTTCACGGTATCTATATATTTGTAGTATAAGTGTACTTATTAAGTGTTTATATTAAATTTAATTTATTAATATTAAATAATAACTAAGCGTGCCAAAAAAACCATAGTCATGTTGTGCGACCATATAGGATTACAATAAGGTCAAAATGTTGCAATTTAAGAATTAAGTTAAAGTAATTATTGTAATCTGTTTTGGTTGACAATAAATAAATAAATAAATAAATATCCCCTTTCGCGTGGGTACGCGCGAGAGGAAAGATTGAAACGTCATCGGGAGCGGTATATCCTGTAGTTAATAGGAAAATTATGAAACCGTGTAAAATCTTTCTGTGAAACGAGTTGGCGGCCATTTTGTATTTTTTTTAACTTTTCGAAATTTTGATCACGTTTTTGAGGTAGTTGGCAACATTTTGGAAAGTCAATATGTATGAATCGATTGTGTATCTCGGCTGGCAGTATGGAGATATGCAACCGGTGTTGCCACTTTTGGGGAGATTTTCGAGATTTTCAACTAAGAAACTCCTGTAAAATTTTGTATGAAAATTTTTTTTTTCACTAATGGTGTCGTATAGAAAACAAAAAATTAGTAAGCGAAAATTATGGCAAGAGCTGATGATTGAGGGTTTCGGAGACGGGTGGAGGGCCCGCTTAAGGTATTGAAGATAGGTGGGGGGTGCTCGAGCAAATGTCATTCATGACGTCATCCAATTGCCAAAAAGCTGAAAAAAAATTCAAAATGGCGAAGAAAAGATGGCCGCCATACAAATTTCGCCGGTGTCCAGCTCGGAGGGTATAAAAGATGGAAGTGTAGTTTCTTGGCAAAAGATGATCAGGGTCCGAAGGTCTACTCGATGAATAGAAAAAAAATTCAAAATGGCGGAATTTTTTTCCCCATAGAAATGTATGGCGAATATTGAATGTCTCATTCTCCTAGAAAGAGACGGAAAACGATACAATAATGCAGGCGAGATGTGTTTGGGTGGGGGAGGCGAGTAGGGAAAAATTATGACATTTCAGAAAAACAAGATGGCGACCGACGTGATTTTTGCAACTCTATTGTTTTCCAACCGATTTCGTTGAAACTCGCAATCTTTGAAGAATGTAGTAAACGATTAATAGAAAAAGTGGAAAATTTTGGAAAAACAAGATGGCCGCCGTACGAATTTCGTCGGTGTCTATCTCGGAGGCTATAAAAGATGGAAGAGTGGTTTCTTGGCAAAAGATGATTAGGTTCCGAAAGTCTACTCGGTGGAACAAACTCTGCATGCTCGCGGACCACTTTAGTGTTCCGCGCACCCACGCACCCCACTTTATTAACCTCAACTACCCCATTTTTACAAAAAATGATATGGATGTCGTTTTCAGAGTTTTCTAGGGTGCTGATTTTTATAACGACATTTATTTTGAAATCCAAGATGATGGAAATGCACTTTTTAAGAAAAAAATTGATATGGGTGTCGTTTTGTGGGTTTTTGTGGTAAATTTTGTATCTTTAATAAATAAATTTGGTTAAATATAATAAAGTTAACATAACCACGTCACGCGAGCTACTTTAGCAGCTCGCGCACCGAGCAAAACACTAGTTATTTATACTATATATAGCTCAATTACAACTGACTCACCCATTGACATAATTGTTCTCCTAGAAAGAGACGGAAAATGATATAATGATGTAGGGGAGTTGTGTTTGGTTTCGGGAACCTTCTGGGGAAAAATTATGACATTTCGGAAAAACAAGATGGCGGCCGACGTGATTTTTGCAGCTCCTTTGTTTTTTAAGGGACTCCGTTCAAACTCGCAACTATTGAAGAATGTAGTAAACGGTTAACAGAAAATGTGGAAAAAATTGGAAAAACAAGATGGCGGCTGAGCCGTAGTGTTTTAAAATTTTTGATTTTTCGACCCCGAACCGCGGAGCCACAGATCCGAGACGGGGTAATCGAGGATAATTATTTTTTTTGGTTTCGCCCACGATTATCCTGCATTTTGACAGAACGGAAGTGGTTTTTAAAAATTCAAGATGGCGGCTGACATGGTGGCCGTTTTGTTCGAGGTACGAAAAAACGCAATTTTAAAAGTTAAATATCTCAAAGTTGGCAACATCGGAGCGATTTGGCTTCTATCAAGCGATTGTACGTATAGGCTCGAGGTATAGATTGGAGTAAAAAAAATACCCCATTTTTGGGGAAATTTCAAGATTTTCGGGAAATTGTAAAAAATCGAAATACGCACTTTTAGCAAAATTCAAGTATGGACATTTGGGTATTTTTGTTACCGGAGACTGGCAACACTGGAATTTATCAAAGTAAAAGCGATTTTCGACACGGTCTTTTTCACGGTATCCCCTTTCGCGTGGGTGCAAGCGAGAGGAAATATTGAAACGTCGTCGGGCGCGGTATATCCTGTAGTTAATAGGAAAATTATGAAACCGTGTAAAATCTTTCTGTGAAACGAGTTGGCGGCCATTTTGTATTTTTTTTTATTTTTCGAAATTTTGACCACGTTTTTGAGGCAGTTGGCAACATTTTGGAAAGTCAGTATGTATGAATCGATTGTGTATCTCGGCTTGCAGTATGGAGATATGCAACCGGTGTTGCCACTTTAGGGGAGATTTTCGAGATTTTCAACTAAAAAACTCCTGTAAAATTTTGTATGAAAATTTTTTTTTTCACTGATGGTGTCAGATAGAAAACAAAAACTTAGTAAGCCAAAATTATGGAGAGAGCTGATGATTGAGGATATCGGAAACGGGTGAAGGGCCCGCTTAAGGTATTGAAGATAGGTGGGGGGTGCTCGAGCAAATGTCATTCATGACGTCATCCAATTGCCAAAAAGCTGAAAAAAAATTCAAAATGGCGAAGAAAAGATGGCCGCCATACAAATTTCGCCGGTGTCCAGCTCGGAGGGTATAAAAGATGAAGGTGTGGTTTCTTGGCAAAAGAGAATCAGGATCCCAAGGTCTACTCGATGAATAGAAAAAAAATTCAAAATGGCGGAATTTATTTTTCCATACATTTTGTATGGCGATTATGAATGTCTCATTCTCCTAGAAAGAGACGGAAAACGATACATTGATGTATGGGAGATATGTTCGGATGCGCGATATGAGTAGGGGAAAATTATGACATTTCAGAAAAACAAGATGGCGGCCGACGTGATTTTTGCAACTCTTTTGTTTTCCACCCAATTTCGTTGAAACTCGCAATCTTTGAAGAATGTACTAAACGATTAACAGAAAAAGTGGAAAATTTTGGAAAAACAAGATGGCCGCCGTACAAATTTCGTCGGTGTCTATCTCGGAGGCTATAAAAGATGGAAGAGTGGTTTCTTGGCAAAAGATGATCAGGGTCCGAAGGTCTACTCAGTGGAACAAACTCTGCATGCTCGCGGACCACTTTAGTGGTCCGCGCACCCACGCACCCTACTTTATTAACCTCAACTACCCCGTTTTTACAAAAAATGATATGGATGTCGTTTTCAGAGTTTTCCAGGGTGCTGATTTTGATAACGACATTTATTTTGAAATCCAAGATGGCGGGCGTGCACTTTTTAAGAAAAAAATTGATATAGGTGTCGTTTTTATGGGGTTTTCGGGGTAATTTGTGTGTTTTAATAAAAAAAATCGGTTTAATACAACTCATAAACCTAACCACGTCACGCGAGCTGCTTTAGCAGCTCGCGCACCGAGCAAAACACTAGTTATTATACTATATATAGCTCGATTACCACTCACTCACTCATTGACATAATTGTTCTCCTAGAAAGAGACGGAAAATGATATAATGATGTAGGGGAGATGTGTTCGGGTGGGGGAGTCGACTGGGGAAAAATTATGACATTTCGGAAAAACAAGATGGCGGCCGACGTGATTTTTGCAGCTCTTTTGTTTTTTAAGGGACTCCGTTCAAACTCGCAAATATTAAAGAATGTAGTAAACGGTTAACGGAAAATGTGAAAAAAATTGGAAAAACAAGATGGCGGCCGAGCCGTAGCGTTTTCAAAATTTTGATTTTTCGACCCCGAACCGCGGCGCCACAGATCCGAGACGGGGTAGTCGAGGATAACTATTTTTTCGTGTTTCGCCCACGATTATCCTGTATTTTGACAGAACGGGAGTGGTTTTTAAAAATTCAAGATGGCGGCTGTCATGGCGGCCGTTTTGTTCGAGGTACGAAAAAACGCAATTTTAAAAGTTAAATATCTCAAAGTTGGCAACATCGGAGCGATTCGGCTTCTATGAAGCGGTTGTACGTATAGACTCGAGGTATAGATCGGTGGGAAAAAATTACCCCATTTTTAGGGAAATTTCAAGATTTTCGGGAAATTGTAAAAAATCGAAATATGCACTTTTAGCAAAATCCGAGTATGAGCGATTACGTGTTTTGCTCGTGCAAATGATATTTTGGTACTTTTGTCGCCGGGGACTGGCAACACTAGAATTTATCAAAGTAAAAGTGATTTTCGACATGATCTTTTTTAGGGGCGATCGGTTCGCCTGGGTGCGAGCGAGATGAGAGATTGAAACGTCAACGGGAGCGGTATATCCTGTAATTAATAGGAAAATTATGAAACCGTGTAAAATCTTTCTGTGAAAAGAGTTGGCGGCCATTTTGTATTTTTTTTAATTTTTCGAAATTTTGATCACGTTTTTGAGGCAGTTGGCAACATTTTGGAAAGTCAATATGTATGAATCGATTGTGTATCTCGGCTGGCAGTATGGAGATATGCAACCGGTGTTGCCACTTTTGGGGAGATTTTCGAGATTTTCAACTAAGAAACTCCTGTAAAATTTTGTATGAAAAATTTTTTTTCCACTGATGGTGTCGTATAGAGAACAAAAACTTAGTAAGCCAAAATTATGGAGAGAGCTGATGATTGAGGGTTTTGGAGACGGGTGGAGGGCCCGCTTAAGGTATTGAAGATAGGCGGGGGGTGCTCGAGCAAATGTCATTCATGACGTCATCCAATTGCCAAAAAGCTGAAAAAAAATTCAAAATGGCGAAGAAAAGATGGCCGCCATACAAATTTCGCCGGTGTCCAGCTCGGAGGGTATAAAAGATGGAAGTGAGGCTTCTTGGCAAGAGATGATCAGGATCCGAAGGTCTACTCGATGAATAGAAAAAAAATCCAAAATGGCGGATTTTTTTTTCCATACATTTTGTATGGCGAATATTGAATGCCTCATTCTCCTAGAAAGAGACAGAAAACGATACATTGATGTATGGGAGATATGTTCGGATGCGCGATATGAGTAGGGGAAAATTATGACATTTCAGAAAAACAAGATGGCGGCCTATATGATTTTTGCAACTCTTTTGTTTTCCAACCGATTTCGTTGAAACTCGCAATCTTTGAAGAATATAGTAAACGATTAATATAAAAAGTGGAAAATTTTGGAAAAACAAGATGGCCGCCGTACAAATTTCGTCGGTGTCTATCTCGGAGGCTATAAAAGATGGAAGAGTGGTTTCTTGGCAAAAGATGATCAGGGTCCGAAGGTCTACTCGGTGAAAGAAACTCTGCATGCTCGCGGACCACTTTAGTGGTCCGCGCACCCACGCACCCTACTAAATTATTATCCTAATTTACAAAAAATAATATGGACATCGTTTTCAGGGTTTTCCAGGGTGCTGATTTTGATAATGACATTTATTTTCAAATCCAAGATGGCGGACTTACATTTTCTACAAAAAATAGAAATGCCTGTCATTTTATGGGGTTTTTAGGGGTGAATTATGTATCTTATTAAATCAATTTGGTTTTATATAATAAAGTTTACCTTACCACGTCACGTGAGCTGCTTTAGCAGCTCGCGCACCGAGCAAAAACTAGTTATACTATATATAGCTCGATTACCACTCACTGACTGACTGACTCATTGACATAATTGTTCTCCTAGAAAGAGACGGAAAATGATATAATGATGTAGGGGAGTTGTGTTCGGTTTCGGGAACCCTCTGGGGAAAAATTATGACATTTCGGAAAAACAAGATGGCGGCTGACGTGTTTTTTGCAGCTCCGTTGTTTTCCAACCGATTTCGTCGAATTTTGCAAACTTTGAAGAAAGTAGTAAACGATTAATGGGAAATGTCGAAAAAATTGAAAAAACAAGATGGCGGCCGAACCGTAGTGTTTTGAAAATTTTGAATTTTCGACCCCGAACCGCGGCGCCACAGATCCGAAACGGGGTAATCGAGGATAATTATTTTTTCTGGTTTCGCCCACGATTATCCTGTATTTTGACAGAACGGGAGTGGTTTTTAAAAATTCAAGATGGCGGCTGTCATGGCGGGCGTTTTGTTCGAGGTACGAAAAAACGCAATTTTAAAAGTTAAATATCTAAAAGTTGGCAACATCGGAGTGATTCGGTTCCTATGAAGCGATTGTACGTATGGACTCGAGGTATAGATCGGTGGGAAAAAATTACCCCATTTTTCGGGAAATTTCAAGATTTTCGGGAAATTATAAAAAATCGAAATACGCACTTTTAGCAAAATCCGAGTATGAGCGATTACGTGTTTTGCTTGTACAAATGACATTTGGGTATTTTTGTCGCCGGAGACTGGCAACACTGGAATTTATCAAAAAAAAAGTGATTTTCGACATTGTCTTTTTTCAGGGACGATCATTTCGCGTGGGTGCGAGCGAGAGGAGAGATTGAAACGTCATCGGGAGCGGTATATCCTGTAGTTAATAGGAAAATTATTAAACCGTGTAAAATCTTTCTGTGAAAAGAGTTGGCGGCCATTTTGTATTTTTTTTAATTTTTCGAAATTTTGATCACGTTTTTGAGGCAGTTGGCAACATTTTGGAAAGTCAGTATGTATGAATCGATTGTGTATCTCGGCTGACAGTATGAAGATATGTAACCGGTGTTGCCACTTTTGGGGAGATTTTCGAGATTTTCAACTAAGAAACTCCTGTAAAATTTTATATGAAAAATTTTTTTTTCACTGATGGTGTTATATAGAAAACAAAAACTTAGTAAGCCAAAATTATGGAGAGAGCTGATGATTGAGGATATCGGAGACGGGTGAAGGGCCCGCTTAAGGTATTGAGGATAGGTGGGGGGTGCTCGAGCAAATGTCATTCATGACGTCATCCAATTGCCAAAAAGCTGAAAAAAAATTTAAAATGGCGAAGAAAAGATGGCCGCCATACAAATTTCGCCGGTGTCCAGCTCGGAGGGTATAAAAGATGGAAGTGTCGTTTCTTGGCAAAAGAGAATCAGGATCCAAAGGTCTACTCGATGAATAGAAAAAAAATTCAAAATGGCGGAATTTATTTTTCCATACATTTTGTATGGCGATTATGAATGTCTCATTCTCCTAGAAAGAGACGGAAAATGATACATTGATGTATGGGAGATATGTTCGGATGCGCGATATGAGTAGGGGAAAATTATGAAATTTCAGAAAAACAAGATGGCGACCGACGTGATTTTTGCAACTCTTTTGTTTTCCAACCGATTTCGTTGAAACTCGCAATCTTTGAAGAATGTAGTAAACGATTAATAGAAAAAGTGGAAAATTTTGGAAAAACAAGATGGCCGCCGTACAAATTTCGTCGGTGTCTATCTCGGAGGCTATAAAAGATGGAAGAGCGGTTTCTTGGCAAAAGATGATCAGAGTCTACTCGGTGGAACAAACGCTGCATGCTCGCGGACCACTTTAGTGGTCCGCGCACCCACGCACCCTACTAAATTATTATCCTAATTTACAAAAAATAATATGGATATCGTTTTCAGGGTTTCCAGGGTGCTGATTTTGATAATGACATTTATTTTCAAATCCAAGATGGCGGACTTACATTTTCTACAAAAAATAGAAATGCCTGTCATTTTATTGGGTTTTTCGGGGTGAATTATCTTAATAAATCAATTTGGTTTTATATAATAAAAGTTAACCTTACCACGTCACGTGAGCTGCTTTAGCAGCTCGCGCACCGAGCAAAACACTAGTTATTATTATACTATATATAGCTCGATTACCACTCACTGACTGACTGACTCATTGACATAATTGTTCTCCTAGAAGGAGACGGAAAATGATATAATGATGTGGGGGAGTTGTGTTTGGTTTCGGGAACCCTCTGGGGAAAAATTATGACATTTCAGAAAAACAAGATGGCGGCCGACGTGATTTTTGCAGCTCCGTTGTTTTCCAACCGATTTCGTTGAATTTTGCAATCTTTGAAGAAAATAGTAAACGATTAATGGGAAATGTCGAAAAAATTGAAAAAACAAGATGGCGGCCAAACCGTAGCGTTTTCAAAATTTTGATTTTTCGACCCCGAACCGCGGCGCCACAGATCCGAAACGGGGTAATCGAGGATAATTATTTTTTCTGGTTTCGCCCACGATTATCCTGTATTTTGACAGAACGGGAGTGGTTTTTAAAAATTCAAGATGGCGGCTGTCGTGGCGGCCGTTTTGTTCGAGGTACGAAAAAACGCAATTTTAAAATTCGAATATCTCAAAGTTGGCAACATCGGAGCGATTCGGCTTCTATCAAGCGATTGTACGTATAGGCTCGAAGTATAGATTGGAGGAAAAAAATTACCCCATTTTTCGGGAAATTTCGAGATTTTCGGGAAATTGTAAAAAATCGAAATACGCACTTTTCGCAAAATCCCAGTATGAGCGATTACGTGTTTTGCTCGTACAAATGACATTTGGGTATTTTTGTCGCCGGAGACTAGCAACACTGGAATTTATAAAAGAAAAAGTGATTTTCGACATGGTCTTTTTTAGGGGCGATCGGTTCGCCTGGGTGCGAGCGAGATGAGAGATTGAAACGTCATCGGGAGCGGTATATCCTGTAGTTAATAGGAAAATTATGAAACCGACTAAAATCTTTCTGTGAAACGAGTTGGCGGCCATTTTGTATTTTTTTTAGTTTTTCGAAATTTTGACCACGTTTTTGAGGCAGTTGGCAACATTTTGGAAAGTCAACATGTATGAATCGATTGTGTATCTCGGCTGGCAGTATGGAGATATGCAACCGGTGTTGCCACTTTTGGGGAGATTTTCGAGATTTTCAACTAAGAAACTCCTGTAAAATTTTGTATGAAAATTTTTTTTTTCACTGATGGTGTCGTATAGAAAACAAAAAGTTAGTAAGCCAAAATTATGGAGAGAGCTGATGATTGAGGGTTTCGGAGACGGGTGGAGGGCCCGCTTAAGGTATTGAAGATAGGTGGGGGGTGCTCGAGCAAATGTCATTCACGACGTCATCCAATTGCCAAAAAGCTGAAAAAAAATTCAAAATGGCGAAGAAAAGATGGCCGCCATACAAATTTCGCTGGTGTCCAGCTCGGAGGGTATAAAAGATGGAAGTGAGGTTTCTTGGCAAGAGATGATCAGGATCCGAAGGTCTACTCGATGAATAGAAAAAAAATCCAAAATGGCGGAATTTTTTTTTCCATACATTTTGTATGGCGAATATTGAATGCCTTATTCTCCTAGAAAGAGACAGAAAACGATACATTGATGTATGGGAGATATGTTCGGATGCGCGATATGAGTAGGGGAAAATTATGATATTTCAGAAAAACAAGATGGTGGCCTATATGATTTTTCAACTCTATTGTTTTTCGACCGATTTCGTTGAAACTCGCAATCTTGGAAGAAAGTAGTAAACTATTAATGGAAATAGTGGAAAAATTTGGAAAAACAAGATGGCCGCCACACAAACTTCGTCGGTGTCTATCTCGGAGGGTATAAAAGATGGAAGACTGGTTTCTCGGCAAAAGATGATCAGGATCCGAAGGTCTACTCGGTGGAACAAACTCTGCATGCTCGCGGACCACTTTAGTGGTCCGCGCACCCACGCACCCTACTTTATTAACCTCAACTACCCCGTTTTTACAAAAAATGATATGGATGTCTTTTTCAGAGTTTTCTAGGGTGCTGATTTTGATAACGACATTTATTTTGAAATCCAAGATGGCGAGCGTGCACTTTTTAAGAAAAAAATTGATATAGGTGTCGTTTTATGGGGTTTTCGGGGTAATTTGTGTATCTTAATAAAAAAAATCGGTTTAATACAACTCATAAACCTAACCACGTCACGTGAGCTGCTTTAGCAGCTCGCGCACCGAGCAAAACACTAGTTATATATTATACTATATATATTATACTATATATAGCTCGATTACCACTCACTCACTCATTGACATAATTGTTCTCCTAGAAAGAGACGGAAAATGATATAATGATGTAGGGGAGATGTGTTCGGGTGGGGGAGTCGACTGGGGAAAAATTATGACATTTCGGAAAAACAAGATGGCGGCCGACGTGATTTTTGCAGCTCTTTTGTTTTTTAAGGGACTCCGTTCAAACTCGCAAATATTAAAGAATGTAGTAAACGGTTAACGGAAAATGTGAAAAAAATTGGAAAAACAAGATGGCGGCCGAGCCGTAGCGTTTTCAAAATTTTGATTTTTCGACCCCGAACCGCGGCGCCACAGATCCGAGACGGGGTAGTCGAGGATAACTATTTTTTCGTGTTTCGCCCACGATTATCCTGTATTTTGACAGAACGGGAGTGGTTTTTAAAAATTCAAGATGGCGGCTGTCGTGGCGGCCGTTTTGTTCGAGGTACGAAAAAACGCAATTTTAAAATTCGAATATTTCAAAGTTGGCAACATCGGAGCGATTCGGCTTCTATCAAGCGATTGCACGTATAGGCTCGAAGTATAGATTGGAGGAAAAAAATTACCCCATTTTTCGGGAAATTTCGAGATTTTCGGGAAATTGTAAAAAATCGAAATACGCACTTTTCGCAAAATCCCAGTATGAGCGATTACGTGTTTTGCTCGAACAAATGACATTTGGGTATTTTTGTCGCCGGAGACTAGCAACACTGGAATTTATAAAAGAAAAAGTGATTTTCGACATGGTCTTTTTTAGGGGCGATCGGTTCGCCTGGGTGCGAGCGAGATGAGAGATTGAAACGTCATCGGGAGCGGTATATCCTGTAGTTAATAGGAAAATTATGAAACCGACTAAAATCTTTCTGTGAAACGAGTTGGCGGCCATTTTGTATTTTTTTTAGTTTTTCGAAATTTTGACCACGTTTTTGAGGCAGTTGGCAACATTTTGGAAAGTCAATATGTATGAATCGATTGTGTATCTCGGCTGGCAGTATGGAGATATGCAACCGGTCTTGCCACTTTTGGGGAGATTTTCGAGATTTTCAACTAAGAAACTCCTGTAAAATTTTGTATGAAAATTTTTTTTTTCACTGATGGTGTCGTATAGAAAACAAAAAGTTAGTAAGCCAAAATTATGGAGAGAGCTGATGATTGAGGGTTTCGGAGACGGGTGGAGGGCCCGCTTAAGGTATTGAAGATAGGTGGGGGGTGCTCGAGCAAATGTCATTCACGACGTCATCCAATTGCCAAAAAGCTGAAAAAAAATTCAAAATGGCGAAGAAAAGATGGCCGCCATACAAATTTCGCCGGTGTCCAGCTCGGAGGGTATAAAAGATGGAAGTGTGGTTTCTTGGCAAAAGAGGATCAGGATCCAGAAGTCTACTCGATGAATAGAAAAAAAATTCAAAATGGCGGAATTTATTTTTCCATACATTTTGTATGGCGAATATCGAATGTCTCATTCTCCTAGAAAAAGACAGAAAACGATACGATGATGTTCGGGAGATATGTTCGGGTGCAAGATGGGAGTCGGGAAAAATTATGACATTTCAGAAAAACAAGATGGCGGCCTAAGTGATTTTTGTAACTCTTTTGTTTTTCAACCGATTTCGTTGAAACTCACAATCTTTGAAGAAAGTAGTAAACGATTAATGAAAATAGTGGAAAAATTTGGAAAAACAAGATGGCCGCCACACAAACTTCGTCGGTGTCCATCTCGGAGGGTATAAAAGATGGAAAAGTGGTTTCTTGGCAAAAGATGATCAGGTTCCGAAGGTCTACTCAATGGAATAAACTCTGCATGCTCGCGGACCACTTTAGTGGTCCGCGCACCCACGCACCCTACTAAATTATTATCCTAATTTACAAAAAATAATATGGATGTCGTTTTCAGGGTTTTCCAGGGTGCTGATTTTGATAGTGACATTTATTTTCAAATCCAAGATGGCGGACTTACATTTTCTACAAAAAATAGAAATGCCTGTCATTTTATGGGGTTTTTCGGGGTGAATTCTGTATCTTAATAAATGAATTTGTTTTATATAATAAAGTTAACCTTACCACGTCACGTGAGCTGCTTTAGCAGCTCGCGCACCGAGCAAAAACTAGTTATTATACTATATATAGCTCAATTACCACTCACTCACTCACTCACTCATTGACATAATTGTTCTCCTAGAAAGAGACGGAAAATGATATAATGATGTATGGGAGATGTGTTCGGTTTCGGGAATCCTCTGGGGAAAAATTATGACATTTCGGAAAAACAAGATGGCGGCCGACGTGATTTTTGCAGCTCCGTTGTTTTCCAACCGATTTCGTTGAGTTTTGCAAACTTTTTAGAAAGTAGTAAATGATTAACAAAAAATGTGGAAAAAATTGGAAAAACAAGATGGCGGCCGAGCCGTAGCGTTTTGAAAATTTTGATTTTTCGACCCCGAACCGCGGCGCCACAGATCCGAGACGGGGTAGTCGAGGATAACTATTTTTTCGTGTTTCGCCCACGATTATCCTGTATTTTGACAGAACGGGAGTGATTTAAAAAAATTCAAGATGGCGGCTGTCATGGCGGCCGTTTTGTTCGAGGTACGAAAAAACGCAATTTTAAAAGTTAAATATCTCAAAGTTGGCAACATCGGAGCGATTCGGCTTCTATGAAGCGGTTGTACGTATTGACTCGAGGTATAGATCGGTGGGAAAAAATTACCCCATTTTTAGGGAAAATTCAAGATTTTCGGGAAATTGTAAAAAATAGAAATACGCACTTTTAGCAGAATCCGAGTATGAGTGATTACGTGTTTTGCTCGTACAAATGACATTTGGGTATTTTTGTCGCCGGAGACTGGCAACACTGGAATTTATCAAAGTAAAAGTGATTTTCGACACGGTCTTTTTCACGGTATCCCCTTTCGCGTGGGTGCGAGCGAGAGGAAAGATTGAAACGTCATCGGGAGCGGTATATCCTGTAGTTAATAGGAAAATTATGAAACCGTGTAAAATCTTTCTGTGAAATGAGTTGGCGGCCATTTTGTATTTTTTTTAATTTTTCGAAATTTTGATCACGTTTTTGAGGCAGTTGGCAACATTTTGGAAAGTCAATATGTACGAATCGATTGTGTATCTCGGCTGGCAGTATGGAGATATGCAACCGGTGTTGCCACTTTTGGGGAGATTTTCGAGATTTTCAACTAAGAAACTCCTGTAAAATTTTGTATGAAAAATTTTTTTTTCACTAATGCTGTCGTATAGAAAACAAAAACTTAGTAAGCCAAAATTATGGAGAGAGCTGATGATCGAGGATGTCGGAGACGGGTGAAGGGTCCGCTCAAGGTATTGAAGATAGGTGGGGGGTGCTCGACCAAATGTCATTCATGACATCATCCAATTGCCAAAAAGCTGAAAAAAAATTCAAAATGGCGAAGAAAAGATGGCCGCCATACAAATTTCGCCGGCGTCCAGCTCGGAGGGTATAAAAGATGGAGGTGCGGTTTCTTGACAAAAGAGGATCAGGATCCAAAGGTCTACTCGATGAATAGAAAAAAAATTCAAAATGGCGGAATTTATTTTCCCATACATTTTGTATGGCGAATATTGAATGTCTCATTCTCCTAGAAAGAGACAGAAAACGATACAATAATGTAGGGGAGATCTGTTTGGGTGGGGGAGGCGAGTAGGGCAAAAATTATGACATTTCAGAAAAACAAGATGGCGGCCTGTATGATTTTTGCGACTCTTTTGTTTTCCAACCGATTTCGTTGAAACTCGCAATCTTTGAAGAATGTAGTAAACGATTAATAGAAAAAAATTAAATTAAAAATTTAAAAAACCCCCGACACATAAACCTCTAAAAAGTAAAAAAATAATAGGTAAGTATGTATGGGCCCTTTAAGAATAGTATAAATAGTAAAGTTTTTATCCAAGCGCTCGTTGCGCCAGGGGACCGCTACCTATCGTAAACTATGAAAGTCATCTGTTGTAGAAAGAATAGTTTTTGTTAACTTTAGCGGTCCCCCGACGCAACGAGCGCTTGGATAAAAACTTTACTATTTATACTATTCTTAAAGGGCCCATACATACTTACCTATTATTTTTTTACTTTTTAGAGGTTTATGTGTCGGGGGTTTTTTAAATTTTTAATTTAATTTTTATTTCACGCTTTTTAAACTTTTATTTATAAACTAGCTGTGCCCGCGACTTCGTTCGCGTGGAATAGTGACCGCGCTTTATATAGCCACGGAAACTCAGGCGCGAGGCGTGTAGTACGTACTCTGTACGTTAAAAATGTTCGCCGTGATTCTTTAAATTGACATAACTTTTTTATTTATGAACCGATTGACATGAAATAAACACTAAGTACTAAGTGAAGGTTACTACAATATATTAGTGAAAACCGTATCTAAATCGAATAAGCCGTTTCTGAGATTAGCGTGCACAAACACACAGACAAACAGACAAACAGACAAAAAAAAATTAATTACAATTTCGGGTTCGGCATCGATATAATAACAACCCCTGCTACTTTTTTTTTATATATTTCCATTGTACAGACACTGACCACTTTTCTACGATTTTATTATATGTATAGATTACCGTTTATTTGTGCCATTCTAAGACCCAATTTCTATAATAATATAAATCCAATAAGGCAGCTAATATCTCTTCAAAAGTAACATCAATGTTATGTTAATTATACGTTCCATGAAATATTTTTAACCGAACATCACTAAATCAAGAATTATCTGAATGACTCACAAAGTATTCACTTATAGTTTAACACGACCAAAACGAAATATCTGTTTCTAACATGTCGTTGCTTTAAAAATGTACCCATTTTACGTAGTCGTATAATATTTCGCTTTTTAAGATATACGATTAAATTGAAATCGACTTTCACCTGATGAAATAAGGAATAAAGTGGCTTGTATTTTATTTTGTTTGTTATTGCATGTCAAATTTTTATTTGACATAACTTTCAAAAACCGGTCAAGTGCGAGTCTGCCTCACACATGAAGAGTTCCGTGCAAGTTTTTTTTTATGTAATGACAATTCAGTTGTCGGATTTTTCTCTTTACTTGGGCCACAGGAGTAGAGTGCTTGGGCTATAAGATATTGCTACCTGCCTTTCATGATTCTAGGTAAACGGGAAGTACCCAATTTATAAGTTTTGATTCTCTTGAAAGATGCGACAGACGGACACACAGACAGACAACGAAGTGGTGAAGGAAAACACCGTCAGGAAACCTGCATGCTTGAGAGTTGGCCATAATGCTCCCTCAAAGGTGCGTGAGGTCTGCCAATACGTGCTTGGCCAGTGTGGTAGCTTCTCATTCTGAGAGGAGACTTGTGCTCAGTAGTGAGCCGGCGATGGGTTGATCCTGATGATGATGAATTTTAAACGTATTTTGTCAAAGTAAATAAGCTGAGTTCGAGCATATAAAATAAAAGAAGGTGGCAATCCAAACCTGCGCAACAAAGCGACTACGAAGCGGGAACCTCAGCCGCGCGGAGGGTCATCGCCTCCCACGATATTTAATGATGCCATGCACTCCTACGCGACTTCAACTGTCGAGGCTACATTTTTTTTTCTCTACAGATACCTACTGAACCCTAAAAATAGTTTGACTATAGTTTGGGCTTGGGTTGATTGTTCGTGGCCTTTGGTTAACTGTTGGATATCATAATTGAATTGATGTTTTGTCGTTTAACTGTGATTATAATATTTTATAAATTAGAAATTCCGCGCCTACGATCCAAAGTATCGGAGTTTTCCAAAACATCATTTTCAAATAAATAATTATGTATCTAGGCAACGTCCATCTTGATAGCTTGACATTTGTAAATTGACATAATATTATGAACCTCTGTTACAATAGTGAAAGATCCCAGGGCCACCAGAGGTCACGTATTTTCTGACGAACGAAATGTGGACGATTGAGTAGTGTTAGTATGTACTAAGAACGCATGCCTACAGACCTGCTAGCTTGCTTAGACGGCCAATTTTCAGGTATCAGGTAATAAAGGTACATAAAAACATTACTTACCTGACGTAAATTCTCCAGTTTTTTTAATTTTTAGCAGATTTTTTAAAATATTAATAATTAATTGACATAAGTAAACTATAAGAGAGTGAGAAAGAGAGAGAGAGAGAAGTCAATACATCCTAATACATGTCTCACTCAGTTTCATGCGCGTAGATAATGCCCTCGCGCTCAAACCCACAGAGGCATTAAAATTGAATTTAGGGGATGATTGGCCCTCTGGATCGGTCTGTCTTCTTGTAAAAGGTTTTAAAATAGTTGTCTGGTGGACATATATAAAAATGGAGAATCAGAATTTACGTGCAGTTAAGTAATTACTTGTTTTGGGAGCTTTAAAGCGTCTGCAAAGCAATACGGCCGACGCGGGAAGTGTCTAGGAGTATTGGCGACTTATTTTTAAGGATATTGCCTAAAATATACGTAAAAATCAGCTTGGAGAATTTACGTGAGGTAAGTAATGTTTTTATGTACCTTGATTATCAGAAACCTGAAAATTGGCCGTCTAAGCAAGCTAGCAGGTAGGCTAGGCATGCGTTCTTAGTACTTACTAACACTACTCAATCGTACATATTTCCTTTGTCAGAAAATACGTAACCTCTGGTGGCCCTGAGATAAAAGTAATAAGAAAACCAGAAAAGAGCTGATAACTTCCAAACGGCTGAACCAATTTTTTTGGATTATAGCTAAGAACACTCTCGATCAAGCCACCTTTCAAACAAAAAAAACTAAATTAAAATCGGTTCATTCGTTTAGGCGCTACGAGGCCACAGACAGATACACAGATACACCGATACACAGATACACAGATACACAGATACACAGATACACAGATACACAGATACACAGATACACAGATACACAGATACACAGATACACACGTCAAACTTATAACACCCCTCTTTTTGGGTCGGGGGTTAAAAAGTGGAAAATTTTGGAATAACAAGATGGCCGCCGTAAAAATTTCGTCGGTGTCTATCTCGGAGGCTATAAAAGATGGAAGAGTGGTTTCTTGGCAAAAGATGATCAGGGTCCGAAGGTCTACTCGGTGAAACAAACTCTGCATGCTCGCGGACCACTTTAGTGGTCCGCGCACCCACGCACCCTACTTTATTAACCTCAACTACCCCGTTTTTACAAAAAATGATATGGATGTTGTTTTCAGAGTTTTCCAGGGTGCTGATTTTGATAACGACATTTATTTTTAAATCCAAGATGGCGGGCGTGCACTTTTTAAGAAAAAAATTGATATAAGTGTCGTTTTATGGGGTTTTCGGGGTAATTTGTGTATCTTAATAAAAAAAATCGGTTTAATACAACTCATAAACCTAACCACGTCACGCGAGCTGCTTTAGCAGCTCGCGCACCGAGCAAAATACTAGTTATTATACTATATATAGCTCAATTACCACTGACTGACTCACTGACTCATTGACATAATTGTTCTCCTAGAAGGAGACGGAAAATGATATAATGATGTGGGGGAGTTGTGTTCGGATTCGGGAACCCTCTGGGGAAAAATTATGACATTTCGGAAAAACAAGATGGCGGCCGACGTGCTTTTTGCAGCTCCGTTGTTTTCCAACCGATTTTGTTGAATTTTGCAAACTTTGAAGAAAGAAGTAAATGGTTAACAGAAAATGTGGAAAAAATTGGAAAAACAAAATGGCGGCCGAGCCGTAGCGTTTTAAAATTTTTGATTTTTCGACCCCGAACCGCGGCGCCACAGATCCGAGACGGGGTAATCGAGGATAATTATTTTTTTTGGTTTCGCCCACGATTATCCTGTATTTTGACAAAACGGGAGTGGTTTTTAAAAATTCAAGATGGCGGCTGTCATGGCGGCCGTTTTGTTCGAGGTACGAAAAAACGCAATTTTAAAAGTTAAATATCTCAAAGTTGGCAACATCGGAGCGATTCAGTTTTTATGAAGCGATTATACGTATAGGCTCGAGGTATAGATTGGAGGAAAAAAATTACCCCATTTTTAGGGAAATTTCAAGATTTTCGGGAAATTGTAAAAAATCGAAATACGCACTTTTAGCAAACTCCGAGTATGAGCGATTACGTGTTTTGCTCGTGCAAATGACATTTAGGTACTTTTGTCGCCGGCGACTGGCAACACTAGAATTTATCAAAGCAAAAGTGATTTTCGACATGGTCTTTTTTAGGGGCGATCGGTTCGCCTGGGTGCGAGCGAGATGAGAGATTGAAACGTCATCGGGAGCGGTATATTCTGTAGTTAATAGGAAAATTATGAAACCGTGTAAAATCTTTCTGTGAAACGAGTTGGCGGCCATTTTGTATTTTTTTTAATTTTTCGAAATTTTGATCACGTTTTTGAGGCAGTTGGCAACATTTTGGAAAGTCAATATGTATGAATCGATTGTGTATCTCGGCTGGCAGTATGGAGATATGCAACCAGTGTTGCCACTTTTGGGGAGATTTTCGAGATTTTCAACTAAGAAACTCCTGTAAAATTTTGTATGAAAAATTTTTTTTTCACTGATGGTGTTGTATAGAAAACAAAAACTTAGTAAGCCAAAATTATGGAGACAGCTGATGATTGAGGATTTCGGAGACGGGTGAAGGGTCCGCTTAAGGTATTGAAGATAGGTGGGGGGTGCTCGAGCAAATGTCATTCATGACGTCATCCAATTGCCAAAAAGCTGAAAAAAAATTCAAAATAGCGAAAAAAAGATGGCCGCCATACAAATTTCGCCGGCGTCCAGCTCGGAGGGTATAAAAGATGGAGGTGCGGTTTCTTGGCAAAAGAGGATCAGAATCCAAAGATTTACTCGATGAATAGAAAAAAAATTCAAAATGGCGGAATTTAATTTTCCATACATTTTGTATGGTGAATATTGAATGCCTCATTCTTCTAGAAAGAGACGGATAACGATACGATAATGTAGGGGAGATATGTTTTGGTGCGCAATATGAGTAGGGAAAAATTATGACATTTCAGAAAAACAAGATGGCGGCCTATATGATTTTTGCAACTCTTTTGCTTTCCAACCGATTTCGTTGAAACTCGCAATCTTTGAAGAATGTAGTAAACGATTAATAGAAAAAGTGGAAAATTTTGGAAAAACAAGATGGCCGCCGTACAAATTTCGTAGGTGTCTATCTCGGAGGCTATAAAAGATGGAAGAGTGGTTTCTTGGCAAAAGATGATCAGGGTCCGAAGGTCTACTCGGTGGAACAAACTCTGCATGCTCGCGGACCACTTTAGTGGTCCGCGCACCCACGCACCCTACTTAATTATTATCCTAATTTACAAAAAAATAATATGGATATCGTTTTCAGGGTTTTCCAGGGTGCTGATTTTGATAATGACATTTATTTTCAAATCCAAGATGGCGGACTTACATTTTCTACAAAAGATAGAAATGCCTGTCATTTTATGGGGGTTTTCGGGGTGAATTATGTATCTTAATAAATCAATTTGGTTTTATATAATAAAGTTAACCTTACCACGTCACGTGAGCTGCTTTAGCAGCTCGCGCACCGAGCAAAAACTAGTTATTATACTATATATAGCTCGATTACCACTCACTCACTCATTGACATAATTGTTCTCCTAGAAAGAGACGGAAAATGATATAATGATGTAGGGGAGATGTGTTCGGGTGGGGGAGTCGACTGGGGAAAAATTATGACATTTCGGAAAAACAAGATGGCGGCCGACGTGATTTTTGCAGCTCTTTTGTTTTTTAAGGGACTCCGTTCAAACTCGCAAATATTAAAGAATGTAGTAAACGGTTAGCAGCAAATGGGGAAAAAAATTGGAAAAACAAGATGGCGGCTGAGCCGTAGCGTTTTAAAATTTTTGATTTTTCGACCCCGAACCGCGGCGCCACAGATCCGAAACGGGGTAATCGAGGATAATTATTTTTTTTGGTTTCGCCCACGATTATCCTGTATTTTGACAGAATGGGAGTGGTTTTTAAAAATTCAAGATGGCGGCTGTCATGGCGGCCGTTTTGTTCGAGGTACGAAAAAACGCAATTTTAAAAGTTAAATATCTCAAAGTTGGCAACATCGGAGCGATTCGGCTTCTATGAAGCGATTGTACCTATAGACTCGAGGTATAGATCGGTGGGAAAAAATTACCCCATTTTTTGGGAAATTTCGAGATTTTCGGGAAATTGTAAAAAATCGAAATACGCACTTTTAGCAAAATCCGAGTATGAGCAATTACGTGTTTTGCTCGTACAAATGACATTTGGGTATTTTTGTCACCGGAGACTGGCAACACTGGAATTTATCAAAGTAAAAGTGATTTTCGACACGGTCTTTTTCACGGTATCCCCTTTCGCGTGGGTGCGAGCGAGAGGAAAGATTGAAATGTGATCGGGAGCGGTATATCCTGTAGTTAATAGGAAAATTATGAAACCGTGTAAAATCTTTCTGTGAAACGAGTTGGCGGCCATTTTGTATTTTTTTTAATTTTTCGAATTTTTGATCACGTTTTTGAGGCAGTTGGCAACATTTTGGAAAGTCAATATGTATGAATCGATTGTGTATCTCGGCTGGCAGTATGGAGATATGCAACCGGTGTTGCCACTTTTGGGGAGATTTTCGAGATTTTCAACTAAGAAACTCCTGTAAAATTTTGTATGAAAATTTTTTTTTTCACTGATGTTGTCAGATAGAAAACAAAAACTTAGTAAGCCAAAATTATGGAGAGAGCTGATGATTGAGGATATCGGAAACGGGTGAAGGGCCTGCTTAAGGTATTGAAGATAGGTGGGGGGTGCTCGAGCAAATGTCATTCATGACGTCATCCAATTGCCAAAAAGCTGGAAAAAAATTCAAAATGGCGAAGAAAAGATGGCCGCCATACAAATTTCGCCGGTGTCCAGCTTGGAGGGTATAAAAGATGGAAGTATGGTTTCTTGGCAAGAGATGATCAGGGTCCGAAGGTCTACTCGATGAATAGAAAAAAAATTCAAAATGGCGGAATTTATTTTTACATACATTTTGTATGGCGAATATTGAATGTCTCATTCTCCTAGAAAGAGACAGAAAACGATACATTGATGTATGGGAGATATGTTTTGGAGCGCGATATAAGTAGGGAAAAATTATGACATTTCAGAAAAACAAGATGGCGGCCTATATGACTTTTGCAACTCTTTTGTTTTCCAACCGATTTCGTTGAAACTCGCAATCTTTAAAGAATGTAGTAAACGATTAATAGAAAAAGTGGAAAATTTTGGAAAACAAGATGGCCGCCGTACGAATTTCGTCGGTGTCTATCTCGGAGGCTATAAAAGATGGAAGAGTGGTTTCTTGGCAAAAGATGATCAGGGTCCGAAGGTCTACTCGGTGGAAAACACTCTGCATGCTCGCGGACCACTTTAGTGGTCCGCGCACCCACGCACCCTACTTTATTAACCTCAACTACCCCGTTTTTACAAAAAATGATATGGATGTCGTTTTCAGGGTTTTCCAGGGTGCTGATTATGATAACGACATTTATTTTGAAATCCAAGATGGCGGACATGCATTTTTTAAGAAAAATTTCGATATAGGTGTCCTTTTATGGTGTTTTTGGGGTGAATTTTGTATCTTAATAAATAAATTCGTTTTAATACTTATCAACCTAACCACGTCACGCGAGCTGCTTTAGCAGCTCGCGCACCGAGCAAAACACTAGTTATACTATATATAGCTCAATTACCACTCACTGACTCACTCACTCATTGACATAATTGTTCTCCTAGAAGGAGACGGAAAATGATATAATGATGTGGGGGAGTTGTGATTGGATTCGGGAACCCTCTGGGGAAAAATTATGACATTTGAGAAAAACAAGATGGCGGCCGACGTGATTTTTGCAGCTCCGTTGTTTTACAACCGATTTTGTTTAAACTCGCAACTATTTAGGAAAGTAGTAAACGGTTAATAGAAAAGGTAGAAAAAATTGGAAAAACAAAATGGCGGCCGAGCTGGAGCGTTTTCAAAATTTTCATTTTTCGATCCCTAACCGCGGCGCCACAGATCCGAAACGGGAAATTGAAACTTATAACTTTTTTCTGGTTTCGCCCACGATTATCCTTAATTTTGACGGAATGGGGGTAGTTTTTAAAAATTCAAGATGGCGGCTGTCGTGGCGGCCATTATGTTAGAGGTACGAAAAAACGCAATTTTAAAAGTTAAATATCCCACGGTTGACAACATCGGAGCGATTCGGCTTCTATGAAGCGATTGTACGTATAGGCTCGAGGTATAGATTGGAGGAAAAAAATTACCCCATTTTTTGGGGAAATTTCAAGATTTTCGGGAAATTGAAAAAAATCGAAATACGGACTTTTCGCAAAATCCGAGTATGAGCGATTATGTGTTTTGATCATACAAATGACATTTCGGTATTTTTGTCGCCGGAGACTGGCAACACTGGAATTTATCAAAGAAAAAGTGATTTTCGACACGGTCTTTTTCACGGTATCCCCTTTCGCGTGGGTGCGAGCGAGATGAGAGATTGAAACGTCATCGGGCGCGGTATATCCTGTAGTTAATAGGAAAATTATGAAACAGTGTAAAATCTTTCTGTGAAACGAGTTGGCGGCCATTTTGTATTTTTTTTAATTTTTCGAAATTTTGACCACGTTTTTGAAGCAGTTGGCAACATTTTGGAAAGTCGACATGTATCAATCGATTGTGTGACTCAACCAGCAGTATCGAAATATGTAAACGGTGTTGCCACATTTGGGGAGTTTTTCGAAATTTTCCCCAAAAACTCCTCCTGTAAAATTTTGTATGAAAATTTTTTTTCCACTGATGGTTTCGTATAGAAAATAAAAAAAAAATCGAGGAAAAATTTGGAAATAGCTGATGATCGAGGATGTCGGAGACGGGTGAAGGGTCCGCTCAAGGTATTGAAGATAGGTGGGGGGTGCTCCACCAAATGTCATTCATGACATCATCCAATTGCCAAAAAGCTGAAAAAAAATTCAAAATGGCGAAGAAAAGATGGCCGCCATACAAATTTCGCCGGCGTCCAGCTCGGAGGGTATAAAAGATGGAGGTGCGGTTTCTTGGCAAAAGAGGATCAGGATCCAAAGGTCTACTCGATGAATAGAAAAAAAATTCAAAATGGCGGAATTTATTTTCCCATACATTTTGTATGGCGAATATTGAATGTCTCATTCTCGTAGAAAGAGAGAGAAAACGATACAATGATATTCGGGAGATATGTTTTGGTGCGCGATATGAGTAGGGAAAAATTATGACATTTCAGAAAAACAAGATGGCGGCCTATATGATTTTTGCAACTCTTTTGTTTTCCAACCGATTTCGTTCAAACTCGCAATCTTTGAAGAAAGTAGTAAATGATTAATAGAAAAAGTGGAAAATTTTGGAAAAACAAGATGGCCGCCGTACAAATTTCGTCGGTGTCTATCTCGGAGGCTATAAAAGATGGAAGAGTGGTTTCTTGGCAAAATATGATCAGGATCCGGAGGTCTACTCAGTGAAACAAACTCTACATGCTCGCGGACCACTTTAGTGGTCCGCGCACCCACGCACCCTACTTTATTAACCTCAACTACCCCGTTTTTACAAAAAATGATATGGATGTCGTTTTCAGAGTTTTCCAGGGTGCTGATTTTGATAATGACATTCATTTTTAGATCCAAGCTGGTGGACATGCACTTTTTAAGAAAAAATTGATATGGGTGTGGGTTTTATGTGTTTTTGTGGTGAATTGTGTATCTTAATAAATAAATTTGGTTAAATATAATAAAGTCAACATAACCACGTCACGCGAGCTGCTTTAGCAGCTCGCGCACCGAGCAAAACACTAGTTATACTATATATAGCTCGATTACCACTCACTGACTCACTCATTGACATAATTGTTCTCCTAGAAAGAGAAGGAAAATGATATAGTGATGTAGGGGAGATGTGTTCGGATTCGGGAACCCTCTGGGGAAAAATTATGACATTTCAGAAAAACAAGATGGCGGCCGACGTGATTTTTGCAGCTCCGTTGTTTTCCAACCGATTTCGTTGAATTTTGCAATATTTGAAGAAAGTAGTAAACGATTAATGGGAAATGTCGAAAAAATTGAAAAAACAAGATGGCGGCCGAACCGTAGCGTTTTCAAAATTTTGATTTTTCGACCCCGAACCGCGGCGCCACAGATCCGAGACGGAGTAATCGAGGATAATTATTTTTTTTGGTTTCGCCGACGATTATCCTGTATTTTGACAGAACGGGAGCGGTTTTTAAAAATTCAAGATGGCGGCTGTCGTGGCGGCCGTTTTGTTCGAGGTACGAAAAAACACAATTTTAAAAGTTAAATATCTCAAAGTTGGCAACATCGGAGCGATTCGGCTTCTATGAAGCGGTTGTACGTATAGGCTCGAGGTATAGATTGGTGGGGAAAAATTACCCCATTTTTCGGGAAATTTCAAAGTTTTGGGGAAAATGTAAAAAATCGAAATACGGACTTTTCGCAAAATCCGAGTATGAGCGATTATGTGTTTTGTTCGTACAAATGACATTTGGGTATTTTTGTCGCCGGAGACTGGCAACACTGGAATTTATCAAAAAAAAGTTATTTTCGACGTGGTCTTTTTTCAGGGACGATCGTTTCGCGTGGGTGCGAGCGAGAGGAGAGATTGAAACGTCATCGGGAGCGGTATATCCTGTAGTTAATAGGAAAGTTGTAAAATTATCTAATTTGCTTCTGCAAAAAGAGTTGGTGGCCATTTTGTATTTTCTTCAAATTTTCCGAAATTTTGATCACGTTTTTGAGGCAGTTGGCAACATTTTGGAAAGTCGACATGTATCAATCGATTGTGTGACTCAACCAGCAGTATCGAAATATGTAAACAGTGTTGCCACATTTGGGGAGATTTTCGAGATTTTCCCCAAAAACTCCTCCTGTAAAATTTTGTATGAATTTTTTTTTTTCACTGATGGTTTCGTATAGAAAACAAAAAAAAAATCGAGGAAAAATTTGGAAATAGCTGATGATCGAGGATGTCGGAGACGGGTGAAGGGTCTGCTCAAGGTATTGAAGATAGGTGGGGGGTGCTCGACCAAATGTCATTCATGACATCATCCAATTGCCAAAAAGCTGAAAAAAAATTCAAAATGGCAATGAAAAGATGGCCGCCATACAAATTTCGCCGGCGTCCAGCTCGGAGGGTATAAAAGATGGAGGTGCGGTTTCTTGGCAAAAGAGGATCAGGATCCAAAGGTCTAATCGATGAATCGAAAAAAAATTCAAAATGGCGGAATTTATTTTCCCATACATTTTGTATGGCGAATATTGAATGTCTCATTCTCCTAGAAAGAGACGGAAAACGATACAATAATACAGGGGAGATGTGTTCGAGTGGGGGAGGCGAGTAGGGAAAAATTATGACATTTCAGAAAAACAAGATGGCGGCCTATATGATTTTTGTGACTCTTTTGTTTTCCAACCGATTTCGTTGAAACTCGCAATCTTTGAAGAACGTAGTAAACGATTAATAGAAAAAGTGGAAAATTTTGGAAAAACAAGATGGCCGCCGTACAAATTTCGTCGGTGTCTATCTCGGAGGCTATAAAAGATGGAAGAGTGGTTTCTTCGCAAAAGATGATCGGGGTCCGGAGGTCTACTCAATGGAACAAACTCTGCATGCTCGCGGACCACTTTAGTGGTCCGCGCACCCACGCACCCTACTTTATTAACCTCAACTACCCCGTTTTTATAAAAAATGATATGGATGTCGTTTTCAGAGTTTCCCAGGGTGCTGATTTTGATAACGACATTTATTTTGAAATTCAAGATGGCGAACATGCACTTTTTAAGAAAAAATTGACATGGGTGTCGTTTCATGGGTTTTTCGGGGTGGATTGTCTATCTCAATAAAAAAATAACATTGCCACGTCACGCGAGCTGCTTTAGCAGCTCGCGCACCGAGCAAAAGCTAGTTATACTATATATAGCTCAATTACCACTCACTCACTGACTCACTCATTGACATAATTGTTCTCCTAGAAAGAGAAGGAAAATGATATAGTGATGTAGGGGAGTTGTGTTCGGTTTCAGGAACCCTCTGGGGAAAAATTATGACATTTCGGAAAAACAAGATGGCGGCCGAATGGATTTTTGCAGCTCCGTTGTTTTTCAACCGATTTTGTTGAATTTTGCAAACTTTGAAGAAAGTAGTAAACGGTTAAAAGAAAATGTGGAAAAAATTGGAAAAACAAGATGGCGGTTGAGCCGTAGCGTTTTAAAATTTTTGATTTTTCGACCCCGAACCGCGGCGCCACAGATCCGAGACGGGGTAATCGAGGATAATTATTTTTTTTGGTTTCGCCCACGATTATCCTGTATTTTGACAAAACGGGAGTGGTTTTTAAAAATTCAAGATGGCGGCTGTCATGGCGGCCGTTTTGTTTGAGGTACGAAAAAACGCAATTTTAAAAGTTAAATATCTCAAAGTTGGCAACATCGGAGCGATTCGGCTTCTATCAAGCGATTGTACGTATAGGCTCGAAGTATAGATTGGAGGAAAAAAATTACCCCATTTTTCGGGAAATTTCGAGATTTTCGGGAAATTGTAAAAAATCGAAATACGCACTTTTCGCAAAATCCCAGTATGAGCGATTACGTGTTTTGCTCGTACAAATGACATTTGGGTATTTTTGTCGCCGGAGACTAGCAACACTGGAATTTATAAAAGAAAAAGTGATTTTCGGCATGGTCTTTTTTAGGGGCGATCGGTTCGCCTGGGTGCGAACGAGATGAGAGATTGAAACGTCATCGGGAGCGGTATATCCTGTAGTTAATAGGAAAATTATGAAACCGACTAAAATCTTTCTGTGAAACGAGTTGGCGGCCATTTTGTATTTTTTTTAGTTTTTCGAAATTTTGACCACGTTTTTGAGGCAGTTGGCAACATTTTGGAAAGTCAATATGTATGAATCGATTGTGTATCTCGGCTGGCAGTATGGAGATATGCAACCGGTGTTGCCACTTTTGGGGAGATTTTCGAGATTTTCAACTAGAAAACTCCTGTAAAATTTTGTATGAAAATTTTTTTTTCCACTGATGGCATCGTATAGAAAACAAAAAGTTAGTAAGCCAAAATTATGGAGAGAGCTGATGATTGAGGATATCGGAGACGGGTGAAGGGTCCGCTTAAGGTATTGAAGATAGGTGGGGGGTGCTCGAGCAAATGTCATTCATGACGTCATCCAATTGCCAAAAAGCTGAAAAAAAATTCAAAATGGCGAAAAAAAGATGGCCGCCATACAAATTTCGCCGGCGTCCAGCTCGGAGGGTATAAAAGATGGAGGTGCGGTTTCTTGGCAAAAGAAGATCAGGATCCAAAGGTTTACTCGATGAATAGAAAAAAAATTCAAAATGGCGGAATTTAATTTTCCATACATTTTGTATGGCGAATATTGAATGCCTCATTCTCCTAGAAAGAGACGGATAACGATACGATAATGTAGGGGAGATATGTTCGGGTGGGGGAGGCGAGTAGGGAAAAATTATGACATTTCAGAAAAACAAGATGGCGGCCTATATGATTTATGCAACTCTTTTGTTTTCCAACCGATTTCGTTGAAACTCGCAATCTTTAAAGAATGTAGTAAACGATTAATAGAAAAAGTGGAAAATTTTGGAAAAACAAGATGGCCGCCGTACAAATTTCGTCGGTGTCTATCTCGGAGGCTATAAAAGATGGAAGAGTGGTTTCTTGGCAAAAGATGATCAGGGTCCGAAGGTCTACTCGGTGGAACAAACTCTGCATGCTCGCGGACCACTTTAGTGGTCCGCGCACCCACGCACCCTACTTTATTAACCTCAACTGCCCCGTTTTTACAAAAAATGATATGGATGTCGTTTTCGCTGATTTTGATAACGACATTTATTTTAAAATGCAAGATGGCGGACTTACATTTTCTACAAAAAATAGAAATGGGTGTCATTTTATGGGATTTTCAGGGTGAATTGTGTATCTTAATAAATAAATTTGTTTTTATATAATAAAGTTAACCTAACCACGTCACGAGAGCTGCTTTAGCAGCTCGCGCACCGAGCAAAACACTAGTTATTATACTATATATAGCTCAATTACCACTGACTGACTCACTGACTCATTGACATAATTGTTCTCCTAGAAAGAGAAGGAAAATGATATAGTGATGTAGGGGAGATGTGTTTGGATTCGGGAACCCTCTGGGGAAAAATTATGACTTTTCGGAAAAACAAGATGGCGGCCGACGTGATTTTTGCAGCTCCGTTGTTTTCCAACCGATTTCGTTGAATTTTGCAATCTTTGAAGAAAGTAGTAAACGATTAATGGAAAATGTCGAAAAAGTTGAAAAAACAAGATGGCGGCCGAACCGTAGCGTTTTCAAAATTTTGATTTTTCGACCCCGAACCGCGGCGCCACAGATCCGAAACGGGAAATCGATAATAATATTTTTTTTCTGGTTTCGTCTATGATTATCCTGAATTTTGACGGAATGGGAGTGGTTTTTAAAAATTCAAGATGGCGGCTGTCGTGGCGGCCATTATGTTAGAGGTACGAAAAAACGCAATTTTAAAAGTTAAATATCTCAAAGTTGGCAACATCGGAGCGATTCGGCTTCTATCAAGCGATTGTACGTGTAGGCTCGAGGTATAGATATGAGGAAAAAAATTACCCCATTTTTTGGGGAAATTTCAAGATTTTCGGGAAATTGAAAAAAATCGAAATACGGACTTTTTGCAAAATCCGAGTATGAGCGATTACGTGTTTTGCTCGTACAAATGACATTTGGGTATTTTTGTCGCCGAAGACTGGCAACACTGGAACTTATCAAAGAAAAAGTGATTTTCGACATTGTCTTTTTTCAGGGGCGATCGTTTCGCGTGGGTGCGAGCGAGAGGAGAGATTGCAACGTCATCGGGAGCGGTATATCCTGTAGTTAATGGGAAAGTTGTAAAATTATCTAATTTGCTTCTGCAAAAAAAGTTGGTGGCCATTTTGTATTTTCTTAAAATTTTCCGAAATTTTGATCACGTTTTTGAGGCAGTTGGCAACATTTTGGAAAGTCGACATGTATCAATCGATTGTGTGACTCAACCAGCAGTATCGAAATGTGTAAACAGTGTTGCCACATTTGGGGAGATTTTCGAGATTCTCCCCAAAAACTCCTCCTGTAAAATTTTGTATGAAAAATTTTTTTTCACTGATGGTTTCGTATAGAAAACAAAAAAAAAATCGAGGAAAAATTTGGAAATAGCTGATGATCGAGGATGTCGGAGACGGGTGAAGGGTCCGCTCAAGGTATTGAAGATAGGTGGGGGGTGCTCGACCAAATGTCATTTATGACGTCATCCAATTGCCAAAAAGCTGAAAAAAAATTCAAAATGGCGAAGAAAAGATGGCCGCCATACAAATTTTGCCGGTGTCCAGCTCGGAGGGTATAAAAGATGAAAGTGTGGTTTCGTGGCAAAAGGTGATCAGGATCCGAAGGTCTACTCGATGAATAGAAAAAAAAATCAAAATGGCGGAATTTATTTTCCCATACATTTTGTATGGCGAATATTGAATGTCTCATTCTCCTAGAAAGAGACGGAAAACGATACGATAATGTAGGGGAGATGTGTTCGGGTGGGGGAGGCGAGTAGGGAAAAATTATGACATTTCAGAAAAACAAGATGGCGGCCGACGTGATTTTTGCAACTCTTTTGTTTTCCAACCGATTTCGTTGAAACTCGCAATCTTTGAAGAATGTAGTAAACGATTAATAGAAAAAGTGGAAAATTTTGGAAAAACAAGATGGCCGCCGTACGAATTTCGTCGGTGTCTATCTCGGAGGCTATAAAAGATGGAAGAGTGGTTTCTTGGCAAAAGATGATCAGGGTCCGAAGGTCTACTCGGTGGAACAAAGTCTGCATGCTCGCGGACCACTTTAGTGGTCCGCGCACCCACGCACCCTACTTTATTAACCTCAGTTACCCCGTTTTTACAAAAAATTATATGGATGTCGTTTCAGAGTTTTCCAGGGTGTTGATTTTGATAATGACATTTATTTTGAAATTCAAGATGGCGGACATGCATTTAAAAAAAAAAAAATCGATATGGGTGTCGTTTTATGGTGTTTTTGGGGTGAATTTTGAATCTTAATAAATAAATTCGTTTTAATACTTATCAACCTAACCACGTCACGTGAGCTGCTTTAGCAGCTCGCGCACCGAGCGAAACACTAGTTATACTATATATAGCTCAATTACCACTCACTCATTGACATAATTGTTCTCCTAGAAAGAGAAGGAAAATGATATAATGATGTAGAGGAGACGTGTTTGGATTCGGGAATCCTCTGGGGAAAAATTATGACATTTCGGAAAAACAAGATGGCGGCCGATGTGATTTTTGCAGCTCCGTTGTTTTCCAACCGATTTCGTTGAATTTTGCAATCTTTGAAGAAAATAGTAAACGATTAATGGAAAATGTCAACAAAATTGAAAAAACAAGATGGCGGCCGAGCCGTAGCGTTTTCAAAATTTTGATTTTTCGACCCCGAACCGCGGCGCCACAGATCCGAAACGGGAAATTGAAACTTATAATTTTTTTCTGGTTTCGTCTACGATTATCCTTAATTTTGACGGAACGGGGGTAGTTTTTAAAAATTCAAGATGGCGGCTGTCGTGGCGGCCATTATGTTAGAGGTACGAAAAAACGCAATTTTAATAGTTAAATATCCCAAGGTTGACAACATCGGAGCGATTCGGCTTCTATGAAGCGATTGTACGTATAGGCTCGAGGTATAGATTGGAGGAAAAAAATTACCCCATTTTTTGGGGAAATTTCAAGATTTTCGGGAAATTGAAAAAAATCGAAATACGGACTTTTCGCAAAATCCGAGTATGAGCGATTACGTGTTTTGCTCGTACAAATGACATTTGGGTATTTTTGTCACTGGAGACTGGCAACACTGGAATTTATCAAAGTAAAAGTGATTTTCGACACGGTCTTTTTCACGGTATCTATATATTTGTAGTATAAGTGTACTTATTAAGTGTTTATATTAAATTTAATTTATTAATATTAAATAATAACTAAGCGTGCCAAAAAAACCATAGTCATGTTGTGCGACCATATAGGATTACAATAAGGTCAAAATGTTGCAATTTAAGAATTAAGTTAAAGTAATTATTGTAATCTGTTTTGGTTGACAATAAATAAATAAATAAATAAATATCCCCTTTCGCGTGGGTACGCGCGAGAGGAAAGATTGAAACGTCATCGGGAGCGGTATATCCTGTAGTTAATAGGAAAATTATGAAACCGTGTAAAATCTTTCTGTGAAACGAGTTGGCGGCCATTTTGTATTTTTTTTAACTTTTCGAAATTTTGATCACGTTTTTGAGGTAGTTGGCAACATTTTGGAAAGTCAATATGTATGAATCGATTGTGTATCTCGGCTGGCAGTATGGAGATATGCAACCGGTGTTGCCACTTTTGGGGAGATTTTCGAGATTTTCAACTAAGAAACTCCTGTAAAATTTTGTATGAAAATTTTTTTTTTCACTAATGGTGTCGTATAGAAAACAAAAAATTAGTAAGCGAAAATTATGGCAAGAGCTGATGATTGAGGGTTTCGGAGACGGGTGGAGGGCCCGCTTAAGGTATTGAAGATAGGTGGGGGGTGCTCGAGCAAATGTCATTCATGACGTCATCCAATTGCCAAAAAGCTGAAAAAAAATTCAAAATGGCGAAGAAAAGATGGCCGCCATACAAATTTCGCCGGTGTCCAGCTCGGAGGGTATAAAAGATGGAAGTGTAGTTTCTTGGCAAAAGATGATCAGGGTCCGAAGGTCTACTCGATGAATAGAAAAAAAATTCAAAATGGCGGAATTTTTTTCCCCATAGAAATGTATGGCGAATATTGAATGTCTCATTCTCCTAGAAAGAGACGGAAAACGATACAATAATGCAGGCGAGATGTGTTTGGGTGGGGGAGGCGAGTAGGGAAAAATTATGACATTTCAGAAAAACAAGATGGCGACCGACGTGATTTTTGCAACTCTATTGTTTTCCAACCGATTTCGTTGAAACTCGCAATCTTTGAAGAATGTAGTAAACGATTAATAGAAAAAGTGGAAAATTTTGGAAAAACAAGATGGCCGCCGTACGAATTTCGTCGGTGTCTATCTCGGAGGCTATAAAAGATGGAAGAGTGGTTTCTTGGCAAAAGATGATTAGGTTCCGAAAGTCTACTCGGTGGAACAAACTCTGCATGCTCGCGGACCACTTTAGTGTTCCGCGCACCCACGCACCCCACTTTATTAACCTCAACTACCCCATTTTTACAAAAAATGATATGGATGTCGTTTTCAGAGTTTTCTAGGGTGCTGATTTTTATAACGACATTTATTTTGAAATCCAAGATGATGGAAATGCACTTTTTAAGAAAAAAATTGATATGGGTGTCGTTTTGTGGGTTTTTGTGGTAAATTTTGTATCTTTAATAAATAAATTTGGTTAAATATAATAAAGTTAACATAACCACGTCACGCGAGCTACTTTAGCAGCTCGCGCACCGAGCAAAACACTAGTTATTTATACTATATATAGCTCAATTACAACTGACTCACCCATTGACATAATTGTTCTCCTAGAAAGAGACGGAAAATGATATAATGATGTAGGGGAGTTGTGTTTGGTTTCGGGAACCTTCTGGGGAAAAATTATGACATTTCGGAAAAACAAGATGGCGGCCGACGTGATTTTTGCAGCTCCTTTGTTTTTTAAGGGACTCCGTTCAAACTCGCAACTATTGAAGAATGTAGTAAACGGTTAACAGAAAATGTGGAAAAAATTGGAAAAACAAGATGGCGGCTGAGCCGTAGTGTTTTAAAATTTTTGATTTTTCGACCCCGAACCGCGGAGCCACAGATCCGAGACGGGGTAATCGAGGATAATTATTTTTTTTGGTTTCGCCCACGATTATCCTGCATTTTGACAGAACGGAAGTGGTTTTTAAAAATTCAAGATGGCGGCTGACATGGTGGCCGTTTTGTTCGAGGTACGAAAAAACGCAATTTTAAAAGTTAAATATCTCAAAGTTGGCAACATCGGAGCGATTTGGCTTCTATCAAGCGATTGTACGTATAGGCTCGAGGTATAGATTGGAGTAAAAAAAATACCCCATTTTTGGGGAAATTTCAAGATTTTCGGGAAATTGTAAAAAATCGAAATACGCACTTTTAGCAAAATTCAAGTATGGACATTTGGGTATTTTTGTTACCGGAGACTGGCAACACTGGAATTTATCAAAGTAAAAGCGATTTTCGACACGGTCTTTTTCACGGTATCCCCTTTCGCGTGGGTGCAAGCGAGAGGAAATATTGAAACGTCGTCGGGCGCGGTATATCCTGTAGTTAATAGGAAAATTATGAAACCGTGTAAAATCTTTCTGTGAAACGAGTTGGCGGCCATTTTGTATTTTTTTTTATTTTTCGAAATTTTGACCACGTTTTTGAGGCAGTTGGCAACATTTTGGAAAGTCAGTATGTATGAATCGATTGTGTATCTCGGCTTGCAGTATGGAGATATGCAACCGGTGTTGCCACTTTAGGGGAGATTTTCGAGATTTTCAACTAAAAAACTCCTGTAAAATTTTGTATGAAAATTTTTTTTTTCACTGATGGTGTCAGATAGAAAACAAAAACTTAGTAAGCCAAAATTATGGAGAGAGCTGATGATTGAGGATATCGGAAACGGGTGAAGGGCCCGCTTAAGGTATTGAAGATAGGTGGGGGGTGCTCGAGCAAATGTCATTCATGACGTCATCCAATTGCCAAAAAGCTGAAAAAAAATTCAAAATGGCGAAGAAAAGATGGCCGCCATACAAATTTCGCCGGTGTCCAGCTCGGAGGGTATAAAAGATGAAGGTGTGGTTTCTTGGCAAAAGAGAATCAGGATCCCAAGGTCTACTCGATGAATAGAAAAAAAATTCAAAATGGCGGAATTTATTTTTCCATACATTTTGTATGGCGATTATGAATGTCTCATTCTCCTAGAAAGAGACGGAAAACGATACATTGATGTATGGGAGATATGTTCGGATGCGCGATATGAGTAGGGGAAAATTATGACATTTCAGAAAAACAAGATGGCGGCCGACGTGATTTTTGCAACTCTTTTGTTTTCCACCCAATTTCGTTGAAACTCGCAATCTTTGAAGAATGTACTAAACGATTAACAGAAAAAGTGGAAAATTTTGGAAAAACAAGATGGCCGCCGTACAAATTTCGTCGGTGTCTATCTCGGAGGCTATAAAAGATGGAAGAGTGGTTTCTTGGCAAAAGATGATCAGGGTCCGAAGGTCTACTCAGTGGAACAAACTCTGCATGCTCGCGGACCACTTTAGTGGTCCGCGCACCCACGCACCCTACTTTATTAACCTCAACTACCCCGTTTTTACAAAAAATGATATGGATGTCGTTTTCAGAGTTTTCCAGGGTGCTGATTTTGATAACGACATTTATTTTGAAATCCAAGATGGCGGGCGTGCACTTTTTAAGAAAAAAATTGATATAGGTGTCGTTTTTATGGGGTTTTCGGGGTAATTTGTGTGTTTTAATAAAAAAAATCGGTTTAATACAACTCATAAACCTAACCACGTCACGCGAGCTGCTTTAGCAGCTCGCGCACCGAGCAAAACACTAGTTATATACTATATATAGCTCGATTACCACTCACTCACTGACTCACTCATTGACATAATTGTTCTCCTAGAAAGAGAAGGAAAATGATATAGTGATGTAGGGGAAATGTGTTCGAGTGGGGGAGTCGACTGGGGAAAAATTATGACATTTCGGAAAAACAAGATGGCGGCCGACGTGATTTTTGCAGCTCCTTTGTTTTTTAAGGGACTCCGTTCAAACTCGCAACTATTGAAGAATGTAGTAAATGATTATCAGAAAATGTGGAAAAAATTGGAAAAACAAGATGGCGGCCGAGCCGTAGCGTTTTCAAATTTTTGATTTTTCGACCCCGAACCGCGGCGCCACAGATCCAAGACGGGGTAGTCTAGGATAGTTATTTTTTCGTGTTTCGCACACGATTATCCTGTATTTTGACAGAACGGGAGTGGTTTTTAAAAATTCAAGATGGCGGCTGTCATGGCGGCCGTTTTGTTCGAGGTACGAAAAAACGCAATTTTAAAAGTTAAATATCTCAAAGTTGGCAACATCGGAGCGATTCGGCTTCTATGAAGCGGTTGTACGTATAGACTCGAGGTATAGATCGGTGGGAAAAAATTACCCCATTTTTAGGGAAATTTCAAGATTTTCGGGAAATTGTAAAAAATCGAAATATGCACTTTTAGCAAAATCCGAGTATGAGCGATTACGTGTTTTGCTCGTGCAAATGATATTTTGGTACTTTTGTCGCCGGGGACTGGCAACACTAGAATTTATCAAAGTAAAAGTGATTTTCGACATGATCTTTTTTAGGGGCGATCGGTTCGCCTGGGTGCGAGCGAGATGAGAGATTGAAACGTCAACGGGAGCGGTATATCCTGTAATTAATAGGAAAATTATGAAACCGTGTAAAATCTTTCTGTGAAAAGAGTTGGCGGCCATTTTGTATTTTTTTTAATTTTTCGAAATTTTGATCACGTTTTTGAGGCAGTTGGCAACATTTTGGAAAGTCAATATGTATGAATCGATTGTGTATCTCGGCTGGCAGTATGGAGATATGCAACCGGTGTTGCCACTTTTGGGGAGATTTTCGAGATTTTCAACTAAGAAACTCCTGTAAAATTTTGTATGAAAAATTTTTTTTCCACTGATGGTGTCGTATAGAGAACAAAAACTTAGTAAGCCAAAATTATGGAGAGAGCTGATGATTGAGGGTTTTGGAGACGGGTGGAGGGCCCGCTTAAGGTATTGAAGATAGGCGGGGGGTGCTCGAGCAAATGTCATTCATGACGTCATCCAATTGCCAAAAAGCTGAAAAAAAATTCAAAATGGCGAAGAAAAGATGGCCGCCATACAAATTTCGCCGGTGTCCAGCTCGGAGGGTATAAAAGATGGAAGTGAGGCTTCTTGGCAAGAGATGATCAGGATCCGAAGGTCTACTCGATGAATAGAAAAAAAATCCAAAATGGCGGATTTTTTTTTCCATACATTTTGTATGGCGAATATTGAATGCCTCATTCTCCTAGAAAGAGACAGAAAACGATACATTGATGTATGGGAGATATGTTCGGATGCGCGATATGAGTAGGGGAAAATTATGACATTTCAGAAAAACAAGATGGCGGCCTATATGATTTTTGCAACTCTTTTGTTTTCCAACCGATTTCGTTGAAACTCGCAATCTTTGAAGAATATAGTAAACGATTAATATAAAAAGTGGAAAATTTTGGAAAAACAAGATGGCCGCCGTACAAATTTCGTCGGTGTCTATCTCGGAGGCTATAAAAGATGGAAGAGTGGTTTCTTGGCAAAAGATGATCAGGGTCCGAAGGTCTACTCGGTGAAAGAAACTCTGCATGCTCGCGGACCACTTTAGTGGTCCGCGCACCCACGCACCCTACTAAATTATTATCCTAATTTACAAAAAATAATATGGACATCGTTTTCAGGGTTTTCCAGGGTGCTGATTTTGATAATGACATTTATTTTCAAATCCAAGATGGCGGACTTACATTTTCTACAAAAAATAGAAATGCCTGTCATTTTATGGGGTTTTTAGGGGTGAATTATGTATCTTATTAAATCAATTTGGTTTTATATAATAAAGTTTACCTTACCACGTCACGTGAGCTGCTTTAGCAGCTCGCGCACCGAGCAAAAACTAGTTATACTATATATAGCTCGATTACCACTCACTGACTGACTGACTCATTGACATAATTGTTCTCCTAGAAAGAGACGGAAAATGATATAATGATGTAGGGGAGTTGTGTTCGGTTTCGGGAACCCTCTGGGGAAAAATTATGACATTTCGGAAAAACAAGATGGCGGCTGACGTGTTTTTTGCAGCTCCGTTGTTTTCCAACCGATTTCGTCGAATTTTGCAAACTTTGAAGAAAGTAGTAAACGATTAATGGGAAATGTCGAAAAAATTGAAAAAACAAGATGGCGGCCGAACCGTAGTGTTTTGAAAATTTTGAATTTTCGACCCCGAACCGCGGCGCCACAGATCCGAAACGGGGTAATCGAGGATAATTATTTTTTCTGGTTTCGCCCACGATTATCCTGTATTTTGACAGAACGGGAGTGGTTTTTAAAAATTCAAGATGGCGGCTGTCATGGCGGGCGTTTTGTTCGAGGTACGAAAAAACGCAATTTTAAAAGTTAAATATCTAAAAGTTGGCAACATCGGAGTGATTCGGTTCCTATGAAGCGATTGTACGTATGGACTCGAGGTATAGATCGGTGGGAAAAAATTACCCCATTTTTCGGGAAATTTCAAGATTTTCGGGAAATTATAAAAAATCGAAATACGCACTTTTAGCAAAATCCGAGTATGAGCGATTACGTGTTTTGCTTGTACAAATGACATTTGGGTATTTTTGTCGCCGGAGACTGGCAACACTGGAATTTATCAAAAAAAAAGTGATTTTCGACATTGTCTTTTTTCAGGGACGATCATTTCGCGTGGGTGCGAGCGAGAGGAGAGATTGAAACGTCATCGGGAGCGGTATATCCTGTAGTTAATAGGAAAATTATTAAACCGTGTAAAATCTTTCTGTGAAAAGAGTTGGCGGCCATTTTGTATTTTTTTTAATTTTTCGAAATTTTGATCACGTTTTTGAGGCAGTTGGCAACATTTTGGAAAGTCAGTATGTATGAATCGATTGTGTATCTCGGCTGACAGTATGAAGATATGTAACCGGTGTTGCCACTTTTGGGGAGATTTTCGAGATTTTCAACTAAGAAACTCCTGTAAAATTTTATATGAAAAATTTTTTTTTCACTGATGGTGTTATATAGAAAACAAAAACTTAGTAAGCCAAAATTATGGAGAGAGCTGATGATTGAGGATATCGGAGACGGGTGAAGGGCCCGCTTAAGGTATTGAGGATAGGTGGGGGGTGCTCGAGCAAATGTCATTCATGACGTCATCCAATTGCCAAAAAGCTGAAAAAAAATTTAAAATGGCGAAGAAAAGATGGCCGCCATACAAATTTCGCCGGTGTCCAGCTCGGAGGGTATAAAAGATGGAAGTGTCGTTTCTTGGCAAAAGAGAATCAGGATCCAAAGGTCTACTCGATGAATAGAAAAAAAATTCAAAATGGCGGAATTTATTTTTCCATACATTTTGTATGGCGATTATGAATGTCTCATTCTCCTAGAAAGAGACGGAAAATGATACATTGATGTATGGGAGATATGTTCGGATGCGCGATATGAGTAGGGGAAAATTATGAAATTTCAGAAAAACAAGATGGCGACCGACGTGATTTTTGCAACTCTTTTGTTTTCCAACCGATTTCGTTGAAACTCGCAATCTTTGAAGAATGTAGTAAACGATTAATAGAAAAAGTGGAAAATTTTGGAAAAACAAGATGGCCGCCGTACAAATTTCGTCGGTGTCTATCTCGGAGGCTATAAAAGATGGAAGAGCGGTTTCTTGGCAAAAGATGATCAGAGTCTACTCGGTGGAACAAACGCTGCATGCTCGCGGACCACTTTAGTGGTCCGCGCACCCACGCACCCTACTAAATTATTATCCTAATTTACAAAAAATAATATGGATATCGTTTTCAGGGTTTCCAGGGTGCTGATTTTGATAATGACATTTATTTTCAAATCCAAGATGGCGGACTTACATTTTCTACAAAAAATAGAAATGCCTGTCATTTTATTGGGTTTTTCGGGGTGAATTATCTTAATAAATCAATTTGGTTTTATATAATAAAAGTTAACCTTACCACGTCACGTGAGCTGCTTTAGCAGCTCGCGCACCGAGCAAAACACTAGTTATTATACTATATATAGCTCGATTACCACTCACTGACTGACTGACTCATTGACATAATTGTTCTCCTAGAAGGAGACGGAAAATGATATAATGATGTGGGGGAGTTGTGTTTGGTTTCGGGAACCCTCTGGGGAAAAATTATGACATTTCAGAAAAACAAGATGGCGGCCGACGTGATTTTTGCAGCTCCGTTGTTTTCCAACCGATTTCGTTGAATTTTGCAATCTTTGAAGAAAATAGTAAACGATTAATGGGAAATGTCGAAAAAATTGAAAAAACAAGATGGCGGCCAAACCGTAGCGTTTTCAAAATTTTGATTTTTCGACCCCGAACCGCGGCGCCACAGATCCGAAACGGGGTAATCGAGGATAATTATTTTTTCTGGTTTCGCCCACGATTATCCTGTATTTTGACAGAACGGGAGTGGTTTTTAAAAATTCAAGATGGCGGCTGTCGTGGCGGCCGTTTTGTTCGAGGTACGAAAAAACGCAATTTTAAAATTCGAATATCTCAAAGTTGGCAACATCGGAGCGATTCGGCTTCTATCAAGCGATTGTACGTATAGGCTCGAAGTATAGATTGGAGGAAAAAAATTACCCCATTTTTCGGGAAATTTCGAGATTTTCGGGAAATTGTAAAAAATCGAAATACGCACTTTTCGCAAAATCCCAGTATGAGCGATTACGTGTTTTGCTCGTACAAATGACATTTGGGTATTTTTGTCGCCGGAGACTAGCAACACTGGAATTTATAAAAGAAAAAGTGATTTTCGACATGGTCTTTTTTAGGGGCGATCGGTTCGCCTGGGTGCGAGCGAGATGAGAGATTGAAACGTCATCGGGAGCGGTATATCCTGTAGTTAATAGGAAAATTATGAAACCGACTAAAATCTTTCTGTGAAACGAGTTGGCGGCCATTTTGTATTTTTTTTAGTTTTTCGAAATTTTGACCACGTTTTTGAGGCAGTTGGCAACATTTTGGAAAGTCAACATGTATGAATCGATTGTGTATCTCGGCTGGCAGTATGGAGATATGCAACCGGTGTTGCCACTTTTGGGGAGATTTTCGAGATTTTCAACTAAGAAACTCCTGTAAAATTTTGTATGAAAATTTTTTTTTTCACTGATGGTGTCGTATAGAAAACAAAAAGTTAGTAAGCCAAAATTATGGAGAGAGCTGATGATTGAGGGTTTCGGAGACGGGTGGAGGGCCCGCTTAAGGTATTGAAGATAGGTGGGGGGTGCTCGAGCAAATGTCATTCACGACGTCATCCAATTGCCAAAAAGCTGAAAAAAAATTCAAAATGGCGAAGAAAAGATGGCCGCCATACAAATTTCGCTGGTGTCCAGCTCGGAGGGTATAAAAGATGGAAGTGAGGTTTCTTGGCAAGAGATGATCAGGATCCGAAGGTCTACTCGATGAATAGAAAAAAAATCCAAAATGGCGGAATTTTTTTTTCCATACATTTTGTATGGCGAATATTGAATGCCTTATTCTCCTAGAAAGAGACAGAAAACGATACATTGATGTATGGGAGATATGTTCGGATGCGCGATATGAGTAGGGGAAAATTATGATATTTCAGAAAAACAAGATGGTGGCCTATATGATTTTTCAACTCTATTGTTTTTCGACCGATTTCGTTGAAACTCGCAATCTTGGAAGAAAGTAGTAAACTATTAATGGAAATAGTGGAAAAATTTGGAAAAACAAGATGGCCGCCACACAAACTTCGTCGGTGTCTATCTCGGAGGGTATAAAAGATGGAAGACTGGTTTCTCGGCAAAAGATGATCAGGATCCGAAGGTCTACTCGGTGGAACAAACTCTGCATGCTCGCGGACCACTTTAGTGGTCCGCGCACCCACGCACCCTACTTTATTAACCTCAACTACCCCGTTTTTACAAAAAATGATATGGATGTCTTTTTCAGAGTTTTCTAGGGTGCTGATTTTGATAACGACATTTATTTTGAAATCCAAGATGGCGAGCGTGCACTTTTTAAGAAAAAAATTGATATAGGTGTCGTTTTATGGGGTTTTCGGGGTAATTTGTGTATCTTAATAAAAAAAATCGGTTTAATACAACTCATAAACCTAACCACGTCACGTGAGCTGCTTTAGCAGCTCGCGCACCGAGCAAAACACTAGTTATATATTATACTATATATATTATACTATATATAGCTCGATTACCACTCACTCACTCATTGACATAATTGTTCTCCTAGAAAGAGACGGAAAATGATATAATGATGTAGGGGAGATGTGTTCGGGTGGGGGAGTCGACTGGGGAAAAATTATGACATTTCGGAAAAACAAGATGGCGGCCGACGTGATTTTTGCAGCTCTTTTGTTTTTTAAGGGACTCCGTTCAAACTCGCAAATATTAAAGAATGTAGTAAACGGTTAACGGAAAATGTGAAAAAAATTGGAAAAACAAGATGGCGGCCGAGCCGTAGCGTTTTCAAAATTTTGATTTTTCGACCCCGAACCGCGGCGCCACAGATCCGAGACGGGGTAGTCGAGGATAACTATTTTTTCGTGTTTCGCCCACGATTATCCTGTATTTTGACAGAACGGGAGTGGTTTTTAAAAATTCAAGATGGCGGCTGTCGTGGCGGCCGTTTTGTTCGAGGTACGAAAAAACGCAATTTTAAAATTCGAATATTTCAAAGTTGGCAACATCGGAGCGATTCGGCTTCTATCAAGCGATTGCACGTATAGGCTCGAAGTATAGATTGGAGGAAAAAAATTACCCCATTTTTCGGGAAATTTCGAGATTTTCGGGAAATTGTAAAAAATCGAAATACGCACTTTTCGCAAAATCCCAGTATGAGCGATTACGTGTTTTGCTCGAACAAATGACATTTGGGTATTTTTGTCGCCGGAGACTAGCAACACTGGAATTTATAAAAGAAAAAGTGATTTTCGACATGGTCTTTTTTAGGGGCGATCGGTTCGCCTGGGTGCGAGCGAGATGAGAGATTGAAACGTCATCGGGAGCGGTATATCCTGTAGTTAATAGGAAAATTATGAAACCGACTAAAATCTTTCTGTGAAACGAGTTGGCGGCCATTTTGTATTTTTTTTAGTTTTTCGAAATTTTGACCACGTTTTTGAGGCAGTTGGCAACATTTTGGAAAGTCAATATGTATGAATCGATTGTGTATCTCGGCTGGCAGTATGGAGATATGCAACCGGTCTTGCCACTTTTGGGGAGATTTTCGAGATTTTCAACTAAGAAACTCCTGTAAAATTTTGTATGAAAATTTTTTTTTTCACTGATGGTGTCGTATAGAAAACAAAAAGTTAGTAAGCCAAAATTATGGAGAGAGCTGATGATTGAGGGTTTCGGAGACGGGTGGAGGGCCCGCTTAAGGTATTGAAGATAGGTGGGGGGTGCTCGAGCAAATGTCATTCACGACGTCATCCAATTGCCAAAAAGCTGAAAAAAAATTCAAAATGGCGAAGAAAAGATGGCCGCCATACAAATTTCGCCGGTGTCCAGCTCGGAGGGTATAAAAGATGGAAGTGTGGTTTCTTGGCAAAAGAGGATCAGGATCCAGAAGTCTACTCGATGAATAGAAAAAAAATTCAAAATGGCGGAATTTATTTTTCCATACATTTTGTATGGCGAATATCGAATGTCTCATTCTCCTAGAAAAAGACAGAAAACGATACGATGATGTTCGGGAGATATGTTCGGGTGCAAGATGGGAGTCGGGAAAAATTATGACATTTCAGAAAAACAAGATGGCGGCCTAAGTGATTTTTGTAACTCTTTTGTTTTTCAACCGATTTCGTTGAAACTCACAATCTTTGAAGAAAGTAGTAAACGATTAATGAAAATAGTGGAAAAATTTGGAAAAACAAGATGGCCGCCACACAAACTTCGTCGGTGTCCATCTCGGAGGGTATAAAAGATGGAAAAGTGGTTTCTTGGCAAAAGATGATCAGGTTCCGAAGGTCTACTCAATGGAATAAACTCTGCATGCTCGCGGACCACTTTAGTGGTCCGCGCACCCACGCACCCTACTAAATTATTATCCTAATTTACAAAAAATAATATGGATGTCGTTTTCAGGGTTTTCCAGGGTGCTGATTTTGATAGTGACATTTATTTTCAAATCCAAGATGGCGGACTTACATTTTCTACAAAAAATAGAAATGCCTGTCATTTTATGGGGTTTTTCGGGGTGAATTCTGTATCTTAATAAATGAATTTGTTTTATATAATAAAGTTAACCTTACCACGTCACGTGAGCTGCTTTAGCAGCTCGCGCACCGAGCAAAAACTAGTTATTATACTATATATAGCTCAATTACCACTCACTCACTCACTCACTCATTGACATAATTGTTCTCCTAGAAAGAGACGGAAAATGATATAATGATGTATGGGAGATGTGTTCGGTTTCGGGAATCCTCTGGGGAAAAATTATGACATTTCGGAAAAACAAGATGGCGGCCGACGTGATTTTTGCAGCTCCGTTGTTTTCCAACCGATTTCGTTGAGTTTTGCAAACTTTTTAGAAAGTAGTAAATGATTAACAAAAAATGTGGAAAAAATTGGAAAAACAAGATGGCGGCCGAGCCGTAGCGTTTTGAAAATTTTGATTTTTCGACCCCGAACCGCGGCGCCACAGATCCGAGACGGGGTAGTCGAGGATAACTATTTTTTCGTGTTTCGCCCACGATTATCCTGTATTTTGACAGAACGGGAGTGATTTAAAAAAATTCAAGATGGCGGCTGTCATGGCGGCCGTTTTGTTCGAGGTACGAAAAAACGCAATTTTAAAAGTTAAATATCTCAAAGTTGGCAACATCGGAGCGATTCGGCTTCTATGAAGCGGTTGTACGTATTGACTCGAGGTATAGATCGGTGGGAAAAAATTACCCCATTTTTAGGGAAAATTCAAGATTTTCGGGAAATTGTAAAAAATAGAAATACGCACTTTTAGCAGAATCCGAGTATGAGTGATTACGTGTTTTGCTCGTACAAATGACATTTGGGTATTTTTGTCGCCGGAGACTGGCAACACTGGAATTTATCAAAGTAAAAGTGATTTTCGACACGGTCTTTTTCACGGTATCCCCTTTCGCGTGGGTGCGAGCGAGAGGAAAGATTGAAACGTCATCGGGAGCGGTATATCCTGTAGTTAATAGGAAAATTATGAAACCGTGTAAAATCTTTCTGTGAAATGAGTTGGCGGCCATTTTGTATTTTTTTTAATTTTTCGAAATTTTGATCACGTTTTTGAGGCAGTTGGCAACATTTTGGAAAGTCAATATGTACGAATCGATTGTGTATCTCGGCTGGCAGTATGGAGATATGCAACCGGTGTTGCCACTTTTGGGGAGATTTTCGAGATTTTCAACTAAGAAACTCCTGTAAAATTTTGTATGAAAAATTTTTTTTTCACTAATGCTGTCGTATAGAAAACAAAAACTTAGTAAGCCAAAATTATGGAGAGAGCTGATGATCGAGGATGTCGGAGACGGGTGAAGGGTCCGCTCAAGGTATTGAAGATAGGTGGGGGGTGCTCGACCAAATGTCATTCATGACATCATCCAATTGCCAAAAAGCTGAAAAAAAATTCAAAATGGCGAAGAAAAGATGGCCGCCATACAAATTTCGCCGGCGTCCAGCTCGGAGGGTATAAAAGATGGAGGTGCGGTTTCTTGACAAAAGAGGATCAGGATCCAAAGGTCTACTCGATGAATAGAAAAAAAATTCAAAATGGCGGAATTTATTTTCCCATACATTTTGTATGGCGAATATTGAATGTCTCATTCTCCTAGAAAGAGACAGAAAACGATACAATAATGTAGGGGAGATCTGTTTGGGTGGGGGAGGCGAGTAGGGCAAAAATTATGACATTTCAGAAAAACAAGATGGCGGCCTGTATGATTTTTGCGACTCTTTTGTTTTCCAACCGATTTCGTTGAAACTCGCAATCTTTGAAGAATGTAGTAAACGATTAATAGAAAAAGTGGAAAATTTTGGAATAACAAGATGGCCGCCGTAAAAATTTCGTCGGTGTCTATCTCGGAGGCTATAAAAGATGGAAGAGTGGTTTCTTGGCAAAAGATGATCAGGGTCCGAAGGTCTACTCGGTGAAACAAACTCTGCATGCTCGCGGACCACTTTAGTGGTCCGCGCACCCACGCACCCTACTTTATTAACCTCAACTACCCCGTTTTTACAAAAAATGATATGGATGTTGTTTTCAGAGTTTTCCAGGGTGCTGATTTTGATAACGACATTTATTTTTAAATCCAAGATGGCGGGCGTGCACTTTTTAAGAAAAAAATTGATATAAGTGTCGTTTTATGGGGTTTTCGGGGTAATTTGTGTATCTTAATAAAAAAAATCGGTTTAATACAACTCATAAACCTAACCACGTCACGCGAGCTGCTTTAGCAGCTCGCGCACCGAGCAAAATACTAGTTATTATACTATATATAGCTCAATTACCACTGACTCATTGACATAATTGTTCTCCTAGAAAGAGACGGAAAATGATATAGTGATGTGGGGAAGTTGTGTTCGGTTTCGGAAACCCTCTGGGGAAAAATTATGACATTTCAGAAAAACAATATGGCGGCCGATGTGATTTTTGCAGCTCCTTTGTTTTTTAAGGGACTCCGTTCAAACTTGCAACTATTAAAGAATGTAGTAAACGGTTAGCAGCAAATGGGGAAAAAAATTGGAAAAACAAGATGGCGGCTGAGCCGTAGCGTTTTAAAATTTTTGATTTTTCGACCCCGAACCGCGGCGCCACAGATCCGAAACGGGGTAATCGAGGATAATTATTTTTTTTGGTTTCGCCCACGATTATCCTGTATTTTGACAGAATGGGAGTGGTTTTTAAAAATTCAAGATGGCGGCTGTCATGGCGGCCGTTTTGTTCGAGGTACGAAAAAACGCAATTTTAAAAGTTAAATATCTCAAAGTTGGCAACATCGGAGCGATTCGGCTTCTATGAAGCGATTGTACCTATAGACTCGAGGTATAGATCGGTGGGAAAAAATTACCCCATTTTTTGGGAAATTTCGAGATTTTCGGGAAATTGTAAAAAATCGAAATACGCACTTTTAGCAAAATCCGAGTATGAGCAATTACGTGTTTTGCTCGTACAAATGACATTTGGGTATTTTTGTCACCGGAGACTGGCAACACTGGAATTTATCAAAGTAAAAGTGATTTTCGACACGGTCTTTTTCACGGTATCCCCTTTCGCGTGGGTGCGAGCGAGAGGAAAGATTGAAATGTGATCGGGAGCGGTATATCCTGTAGTTAATAGGAAAATTATGAAACCGTGTAAAATCTTTCTGTGAAACGAGTTGGCGGCCATTTTGTATTTTTTTTAATTTTTCGAATTTTTGATCACGTTTTTGAGGCAGTTGGCAACATTTTGGAAAGTCAATATGTATGAATCGATTGTGTATCTCGGCTGGCAGTATGGAGATATGCAACCGGTGTTGCCACTTTTGGGGAGATTTTCGAGATTTTCAACTAAGAAACTCCTGTAAAATTTTGTATGAAAATTTTTTTTTTCACTGATGTTGTCAGATAGAAAACAAAAACTTAGTAAGCCAAAATTATGGAGAGAGCTGATGATTGAGGATATCGGAAACGGGTGAAGGGCCTGCTTAAGGTATTGAAGATAGGTGGGGGGTGCTCGAGCAAATGTCATTCATGACGTCATCCAATTGCCAAAAAGCTGGAAAAAAATTCAAAATGGCGAAGAAAAGATGGCCGCCATACAAATTTCGCCGGTGTCCAGCTTGGAGGGTATAAAAGATGGAAGTATGGTTTCTTGGCAAGAGATGATCAGGGTCCGAAGGTCTACTCGATGAATAGAAAAAAAATTCAAAATGGCGGAATTTATTTTTACATACATTTTGTATGGCGAATATTGAATGTCTCATTCTCCTAGAAAGAGACAGAAAACGATACATTGATGTATGGGAGATATGTTTTGGAGCGCGATATAAGTAGGGAAAAATTATGACATTTCAGAAAAACAAGATGGCGGCCTATATGACTTTTGCAACTCTTTTGTTTTCCAACCGATTTCGTTGAAACTCGCAATCTTTAAAGAATGTAGTAAACGATTAATAGAAAAAGTGGAAAATTTTGGAAAACAAGATGGCCGCCGTACGAATTTCGTCGGTGTCTATCTCGGAGGCTATAAAAGATGGAAGAGTGGTTTCTTGGCAAAAGATGATCAGGGTCCGAAGGTCTACTCGGTGGAAAACACTCTGCATGCTCGCGGACCACTTTAGTGGTCCGCGCACCCACGCACCCTACTTTATTAACCTCAACTACCCCGTTTTTACAAAAAATGATATGGATGTCGTTTTCAGGGTTTTCCAGGGTGCTGATTATGATAACGACATTTATTTTGAAATCCAAGATGGCGGACATGCATTTTTTAAGAAAAATTTCGATATAGGTGTCCTTTTATGGTGTTTTTGGGGTGAATTTTGTATCTTAATAAATAAATTCGTTTTAATACTTATCAACCTAACCACGTCACGCGAGCTGCTTTAGCAGCTCGCGCACCGAGCAAAACACTAGTTATACTATATATAGCTCAATTACCACTCACTGACTCACTCACTCATTGACATAATTGTTCTCCTAGAAGGAGACGGAAAATGATATAATGATGTGGGGGAGTTGTGATTGGATTCGGGAACCCTCTGGGGAAAAATTATGACATTTGAGAAAAACAAGATGGCGGCCGACGTGATTTTTGCAGCTCCGTTGTTTTACAACCGATTTTGTTTAAACTCGCAACTATTTAGGAAAGTAGTAAACGGTTAATAGAAAAGGTAGAAAAAATTGGAAAAACAAAATGGCGGCCGAGCTGGAGCGTTTTCAAAATTTTCATTTTTCGATCCCTAACCGCGGCGCCACAGATCCGAAACGGGAAATTGAAACTTATAACTTTTTTCTGGTTTCGCCCACGATTATCCTTAATTTTGACGGAATGGGGGTAGTTTTTAAAAATTCAAGATGGCGGCTGTCGTGGCGGCCATTATGTTAGAGGTACGAAAAAACGCAATTTTAAAAGTTAAATATCCCACGGTTGACAACATCGGAGCGATTCGGCTTCTATGAAGCGATTGTACGTATAGGCTCGAGGTATAGATTGGAGGAAAAAAATTACCCCATTTTTTGGGGAAATTTCAAGATTTTCGGGAAATTGAAAAAAATCGAAATACGGACTTTTCGCAAAATCCGAGTATGAGCGATTATGTGTTTTGATCATACAAATGACATTTCGGTATTTTTGTCGCCGGAGACTGGCAACACTGGAATTTATCAAAGAAAAAGTGATTTTCGACACGGTCTTTTTCACGGTATCCCCTTTCGCGTGGGTGCGAGCGAGATGAGAGATTGAAACGTCATCGGGCGCGGTATATCCTGTAGTTAATAGGAAAATTATGAAACAGTGTAAAATCTTTCTGTGAAACGAGTTGGCGGCCATTTTGTATTTTTTTTAATTTTTCGAAATTTTGACCACGTTTTTGAAGCAGTTGGCAACATTTTGGAAAGTCGACATGTATCAATCGATTGTGTGACTCAACCAGCAGTATCGAAATATGTAAACGGTGTTGCCACATTTGGGGAGTTTTTCGAAATTTTCCCCAAAAACTCCTCCTGTAAAATTTTGTATGAAAATTTTTTTTCCACTGATGGTTTCGTATAGAAAATAAAAAAAAAATCGAGGAAAAATTTGGAAATAGCTGATGATCGAGGATGTCGGAGACGGGTGAAGGGTCCGCTCAAGGTATTGAAGATAGGTGGGGGGTGCTCCACCAAATGTCATTCATGACATCATCCAATTGCCAAAAAGCTGAAAAAAAATTCAAAATGGCGAAGAAAAGATGGCCGCCATACAAATTTCGCCGGCGTCCAGCTCGGAGGGTATAAAAGATGGAGGTGCGGTTTCTTGGCAAAAGAGGATCAGGATCCAAAGGTCTACTCGATGAATAGAAAAAAAATTCAAAATGGCGGAATTTATTTTCCCATACATTTTGTATGGCGAATATTGAATGTCTCATTCTCGTAGAAAGAGAGAGAAAACGATACAATGATATTCGGGAGATATGTTTTGGTGCGCGATATGAGTAGGGAAAAATTATGACATTTCAGAAAAACAAGATGGCGGCCTATATGATTTTTGCAACTCTTTTGTTTTCCAACCGATTTCGTTCAAACTCGCAATCTTTGAAGAAAGTAGTAAATGATTAATAGAAAAAGTGGAAAATTTTGGAAAAACAAGATGGCCGCCGTACAAATTTCGTCGGTGTCTATCTCGGAGGCTATAAAAGATGGAAGAGTGGTTTCTTGGCAAAATATGATCAGGATCCGGAGGTCTACTCAGTGAAACAAACTCTACATGCTCGCGGACCACTTTAGTGGTCCGCGCACCCACGCACCCTACTTTATTAACCTCAACTACCCCGTTTTTACAAAAAATGATATGGATGTCGTTTTCAGAGTTTTCCAGGGTGCTGATTTTGATAATGACATTCATTTTTAGATCCAAGCTGGTGGACATGCACTTTTTAAGAAAAAATTGATATGGGTGTGGGTTTTATGTGTTTTTGTGGTGAATTGTGTATCTTAATAAATAAATTTGGTTAAATATAATAAAGTCAACATAACCACGTCACGCGAGCTGCTTTAGCAGCTCGCGCACCGAGCAAAACACTAGTTATTATACTATATATAGCTCGATTACCACTCACTGACTCACTCATTGACATAATTGTTCTCCTAGAAAGAGAAGGAAAATGATATAGTGATGTAGGGGAGATGTGTTCGGATTCGGGAACCCTCTGGGGAAAAATTATGACATTTCAGAAAAACAAGATGGCGGCCGACGTGATTTTTGCAGCTCCGTTGTTTTCCAACCGATTTCGTTGAATTTTGCAATATTTGAAGAAAGTAGTAAACGATTAATGGGAAATGTCGAAAAAATTGAAAAAACAAGATGGCGGCCGAACCGTAGCGTTTTCAAAATTTTGATTTTTCGACCCCGAACCGCGGCGCCACAGATCCGAGACGGAGTAATCGAGGATAATTATTTTTTTTGGTTTCGCCGACGATTATCCTGTATTTTGACAGAACGGGAGCGGTTTTTAAAAATTCAAGATGGCGGCTGTCGTGGCGGCCGTTTTGTTCGAGGTACGAAAAAACACAATTTTAAAAGTTAAATATCTCAAAGTTGGCAACATCGGAGCGATTCGGCTTCTATGAAGCGGTTGTACGTATAGGCTCGAGGTATAGATTGGTGGGGAAAAATTACCCCATTTTTCGGGAAATTTCAAAGTTTTGGGGAAAATGTAAAAAATCGAAATACGGACTTTTCGCAAAATCCGAGTATGAGCGATTATGTGTTTTGTTCGTACAAATGACATTTGGGTATTTTTGTCGCCGGAGACTGGCAACACTGGAATTTATCAAAAAAAAGTTATTTTCGACGTGGTCTTTTTTCAGGGACGATCGTTTCGCGTGGGTGCGAGCGAGAGGAGAGATTGAAACGTCATCGGGAGCGGTATATCCTGTAGTTAATAGGAAAGTTGTAAAATTATCTAATTTGCTTCTGCAAAAAGAGTTGGTGGCCATTTTGTATTTTCTTCAAATTTTCCGAAATTTTGATCACGTTTTTGAGGCAGTTGGCAACATTTTGGAAAGTCGACATGTATCAATCGATTGTGTGACTCAACCAGCAGTATCGAAATATGTAAACAGTGTTGCCACATTTGGGGAGATTTTCGAGATTTTCCCCAAAAACTCCTCCTGTAAAATTTTGTATGAATTTTTTTTTTTCACTGATGGTTTCGTATAGAAAACAAAAAAAAAATCGAGGAAAAATTTGGAAATAGCTGATGATCGAGGATGTCGGAGACGGGTGAAGGGTCTGCTCAAGGTATTGAAGATAGGTGGGGGGTGCTCGACCAAATGTCATTCATGACATCATCCAATTGCCAAAAAGCTGAAAAAAAATTCAAAATGGCAATGAAAAGATGGCCGCCATACAAATTTCGCCGGCGTCCAGCTCGGAGGGTATAAAAGATGGAGGTGCGGTTTCTTGGCAAAAGAGGATCAGGATCCAAAGGTCTAATCGATGAATCGAAAAAAAATTCAAAATGGCGGAATTTATTTTCCCATACATTTTGTATGGCGAATATTGAATGTCTCATTCTCCTAGAAAGAGACGGAAAACGATACAATAATACAGGGGAGATGTGTTCGAGTGGGGGAGGCGAGTAGGGAAAAATTATGACATTTCAGAAAAACAAGATGGCGGCCTATATGATTTTTGTGACTCTTTTGTTTTCCAACCGATTTCGTTGAAACTCGCAATCTTTGAAGAACGTAGTAAACGATTAATAGAAAAAGTGGAAAATTTTGGAAAAACAAGATGGCCGCCGTACAAATTTCGTCGGTGTCTATCTCGGAGGCTATAAAAGATGGAAGAGTGGTTTCTTCGCAAAAGATGATCGGGGTCCGGAGGTCTACTCAATGGAACAAACTCTGCATGCTCGCGGACCACTTTAGTGGTCCGCGCACCCACGCACCCTACTTTATTAACCTCAACTACCCCGTTTTTATAAAAAATGATATGGATGTCGTTTTCAGAGTTTCCCAGGGTGCTGATTTTGATAACGACATTTATTTTGAAATTCAAGATGGCGAACATGCACTTTTTAAGAAAAAATTGACATGGGTGTCGTTTCATGGGTTTTTCGGGGTGGATTGTCTATCTCAATAAAAAAATAACATTGCCACGTCACGCGAGCTGCTTTAGCAGCTCGCGCACCGAGCAAAAGCTAGTTATACTATATATAGCTCAATTACCACTCACTCACTGACTCACTCATTGACATAATTGTTCTCCTAGAAAGAGAAGGAAAATGATATAGTGATGTAGGGGAGTTGTGTTCGGTTTCAGGAACCCTCTGGGGAAAAATTATGACATTTCGGAAAAACAAGATGGCGGCCGAATGGATTTTTGCAGCTCCGTTGTTTTTCAACCGATTTTGTTGAATTTTGCAAACTTTGAAGAAAGTAGTAAACGGTTAAAAGAAAATGTGGAAAAAATTGGAAAAACAAGATGGCGGTTGAGCCGTAGCGTTTTAAAATTTTTGATTTTTCGACCCCGAACCGCGGCGCCACAGATCCGAGACGGGGTAATCGAGGATAATTATTTTTTTTGGTTTCGCCCACGATTATCCTGTATTTTGACAAAACGGGAGTGGTTTTTAAAAATTCAAGATGGCGGCTGTCATGGCGGCCGTTTTGTTTGAGGTACGAAAAAACGCAATTTTAAAAGTTAAATATCTCAAAGTTGGCAACATCGGAGCGATTCGGCTTCTATCAAGCGATTGTACGTATAGGCTCGAAGTATAGATTGGAGGAAAAAAATTACCCCATTTTTCGGGAAATTTCGAGATTTTCGGGAAATTGTAAAAAATCGAAATACGCACTTTTCGCAAAATCCCAGTATGAGCGATTACGTGTTTTGCTCGTACAAATGACATTTGGGTATTTTTGTCGCCGGAGACTAGCAACACTGGAATTTATAAAAGAAAAAGTGATTTTCGGCATGGTCTTTTTTAGGGGCGATCGGTTCGCCTGGGTGCGAACGAGATGAGAGATTGAAACGTCATCGGGAGCGGTATATCCTGTAGTTAATAGGAAAATTATGAAACCGACTAAAATCTTTCTGTGAAACGAGTTGGCGGCCATTTTGTATTTTTTTTAGTTTTTCGAAATTTTGACCACGTTTTTGAGGCAGTTGGCAACATTTTGGAAAGTCAATATGTATGAATCGATTGTGTATCTCGGCTGGCAGTATGGAGATATGCAACCGGTGTTGCCACTTTTGGGGAGATTTTCGAGATTTTCAACTAGAAAACTCCTGTAAAATTTTGTATGAAAATTTTTTTTTCCACTGATGGCATCGTATAGAAAACAAAAAGTTAGTAAGCCAAAATTATGGAGAGAGCTGATGATTGAGGATATCGGAGACGGGTGAAGGGTCCGCTTAAGGTATTGAAGATAGGTGGGGGGTGCTCGAGCAAATGTCATTCATGACGTCATCCAATTGCCAAAAAGCTGAAAAAAAATTCAAAATGGCGAAAAAAAGATGGCCGCCATACAAATTTCGCCGGCGTCCAGCTCGGAGGGTATAAAAGATGGAGGTGCGGTTTCTTGGCAAAAGAAGATCAGGATCCAAAGGTTTACTCGATGAATAGAAAAAAAATTCAAAATGGCGGAATTTAATTTTCCATACATTTTGTATGGCGAATATTGAATGCCTCATTCTCCTAGAAAGAGACGGATAACGATACGATAATGTAGGGGAGATATGTTCGGGTGGGGGAGGCGAGTAGGGAAAAATTATGACATTTCAGAAAAACAAGATGGCGGCCTATATGATTTATGCAACTCTTTTGTTTTCCAACCGATTTCGTTGAAACTCGCAATCTTTAAAGAATGTAGTAAACGATTAATAGAAAAAGTGGAAAATTTTGGAAAAACAAGATGGCCGCCGTACAAATTTCGTCGGTGTCTATCTCGGAGGCTATAAAAGATGGAAGAGTGGTTTCTTGGCAAAAGATGATCAGGGTCCGAAGGTCTACTCGGTGGAACAAACTCTGCATGCTCGCGGACCACTTTAGTGGTCCGCGCACCCACGCACCCTACTTTATTAACCTCAACTGCCCCGTTTTTACAAAAAATGATATGGATGTCGTTTTCGCTGATTTTGATAACGACATTTATTTTAAAATGCAAGATGGCGGACTTACATTTTCTACAAAAAATAGAAATGGGTGTCATTTTATGGGATTTTCAGGGTGAATTGTGTATCTTAATAAATAAATTTGTTTTTATATAATAAAGTTAACCTAACCACGTCACGAGAGCTGCTTTAGCAGCTCGCGCACCGAGCAAAACACTAGTTATTATACTATATATAGCTCAATTACCACTGACTGACTCACTGACTCATTGACATAATTGTTCTCCTAGAAAGAGAAGGAAAATGATATAGTGATGTAGGGGAGATGTGTTTGGATTCGGGAACCCTCTGGGGAAAAATTATGACTTTTCGGAAAAACAAGATGGCGGCCGACGTGATTTTTGCAGCTCCGTTGTTTTCCAACCGATTTCGTTGAATTTTGCAATCTTTGAAGAAAGTAGTAAACGATTAATGGAAAATGTCGAAAAAGTTGAAAAAACAAGATGGCGGCCGAACCGTAGCGTTTTCAAAATTTTGATTTTTCGACCCCGAACCGCGGCGCCACAGATCCGAAACGGGAAATCGATAATAATATTTTTTTTCTGGTTTCGTCTATGATTATCCTGAATTTTGACGGAATGGGAGTGGTTTTTAAAAATTCAAGATGGCGGCTGTCGTGGCGGCCATTATGTTAGAGGTACGAAAAAACGCAATTTTAAAAGTTAAATATCTCAAAGTTGGCAACATCGGAGCGATTCGGCTTCTATCAAGCGATTGTACGTGTAGGCTCGAGGTATAGATATGAGGAAAAAAATTACCCCATTTTTTGGGGAAATTTCAAGATTTTCGGGAAATTGAAAAAAATCGAAATACGGACTTTTTGCAAAATCCGAGTATGAGCGATTACGTGTTTTGCTCGTACAAATGACATTTGGGTATTTTTGTCGCCGAAGACTGGCAACACTGGAACTTATCAAAGAAAAAGTGATTTTCGACATTGTCTTTTTTCAGGGGCGATCGTTTCGCGTGGGTGCGAGCGAGAGGAGAGATTGCAACGTCATCGGGAGCGGTATATCCTGTAGTTAATGGGAAAGTTGTAAAATTATCTAATTTGCTTCTGCAAAAAAAGTTGGTGGCCATTTTGTATTTTCTTAAAATTTTCCGAAATTTTGATCACGTTTTTGAGGCAGTTGGCAACATTTTGGAAAGTCGACATGTATCAATCGATTGTGTGACTCAACCAGCAGTATCGAAATGTGTAAACAGTGTTGCCACATTTGGGGAGATTTTCGAGATTCTCCCCAAAAACTCCTCCTGTAAAATTTTGTATGAAAAATTTTTTTTCACTGATGGTTTCGTATAGAAAACAAAAAAAAAATCGAGGAAAAATTTGGAAATAGCTGATGATCGAGGATGTCGGAGACGGGTGAAGGGTCCGCTCAAGGTATTGAAGATAGGTGGGGGGTGCTCGACCAAATGTCATTTATGACGTCATCCAATTGCCAAAAAGCTGAAAAAAAATTCAAAATGGCGAAGAAAAGATGGCCGCCATACAAATTTTGCCGGTGTCCAGCTCGGAGGGTATAAAAGATGAAAGTGTGGTTTCGTGGCAAAAGGTGATCAGGATCCGAAGGTCTACTCGATGAATAGAAAAAAAAATCAAAATGGCGGAATTTATTTTCCCATACATTTTGTATGGCGAATATTGAATGTCTCATTCTCCTAGAAAGAGACGGAAAACGATACGATAATGTAGGGGAGATGTGTTCGGGTGGGGGAGGCGAGTAGGGAAAAATTATGACATTTCAGAAAAACAAGATGGCGGCCGACGTGATTTTTGCAACTCTTTTGTTTTCCAACCGATTTCGTTGAAACTCGCAATCTTTGAAGAATGTAGTAAACGATTAATAGAAAAAGTGGAAAATTTTGGAAAAACAAGATGGCCGCCGTACGAATTTCGTCGGTGTCTATCTCGGAGGCTATAAAAGATGGAAGAGTGGTTTCTTGGCAAAAGATGATCAGGGTCCGAAGGTCTACTCGGTGGAACAAAGTCTGCATGCTCGCGGACCACTTTAGTGGTCCGCGCACCCACGCACCCTACTTTATTAACCTCAGTTACCCCGTTTTTACAAAAAATTATATGGATGTCGTTTCAGAGTTTTCCAGGGTGTTGATTTTGATAATGACATTTATTTTGAAATTCAAGATGGCGGACATGCATTTAAAAAAAAAAAAATCGATATGGGTGTCGTTTTATGGTGTTTTTGGGGTGAATTTTGAATCTTAATAAATAAATTCGTTTTAATACTTATCAACCTAACCACGTCACGTGAGCTGCTTTAGCAGCTCGCGCACCGAGCGAAACACTAGTTATACTATATATAGCTCAATTACCACTCACTCATTGACATAATTGTTCTCCTAGAAAGAGAAGGAAAATGATATAATGATGTAGAGGAGACGTGTTTGGATTCGGGAATCCTCTGGGGAAAAATTATGACATTTCGGAAAAACAAGATGGCGGCCGATGTGATTTTTGCAGCTCCGTTGTTTTCCAACCGATTTCGTTGAATTTTGCAATCTTTGAAGAAAATAGTAAACGATTAATGGAAAATGTCAAAAAAATTGAAAAAACAAGATGGCGGCCGAGCCGTAGCGTTTTCAAAATTTTGATTTTTCGACCCCGAACCGCGGCGCCACAGATCCGAAACGGGAAATTGAAACTTATAATTTTTTTCTGGTTTCGTCTACGATTATCCTTAATTTTGACGGAACGGGGGTAGTTTTTAAAAATTCAAGATGGCGGCTGTCGTGGCGGCCATTATGTTAGAGGTACGAAAAAACGCAATTTTAATAGTTAAATATCCCAAGGTTGACAACATCGGAGCGATTCGGCTTCTATGAAGCGATTGTACGTATAGGCTCGAGGTATAGATTGGAGGAAAAAAATTACCCCATTTTTTGGGGAAATTTCAAGATTTTCGGGAAATTGAAAAAAATCGAAATACGGACTTTTCGCAAAATCCGAGTATGAGCGATTACGTGTTTTGCTCGTACAAATGACATTTGGGTATTTTTGTCACTGGAGACTGGCAACACTGGAATTTATCAAAGTAAAAGTGATTTTCGACACGGTCTTTTTCACGGTATCTATATATTTGTAGTATAAGTGTACTTATTAAGTGTTTATATTAAATTTAATTTATTAATATTAAATAATAACTAAGCGTGCCAAAAAAACCATAGTCATGTTGTGCGACCATATAGGATTACAATAAGGTCAAAATGTTGCAATTTAAGAATTAAGTTAAAGTAATTATTGTAATCTGTTTTGGTTGACAATAAATAAATAAATAAATAAATATCCCCTTTCGCGTGGGTACGCGCGAGAGGAAAGATTGAAACGTCATCGGGAGCGGTATATCCTGTAGTTAATAGGAAAATTATGAAACCGTGTAAAATCTTTCTGTGAAACGAGTTGGCGGCCATTTTGTATTTTTTTTAACTTTTCGAAATTTTGATCACGTTTTTGAGGTAGTTGGCAACATTTTGGAAAGTCAATATGTATGAATCGATTGTGTATCTCGGCTGGCAGTATGGAGATATGCAACCGGTGTTGCCACTTTTGGGGAGATTTTCGAGATTTTCAACTAAGAAACTCCTGTAAAATTTTGTATGAAAATTTTTTTTTTCACTAATGGTGTCGTATAGAAAACAAAAAATTAGTAAGCGAAAATTATGGCAAGAGCTGATGATTGAGGGTTTCGGAGACGGGTGGAGGGCCCGCTTAAGGTATTGAAGATAGGTGGGGGGTGCTCGAGCAAATGTCATTCATGACGTCATCCAATTGCCAAAAAGCTGAAAAAAAATTCAAAATGGCGAAGAAAAGATGGCCGCCATACAAATTTCGCCGGTGTCCAGCTCGGAGGGTATAAAAGATGGAAGTGTAGTTTCTTGGCAAAAGATGATCAGGGTCCGAAGGTCTACTCGATGAATAGAAAAAAAATTCAAAATGGCGGAATTTTTTTCCCCATAGAAATGTATGGCGAATATTGAATGTCTCATTCTCCTAGAAAGAGACGGAAAACGATACAATAATGCAGGCGAGATGTGTTTGGGTGGGGGAGGCGAGTAGGGAAAAATTATGACATTTCAGAAAAACAAGATGGCGACCGACGTGATTTTTGCAACTCTATTGTTTTCCAACCGATTTCGTTGAAACTCGCAATCTTTGAAGAATGTAGTAAACGATTAATAGAAAAAGTGGAAAATTTTGGAAAAACAAGATGGCCGCCGTACGAATTTCGTCGGTGTCTATCTCGGAGGCTATAAAAGATGGAAGAGTGGTTTCTTGGCAAAAGATGATTAGGTTCCGAAAGTCTACTCGGTGGAACAAACTCTGCATGCTCGCGGACCACTTTAGTGTTCCGCGCACCCACGCACCCCACTTTATTAACCTCAACTACCCCATTTTTACAAAAAATGATATGGATGTCGTTTTCAGAGTTTTCTAGGGTGCTGATTTTTATAACGACATTTATTTTGAAATCCAAGATGATGGAAATGCACTTTTTAAGAAAAAAATTGATATGGGTGTCGTTTTGTGGGTTTTTGTGGTAAATTTTGTATCTTTAATAAATAAATTTGGTTAAATATAATAAAGTTAACATAACCACGTCACGCGAGCTACTTTAGCAGCTCGCGCACCGAGCAAAACACTAGTTATTTATACTATATATAGCTCAATTACAACTGACTCACCCATTGACATAATTGTTCTCCTAGAAAGAGACGGAAAATGATATAATGATGTAGGGGAGTTGTGTTTGGTTTCGGGAACCTTCTGGGGAAAAATTATGACATTTCGGAAAAACAAGATGGCGGCCGACGTGATTTTTGCAGCTCCTTTGTTTTTTAAGGGACTCCGTTCAAACTCGCAACTATTGAAGAATGTAGTAAACGGTTAACAGAAAATGTGGAAAAAATTGGAAAAACAAGATGGCGGCTGAGCCGTAGTGTTTTAAAATTTTTGATTTTTCGACCCCGAACCGCGGAGCCACAGATCCGAGACGGGGTAATCGAGGATAATTATTTTTTTTGGTTTCGCCCACGATTATCCTGCATTTTGACAGAACGGAAGTGGTTTTTAAAAATTCAAGATGGCGGCTGACATGGTGGCCGTTTTGTTCGAGGTACGAAAAAACGCAATTTTAAAAGTTAAATATCTCAAAGTTGGCAACATCGGAGCGATTTGGCTTCTATCAAGCGATTGTACGTATAGGCTCGAGGTATAGATTGGAGTAAAAAAAATACCCCATTTTTGGGGAAATTTCAAGATTTTCGGGAAATTGTAAAAAATCGAAATACGCACTTTTAGCAAAATTCAAGTATGGACATTTGGGTATTTTTGTTACCGGAGACTGGCAACACTGGAATTTATCAAAGTAAAAGCGATTTTCGACACGGTCTTTTTCACGGTATCCCCTTTCGCGTGGGTGCAAGCGAGAGGAAATATTGAAACGTCGTCGGGCGCGGTATATCCTGTAGTTAATAGGAAAATTATGAAACCGTGTAAAATCTTTCTGTGAAACGAGTTGGCGGCCATTTTGTATTTTTTTTTATTTTTCGAAATTTTGACCACGTTTTTGAGGCAGTTGGCAACATTTTGGAAAGTCAGTATGTATGAATCGATTGTGTATCTCGGCTTGCAGTATGGAGATATGCAACCGGTGTTGCCACTTTAGGGGAGATTTTCGAGATTTTCAACTAAAAAACTCCTGTAAAATTTTGTATGAAAATTTTTTTTTTCACTGATGGTGTCAGATAGAAAACAAAAACTTAGTAAGCCAAAATTATGGAGAGAGCTGATGATTGAGGATATCGGAAACGGGTGAAGGGCCCGCTTAAGGTATTGAAGATAGGTGGGGGGTGCTCGAGCAAATGTCATTCATGACGTCATCCAATTGCCAAAAAGCTGAAAAAAAATTCAAAATGGCGAAGAAAAGATGGCCGCCATACAAATTTCGCCGGTGTCCAGCTCGGAGGGTATAAAAGATGAAGGTGTGGTTTCTTGGCAAAAGAGAATCAGGATCCCAAGGTCTACTCGATGAATAGAAAAAAAATTCAAAATGGCGGAATTTATTTTTCCATACATTTTGTATGGCGATTATGAATGTCTCATTCTCCTAGAAAGAGACGGAAAACGATACATTGATGTATGGGAGATATGTTCGGATGCGCGATATGAGTAGGGGAAAATTATGACATTTCAGAAAAACAAGATGGCGGCCGACGTGATTTTTGCAACTCTTTTGTTTTCCACCCAATTTCGTTGAAACTCGCAATCTTTGAAGAATGTACTAAACGATTAACAGAAAAAGTGGAAAATTTTGGAAAAACAAGATGGCCGCCGTACAAATTTCGTCGGTGTCTATCTCGGAGGCTATAAAAGATGGAAGAGTGGTTTCTTGGCAAAAGATGATCAGGGTCCGAAGGTCTACTCAGTGGAACAAACTCTGCATGCTCGCGGACCACTTTAGTGGTCCGCGCACCCACGCACCCTACTTTATTAACCTCAACTACCCCGTTTTTACAAAAAATGATATGGATGTCGTTTTCAGAGTTTTCCAGGGTGCTGATTTTGATAACGACATTTATTTTGAAATCCAAGATGGCGGGCGTGCACTTTTTAAGAAAAAAATTGATATAGGTGTCGTTTTTATGGGGTTTTCGGGGTAATTTGTGTGTTTTAATAAAAAAAATCGGTTTAATACAACTCATAAACCTAACCACGTCACGCGAGCTGCTTTAGCAGCTCGCGCACCGAGCAAAACACTAGTTATACTATATATAGCTCGATTACCACTCACTGACTCATTGACATAATTGTTCTCCTAGAAAGAGACGGAAAATGATATAATGATGTAGGGGAGATGTGTTCGGATGCGAGATTCGACTGGGGAAAAATTATGACATTTCGGAAAAACAAGATGGCGGCCGTCGTGATTTTTGCAGCTCCTTTGTTTTTTAAGGGACTCCGTTTAAATTCGAAACTATTAAAGAATGTAGTAAACGGTTAACAGAAAATGTGAAAAAAATTGAAAAATCAAGATGGCGGCTGAGCCGTAGCGTTTTGAAAATTTTGAATTTTCGACCCCGAACCGTGGCGCCACAGATCCGAAACGGGGTAGTCGAGGATAATTATTTTTTCATGTTTCGCCCACGATTATCCTGTATTTTGACAGAACGGGAGTGGTTTTTAAAAATTCAAGATGGCGGCTGTCATGGCGGCCGTTAAGTTAGAGGTACGAAAAAACACCATTTTAAAAGTTAAATATTCTAAAGTTGGCAACATTTGAGCGATTCGGCTTCTATGAAGCGATTGTACGTATAGACTCGAGGTATGGATTGGTGGGAAAAAAAATCCCCATTTTTTGGGGAAAATTCTAGATTTTCGGGAAATTGTAAAAAATCGAAATACGGACTTTTCGCAAAATCCGAGTATGAGCGATTATGTGTTTTGCTCGTACAAATGACATTTGGGTATTTTTGTCGCCGGAGACTGGCAACACTGGAATTTATCAAAGAAAAAGTGATTTTCGACACGGTCTATTTCACGGTATCCCCTTTCGCGTGGGTGCGAGCGAGAGGAAAGATTGAAACGTCATCAGGAGCGGTATATCCTGTAGTTAATAGGAAAATTATGAAACCCTGTAAAATCTTTCTGTGAAACGAGTTGGCGGCCATTTTGTATTTTTTTTAATTTTTCGAAATTTTGATCACGTTTTTGAGGCAGTTGGCAACATTTTGGAAAGTCAATATGTATGAATCGATTGTGTATCTCGGCTGGCAGTATGGAGATATGCAACCGGTGTTGCCACTTTTGGGGAGATTTTCGAGATTTTCAACTAAGAAACTCCTGTAAAATTTTGTATGAAAAATTTTTTTTTCACTGATGGTGTCGTATAGAGAACAAAAACTTAGTAAGCCAAAATTATGGAGAGAGCTGATGATTGAGGGTTTCGGAGACGGGTGGAGGGCCCGCTTAAGGTATTGAAGATAGGTGGGGGGTGCTCGAGCAAATGTCATTCATGACGTCATCCAATTGCCAAAAAGCTGAAAAAAAATTCAGAATGGCGAAGAAAAGATGGCCGCCATACAAATTTCGCCTGCGTCCAGCTCGGAGGGTATAAAAGATGGAGGTGCAGTTTCTTGGCAAAAGAGGATCAGGATCCAAAGGTTTACTCGATGAAAAGAAAAAAAATTCAAAATGGCGGAATTTAATGTTCCATACATTTTGTATGGTGAATATTGAATGCCTCATTCTCCTAGAAAGAGACGGATAACGATACGATAATGTAGGGGAGATATGTTTTGTTGCGCAATATGAGTAGGGAAAAATTATGACATTTCAGAAAAACAAGATGGCGGCCGACGTGATTTTTGCAACTCTTTTGTTTTCCAACCGATTTCGTTGAAACTCGCAATCTTTGAAGAATGTAGTAAACGATTAATAGAAAAAGTGGAAAATTTTGAAAAAACAAGATGGCTGACGTCCAAATTTCGTCGGTGTCTATCTCGGAGGCTATAAAAGATGGAAGAGTGGTTTCTTGGCAAAAGATGATCAGGGTCAGAAGGTCTACTCGGTGGAACAAATTCTGCATGCTCGCGGACCACTTTAGTGGTCCGCGCACCCACGCACCCTACTTTACTAACCTCAATTACCCCGTTTTTACAAAAAATGATATGGATGTCGTTTTCAGAGTTTTTCAGTGTGTTGATTTTGATAATGACATTTATTTTGAAATCCAAGATGGCGGACATGCATTTTAAAAAAAAAATCGATATGGTTGTCGTTTTATGGTGTTTTTGGGGTGAATTTGGAATCTTTATAAATAAATTCGTTTTAATACTTATCAACCTAACCACGTCACGTGAGCTGCTTTAGCAGCTCGCGCACCGAGCGAAACACTAGTTTAGTTTATAAAGCTTTTAAAAACACTTTCCACTATGTGCTAATTATCCCGTGAAGTTTTTACTGGACGAATATTTTGTCGTTGTGTTGTGCAAATAAGGACGTTGCATGATCAAACATTGAATAAAGCAATTGGACAGTTTTAAGCTTTTTTGGAGTTTCGTAGTAAAATAAGGATAGTAGTGTACAATTAAAACACTTTCACATGCTGAACCGTATATTGTATTTCGATACCAAGCAATTTGTCTTATATCGTAGAACACATGGTGAGATAGCGTAATGCAAAGGGTAGGTGGCGCCATCTAGTTTCAGCTTTAGAAACAAGTGTGAAATAACATGAGCAAACTTAGATAACACTACCTAATAACTATTTACCAAAATTATCTTAAAATTGCAAAAGATAATTAAACATCCCGGCCCCCAAGGACGAATTAAGTCCTTTAATTCTAACAAAGAAAAGGGGTCAATATGTGAATTTACATAACAAAGAGAATTACTAAATCAAGTAGCAGAGAAACAGTAACTTAACATTGACAATCCAAACTACATAAATTCTGTTACTAAAACTACATAACAAAATCATAGGTATATAGACAAGTAAATATAGACGACAAACATAGTTTTGAAATCTAAATCATTTTCTACATTATTATGCAGATTCCATTAGCTAATTGTGGAAGTTATTTAACCAACTCTTAAGAATCTAAAGTGACAAACTATTTATTTAAGGTGAGTCAATTACCTTATGCAGAGCTTTCTTGTGGGCTTTATTCACCAATTTCAATAAAAGATTATGATACATACTTCGTGATTTCAGCTAAGTAGAAACTTCTGCATATGCCGATTGACCTTTCAATCTCAACAAATTATCATTAAGTGCATAGGCAAGAATTAAGAGTAAGTATACAATTAACCTTTTGTGAATTACATTTTTCTTGTGATAGTGAAATAACTTCATCGTTAAATTCTTTAGATTGTTAGAAACTAATACAAACATTTAATCTTTTTTCTGTTACAGGTGCTGCTGAGAGGTAAGTATTACAATTTTCCTTTAATTAAATTTCTGTTTCAGGTAAATTATCATCGTGGTTAACAATTTTAACAAATACGTTTTTTAAGAAGTTTGAACTGTTCCACCATAGTTTTGTCTCTCGTAAGTCGGATGGATACACATCGCGAGAAGGTAAGTCAGCAGGGTTATTTTCAGAATTAACTTGATTCCACCGACTGTTGTTCGTTACAGTGAGAAATTTTGAAGTGAGGTTCCCTCGAAAGTTAGTCCAGATGTTTGGTGTATTGCGTAACCACGCCAAAACGATAGTGGAGTGTGTCCATGTGAATAGACAATCATCGTAAAACTTTAACATAGTTATAACAAAGATCAACATCTTGGCTAGTGAAACTGAACCACAGAGTTCTAGGAAAGGAGCTGATATTTGTATGTTAAGTGAACTCTGGTCTTTGCCAAAATCAAGTGAACATTAATGTGATCACCTTTCCAAACTCTGAGGTACAGGACATAAACAAAAGCGGTGCAAGATACATCACTAAATTCGTAAAGTTCAACCCGAGTAGTGGCGTTTGACAAACCAAGCCATCGTGGAAACTGAATGTTTTGCATATTAGTGAATTTATCAAGGTAAGTGAACCATTAAGTTTTCAGTTCGGGTGTGAACTCTTCGTCCCAATCCAAGCCAGCTAGCCACATTTTGTTCATGATAATTTTTAGTGAAATTACTGATGGGGCCAACCAACTCAGATAGTCGAAGGTCTTTGTAATTACAGACAATACATTTTCTTTAAAAACATAATGACAATTTCCAACATTTAGTTTCAATTCAAATTTGTTTATCTGTGAGTTCCGTGTTGCAACTAAAACTTTACCTTTAGCTTTGAATTTTATATTCACTTCACTTTTTAGCAAATTACTTTTATTTGGAATTTGATTAAACACTTTTTCACTATTGGAGGACCACTTGTGCAAAGGGAAATTGCATTGAGTTAATATTGCACTTAAACTGTGTTGCAGGCTTATCACATCATCTTCAGAGTAGCAGCTAGTCATCAATTCATCCTTGTATGGCAATAGTGAAGGTCCTGGCAATAATTCTTTCTTAATGGTTTTATCATTTTCAGGAACAGTCATTGCATCATAAACTACTTTCATCATAGTGTTCGGACTCGTCAGCCGGAGGACATCGTGAGTGTGAGTTACATTTACACTGTCCTTGTGAGCTTCATTACCGGTGTGAGTTTCCTTTTCAGAGTCCGTGTGAGTTTCTTTGTGAGTTTCCTTGTGAGTTTCTTTGTAAGTTTCCTTGTGAGTTTCCTTGTGAGTTTCCTTGTGAGTTTCCTTGTGAGTTTCCCTGTGAGTTTCCTTGTGAGTTTCCTTGTGAGTTTCTTTGTGAGTTTCTTTTTGTGAGTCCATGTGAATGACTTTTCCAGATATTAACCATCCAACGCTAGAGTTGATAGCGACGAGAGATTCGTGCCTGTGTATATCTGGTAGGACTATCTTTGCGTGCACGTCGGCACCTAGCAATACATCAATGGAGCCTGGCTTGTGAAAGTTAGGATCAGCGAGATCTAACTGCATAGGAGAAGGCCAGAACTCTTGTGAGAACTCTCTTGTCGGTAACGGGGATGTGAGCCTTTTCAGGACATAAGCTTTTACTTCAAGTGGAGAGAGTTCAGGTTTAGTGAGCATTGTGAAATTGACCATAGATCGTGTCTTTACCACTGTTGTGTCTGAAATACCATTGATTTTGCCGTTTACATGAATACGATCCAGATGTAAAAGTCGTGAAGCTGCTTCTGTGATAAATGAGGTTTGTGACCCCTGATCGATGAGAGCCCTTAGTACGTAAGTATTTCCATTCTTAGCTTTTACTGCAATCTGTGCTGTTGCTAATATAACTTGATCGCCTTCTGTTTCAGATTGTACTCTCATGGTGACGTGGTTGCAAGTTGCTTGTGGGTTCTCTTCTTTATCATTGGCAGGTGGCTTATCAGGGTTTGTAATATGGAGCAGGCTGTGGTGACGTAGGCCACACTGGCTGCAAGATGTATTCTGTCTACATTTAGACACTCTGTGACCTTGAACAAGACAGTTGAAGCAAATGTTGTTTTGTTTGACGAAATCTTTACGTGAAGTGACATCTAAGTTGGCAAAATCTTTACAGTGGCAAACATAATGGTTTTGTGAGCAGTATGTGCAAGTGCGTGTGGCTTCTGCAACAAAACTTCTTACAGGTGTGTTGTGCGAGTTTGTTCTAGTTGTGTCCTTTGCTTTAGGTGAGTCTCTTTTGAATACTTCTTTGTTTGAATTACTGACCATTTCTAAAGATCTGAATCGATTTTCTAGGTGAGACGCCAAGGACGTAAAGGAAGGAATGTGTGTGGAAGATCCTAGTGATTGTTCCCATAGCTTGTGAGATTCCATATCCAATTTTGAAACAACCACGTGAGTTACTATAGGATCCCAAGTCTCAGTATCTATTCCTAAATTCTGTAAAGAATGCAAACATTGTTGTGTAGTGTCCAATAATTCCTTTATTCCTCGCGCACATTCAACATTCATCTTTCTTTGAGTGAGTAGCCGATTTATTGTGTTATTAACTATGACCCTTTCGTTATTGTAACGATCTTCTAAAATCTTCCAAGCCTTTTCATAATTAGCGGAGGTAAGAGCAAAATCTTTCAAAAGTTGTTCAGCTTCTCCCGTAATGCTAGATTTTAAATAGTGATATTTCTCTATGTCTGACAAACTATTATCATTTCGAATAAGCGAAGTGAAAATATCTCTAAAACTAAGCCACTCAAGGTAATCACCAGAAAATTTAGGTATGTTAATCGGCGGTAGTTTTGCTTTGCGTTTCACTTGCTCTGTGGAATCAGTATGACATGTTGCTGAAAGAGTCGATCTTTGTTCTGTATTATCTAATTCCCTCAAACACTCCTTCAGTAAGGTTTTAAGCTCCAAGTAAGTATCTTCTGTTGTGTGAAAATTATCCATCGGGTCAAAGTTAATTTTCTCAAGCAAATCTGTGGAAATGTTTAGCATAATAATATCATTGTGTTGTTTTCTGTATGATTCCCAGTAATCATCCAATGTTTCTAGTCGAGTTTCCAAAAACCCACGAGAGTACCGCGACCTTGAAGTTTTCTTAAAATTCGTGTGTAGCCTTGATATGCTTTCGCTAAGTGACTTTTGCGCTATGCATGCTTGTAGGTTGTGAGTTGCTGGTTGAGTCATTTTCAATTTATATTTCCAAGTTTGAAGTTTTTCAGAAAATTTCTAAGTTAGTTGAATCGAATTTTTTCTAAGTTGTAGAAATGTTGAAATTTTGTCAAAGTCCTATTTCAACAGAATTTTTCTAAGTCGTAGAAACGTTCATTTGCCGAAGTCTTTTTTCAACGGAATTTTTCTAAGTTGTAGAAATTATCGAATTATTTCAAAGTCTTTTAATATGAATTTTTCACTAAGTGTAACTAGAACACAAATTAACAAAGTCTTTTCTTCTCAATTATTTAACTAAGTCTTTTTCACTTAACTTATAGTCTAAGTCTTACCGATACCGTTGCACAACACATCACTTTTTCACTTTAACTGACTTTAACTTTTTTAGCACTGCACACACTTTAACTTATCCGGTTCGAAGGACCAATGTACAATTAAAACACTTTCACATGCTGAACCGTATATTGTATTTCGATACCAAGCAATTTGTCTTATATCGTAGAACACATGGTGAGATAGCGTAATGCAAAGGGTAGGTGGCGCCATCTAGTTTCAGCTTTAGAAACAAGTGTGAAATAACATGAGCAAACTTAGATAACACTACCTAATAACTATTTACCAAAATTATCTTAAAATTGCAAAAGATAATTAAACAAGTAGTAAAGATAGTATTAGTAATTTTTTGCAGTTTCGTCCAATCAGTCTGTCTGTATTAGTCATTTTCTAAATAAAATATAAGTACTATAAAATATAAATATACTTATTTATATTTTATAGTACAATTAATAGTATTTTAATTACAAAAAAACTTTTCTAAATACTTTTGAATCGCCAAATCCATCTACTACCGACTGGTTCGAAATGCCTTTTCTATAAAAGCTTTAAGTTGATAACAATATTATAGAAATACTACTACTACTACGTACTTCCTACTTCTATACGTACACAAAGATTTATCTAAATATGGAAAATAATACACAAGTAAATTATACTAACTTTCTGGACATGAAAAGCGAGAGCCGAAAAATTTGGTTTACTCCCTCGAGTGAGACATTGGAAGGATTTAATCTACTATTTACAAGGTACTTATATTTACCCCTAAGTACCCTAGTAGGTGCCTACTACTCAACCGTTTTCTACGAACGTATAGAACTTTTTCTTGAATTTTATCAAAACTGCGAATCAAACTGTTTTGTATAGAGGTGCGTATTCATAACACTGCAAAGTCCAAACTACGAAACAACAATGATCCATATCTTAACTTAAATCTTGTGAGCTTAGAGTTAGTTACAAACAACAAGAAGTTGGTAAGATAGGTAGGTATTGTAAAGGTATGTATGTAGGTTGACAGGGTTTACGACGCTAGAGCCGCATAGACAGTTGGAGGTGAACTAAGATGAATGTCTGTTGCCTGTGACTTGGGACGAGGCAAGAATGATGAGGATCCCACATAACAGATGTGTTACTTTACCCATGTAAGTATAATGCGTTCAAAGAATAGGTAAGTCAATGACCTATATCATGCTATATCTGCCAACTGCCACTTGAAACTTATGTTTTACTAGGGGATGCCCGCGGCTTCCCCCGCGTGGATTTCGATTTTTTTAGATCCCATGGGAACTCTTTGATTTTCCGGGATAAAAAGTAGCCTATGTCCTTCCCCGGAATGTATTCCAAGTCTGTACCTTTCATTAAAATCGGTTCAGCGGTTGGGCCGTGAAAACGTAGCAGACAGACAGACAGACAGACAGATAGACAGACATACAGACACACTTTCGCATTTATAATATTAGTAGGGGTAAGGAAAATTATTGCCACCGATTTTTTCTGTATTAGTAATATAACTAACTGACACCCGACTTCTTTCGCGTAGTTTGTCTTTCAATCCGGGTATATTTAAAATAAGAGTGAATAGGCATCTTTTAGGAAAACGCGTCCCATCTTAAGCCACATCATCACTTTTTCCATCTGAGGTGGTGGTGGTAAAAAATCGACAGTAAGTGTAGTTACAATTTGAATAAATGATTTGACTTTGACTTTGATTAGGCTGTCACATTCACGCCTCAGCCGCTGTGTATTCATATTATGTACAAAAGTGCAATTCAGTACAAAATGTACCGATTATTCTATTCTATGCAGCTTCTTCTCTTATGAGTTGGAATTTAAGCTTTGAAATAACAAGACGCTACTACGTCATAATGAATGTTCACAATATTTCAGACGATTTACCTGCCGCTTTCTCAAAATAATAGGTTCATTTATTTTATTTATATTTCACCTATGGCAGAAAACTGAAGTTTGGTTTCTAGAACTTAATAATACTGTCTTCAAAATTACATCGGATTAAAATTACATGCCAGATTTTCGTAAAAATAACTAGTTTTGAAGTTACACGGGTTTACTGATTTGTATGTAAATTCGTGAAACCGTGTAACTTTGAAACTGAATAAATAACTGAATAATCATTTATTTGCAAGAACGTTAGTATTTTACAAGAAAGGTATACATTATAGTCAGAGGCCATAACATTTGATTAAATTAATTGAGCGCAGATATTTTATATTTTAAAGAAAATCTGGAGAACCACATGTACCTACAAACCACATGAACGTATCTACAAAATTCCATTATTTTTGATTGGTTAGTATACAATTGAGAGCCAAATTACGTTTGTATGCAGCGAGTGACAGAGAGACCGCCGTTAAGGCTGCTGCCTTAACGGCTTAAGTGACTTTAGAAGTTTCGGTGAATATTAACTGCAAGCTAGTAGACTTGTAGGTCGCTGCTTGTTCTGTTACGAGCAAGGAACGATTTGCTATAGGTAACTGTGTCGGCCGTCGCATCACAACATGTGATGCGCGGCACATTTTACAAATTAAACGTTTTAGCTCTCTTTCTTTCTTACGTTTGTATGGAGCGAGTGACTCAGAGACCGTGACAGCCATTGTAGATTGAAAGTGACTTTCGGAGTTTCGGTGAATACATCTGCAAGCAAGTAAACTGTAGGTAGTGGCGACATGACTCGCGGCTTGTCTCGTAACGAACAAGGAACAATTTGCTACAACTGTGTCCACCGCCGCGTCGCAAACTCCACATTTACATATCTCTGCTACGGATTCACTTCGTTAGCTTAGTTGAGTTTAGTCAATACTAACTTTACACGCCGATTCGTTATATTTCAATTGAAAACTTACTGAACTGAAGTTTAATTTACATTTTACACAGATGACAAAACTTTAATTAAACTAGATTTATTTAACTAATCTAGATGTCAGTACCTATAGCTACTGTAAGCGCCCTCTAGTTACTTAAGTTATTATTATATATTTAATTACGCTATCATACATACACACACACAAACACTCACGCACACATAAAATTCCATCCTATTACCCGCTCCTACACCCCGCACCTGTCAGTTACCTTTGAACCGGCGTTTACGCACGTCGAGTCTGAAACCCGCTAACTGCGTGACGCCCGCTATAAAAACGCCACGCGCCGCTTGTGTAAAAAACTCATATAACGCTAAATTAATCACGCAAAAACCCGCTATTAAACTGTAAAAACGCTACGCTAAGTACATAAGTTAAAACCACATAAACTTTAAAATTAAGTGAAGTGTTCTGCGAATCTGTGCTTCGAAGAAACTATCCACTGAATACGAGAAAGGGAAGACTCCAGACCGTCCGGTGACCTATCCTGCCTAAACCCAGGTATTTATCCTACAATTTCTCTGGTCCTTCGAGCCGGATCCTATTTCTCTTCCTAGAATCGTATTCATATACAATTCAACACTAAACACGCTATTTATTGTATATTTCAATATTCATTGCAATAGAATTACGTTCGGAACATAAGTACCGCCGCTAACAAAAATATACAAAAATCTTGTATAATTACGCATATTTATGTTTAGATCAACGCATTACATTATATTAACGCATTATATATAATTATTTATGTATATTTTTCAATATTTAAAGATTAAAACTTTTTATATCTACCTACAACTAACTCATTATAAAAATTATATCGAAATATTAATTCGCCTGTATTGAGTCTTATGCGCTTGAAATAACGTTTATTTTCGCATATCAGATATCAGAATGTCGAAATCTAACGAAACCATTGTTAGATTAGAGGCTAAGAAAGAATTCTTGTTTTTATCAATTCAACAAATATATGATTTAAGTCTGAAGGTGAGTGATTCTGTGAACAGAACGAATTTCTTGTCTCGCGTTCAAAGTTTAGAAAAATTACGTCAAGATTTCGCGATAGTTATAGACGATTTAATTTCAGCCTATTTGAAACATGACCCTCTTTATACGCCGAACTATGCCCCGCTAGGCGCATTTGACACATTATACTGTCAAATTCAATATACTCTTAATGAAATTAAAAGTGAATCCGCTGTGTCACAGTTTGACAACCAATACAGTTTGTTAAATAAAAAATTACCTCCGCTGAATTTAAAAACATTTGATGGCTGTCCGTCAAAATGGACTGTCTTTTATGAAAACTTTTTGAACTTAATACATAACAACAATAGACTCACTGACGTACAGAAAGTCCAATACTTAGTCAGTTGCTTAACTGATAAGGCGCTTTTGGTTTGTTCTGGTATACCACCCACCTCTGAGAATTATCTTATTATATGGAACGCATTATTAGAGAAATATCAAGATACTAGAGTGCAAGCTACTCAATATATAGATACGATTTTAAATTGCAAACAAAATCAACCGCTCGAATCTTTTGTTGATCAATTTTGCTCCGCGCAAGCGGCACTGCAACGCCTAGAAATACCAGACTTATCAGACTTTATGATTACACACATTGCACTCTCAAAGTTAAGTAAAGATGTTGTGTCATTATTTGAACAAAATCACAAACACATTAAAATACCTACCTTTTCCGATTTAAATAACTTTTTAAAAGAACAATTAAAAATACAAACTTTACGCTCCGCTCAAGTTAACACTCAAACTCCAAATAAAAAACCTAATTCATATAAACCTAAATCGCAAACTCAGACTTATACTAGTACAGTCAGCAACAACAATAATTATAATTTAAATTCTCAAAATACTCAACGTAAGTGCTTAATCTGTAAAAATCAAGACGCTCATCCGCTTTACAAGTGTGAGGTTTTTAAAAACCAAGACGCTAAAACTAAGCTAGACATAGTGAGAAAAAATAGATTTTGTGAGTTCTGTCTAGGATTTCATTTAAAATTCCGCTGTAAGAGCCAAGGTCGATGTGGGAATTGTGCATCTAGCTCACATCACAGTCTGTTATGTAGCTCTTTTTCTAAGCCTAGGTATGAACCCGGGACCTCACAGTCACATGCCACCGCTTACTCACTGAACCGCTATGGTGCTAACAACAGTAACACTCCGATACAGATGCCACCGCAGAATGATAAATCTAGCGATTTACCAAAGATTACAGCACCGCTACCCGCACCTCACGCTCCGCCAAGTAATCCTACAGAATTAGCACTTTCAGTGACTACCTCTTCACGCAATTACTCGAAAGATACAACTGTACTTTTACCTACCGCGAAAGTAAATGTATGTAGTAACAATACGCAATACGCTATCCGTTTATTTTTAGATACAGGTTCAATGACTAATTTTATATCAAAAGAATGTTGCCAACGCTTAAATATGAAAATTAAATTCGCTCCGTCAGTTGTAAAAGGCATTGGTCAAACAGAAAGCACATCACTGGGATTCGTAACATTTAAAATTTATTCTCGCTTTGACTCACGCTGTTCTTATACTATTACCGCTAGGGTGATAGACACAATTACCGACCACTTACCAAACGCTCGTATCGATGTTTCTCAGTTAACTCATTTACACGCATTGCCATTGGCTGACGACGATTATCATACTCCAGGGCCGATCGATTGCCTAATCGGTAATGAACTGTTCCCCTTCTTGCTTGGGTGTGACAGAGTGGTCTCGCCTCGTTCGTCTGTGGTCGCGGTTCAAAGCACGCTAGGCTACATACTGATGGGGAGAGCAGACTGCGCAACTCACAACTCGACTCACCGCTCAAACGATTTTAAAACTTTTTTATGTCACACAGACTCTCCGTCACTTGATGAAATTACTGAACGCTTTTGGTCATTAGAAAATGTACCTAATAAAATTCACATAAGCCCTGATGATGAAGCATGTGAACGCATCTTTAAAGATACTTACTCACGCGATGAAACAGGCCGATATACTGTTCACTTACCCTTTAAAGATGATCCCGCTAAACTCGGTGACTCATACTCGATCGCCAAACTCCGCTTTCTTCAATTAGAGAAGAAATTAAACGCTAATCCCGCTCTTCGTAAAGATTATAACGCAACCATTCAGTCATACATAGACAAAGGTTATCTTACGAAAGTAGACAACCCTTCACGCGATATAAATTGTTATTATATTCCGCACAGAGCTGTTTATCGCCCTGATAAGCAGACTTCGAAAACTCGTATCGTTCTAAACGCTTCAAGTCGAACTACCTCCGGAAAATCGCTTAACGATTTATTATATGTAGGTCCTAACTTACAAAATAACATATTTGAACTCTTAATAAATTTACGCTTATTCTCAATCGCAGTAACCGCAGATATTGAAAAACATTATTTTCAATTAAATTTAACGCCCGCGCATCACGCTTTTCAAAGAATTCTTTTTAGATTTGACACTGAGCAATCTATTGACACTTATAACTTCACCGTAGTATCATTTGGAGTATCTAGTTCACCTTATCTCGCTATGAGAGTCGTGCGTCAGCTAGCTGAAGACAGCATTGACAGGTACCCGCTCGCATCTAATGAAGCTACTCATCACATGTACATGGACGATTACATAAACTCAATCGATGGTTTTGAGAAAGCCAAAGAAACTTATCATGAAATGGTCGATATGTTCAACTCGGGTGGTTTCAATTTAACCAAATGGATCTCCAATGACACTAAATTTCTAAATGAAGTTCCTAGCTCTCATAAAAATCCGCACGCAATTAATTTTGATTCAGATGCTCAAGACGTTACAAAAATAGTAGGAATGCAGTGGCATCCTAAACTCGATACTTTTACTTTTAAAACCAACGCTAATGAGAGTCCACGCAGTAATGAGTTGAGAGATACAAAACGCTTAATTCTTTCGATTAACGCTCATAATGAAAATTTTGAAGAAGCAAAAATTACTGTTCTAGCAGTTGAAACTTCTGTTTCCGACACTCAACATCCGATTGATATCTTAGCCGAACGCTCTTCTAGCTGGTCTAAATTATTGCGCACCATTGTTTACATGTTAAGATTCTCCAAACGCTTAAAATCACGCGGTTCTATTACAGTTTCAGATCTAGATTTTGCAGAAACTTATATAATTCGCTATGTTCAAAATAAACATTTTTCTCAAGATATTCACGCTCTCAAAAATAATAAACCTTGCTCGAAATCGATCTTAAAACTTAACCCATTTCTCGCAGACGACATCATCAGAGTTGGTGGTCGTTTAAGCAATTCGCAATTAAATTTTGGTCAAAAACATCCAATAATCTTACCTTCTAAAGACCGCATCACTCAACTAATAGTTGATTATTATCATATCACTAATTTGCATACAGGACCCGCGTTATTACTCGCTTTACTCAGACAGAAGTTCTGGATCATTGCTGCCAGAAACTTGGTTCGACAACGTGTACACAAATGCAATATTTGTTTTCGCACCAACCCTCAATCTACTTTTCCACAAATGGGAGAGTTACCCGCTTTTAGAGTAGCGCAAGTTAAAGCCTTCGTTCACACCGCTGTGGACTACATGGGACCTTTCTTTGTAACTCACATTCGCCGCCGAGGTATTAAAAGTCATAAAGCGTACGTCTGCATATTTACATGCATGACTACCAAGGCAGTACACCTAGAATTAGTCTCAGATCTTAGTTCTGACTTATTTCTTGCAGCTTTTTTGAGACTAAGCGCACGCAAAGGCCCTGTAAGTCTAATATACAGCGATGGAGCTACTACATTTTTTGGAGCTAAACGCAAATTAGATGAACTTTACACTCTCATACAGTCCAATGCTCATAAAAATTTCATTGAAAATCGCCTCGCAGAACATCGTATTCAATTTAAACATAGCCCGCCTTACGGCCCGCATTTTAATGGTCTTAGCGAAATTAACGTTCGCTGTGTAAAAACGCATTTATACAAGGTAGTAGGGACACAAATCCTTACTTATGAAGAATTAAATACAATTATAATTCAAATCGAAAACTTATTAAATAGTAGACCATTATGTATTTTAAGCTCTGATCCGTCAGATCTTTCCGCACTTACGCCCAATCATTTTCTTAATCTCACTCCCGCAAAATATTTACCTGTCGAGGATTTAACGGATATTCCCGACAGCCGCTTATCCCGCTATCAATTGTTAACTAAAATTACTTGTTCTTTCTGGAAACGCTGGAGCCAAGAATATTTGACTTCTTTACAACACAGACAAAAGTGGAATACTCCATCCAACCCTGTGAGTCTTGGAGCTGTTGTTGTAATCAAAGACTCCAACGTTCATCCTCTTTGCTGGCCTCTAGGAGTTATAGAAGAACTCTATCCAGGGAAAGACAGTATAATTCGAGCAGTCAAAGTTAGAACGCGTTCCGGAAGCTACATCAGACCTGTAGTTCGGATATGCCCTCTACCTTCTCAATAGGCTGCTATTAACGCTATTAACTTCTATTTAACCGCTTTAAACGCTATAATTTTTATCTCTCTGTCTTGCAATTCGTTCTGTCTAGAGGATTACCTCTAGGCGGGGGAAGTTGTAAGCGCCCTCTAGTTACTTAAGTTATTATTATATATTTAATTACGCTATCATACATACACACACACAAACACTCACGCACACATAAAATTCCATCCTATTACCCGCTCCTACACCCCGCACCTGTCAGTTACCTTTGAACCGGCGTTTACGCACGTCGAGTCTGAAACCCGCTAACTGCGTGACGCCCGCTATAAAAACGCCACGCGCCGCTTGTGTAAAAAACTCATATAACGCTAAATTAATCACGCAAAAACCCGCTATTAAACTGTAAAAACGCTACGCTAAGTACATAAGTTAAAACCACATAAACTTTAAAATTAAGTGAAGTGTTCTGCGAATCTGTGCTTCGAAGAAACTATCCACTGAATACGAGAAAGGGAAGACTCCAGACCGTCCGGTGACCTATCCTGCCTAAACCCAGGTATTTATCCTACAGCTACTGTTGTTAGCATTCAGAATGTTCGAAAATTCAGTTTTGCACATCATAGGACCTACTATTGCAACTTTACTGTGTTTCTGTTTTAGTCAAGTAAATCACGAAACAGCGTAGGTATTTCTTTTTACCCGACAAAGCCAAAAGGGTTATGATTTCAGCAGTCTATGTATGTATGTAGGTGTGTATTTATGTGTGTTCCACCATAGTGCCTAAACTAATGGGCTGGTTTTGATGAATGAGGTGTCAATCGATTCGTTATTATGGTCAGGGTGACATAGGCTACCTCGGTGCGCGAGGATGACTCGCACTTGGCCGGGTTTTTAAAATGTAGTGATAGAGACAAGATAAATGAAATGGTTTCAATTTAGTTTCGATAATAAAATTAAACGCTTGCTTGGCTAAACCTGATAACTTATTTTTATCAGAAGATTTCATTGTCTCTACACGGGTTGGAACGGGGACCGGATTGTCGACTCATCGGAAAACTTATTTGGCACAAACTCAAGATCCGACTGGGAATTTCATTTTGAACTGAACTTTTTCCGTTTCCATCTGATTGAAAGTATGGAGGTGAGAAGATTTATCATCTAGGTTTACGGTTTGAAATATTATTGACCGAGAATCGCGAGTCTACTAGAGTGAATTTGCATTTGTCCCTCTGTCCAAATCAATAGTCAATATTATAAATACCATAGACCAGGGAAATATTTTCCCTTATCTATGATAAATACCTACTGTGTGTTTATGAAGTGTGTTTTGTCCGTCCATCATCTTTCATCGATCAACCCATCGCGGGCTCACTACTGAGCACGGGCCTTCTATCAAAATGATGGTTGGGCCATAAGTCCACCACGCCGGCCTAGTGCGAATTAGCAGACTTCACACAATTTTGTGTAGTACCTACATTATGGAGAACTGTCAGATATTGTCCAAGTTTCCTCGTGATGTTTTCCTTTACCGTTAAAGCAAGTGATATAGGTATTGCTTAAAACGCACATGACAAGAATCGAACCGTTTCAAATATAAACTCACTGTTTGGCTGAAAAACGCAAAAAACCAATATTTGCGAACTTTGACCTTGAATAATTTTTTTTTGCAAGTGTCAGATCGATGGGGACTTTTCACATTTCATTTATAATGGTATTCCGAACATTCGTATCAGCTCTATGCGAATCAATGTAACCTTACCCCTAATTTTTGAGCTAAATTGACTGGGCAAAAACTTACTTGAATCCAAAAGTGTGATTGTTTTTTGGTTTGTTAGTCCGTCCTCCAATCACGCTGCAACCGAAAAACGGACTAACGTGATTTTTTGCACGGGTCTACTCGTAGTTGACCTGCAGAAGGCTGGAGAGTCACCGGCTACTTTACATCCCGGGAAAATCGAAAATTTCCCGATTCAAAGATTTCTACGTGTTTTAAACTTAGTTTTAATTTGGAAAAAAAGAATACCCGGCTGAGTTTGTTGTGGGCTCTTCTCAGACCTGGACGCGTTTGGAACCCTCGTAGCTTTAGTTTTAAAAGTTTCCTTACGTAATTAATTATCACCACTATATCATCTTACGAACCTAACTATTCTGACTATCAAAAGGTACCTACTTTGAATAAATGATTTCGAGTTTGAGTTGAAGTCAAAATAAGGCTTCCTTCAAAACAAACATTTGGCATTTCAGTTTGAACAGCGAGCTGGCACGCTTAGAATATTTATAGTGAGCGCCTAAGCGTGGGCTTTTATTTAAGCTCGCAATAAAATAGCTTAAACAGCTGGAGCGGCGCCAAGCGCGAGCGAAGAAGTGCTCGCCTAATGCCCACGACCATCTACGACGATGTGCTGTGCATACTGCCTTACGTTGCAAGTTAAACTACTTTCATAGTACTTACTTTTTAGTGTTTAACCCCCCGTCCACACACTGCTCTACTCGCGCAATTAACGCGAAACTGTGGCAGTGTGCGCGCTATTGCATTACTTACCCACAAAATAGGGAGCGATGGGCGTGAACGAGGAACACGCGAGTTCTTACTCGCGTGTTATATTTTTAGAATATAGATTTTCTCATATCCTTGGTCCTAGAAAGACCCATTATATGGGATCATGTTGCTGCGACGCTCTTGCGCCGCGATATCGTGCGTCGTCGCAACGCAGGTGTGGCATACAATGTGCTGTTTCGTTGCGACGACGCGACGCAACGCAGCGCAACGCACTAATGGGGCCTCGCTCTAACGCGGCCACACTACGTCTCTGCCTCCGTTCCTCGCTCCTTCCCATGCCACACGGGCAGTGTGTGGACGGGGGGTAAAGTATTGTGAGTGATTTCCATTCTATACCTCGATCGCGCTAAGTTTGCACCTCGCTGGAATGCGGCGCCTCTCCCACTTCCCTGCTCACCTCCCCGCGGTCGTCTTGTCGTGTCAGTACGGTTCGCATACCGTACCTTAACGTCAGTGTGACGTAATCGACGCGAGGTGCAAACTTAGCTTGACCGAGTAGTAAATAGGTATAGATGCTCCCGGTTGTACTCACGCGATTAGTCGACGTAAGCCCGACTAGTTTTGAATTCGAATCCATCGCGGTCCTTTTTAATGCTGCGGCTACATTACCAGCCATTAACGCGTTTTTCAACGGCATTTCCCGTTAACCGTAGTTGTAGCCATGATCAACGCGATAATTTGATCAACGGCATTCACATTGCTGCTTGGCGTTAGATGATTTTCCATCTATCTCCATCCAAAATCCATCTTATCTAAATCCATGCAAAAATCACGTTGATCCGTTGTCAACCAATGACTTCTACGCATCTTCTACGTATGCTTCAACGCGGCGCGATTGAGGGACAAATGAAAATATAAACACACTATCGCATTTATAAAACTAAATAGTAGTATCACAGTTAAGGCTGTGGTAGTATGTATTTATTTCCTCGAATTACACACGAAGTAGGTAGGTACCTACGGAAGAACCACTGGCACTCTTATAGTATTACATTTAATCTATATAAATAAATAATTACGTAAAAGTAAAAACGAGTTAAGTACTTATTACATACATACATACACTACATATTGTTATATGGACTGTTTAGGTATATTGGAAAGTAAAGAAAAATCAAAATCGCATTTTCGTAGCAATTAGCCCGCATTACAATGGCTAATAGCCGTAATAGCCCGTCGCACTGCACTTAGTTACGAGCGCACCACACTACACATCACACTACACTAAACACTAAACTACACGCCCACCCTGACACCTAACACTAAGCCTGACACGATATTCGTGCTTGTCACTTTTGGAACACGAAAACACGTAATTATTTCAAACTTTGTACTGCTTTCTTTCTAATGCCTATTTTCTTGTGCTGTTGTGATATTTGCACAAAAATATATTGCAGTGCAACGTACGAGGTCAAATAAAATGAAGTATGTAAGTTTTAAACCACCAGGTGTACATCTTGAAATTTTGAATACTTTCCTAGTAACACAGACTACACTAAGATCTTTTTGAGAAATATTGGATGGAAGCAGGTGTTATTTTGCGGAAGTCCAGAAACCACATGCTTTATTTGCTATTACCTATCCGCCAAAACAGAACATTCTGTACGGGACAACGTACAGTATGCGATATAATATGCACTGTCCGCCCTGCCACTACTAAAGAAGCAGGAAAAGCAAGCATTATCCACCACCAACACCGTACCATACAGATTTATAGAAACTCCATCCGAGTGAAACCAGTTGGGTCAGCTAGTCAAACATTAACTAGTCAGTAGTTAATAGGCTGTGATTATAATATATTTGTGCTTATTAAATATTCATGTAGTAATTGCCAGTGGCGGCCTAACAACGCGCGCCAACGCTCGACACCTCACGACCGCTGCACGACAAGTAAATTGAAATTCGCCACACTTATTCACACGTAAGTCTTAATGACTTATAGCTCGGCAGAGGAGGTGAAAATCCCAAATTTGATCCCTATTTGCAGTTATGGGACTAGGCACTAGAAACTATACAGGGGTAACCAGAACGCTAGCAAAAACTTAGCGTTATCATTATACTACCTTAACACAATCCAATGCTAATAACCATTTGCCTTATCTTGTAGTTTTAGTGATTTAGTTTTTTCAAATACGCATTGTATAGCGTGCAAAACTCGGGTCAATGCCCCTCCAATGATGCGGCACTGACTTCGAGTGGCCTATTTACAGATTCATTGACCTCTAGCGTCACACAGATGTTTTATTTGCAAATATATTGTGAACTTATAAAAAATACAGGATTTTTAATTTTATTTTTTCGTGATTTTTTTAAATGGTATCTTATCAGTAATCATCGTTTTTAATTTAATTTTTTCGTAATCATCACTGTCTTCAAGGACTCTATTGCTAACGGCTCAGGGATTCAGCGGCGCAAAACTGTGGCGTGTGGTAGCCCATACAAGAGACCTATGTCCAGCTGTGGACGTTTATCGGTTGTTCATGATGATGACGATGATTGCTAACTACTGATGAGCTATCGCCTAGCACTATCACAGAATACAACTGTGAATTTGTAATAAAATTGGCTCAGGAAAAGCTACCAAGTGCTGCAAACCCATTTCATATTTCACTGTCATCAATAAACTTTTTATAAATCTCTACATTTCTCTATGTATACGAAAAATTGTTACGATAACAATTTTATTAAAACACAAAGAACGGTCAACATTAATTTAAAAGTTTATATAACCTATAGTTAGCCTATAGTATAGTATAGTGCAACTACGGACGTATTAATTTGGTTGAGCGAGCTCGGAAATTTTGGGATTAAGCTGGGACAAAGTAGAGCGATGATTGCAATGCTGGTTTTTCACAGTGGGTGGAAAAACGAGCATCAAAACTGAAGGTTATATCATGTATATGCCACACACAATTTGAATTTGGAACTTGCAACTGACGGTCAATAAGACATGTTAAACAATGATACTTAGATATTTTTTATATAAAGTGTCTATAAATTAATTAGCATTGAGTTAACAGGGCTCTCTCCGTCACTCGTTTCCACTCGTTTCATACAATCGTAGTTCCAATTTCATTTGAATATTAAGCAAGCAAAGTCCATGAAATTTTGCAGACATATTCTAGAAACTAATATCTGTGTCTGTGGTGTTTTAGATTTTTCTAAAAATATGTAGTTTTAAAATTACAGGGGCTCCAAGATTTGTATGAAAATTTTAAGACCGCGTAACTTTGAAACCGAATATTTTAACAGAAATCTGGAAAACCACAGACATAGATATTAGTTTCTAGAATATGTCTGCAAAATTTCATGGACTTAGGTTGCTTGATATTCAAATGAAATTGGAACTACGATTGTATGAAACGAGTGGAATCGAGTGACGGAGAGAGCCCTCTTATCAGGGCACTTCATGCAACCACTGCACGAGTGGGTATAGGTACGATTGGTCCCTGTCATGTATGTTTGTATGTATATGCTTTATTGCACCACAAAACACAAATTACAGGTTACAAAAAGGCACAAAAAGGCGGTCTTATCGCTAAATAGCAATCTCTTCCAGATAACCTAAACACTAGGGAGAAAACAAAGAAATGGACAATGAGAGGTGGTGTATACTAATTAACCTAAATACTAATAGCTTAATAAACTAAACCATATAATAATATTAACATATTAATACACAAAATAAGTATAATAGACATACATAAAACTACACAGGTATATCATGTACATATAGATAGATATAGATTTGAATAATAAACTATGTCGTTACTGATGATAGCAAAGAGACAGGTAAATATAGTACATATTATACTAATCTATGGGTAATGATCTTTGACATCTTCAGTACATGCTTGCGTCTGCTGCCTCGTTGCTTGGATGCCTGTCGTGTCCTTTGATGAACTGAACTTGTGAATCCGTGGGAAGTCAGCCTAACATCAGAGCGTTGATTGTAACGAGTTTGCAACTACGTGGCGGACGCTCCTGCAGTAGACACGTTCGCGTAATGGTTTATCCATATAAATATAATTCCTGATATGATTCGCATTATACTGAATCAATAACATTAATATTTCGCTCATGACCTACTGTTTTAATTAATGACATTTTATTGTTATTGTGTAAATAAAAAATTGTGATGCCGCACTGCGTATTTTAATTTTAAAATTATTTTAAACTAAACGTTACCCGCGACTACACGTGGATATAGGTTTTTAAGCCCGTGGGAACTCTTTAACTTTCCGGTATAAAATGTAATCTAGTAATCTACGTCACTTTCCAGGTCTTCAACTAGGTATCTCCATGCAAAAAATCTGCTCAATCCGTTGCTTCACTGCGGCGTGATTGAAAGACAAACCAATAAACTAACAAAACAAACCCACTGTCGAAATTATAATATGGGTAGTGAATAAAATAGTAGTTTCGCTAAAGTTACTCCTGTGGCTAAAGCCGAGTCAATTATAAATATAGAAAAAAAATGTTATTTAAACCGTAGACGCACTACTTTCGTTATTTGTAGAGTCAGGCAATTTCAAATAGATATACGAATAAATAAAGTCACATATTCTTCACCTTGATTCTTAGGTAACAATAATTAAGTTTCATTCAAGGTAATAATAATTCAATTTGGTTCAAGTGCGTCAATTTATGAGTTTAATTTTTTTTCCAAATTGACCTACCCGGGACTTTCAGCTAAGCTTTTATTATCAGCTATGAAAATATGGAGGTTTCATTCTGAATGCGTATACTTTTTCCCATTATTCTCAATGATTTAGGAGCGCAATACACGAAAAGTTGAACAAAGCGACGGAAGGGCTGTGAAGGAATAAATTGTCGGTTTCACGGCCGCCCTGTTTTACTGTTCACACATAAACCTCCCATTGTGGAGTCGAGGGGTCCGAGGATAGATCTGAAATACTGTCCCGGCCTGCTGTGTAGCCTAGCCACTAGCGGATAAGACTTCGGTCTCTTATTCGGGGGGGTCCAGGGTACGAGATCCTGGCATTCCCAATGATTTTATTTGTCTACCAAATTAGAATGATTTCTTATCATATAGGGGATATAAGCTAACCCTGTACCAAATTTCGTCAGAATCAGTTAAAATGTTGGGCTGTGAAAAGGTAGCAGACAGACAGACACACTTTCACATTAATTATAATTTTAGTATGGATTTGGTATAGAGGAGCTTGCCTCCCGGAAAAGCAAAAAGTTCACTGTTTAGATATATTTAAATTGGGTTTCGTGATGTTATTACCCAAAATTAAAGCGACCGTACCAAAGACCATAATAGGTACTTATTTCACTAACGTTTGGGAGAAATTAAACGCAAACCAAACATCATGGCCGACACGCACTCTTGTACAAATTGGGACTTGGTGTAAACTTTACAAAATTCGTTAATAATGACCGAGTCGTGCACGACATTCCACCTGCTCTCATTCCCACAGAATCTTGTTATTCTCTCTATGGACACAAGTGTAAATTAAAATTTATAACACCCCCGACAAATGAAGGTTACAGTAACTAGAAAAGAGCTAATAACTTTCAAACGGCTGAACCGATTTTCTTGAATTATAGCTAAGAACACTCTCGATGAAGCCACATTTCAAACAAAAAAAACTAAATTAAAATCGGTCCATTAGTTTAGGAGCTACGATGCCACAGACAGATACACAGATACACATGTCAAACTTATAACACCCCTCTTTTTGGGTCTGACGATTTCTCTCTGTATAGTATCTGCATCTTTTTCTTTTCAATATTGCTAAAAAAGGACGAACAATAGTCTCTACTGTCTCGTCTGTTTGACAGTTCTAAATTAAATTAAGTTTTTGTGTCCCTTTCTTATTACATTGCTAAGAAAAAGATGCGAGTACCGCGCCGCCTAAACCTCTCTCTGCGACTTGTATGATGTCGTCTATTCACCCAGTGAGGGGGTCTTCCAACACTGCGCTTTCCAGTGCGAGGTTCCTATCTATCGATTTTTCGAATTATGTGCTCTGCTGATTGCCACTTCGGCCTTGAGGCCCATAAAGCGCCAGCGACCATGTCTCGGATCCTGACGTCATCACTGGCAATACGTACGAAGACTTTTGTGTCCATTAGATAGCACTAATCTCAAAAAGTAATTTCTCAAGAGCGAATACTTATCTTGATCTAAAATCTTAATAGCGTCTTAAATCAAAACAGCCATAATTTTCTAAATAACTTTTGAATAAAAGAGATTACAAACGACTTTCGAAGTCGAATATCAATCATTGTTGATTCTTCGAAATTGGAGCAGACTTTAAAAACTTCGACAGAACTTTCTCCCTTATAGAAGAAATTCAATTTCATTTTAGTATATTTATCAGAATTTGATTTTCCTTTTAAATATGATATAGAGTAGGTACCTACTTTGATTTGTTTATTTAAAGAAAGAAAGAAAGAAAACTTTTTTTATTAGGTCACTGTAACACTACATTGCATCTTAAAACTAATCGAGTTATACTACATAATATTATACTTATGAGCTAAAATGTACTAAAATGAATGTGTCACATGTGACCAAACATAGGTCTCCCACTCAGCATAATGCTGCAGCAAGCTGCAGCGCTGGTTTTCAGTGGGAGCCTAAAAAAGTGAGGTCACGGACCATGAGATACTTAAATACAAATAATTTAGTTTCGACAATATGTAAAATAAAGCAAGGATTAAACAAAACACTTAAAACAAAACAAAAAGACTAGCAATATGAAAATTATTAAATAATTATTAAAAAATTAAAACACGAGAAGAGGCAGGTATACAGGTATTATCCGGGCAAGTAAGAAAAATAATGAAAGTAATCTAATAACAATTTATAATTAATGTGCGGCTTATGTGCTGTAACGATGCTATGCCGATCCAAATAGTAAAGCAAATATTTAATATAATAATTAATTTTAAGTTGTAATTTTTTGTTGCAAAAGAAGATATGTTTTTAGTTTAGTTTTAAAAATTCCAAGGGACATAGGCAATTTTAATGGTGGTGGTAAATCGTTCCAGCACTTAGTGGCCGCAAATTTAAAACTTCCCTTAAATGCTGCTGTTTTATGCTTTGGTGTAGACAGTAGGAGATAGGAATTACGTGTAATACGTGCTGACTTATCACCAAACCACATTAGTTTTTTACGCAGGTATTCTGGAATTCCGTGCTTAAGTACCCCAAACAGTAGAGTAGCAAGGTGTAACTTCCTACGTGCTTCCATCTTCAGGAGATTTGCCTCGTTAATGTAGGAAGTGACATGCGTGCGTGGTGGGATATTAAAGCAAAACCTAGCACAGGCGTTTTGGACGCGTTGAATAACCTTTTTAGTCCTACTTAATAGACGAGGCCCATATACTGTGTCAGCATAATTTAGTCTTGACAGAACGAGTGATTCGCATAACCGTATTCTTAGCTTTAAACTAATATAGGGCCTCATTTTATAAAGCAGCTTAAGGCGATATAAGCTATTGCGGACGGCGTTAAGGATGTGAGTCTCAAAGTGCAGTGCGGTGTCAAAGACCACTCCCAAATTTCGTGCTTCCTCTATCTTTTCAATGATATTATTATTGATTTTTATTGTGGGATTAAGCACGTTTAATTTAGCAACAACACTTTTGGAGCCCAACATCATACATTGTGATTTACTAGGATTTAGTACCAAGCAGTTCCTTTTTGACCATAAATGTATTTGCTCTAGATCAGAGTTAATTTTTGATTCAGCTGCCGCTGTGTCCAGGGGATCAAAAGAGATGTACAGTTGTGTATCATCAGCATAAAGATGGTATAGGCAATGTTTAATGCAACTTTTAATGTCAGCAGTATAAATTGCAAACAGCAGTGGTCCAAGAATAGATCCTTGAGGAACTCCTCTGATCACAGGAGATGGGTCTGAGGTTGAGATTGTGCTGTCGTTGTTCGTGACTTCAACAAACTGCGCTCTATCACTTAGGTAGCTATCAAACCATTTCACCGTTAAGATGTCAAACCCATAGTACGACAGCTTGGACAGAAGAAGAGTTGTATTTAGGGAATCAAAAGCTCTTGAGAAGTCTAAAAGAACAAGCAAAGTACCCTTACCCTGATCCTGTGCCGTCAAGATATCATCTACCACGGTTGCAAGAGCGGTAGTTGTGCTATGTCCTTTTCTAAAACCTGACTGAAAAGTTGGTAGTATCTTATTTTCTTCCACGTAATTTGTTACCTGATGAGCCACAACCTTTTCTAAAATTTTTGAGATGCAAGGCAGAATACTGATGGGTCTCAAGTCTTTAAAATTGAGGGGATTATTACATTTTGGCAATGGTTTTATTTTAGCAACTTTCCACGCATCAGGAAATGTAGACGTAGATATAGATTTATTAACTATCGCGGTGATAACTGGTAATGTTTGAGGCAAAGTCAGTAATAGCATTTGAAGAGATATGTCGTCTACACCCTGTGCATTTGACTTTAGATTCTGTATAATCTTGGCAATGATAATTTCATCCACTGGATGCAGCGTAAACTGGCCATCTCCATACCGGTGATATTCATAATAAGACAGATCCGACAAAGCTACTGCTTTATCGCCTGGTACGTCAAGAAAATGTTTGTTAATTATGTTGGGATCATTTAACATCGCTGGCAATTCTTTCGATTTTTTCTTGTCCGTTATCAAAGATGATTTTTTTAGATTTCGCCACAATATAGTTGGAGAATTGATGTAGGCATTGATGTATGTTTCATAAAACGCTTTTTTTTCAGATTCCAAAGCATGTTTAACCAGAATTTTCATGTCTTTGTAATATTTTTTATGCGATTCAATCCCAGTGGTCTTAGCCCGATGATGACTTTGATTTCTGAGTTTTATCATAAATTTTACAACATCAGTAATCCATGGATGTTGCTCTTTCAACATCACTTTTTTTAAAGGCGCATGCAAATTAAATAAATCTAAAATTATTCTATTAAATTCTAATACTATATCATTTACATTATTAGTGCTATTTACAAAATTCCACGAGATGTTATTTAAATCTCTGTTAAAATTTTCAATATTTATATTTTTTAAGGGTCTAATACTAATCCAGCGCGGTGGGAGGTTGTCTTTTTTTAAATTAAGAGTGGATGAAACTATCGCATGGTTTCCAAGTTCTGGTATGTGAGTAACTTTAACGTCATGTATACGTGAGTCAGTACAGATCACATCAATAAGTGTGCTGCTTTGATCTGTGAAGTGTGTTGGCTCAGTAACTAGCTGTGTAAGATTTGTGTAGTGTAGGAATTCATGAAACAGTTTTGTCTTACTGTCTTCTATTTTTAGTAAATTAATATTGAAGTCGCCTAATAGAATCACACAATTACCAATTTACAAGATAATTCTCGCCAATTTCATCCGTCCTTTTAAAAACCCATTGGAATTCTTTATTTTCCGGGACAAAAAGTAGTTTGAATCAATCTCCAGGATACAAGCTGTACCAAATACATAGATGTTGCTCGCAACTTCGTCCACGTGGATTAAGGTCTTTAAATTTCCTACGGGAACTTTGATTTTCCGAGGCAATAATCATGATAAAGGGGATACATATTTACTTATTGGGTAATAGCTCTATACAAGTATGTTATTTCAATCTAAGGAGCTATGGTCTCAGAAAGGCGTCATGTAAACTCAGAACTATGAAAGTCTTACTATAAGAGTCTCCATACGTTATAGAGAATATATTGGTAACTAGGGGATGCCCGCGGCTTCGCCCGCGTAGATTTCGATTTTTTTAGATCCCATGGGAACTCTTTGATTTTCCGGGATAAAAAGTACCCTATGTCCTTCCCCGGAATGTATTCCAAGTCTGTACCAAATTTCATTAAAATCGGTTCAGCGGTTGGGCCGTGAAAACGTAGCAGACAGACAGACAGACAGACAGACAGACAGACACACTTTCGCATTTATAATATTAGTATGGATAGATAGAGACAGTAAATACCTATATTATTGAACGTTTTATGTAATTTCCCTTGAGGCGTAAGTTTCCCTCGAACAAAACACAAATCTAACAATATTACTTATATTTTACTATTACTTTAGCATAGATAACAATAATATTAGAATTTGAAGCGACTTTATTATTCTAGAGTTCATCAATTCTATTTTCAGTGATTTTAAATATATTATTTCAGCTCAAAAACTTTTCGACCTAGTTTCTCTCTAACCTTATTATCGAACCGCGAGGCACCCCTACGTGTACTAGTGTGCGACAGGATGAGATGGCAACCGGGGTGGTGACGCCTCGAAATTTTTACGTGTTCTCTAAGGCACGGAGGAAAAGGTCAAATTCTGACTTTTAAATTCACTTTTTCAGTTACTGAGCATAATCAATACATAAGTACATAACAGTTCTGCAATCAACAGAAAAGTCTCCCTCTCACTAATTGGCTCGTCAACGCCCAGCCCCAAATCCTTGGACCTAGAAAGCTGAAATTTTGCACAGGTGTCAACAAGGAATGAGGACGCAATTTTTGAAATTCCCACGGGATAGAGAAAGGGAATTTATACTTTTGCCGAGCAATGACGCGGGCGATCGGTAGTCGACCTATGCAACGAGACACACGCCCCTCAATATAGTCGGGTAAATGGGGTAATATTTTCTCCTGTCTGTCGTTTTCATGCAAAATGGCGAGTGCCAGCACTAGGTCCGCACTTCGCACTCGGGGCAATTTGCCGCTAAAAGGTTTTCGGCCGTCGCCGGCTAAAAGCGCCGAAACCTTGTTACTCGCGAAAACATCGACAAAAAACGCCGAGATGAATCGTTATCGATTTGCGTCACGACGCGGTATTTTTTGTATCGCGATACAATAATGGATATATTGGGAAGCCGATAAAAGTACTTTAGAGGCATAAAATATTGATTTGTAAAAGATTACTTCTGAAGCAGTCATAGCCTTAATGGTGACAGGTAGTGGCACTGGCACGCCTGAAAGTTCTCCATAATATTCTCAAAGGTGTGTGAAGACGTCAGCGTGGTAGACTTGTGCTCAGTAGTGGGCCGGCACTGGTCTCCTCTCAGAAAGGCTACGTTGCCCTACTGCAGATCGGCAGACTTCACACAAATTTGAGAACATTATGTACCTACTGTCAGGCTTGCAGGTTTTTTATGATGTTTTCTTTTAAACTCAGAAAAATTAAAAGTGCGTGCCCGGGATCATACCCCCAACCTCCCGAAAAGAAGATCGACATCTTAACCGCTAGGCCCTAGGCAGTGGCATGCAGTTCATAGAGGCAGAAAAACCTTGCTTACCCTACTTGAAATATCTCAATGCTAATTTTTCATAATGTAATCAAGTAATGGGTAATCTTCCCAACTAATTCCTACCCTGGCGTTGAGCCCTGATGTGCACGCCACTGGCCCCAGGGTTATCACCGCCTTTCCTAGTTTATAGAGATTGCTTCAAAACAATGCAGTTGTTCCTAATACCTCGAATTACGATAGTACAAGCACGTCACAGCTTAACAATGAGTATTTGTCATTTATTCCATATTCTATGTCGACTTTTATTGATAAACCATGTGATTCAATAACACATAAGTTGACTTTGTGATTGAAATACTGATAATATGAAAAGCCCGCCTCTGCGCATTGAATATTCTAGTATTTACTATCACGTGTTTACGTCAAAATACGAAAGCCTCCAATCTAAATCCCGAAACAGACATGAAGGCTGTATTTTTACATTTATTCAGCACAAGTAACATCACCGACTTTTCACGTGTAAAACAAAATATTTACAGATTTCATTTTCGGTTTGCTGGATTTTTAACCCCTGACTCAAAAAGAGGGGTGTTATAAGTTTGACGTGTGTATCTGTGTATCAGTCTGTTGCATCGTAGCTCCTAAACGAATGAACCTATTTTAATTTAATTTAATTTTTTTGTTTGAAAGGTGTCTTGATCGAGAGTGTTCTTAGCTATAATCCAAGAAAATCGGTTCAGCCGTTTGAAAATTATCTACTTTTTATATCCGTCCCCGGGATATAAGCTAACCATGTACCAAATTTCGTCAGAACCGGTTAAACTCTTGGGCCGTGAAAAGGTAGCATACAGACAGACAGCCAAACAGACAGCCAGACTGACACACTTTCACATTTGTAATATTAGTATGGATTTAATAGCGAAAATTCGTAAGTCTATGGATTTAACATAATAGTTTGATAACAGTATTAATATAACATACCTGTTTGATAATGGTAATATTATAAGCGCAGTATTATCGCAAATCGCGCCATATTACCGGCACGCGAGCGATTACTATCGCGGACGGATTATCGTGCTATATTGACTAAAATATGGTGTGTTATAATTGCAGGATATATTACCACACGGACCATTATCATTACTTTAGCTGGCTGATAATTACTAGCTTTGGTCTGCGATTTCGTCTGCATAGCCCAAGGGTTGTCCAATTGCCCCAGGATGTGGTTATGTCAAGCTCTGGTAACCAGTTCAAGAATACATTGGACAAACATTTGGAAAACTCGAAGCACTTCTAATAATACAGACGCATCAGCGAAAGCTGTTTAGTCTATTAAAGAGTTAATGTGTAAAGGGTTAATATATGTGACTTTTTCCACCATAACTTCTGGGTGTCTATCCCCTATTCAACCCCAATAGGAATGCCATTTCCAAAATCCTTTCTTTGTAGGCGTCCTCGTCATAAAAGGAACCTACTGTGAAAATTTCAAGTTCCTACCATACCCCTTTCAAGCTATCCCGCTTCTATCTTAGATAGACTGCATCATCACTTATCACCAGATGAGATTGCAGTCACGGACTAACTTGTACATCTGGGGAAAAAATCAAGTTTCTAGGCTTAGGCTATGTGTTGATAGATCAGTCAGTCAGCCAGTTTTTATTTAATGTAATTTTATTCAATAGCTCAACCGGTAAAGGAATGGACTGAAAACCGAAAGGTCGACGGTTCAAACCCCGCCCGTTGCACTATTGTCGTACCTACTCCTAGCACAAGCCTGACGCTTAGTTGGAGAGGAAAGGGGAATATTAGTCATTTAACGTGGCTAATATTCTTTAAAAAAAATGTAGGTATACGTAGATAATGAAGCTAGGACAAACTTTAAAGGCAGTTTTCATAGGAATTTAGATATCTAGGTTAGATACATAAATCGTTTATTAGACTATTAGCAATTTAGCGATGCTATCGTGATAACAGCGCTATTAGACATAAACGTTCAATGCTTTATAATTATGACTATTTACTATACCAATTCCTGTAAAAAACTAATAGGTATTGTCATCATGATCTACCCATCGCCGGCTCACTACTGAGTACGGGTCTCCTCTCAGAATGAGAAGGGTTTGACCACAGTCCACCACGCTGGCCTAGTGCGGATTAGCATACTTTACACACCCTTGAGAACATTATGGAGAACTCTAAGGTAGATATCCAGATGTCCTCACTATATTTTCCTTCACCATTAAAGCAAGTTATATTTAATTTCTTAAGACAGCCCGCTGACAGACAGACTTACAGGTCGTATATCTTACAGATTGTATATCAAATCTTTGAAAAGTTTCTGGCTGGTTCTTCTCGGTAGGAAAGGCATTCCGAACCAGTTGTCGATTCAAAAGTACTTGTAAAAAATTAATTAATATTTTGAATTTTTGAAGTCAGATGGACAGCGGAGGAGGCTTAGCAATAAGGGTCCTGTTTTCACCCTTCAACCCTAAAAGTATTAAAAATCTTAGTTATTAACGTCATTAAAACTCGAAGAGATTCATCCTTAAAATTAAAAGCAAGTATTTACAAATGAAAACATTCAACAAAGTTGATCCCAAAGTATGTTCAGGGCGTTACTTACTAATTAATTAACAGACTAATAACCCTTTGATCGCGTAAGCCGCGGGGTGCGGGGCGGGGGGTGTTGACGAACCTTTCACAAGTTAGAGGGTTGTTAATAATTAGCTTTTCCTCGCGACTTTGTTCGCGTATTTTATAGCCTAAGTAACCTACTAGCTGATGCCCGCGCGTGGATTTAGATTTTTAAGCATCCCGTGGGAACTCTTTGATTTTCCGGGATAAAAAATAGCCAACGCTACTCTCCAGTTATGTAACTATAGGTGTATCCATGCAAAAAATCATGTCGATCTGCCAACAAACCTTTTGCTTTTGTAATATGGGTACAAGGTCACTGTGTAGGGCAGCGGTGAACAAAATCCAGTATAAGCCTTAATGATTGCCAACTTCCGATAGGATATGTTGGAGTCCAACCAGACGGGGCTCACTTGGTCATAATACTTTTGACTCGAGAAACAAACGGGCTTTTACCCTCAGGTTCACGCATGCAAAACTGAGGGTAAAAGCCAGTAAATAATAAATATCGGATCTCTTATCTCAGAGATACAATTGTATACTCTATATTGAATCTAAGTAGTTCTCATTTCTGTAGTACGAATAATACGATACAGTTGAAAAAACGCACCGTTAGGGGACCGCGGGATGGCGCGGGATTACCCGGATCATATCCATTACTGCTCCCTCTTACCTTCGCAACCCGGCATTAGCTTTAAGGAGTTGGTCAAATACAACGCGTGACGGCAGCAACATGCGTTGGCAACGTGGCCAATACGCTAGAACCTCTAGGTCGGTACATTATTTTCATACTGCACAGCACTCCTAGAATCCGCGCTTCAGTCATCGCACGTGTACACCGCACCGTCGCGCTCTATTTATAATAAATACTACTAAAATCGAATATTACTAATATTATTATCCATACTAATATTATAAATGCGAAAGTGTGTCTGTCTGTCTGTCTGCTACGTTTTCACGGCCCAACCGCTGAACCGATTTCAATGAAATTTGGTGCAGACATGGGATACATCCCGGGGAAGGACATAGGCTACTTTTTATCCCGGAAAATCAAAGAGTTCCTATGGGATTTTATAAAAAACCAAAATCCACGCGGGCGAAGCCGCGGGCATCCTCTAGTTAGAAATATTATTAAAATCTATTTTTCGTTTCTGATCTAAAAGGTAAACATTATAATGTAAACGTATTCCATAAACACCTAAGCAACATGGCTATTATAGATAACAACACGAAAACGTGAAACAAGTGCAAACCCAAACTTTAGAGGGCCAGGCAAAGTTTGTCACGTGCGTATTTTCTTTTAGAAGTTGCCCTTTATGTCAAGTAAGGAAAAAGCTAAATATACTGTAAATAAAAAGAAAAGTACTGACTCACTGACTCACTTATCAAGCTTAGCCTAAAGCCCTTGGACCTAGAAAGCTAAAATTTCGCATGGAAATTTCCTTTATAGTGTAGACAAAGTATAAGCTTGGTACTTTGGAAATGCCCGCGGGATAGGAAATAAAGAGAATTCACATCATTATTTTCGCCATCGCTAGTAGACTATGATGTACTGCCGCCGCTACGCGTTATGTTTGCCCAGGCCTTACAAGAAAAGGAATTGGATTCGTTGGTCGCGTAGCAGTGAGTACGGTACATAAGCCGCGGGGATATGTCGCTAAATAGAGGATTTGTGTCTTGCGACATGTTACTCTGGAACACAACAAATTGGATCCCGAATAGAAATAGATAGGTACTTTCTTAATCAATTTAAGTAACACTTCAAGGAAATTTCATCCATCGAAGATAGGTAGGTACAAACTCAGAATAGGTACATCTATACTAATAAATAAAATTGGAGTGTCTGTCTGTAATTTCGAAATAACTACCTCATATTAAGCTCATATGGTTATTTGAACGATACCATAACTGAATCACACGTTTTTAAAATTTTTGTCTGTCTGTCTGTCTGTCTGTCTGTCTGTCTGTCTGTCTGTCTGTCTGTCTGTTTGAAAAGGCTAATCTTTGGAACGGCTGAACCGATTTTGACGGGACTTTCACAGGCAAGTAGAGGATTGACCAGGGCGTAAAATAGGCTACTTTTTTAACCGACTTTTAAAAAGGGAGTTGTGTTTTTCTACCTATGTACACCGAAATCTCCGAGATTTCTGAACCGATTTGCGTCATTTCTTTTTTAATCGATAGAGGAACTTTGCGACATTGTTTCATAAAAAATTTGGAGTCCAACTCCTCAATCCTGATGCTGCAGGGGATCTGACCAATCCACGCGGGCGAAGCTGCGGGCATCAGCTAGTAATAAGTATAGTAGAGTCAATAAAGCAGTAAAATAGCTAATCTTAGGAAGTCCTCAGAAACAGCTCCAATCCTGATGTTCTTTTTTAAAATTTTTGCTTTTTATATACTAGTTTAGTTAGTATAGTTTTTATTATAGCTAGTTTTTATTATAGCTTAGTACTAGTTTAGTTTATCTTTTTGTCCGGCAAAACAAATAATTCCCACGGAATTATACAGACAAACAACAAAGTCACCCTACGAGTACCTATGAGGGTTCCGTTTTTCCTTTTGAGGTACGGAACCCTGAAAAAAACTTAAATCTACGTGGAATAAGCAAAGGATGGGCATTATCTAATCCTGAAAACATAGACATAGACTACTTTATTTAAGTAGTGGAAAATCAATGAGTTTTCATAGGATTTTTAAAAACCTAAATCCACACGGATGAAGTAAAGAAAAATACGTAATATTTCACACTAAATAACTATATTTTCGTTAACCTGCCGCGCCAGAGCCCGTGCTCGAGATTTCCATTCTGTGCGGAAGAGGCGCCGCGCCTCAATATCCGCTCGAGCCTTCATTTCAACTTCACATTCCTCGCTGTTATTACTTCTCCATGCGAGTATTTTAAAAGAGTTTTATATTATATTGTTCCAGATGAACAAGTATATATTTTTCACTAAATAACAGTATTTTTAACCCCCGACCCAAAAAGACGGGTGTTTAATAAGTTTAACGTGTGTATCTGTGTATCTGTCTGTGGCATCGTAGCTCCTAAACTAATGAACCGATTTTAATTTAGTTTTTTTTGTTTGAAAGGTGGCTTGATCGAGAGTGTTCTTAGTTATAATTCAAGAAAATCGGTCCAGCCGTTTGAAAGTTATCAGCTCTCTTTTAGTTACTGTAACCTTCACTCGCCGAGGGCTTCATGAAGTGAGGTTGGGGAAGAGCCTTCATTTTAACTTACTACATTTCTCGCTGTTATTACTTCTCAATACGAGCCTTATCACGGGTTGCTGGTGACCATAGTTTCGCACGCGTAGCCCAAATCCACATTTTCATACTAATATGATAAATGCGAAAGTGTATGTCGTTCTGTTTCACTACTAGCTTTTCACGGTCCATCCGTTAAACCAATTTTGAGGAAACTAGGTAAACATATACATAGTTTGCATCCTACAAAAGGGCATAGGCTAATTTTTTTACCAAAGAGCTCTCACAGGATTTTAGTAAAACTTGTGAGAAATTCCATGTCTTTCACTAAACACTTTAAACAAAGCAATGACAACATCTTGAAACTTTATGCCGCGCAATAAAATAAATAGCTCATCCGGTGCAAGCGGTGGGCTCAGGTGCCTCTGCAGTTTTATCCTTCCACTGCCGCGTTACATCGCACGCTCGAGCCAGAGTGGAAAGTGTGACAAATAAACGCGTCGACAAGTCGTCAGCCGATGACTAACACTGTTGTTAAGCGGTTTGGTTTATCTAATCTTTTAAAAGTATGTATTAAAAATCACAATTCAGTAGAAGCGCTGACTCCCAAATCGGAGGCCGACGACTTATAACCACTAGGCTATCTTTACCTTTTGAATAAAATAAATGCAACATGTTCTTCTCGATTTCGGTCATAATGTACGCAGAAGTAGGTATATTGGACAAAGCAATTCCACCCATAAAAATATTTAGGGGAACATTTACAGGCACATCGGTAAAAACAATTTGCTTCCTCGTTTCTGATTCGAACCGATAGGATCTGGAACGCCCTTCCAACAAAAGTTTTCTCCTCCACCAAGTCCCTTCCAATCAAGAGAAATATGTAGGCATCTTCTACGTAAGCGCGCTCCATCTTAGGCTGCTACATACTTGCCAGCAAGACCGATTGTGGCCAAGCGCTAGTCTGTAAATTAAAGAAAATTAAGTGTGTGCGCAAACACAGATGCAGTCTCTATTCCCTCACTCTCACCATCCGATGGGATGGAAAATGTGGATTAGGTGGCAAGTGCTTAGTGCTCACAATAACTTGAACAACGCGGTAATGCTCGCAATGGGCCGATACCGCATTGCGTCACTTTACTAAGTGAACTAGGACCATCAGATAGATACAATAATCTACTCTTTGAAATGAAATAACGAATTTAATTCATGAAGGACAATTAGTGCAATTTCTAATGAGAAGAGCCGGCAAGAAACTCAGCAGTTGCTCTTTGTATTACAATTTATGATACAAGCAGTTTTCAGCGGCGAACTCAGAATAAACTTGTGATAAAACATGAATCGTTCTTTAGAAAGCAATAATGACATTATGAAGCTATGATAGCCTAGTGGTTAGAACGTCCGCCTCCTAATCGGAGGTCGGGGGTTTGATCCCGGGCACGCACCTCTAACTTTTTAGACTTTTAGAGGGTTATGTAATTAATCAATATCACTTGCTTCAACGGCAAAGAAAAACATTGTGAGGAAACCTGCACACCTGAGAGTTCCCCATATGGTCTTAAAGGTGTGTGAGTCTGCCAATCCGCACTTGTCCAGCGTGGTAGACTACAGCCAAAACTTCTTCTCACTCTGAAAGGAGACCCGTGGTCTGTAGTGAACCGGCGACGGTTAGTTATGCCCACAACTTCGTCCGTGTGGACTAAACTTTCAAACTCCTATTTTACCCCTTTAAAGATGAAATTTTCAAAAATCCCTTTTTAGCGGATGTCTACGTCATAATAGCTATCTGTTTCAATCCAGGGTATAGTCTATTTGCATTCTTTTCACCCAAATCCGTCCAGTAGTTTTTGCGTGAAAGAGGAACAAACATACACACACACAAACTTTCGCCTTTATAATATAAGTGTGATTTGATGTATATAGATAACTGTTTAAAACTCATGCTCGCTAATGATTAAGATAGAAGGAAAGAAGATAATATAAAACGTCATAATAGCTATCTGTTTCAATCCAAGGTATAGTTTATTTGCATTCTTTTCAGCCAAATCCGTCCAGTAGTTTTTGCGTGAAAGAGTAACAAACATACACACATACAAACTTTCACCTTTATAACTCGTGCTCGCTAATGAGTAAGACGGAAGAAAAGAAGATAGAAAATGCACGAGAGAAGTAGGTACATGAGTTACGTCAGTAGTCCAGTGGTAGGAGGTCGGAGTGGTTTATGTCATTGGCAGTTCCCTCACTGCAGAGTCCCGGCTAGATTTCCCCGGAGTCCCAACCTTCCGCACATATTTTGAGCCTGTCAATATGTTGACTACAATTTTTGCTCTGAAGGAAAACGATATTGTTTTTATCCTGATAATATAGGGATGAATCTATTCCGATAGAATGGTCTATTTTTATGCAAACAAACAGGATAGAATAAACATAGGGTTTGAATCGTTTGATCACAGATGGTTTGACAAACAATGCCATTTTCAGGTAAGTGCAATAAGTATGGTTTAGGCTGTTAAATAAAAGGAAACTAAATAAAAAAGCATAGCAGCTAAGCGAAAAACAACTGCATTTTTTATTATTGAAACAACTTTCCAACTTGTTCGGAAATGTACAAAATAAATAAGGTATTTACTACGACGCTCCTAACTTCAGTGAATTTCATAACAAAATAAATTGTACAACTTTTAAAATAGCAATAATTTCGCTTTATAAGTCTTATTTAGGAAGAAAATTATTCCAATTGGTATTACATTTACATAAATGAATAATGAATTTACATAAATGCGAACAAGAAAAGCTTAATTATTTGTCTAAATAATATACAAGAGTAAATTAAAAATTTATAACACCACCGACAAGTGAAGGTTACAGTAACTAGAAAAAAAACTGATTTCTTTTAAATGGCTGAACCGATTTTCTTGAATTATAGCTAAGAACTCTCTCGATCAAGCCACCTTTCAAACAAAAAAAAAAAAATTTAAATCGGTTCATTTGTTTAGGAGCTATAATGCCACAGGCACACAGATACCTACACACGTCAAACTTATAACACCCCTCTTTTTGGTTCGGTGGTTAAAAAGGAAAATCTGACTGACTAATCTATCTAGAACTACTGGACGGATCGGGCTATTTGGCACGCAGATAGCTATTATGACATAGTGTATGTAGTAGGGAGACATTCGCTAAGAAAATAAATTTGAAAATTCAGCCCCTAAGGGGATAAAATAGGGGTTTGATGTGGTCGATCGTAGAAATTCGAGCAAAAATGGCGCAATCAATTCTTTTGAGCGTTACTTAACAAATTGAGAGTTAAGAATTATTTTAAGTACTAAGAATTATTTTGATTTATTTAGTGTATAGATTACTGAACTCTGAAATGGTGCAATTGTTTCACGAAAACCTGCAAAACAATATGTAGCGGGGCGGGCAAGGCGTGCAATGCTTATGGTCGGTCGGATTACGCTAAGCAGTGTTTCTTTATGCGTTGGCCGCGCTCCAGATCCACTTAAAACTGTTTTATTTTAGGCTTAACTCACAGGCAGGGGAAAGGAGTTTTACAATTTATTGTGCTAATAATATTATGTTTGGGAAGCTCAGCATAAATAACGCAATGCACACAAATCCATATACTATCCATTCTAATATCATAAACTAGCTGATGCCCGCGACTTCACCCTTATTGGCTTAGGTTTTTAAAAATCCCGTGGAAACTCTTTGATTTTCCGGGATAAAAAGTAGCTTATGTCACTCGCCAGGTCTTTGTCTATACCGATCTTGAAAAATCACGTCGATAAACCAACAAACAAATTACACTTTCGGATATATACTTAGTAAAGGTAGTGATAGAAACTATAGAACCATATTATTGTGTTAGTATGTTTAGTATGTCCATCGACTATTCTTGGCTGCGGCAAGCCAACTCGTAGGTTTAGTGGAGTGGTGTGCGGGAAGGTAATTGTAACCTAGTTGACCGTAATCCCCTAACGGTCACCGCACGACGGTAAGGTCTAAACACCTTGGATGAGTTATTACCTAATATTTCCAAGTTAAACACACACAATGCGCGTCAGAGTGAATTAGAGTGAGCGAACTGTCGGTTTGTTCCTAATCGATGATATTATGTCAAATATTAGGCTATGGTGACGTAAAATCAAAGAACAAGTGTAAATTAAAAATTTATAACACCCCCGACAAGTCAAGGTTACAGTACTAGTCCAAAGTATCTGAGTTTTCCAAAACATCATTTTCAAATAAATAATCATGTATCTAGGGCAACGTCCATCTTGACAGCTTGAAATTTGTCAATTGACAGAATATTATGAACCTAACGGTTATCTAACATTCTTTTCCACAAGAAAACTAGAAAAGAGCTGATAACTCTTAAACGGCTGAACCAATTTTTTTGGATTATAGCTAAGAACACTCTCGATCAAGCCACCTTTCAAACAAAAAAAACTAAATTAAAATCGGTTCGTTAGTTTAGGCGCTACGGTGCCACAGACAGATACACAGATACACAGACACACAGATACACAGATACACACGTCAAACTTATAACACCCCTCTTTTTGGGTCGGGGGTTAAAAATAGGGCTATTTTAGGCTACCTGCGTCAAATGTACTAAGATTGGACCACCATTCATTTTGACGCCCACCAGTGATATTGACGCTTCGTTTTGTTAGAAGAGAGAGTTTAGAACTATCTTGAACTGTGATTATGGTGACTTAAAATCAAAGGAAAATGGGCTACTTCAGTGCTAAATGGTTACCGCCCTCTGAGTTTTTAGGGTTCCGTAGCCAAATGGCAAAAAACGGAACCCTTATAGATTCGTCATGTCTGTCTGTCGGTCCGTCCGTCCGTCCGTCGGACAAACACAAAAATTTGTACAAAAAAGTAAGATAACTATACCAAGTGCAGTATCATATGAAAGGGCTTTATCTGCATATTCTAAAACAAATTTTTATTTATTTTTACTCAAAATAGCTTTTGATTTATCGTGCCTAATGTCGGAAAATTATCCGAGTACGGAACCCTCAGTGCGCGAGTCTGACTCGCGCTTGGCCGGCTTTTGTCTTTGTCACCTTTATGTATTACGTAACAGACAGAGCCCTATACTAACTTCTCTCCGTTTCGTCAGATTATTTGCTGAATTTCAGGTGGTTTGTTTTCGATTAGAAAATATGAAATAGGAAAGTCATCCATACTCGTCAGCTTTGTCGTAACGAGCTTCGAGCAACAACGAGCCGCCCAAGCACAGTCAACGTGAAAACGCTTTATCGCGGGTTTTTCATCGACATGGCGTTGCGAAAGCCGCGAAAAAGCATTTGTGTAATATACTTATCTACTTATATAGAAATAGAAAAAATTTAGTTGAATTAGAACTTTTACAAGTCTTTTTGAATCGTCAAAAGAATCCAATAGGTATGGTTCGGAATGCCATTCCTACCGAGTGGAATTAGCAAGGGCAGTTGCTCTTTCCAAATCTTCAATTTACATTGCGAAATTAAATGCGAAAGTATTTTTTTGTTGGTTTATTGATTTGACCATCAATCAAGCCACAATAGAGCAATGGATCGACGTGATTTTTTCATGGATATAGTTATAATAGACCTTGATAGTCATACAGGCTACTTTTTACCCTGGAAAATCGAAGAGTTCCCACGGGATTTACAAAACCTATGTCCACACATCACATAGTCCCGCGCATTGCTGGAGCAAGTTAAATTCACGCTTTTATATCATCAGTCTTCACACTAATATTACAAAGGCGAAAGTTTGTTTGTATGTGTGTATGTTTGTTACTATTTCACAGAAAAACTACTGGACGGATTTGGCTGAAATTTGGAATGGTGATAGATTATACCCTGGATTAACACACAGGCTACTTTTAATCCCGGAAAATTTATGAGTTCCCACGGAATTCTTAAAGAACCTATATACACGCGAACGAAGTCGCGAGCATCGGCTAGTATTACATACTTTTTAGGGTTCCGTACCTCAAAAGGAAAAACGGAAACCTTATAAGATCACTTTGTTGTCTGCCTGTCTGTCATTTCATATGAAAGGGCTTTACATCCTAAAACAGGTTTTTATTTATTTTTATGTATAATAGTTTTTGATTTATCGTGCAAAATGTTGGAAAAAATACCCGAGTATGGAACCCTCAGTGCGCGAGTCTGACTTGCACTTGGCCGGTTTTTTGTTTTTGTCTTTGTCATATTGATCGTGCTCGGGCTGTTGGGAAAAACACGCGACTTCGTTTCACGACTGACTGAGCGCCGAACACGACTGAGCACCTCCGATGCATGGCGAAATTGCCTGTCTGTACTTATTTATACCTATCCATAGCCATACGTGGCCATATTAATCCCTCTTGTCACTGGTAAGCTACGGCCATACTTGCGTGTCATGAACGCGGGATGCGGAAGCGTTCACGATGCGAACTTAGATGTACTCACCAACGTGACTAGGTATGGCCTACGGTCTTTTTGAAGGCCTCTCTGGCGCAGTGGTAAGCACTGTATTCTTATTAGTGGGAGGACCCGGGTTCGATTCCCGGCAGAGGTTCGGAATTTTATAATTACTAAATTTCTGGTTTGATCTGGTGGGAGGCTTTGGCCGTGGCTAGTTGTCATCCTACCGGCAAACCCGAGCCGCCAAGCGATTTAGCGTAGTGTAGAAACCTAAGGGGTATGGGTTTAATGAAAAACTGCCATACCCCTTCCAGGTTAGCCCTTAGACTGCATCATCACTTACCATCAGGTGAGATTGCTGTATCTTAACTGTAACTTGTATCCGAATAAAAAAATTAAAAAATATTCTTACGCACCTCCTGTTTGGTTTAATGATGTTTTCCTTCACCGTTAATGCAAGTCATTTTTAATTGCTTATATGCTCATAATTCCGAAAAATTAGAAGTGTGTGTCCGGGATTGAACCCCCCATGCCCTGAGTGGGATGCCAAAGTCTTACCACTAGGCTAGCACCGCTTTCAGCGACAGATCATAATAATAAAGATTACTTATTTAACAACGCTGAAGTTTTTATTATAATTAGGCGTGGCTTAGTTGCTGTAGCCTCTGGCGATTGAGCGAACGTTTTACTTTGATTAAACGCCGACTAAACGCGGATTAAACGTTGATTAAACGCACAAACACCGCGATTAGCCTCGGATCCATCTTCTTGATGTGAAACAATGTTTAATATAAACTATGCTATACTGAAAACTCGCAACTCACTGTTGGAAAATTTGTACCTTTTAATGAAAATTGAAAGGCTAATCTATTAAAAGGAGCCTCAATAGCTCAAAGATCGTGGAGCAGATTGAAATCCATGGACGGACCGAAATGGTAAAAGAAATCGGCCAAGTGCGATTATTTGTTCTCAAACACATTTAAATTTAGTTTTTGTGACGTAACCACGAATTGAGGGTTTTCGGATTTTTTTACTTGTGCTATAGAGCTTCCTATTGCCAAATTCTAGGTCAACGAGAAGTTTTCTTGACAGACACGACAGACGGACAGACAGACAAACAATAAAGAGATCCTAAAGAGTTCAGTTTTTCCTTTTGGGGTATGGAATTCTAAAAAGTAACCCATGAGACACGGATAGGTCCCCCTTTCCCCTCCAACGACGAGGGTATAACAATAGTGTAACAGGTGGTATTTGAACCGCTCATCTTTCGGATGTCAATTGCTCCTTGTTAATCTATTGGGGCTGCTTTCAGAATAAATTCAGATTAGCATTTTCGTTCAAGTTCGGCAAAGAAAATCTTCTAAGACAATATTAACAGCACAGTTTGAAACTGTTTCATCGACTTTGACTACGCAAGGCGGCACCGCCTCGCTGTAAGCGGTTTAAATTCAGATCACTGAGCTTTGATCTCAGCCTCTGTGAGATACAGTCTGCGGAGACAGGGTACACGCCCGCCGGCCAGTACTACTTACCGTACGTTCTAGCTATGAATGAAAAAATCAAACGCGAGCTTTTGGTGAATCACAGGTGCCCAACAAAAAACTATATTACGGTTTTAAAAAACAAAACTGTTTCTCGCGTACCTTCCATTTGCAATTGGTTAACGATATACAAAATTATTAGATAGCATAATATATTATTTATACGGTTAGAAACTCCCGAGTTCAATTTTTCAGTAGTGGAAATTTAAAAAACCGGCCAAGTGCGAGTCAGACTTGCGCACTGAGGGTTCCGAACTCGAGTATTTTTTCCAACATTTTGCACGATAAATCAAAAACTATCATAAATAAATTAATAAAAACCTGTTTTAGAATGTACAAGTAAAGGCCTTTCATATGATACCCCACTTGGTATAGTTATCTTACTTTGAAAATTGAAACACATTTTTTTTAATGATGTAACCACAAATTCGCGGTTTTCAGATTTATTCCTGTACTTGTGCTATAAGGCCTACGTACCTACCAAATTTCATGATTCTAGGTCAACGGGAAGTACCTTATAGGTTTCTTGACAGACACGACGGACGGACGGACAGACAGACAAACAGACAGACTGACAACAAAGTGATCCTATAAGGGTTCCGTATTTCCTTTTGAGGTACGGAAAACGGAACTACTTTAAAATACCTTGATAAAAGATGGCGGCTTCAAACCAGCCGTTTTGTTTGGATTTATTCAGTAATAAGAAGTAGGCTAGCTTTAAGTTTTATTATCACATTTTTAGTATACATACTCGTAGATAGAGGATTTTAAAAGATTAGTGCATTTTATTAGTAAAGTAAAACTTGAATAACAATAGGTATAATTGGTTAAACTTTCACATTACTTTTCAACAAAACTTAGTTCTTTAGCTCACTTTATTTCTGACTGAGAGAAATCGGATCCAAACGAGTGACGGAGAGAGCCCTGTTAATCACCATTACTCATTATCTTAAAAATTCAACAATTGTATTTGACAATCAAAAAGGTACAGCGGTACTTATTTTATTATTAACCCAAGAAAATCCTTGCCTTGAATAGAAGTGGTCACGAAACTCAGTAATGGGAAATAGACGCAGAGAGGTAGATTCTCACACAAACGGCTTGATCACTCAAACATCGTCGAGTGAACGAGCGTCAAGTCTCGGAGTGCACTTCACTCCACTTCGCTTCACTCCACTTCACTCCGGAGGGGGCGCGAGAATTCGGTTTGATAGCACTCACTTCCTTAGTATTTTGACCCGAATTGTCTTAATACGACGAATTGTTAGAAATTACTCAAATCATAAACTTCCAAAGTCTTTAGTAACGTTCGTCGTAAAATGATTGTCTATTCAAAATGGTGCGGTAGTCCATGTTCAAACTAATGTTTTTTAACCCCCATACAAAAAGAGGGATGTTATAAGTTTGTCGTGTGTATCTGTGTATCTGTCTATCTGTCTGTGGCATCGTAGCTCCTTAACGAATGAACCGGTTTCAATTTAGTTTTTTTTTGTTAAAAGGTTGCTTGATTGAGAGTGGTCTTAGCTATAATCGAAGAAAATCGGTTCAGCCGTTTCAAAGTGATCATCTCTTTTCTAGTTTTCTTATAGAGGTTTTTCTGTCAGGGTTCTTTAAATTCTGAGTTATTAGAATACTAGGGCAGTTTATCATGATGACTAATAATCCCTTTTCCCTCAACTAAGCGTAAAGCTTGTGGTAGAACTGGTACGACAGTAGTGCAACGGGCAGGGTTTGAACCAGCGACCTTTTAGATTTCAGTCCACTTCTTTAACCATTGAGCTATCGAGGCTCTTCGGCCGCGTGGATTTAGTTTTTGTAAATCCAGTGCTGTAATTTTTCGGACCAAAAAGTAGCTTAATATGTCGTTCTTGGGATGCAAGCTATTTCTGAAATCAATTCCTGGCTACGGGCATGCTTGCCACTATCCAATTAATAGAAGTGGTGAGGAACCTCAGTAAAGTGAAATAGACGCAGAGAGGTAGATCCACTCACACACAAACGGTTTGATCACTCAAACGTCGCCGAGTGAAGGAGCCTCAAGTCTCGGAGTGCACTTCACTCCACTCCAGAGGGCGCTCGAGCTATATTATAATATTTGTTGAAATGGTGAGGTATTTTGGCTGGAATTGCCAAAATTGTTAGTTACACATTAATTACTCAAATCGTAAATTTCTAAAGTCTTTCGTAACATTCTCAAAACTCAAAAACTCAGAACTCAAATCATTTATTCAAAGTAGGTTCTATCGTATTTCTTTTGATGGCCAGAATTGTTAGATTTGTAAGATGATATAGTGGTAATAATTATTAACGTAAACTTGAAACTAACGCTACGAGGGTTCCAAACGCGCTCCAGGTCTGAGAAGAGCCCACAACAAACTCAGCCGGGTATTGTTTTTATTATCACCATTTAACAATATCACATTAGAATTCAACTCATTTTCAAGCTTTCTTATCATTTAAATAATTAATTAATCCTTTACATTTTAATTGAATTTTTCAATAACTTTACGATTTATGAAAGCTTTGAACTTGTTGAGATTTTTCCTTGTATATTATGTAATAGGGAATTTAAAAGAAAAGAGAAGAGATAGTATCTAGTATGTGCGAGTAAAATGTGTGTTAATTTATTTAAAGTGACATAATGCGCTTTACACCTTCTAAACTCCCACGCGAATGTGGAAGCTTCCTTCAATAAACATGCAACGCTGCAGTGTAAATAAGGGTTGAAACAAACAGAACGCGTAACGACAGCTCATCCTAACGTAAAATATAGAAGTTATAAGAATCTATATGATTAAAATAAATTTGTCAATCCAATTTCGCCTTGAGCCGCCAACCTCATCGTTTCTCTTTATACTTTTTTGGGCTAATACAAAAGAAAATCTTTTTTTTTTAATTCCTTATTAAGAACACGCTTGACCACAAACCACCGCCACTGCTCAATAATTTGGCCCTGATGAGGTTCCCCTCACCCTAAAATGAGTTTCCTGGTTGCGGTTTTACATCAGTTAGCTCTGGATGTCAATGTAGGAGAACTGTCTGCTGTGCGCCGCAGAGGCATCCATTGTCGTTCATCTTGGGCAGCGATCTATCGCTCCCAAGCGTGATAAACGCGATGATCGCCAATGAGACTTGTTGGACGGCAATGGTGTCCTTCTGTGAGGAGGTGATGGCATTGAAGGAGGCGGCTGAAAGGGAAAGAGAGCTGGATCCCAACGCTCATCCCATACGCCGTAAACGCCAGGGGCAAAGGAGGCGCCAATATGCGCGCTACCTCGTGCCCTAAATGAAGACATAAACACACACAAGGCGTCGGCATCCCATAGGGATGTCCAGTAATGTGGCGGTATCGTTGAGACGGCACAGTGGTATGCAAACTGCGTTCCTGTGTCGTCTCGTCATGACGCAGACGGCCCCGCTGGGTTTTAGTGGGTATTCTGGTTCTGCCAGCGAGTCCCACATACCCCCCCGGAAGCAGCGTGATCAGCTCTGCTTCCGGGAGGGATGCGTAAAAGCATTTCCCAGCGATAAAAAAAAAAAAAAAAAAAAGGAGAACTGTCTGCACATTATACCTTTTTTTTTTTTCGAGAGGGAAATCTTCATAAGATACCCACTCGGGTTATGTGGGATTTGTACCCACTAAAACCCCCTCGGTGGCCCTCCTCAGCACATATTATACCTAGTAACGTATTTTCCAACAGTGCGTAATACGAAAGATTTTCTTACAACCATCACCGAGAAAAGTGAGTAGGTAAGTTATTATCAAAAAGACCACACTGATCCACTCTATCTGGTCGGACCTTAATCCGCTTGCTCTGGATTTTGGATGTAGCGCAGAACAATGTATGTAGCTTCTACTAAGTGAAGGATTGCAGGCTGAGCTCATATTTCGTGCTTAGCTAGACTGCAGTTCGGGCTTTGCGCTATATTTATATTTAAAGAATTCATACTAATATTATACTTAAATGTGAAAGTGTGCCTGTCTGTCTGTCTGCTAGCTTTTCAGGGCCCAAAAGTTTAAGAGATTTTGTTGGTACAGAGTTAGCTTACATTCCGGGGAAGGACATAGGCTACTTTTGATGGCGGAGAAGCAAAGACTTCGACGGGATGGGCGGGATTCTTACAGGCCCATCCGTTTGACAGATACTTATATGATATTTGGTACAGAGGTAGCTTTCCTCTCGGAAATTGACATCGGCAACTTTAAATCCCGGAAAATCAATGAGTACGTACGGGATTTAAAAACTTAATCCGGCTTAAGGCACGGCTTTGCCGGTAGGGTGGTCACTAGCCACGGCCGAAGCCTCCCACCAGACCAGATCAGAAATTTAGAAATTATACAATTCCAAACCCCTGCCGGGAATCGAACCCGGGACCTCCAACTAATAAGGCCACAGCGCTTACCACTGCGACAGGGAGGCCGTCTAAATGTTATCTAGAGGCATGCATCTATTTTTTTTTTTTTTTTTAAAAAGAATATTAGCCATTTTTAATCATGACTAACATTCCCCTTTCCCCTCCAACTAAGCGTTAAGCTTGTGCTAGGAGTGGATACGACAATAGTGCAACGGGTGGGGTTTGAACCGGCGACCTTTCGGATTTCAGTCCGCTCCTATAACCGTTGAGCTATTGAGGCTTGATATGTTCCATAGATATCCCAAAGCTTTTGAGAGCTCGTGAGCATTTTCCCCGGCGGCCGTGCGTTGAATGACGTCATTGCAAGGAGTGTGTGCTGATGTATTTTTGATAGCACAGAGTCCCTGTGCGGCCCCTCAGCTCTTTTATCAACTGCGGATAAAGGAACGCGCGTCTCACTAAACTTGCCTACTATGGCAAGGAAATCTTGGACAGCGAGTGCGTCGCATTTTCACCATGTCATAATACTTGTCTATCTGTTTTCAAGTTAAGAGAAATAACCTTTTTTAGGGTTCAGAACCTAAAAAACGGGCCGGCATGCACCGAGGGTCCACAGTCGTATTTTTCGACATGCGGTAAATCAAAAACTATTTATTACTAGCCGATTCCCGCGACTTCGCCCGCGTGGATTTAGGTTTTTTGAAATCCCGTGGGAACTCTTTGATTTTCCGGGATTAAAAGTAGCCTATGGGCTAATCCAGGATATTATCTATCTCCATTCCAAATTTCAGCCAAATCCGTCCAGTAGTTTTTGCGTGAAGGAGTAACAAACATACACACACACACACACACACACACACACACACACACACACACACACACACACACACATACACACACACACACACATACAAACTTTCGCCTTTATAATATTAGTGTGATGCATAAAAATAAATGGAAATCTGTTTAAGAATGTACAAGTAAAGCCCTTTCATATGAAAACCCCACTCGGTATAGTTATCTCACTTTGAAAATTGAAAATACTAATTATTGTTATTTTTTCATGAACACATTTTAATAATTTTTTTTCGTGATGTAACTACAAATTCACGGTTTTCGGATTTTTTCCTTTACTTGTGCTATAAGACCTACCTGCTGCCAAACATGATTCTAGACCAACGGGGAAACCCTTTAGGTTTTCTTGAAATACAGACAGACAACAAAGTGATCCTATGAGCGTTCCGTTTTTTTTCCTTTTGAGGTACGAAACCCTAATAAGGAACCATTATAGAATCTTTTCTTTGTTTGTGACAGACGACATAATGATTCTATTTGGTTAGGTTTTATCTGTCGTGTCTGTCAATTCAGGGGAATAAAAACCTATCGGGTAGGTGCTTGCCATTGAACAAGAATCATGGGCAGGCAGGTAGGTTTTATAGCACAAGTAAAGGAAAAAACCTGAAAACCGTGAATTTGTCCCTAAGATACTAATAAAATTAAAATGTTTTTGATTAGTTTACATAGTGCTTAAACCATATGTAGATGGCGCTGTCAAAGGGTGCAGATCCGGGTATCTTTAAAACAAGAGTGAATAGGCATCTTCTAGTTAAACGCACAGTTAGGTCACATAGTAGGTATAATAGTGATCTGTACCTACATCATCACTTTCCATCGGGTGTGATTGTGGCCAAGCGTTTGCCTATAATGTTAAAAAAACTTATTCTTTTAGTTTAGAGAAAGACATCAAGATTGATCAATTTTTTTTAATTACTATTTTTTATACATATTATATAACACTTGATTTTAAATGAAATTGCATTTGAACAAGTTACGTGTTATGGTTACGTGTGTTGTGTAATGAACTCTGAAGCAGTTTTTTTAATGGTCATTTAAAATTAGTGGTGTAGGTATACAATACTTTACAATACCTTTATTTTAAACTCTTCGAGCCACTTCAATGATTCAGTTTCTAAATACAACGATAGATGGCGCCGTAAGAACTAACGTCGCGCTTTTATACTCTTTATTCAAATTAATTAATTATAACAAGTCATTAATAGAATTAGTCGAAAAGATTCAGAAGGGCTATTTTTGTAAGGGTACACCTGCGTACTGCAGGTTTCCTTGATATTGATAATAATAAACTTCATTTAAAATTACAATTCTTAGGGATGCACGATTCTAAGGGATTCCTAGGATTGATAGGGATAGTAAAAATAAACTTAATTTAAAATTACAGTTCTTACGGATGCACGGTTTCTTGCGTTAAATCAATTATGAGGGTTCCGTACCCGCAGGATGCCAACGGGAGTCCCGGAAAGCGGGAGCTTAGTTATAGGCCCCCTATTACAAAGCCTCTTTTAATGGTAAAACACAAAAAAAATAGTAACGTGACATTTTTGAAAATTGCAATCACCCACATAATATAGCTGAACTAAAAAAAATCTAAATATTTGGAGTAGTTTAAGATTTTTTTCTATCGAGGAAACGGAACCCTTATGGGTTATAAGTTGTTTTTCCTTTTAAGGTGCGGAGCCCGAAAAAAAACAGTAACGTGAAATTTTTGGAAATTGCAATTACCCACATAATAATAAAATATATAACGGAGGCCGAGGGTGTTATCAGGTTATCGTGGGCATATTTTTCACTTTTTTTATTACTTAGTTGTGGGTAGGCGAACATACAATCGCGAGAAACTGATTACGAGATTTATCGCACACACAAATACACTTGTAGAGTAACTAACAACTAACAACAGTAATTGACACGGTTAACACTTTTTTCCCTTTTCAAACCCATTGTAATAACTAGGCGCACAATGCACACACCACTCTGCGAACTGATGGGTTTGGTGTGGCGCAGCGGTGATAGTTTTCTGACCATACTCTATGGAGCTTCGATAAGAACTGTCCTCAGTCCTGTTGTCCTTAGGACAACGCTTGAACGAACCGTAGAATGATAACCTGCTCCCCGCCACACCAACTCCACCCAGGCTTACCGACAATTGAATGATCGAATGAACTAATATTGAGTTCGCAAACAGATGTCGCTCTACAATTCAGTAGTACAACCATTTCATAACAGATGGTGCTTTAAATAATGGCCACTTTAATGTTAGTCTTCGATATATAGATATCTGGAGCAGTTTTAGAATTTTTTTCTATCGAGGGAAGTGAATGAGTTTCTTTCACTCCATGCAAATGTTGGCACACAAAGTATTTGACGGAAATGGGGCGGGCATTGTGCGCGCTGCGTGTGAAGTGGGTCACCACAGGCGTGCGGGCACATCGCTCCACGAGTCTCACCAGATTCATGACCCTCACGCAATACTCTAATTATTGTAACAGCCAGTGGCGTGGACAAGTTTTGAAGCTACTCTGACTGACAGACAGACAGACAACAAAGTGATCCTATACAAGAAAAAAAGAGTAACGTGACATTTTTGGAAATTGAAACTACCTCCATAATAAAAATAGCTAAACTAAAAAAAAATTGATATTTGGAGCAGTTTTAGAATTTTTTTCTATCGAGGGAAGTGAATGAGTTTCTTTCACTCCATGTAAATGTTGACACACAAAGTATTTGACGGAAATGGGGCGGGCATCGTGCGCGCCGTGTGTGAAGTGGGCCACATCGCTCCACGAGTCTCACCAGATTCATGAGCCTCGCACAATACTCAGGCTAACTATTGTAACAGCCAGTGGCGTGGACAAGTTTTGAAGCTACTCTGACTGACAGACAGACAGACAACAAAGTGATCCTATACAAGAAAAAAAGAGTAAGGTGATATTTTTTGGAAATTGTAACTACCTCCATAATAAAAATAGCTTAGCTAAAAAAATCTAGATATTTGGAGCAGTTTTTAGGGTTCCGTACCCCAAAAGGAAAAACGGAACCCTTATAGGATCACTTTGTTGTCTGTCTGTTTGTCTGTCAAGAAACCTATAGGGTACTTCCCGTTGATCTAGAATCATGAAATATGGTAGGTAGGTAGGTCTTATGGCACAAGTACAGGAATAAATCTGAAAACCGCGAATTTGTGGTTAACATCATTTAAAAAAAATTAAAATGTGTTTCAATTTTCAAAATAAGATAACTATACCAAGTGGGGTATCATAATATATGAAAGGGCTTTACCTGTACATCCTAAAACAGATTTTTATTTGTTTTTATGTATAATAGTTTTGGATTTATCGTGCAAAATGTTGGGAAAAATACCCGAGTACGGAACCCTCAGTGCGCGATCTGACTCGGACTTGGCCAGTTTTTTTTTCTATTGAGTCTATTTCTGTTAGTTGTGGTCGTCACCAGTAACCCAGTGGGTGGCAGCACTTAAAATTAAAACACCTATATAAATTCGCGAAGGATGGTGCCAAAAGGCTGTATTTCCGCGTTGAACAGTCTGGAAGGTACAATATTATGAGGTAGAATTATCCAGACGCAATATTTCACGCTGAGTGGCACTGTATGGATGGAATGTGACCTTTTGCGAGTTAAAATATTCGGATAAAGGGCAATTTTTCACTTATTAACATTTGGCGCACGGCCGCGCGTGGGGATGGTCGCCGGGCGCCATTATTCAGATTTATGAAGATTTACGAGCTGAAAAGAACTCGCGCGTGTCACTAGACATTATCAGGACGTTCTAGTCGATTCGTTTTTAGGGTTCCATACCTCAAAAGAAAAAACGGAACCCTTATAGGATCACTTTGTTGTCTGTCTGTCCGTCCATCCGTCGTGTCTGTCAAGGAAACCTATAGGGTACTTCCCGTTGACCTAGAATCATGAAATTTGGCAGGTAGGTCTTATAGCACAAGTAAAGGAATAAATCTGAAAACCGTGAATTTGCGGTTACATCATAAAAAAATCAGTGTGTTTTATGAACAAATAAATAGTATTTTCATTTTAATTTTTTTTGTGATGTAACAGCAAATTCACGGATTTTCCCTTTTACTTGTGCTATAAGACCTACCTATCTGCCAAAACTTAAAACGACGCGAATGAAGTCGCGGGCGTCTGCTAGTAAGATAATATTATAAGCTTACAAATAAGGATTAGAATATAAAGTAACCTTGATTAATATCCCAGTAACATCGTAAAAGCTCCGCTAATCCTAAAATACCCCCAAACCCCGTCGATCGAGACTTAATAATATTAAAAGGTTTATTTGTGAGTAAAAGTAACTCGTAAATGTTCGAAAGGGAACATAAAAATCCGGCGGATAATGAAATTGTAAGGCACCGCTTCAATTAACTTAATGATCACGTAAGTTTGGAAGTATCTTGGATACCGGCAAAGTCTGTAGTGTGGGCAAAGTCGACATTGCCCGGGGAAAAATAACTTGCCTTTATGGAAAGTTACGTCGAATGCCAAGTTTCAAAGTTTTTGTTACAGGCAAACTTCGCAGGGTATGCAGAGTCAACATTGTCCGGGTTTAAACGACGTTGCACAGTTCCTAGAAAGTTACTTATACTACACACACACACATACACACTCACACACACACACACACACATACACGCACACATACACACACAAATTCATACTATCTATTTTAATGTTAGGTATTATATTAGACCTGTTATTATAGTGGCAAGAACAAATCGATAAAATAATCAAAAAAACCGGTCAAATAAGAGTCGGATTGACACATGAAGGGTTCTGTTTTACCATCGTACAAGAACCACTTTTTAATATTGTTTTATAATCTAACCACAAATTCACAGTTTTCGGATTTTGCCCTTGAAACTGCAATGATTCTATCCATATTTATCATATAGGTTTTGATTGCCTTTGTTTGCTGGCGCGCGTGCGGTGTCTTTTTGGAGTGTTTTTTTTGTTCAAAGTGGCCGGTTTTGTGCCAGCACAGACGAAGATCATACTTATATATGTAGTTTCCCTAACTTGTAAATAACTACAAACTTGACATTGGCTAATCAGAGTAAAGCCAGACGACGCTTCGTATATAATGTAAATTTTTCCCGGGCGTTATTGACATTGTACCGCTGCAGAATTTTCCAGTAACATCTTCATACAGATTTGTCCTTAGGGCCCAGCCAATCATTTCGGAAGAAGCTCTTACTGTTTGAAAATAAGGTGCAAATCGCAATGGCCATTGTAATCAGTTAACCAAGTTGGAACGTCTTAGTTACCTAGTTGTTTTATTGGCTGCAGCTGTCCGTGACACTGCTAATTGCCTCGTGGCACGTTTGACCAAGCCTTTATTGAACTACAGATTAAAAATTAATAACTTATTTTCTATAATAAGCCTGTTTGTTCATAAATCTATTTTCCTATTTTATTTTCACGCTGATGTCCTCAATGGTACAGTGGTGAGTGGTGAACTTGATAAAACCTATGGTCTTATAAGTGGAGTCTTCATCGGAAGTCTTCAGAAACAGCTCCGATTTTGAGGATTTTTCAGTTTTTTTTTAATTTTCATTTTTTTTATATTATTTAATATCAGAAACCTGTTTAAGCGGGGAAGTAATTTTTAATATTTTTAAACCATTGGTATGATATCTATAGGTCCATGATGTCCAGTAAAACGTTACGGTCTCTTTGAGAGGTTGTAAAAAATGAAAAAAAAACCCCGACTTGTATGTATGTATATTATGTAGATATAAAAGAGTTAATGTAGTTCATTAACATTTTTTGGAGCTGGTGCCAATTAGCCGCACGAACTCTCACTCTCTTACTCTTCATATTGTTTGTGTTCATATATCCACATTGGCGCCGCAGCCATGAAGATTAAAAAAATTAGGAAGTTTTATTTTTTTGCGCGATGGTAGAACTCGACTAGACCGATTTTTTTAAATACACAAAATCCCTATAAGTTAGAGGTGCGTGCCCGGGATCGCAATGTCAATCCACAGTAAGTGTTTACTAACTTTAAACTCATTACTCTAGCTGCCATTACTTAGAAAGTACCGGTTCTCACAATGAAACAGTGGTCGAGTGTACTTGACATGTGGAAGCACTAAGCAGGGAACTGGGAACAAAACTTTATCACGATCGGGGAGTTCTTTATTCTCTTGTTGGGAGTTAAAATAAAAGATGGGTTTCCGACGAGTCACACCAAATCGTGTAACAATGCGACATGTAGGGAGTCCATCGAAAATGTTTTCCCATCGAGTCACGCCCACAAACTGTGTGACTCGTTGGGAATTACAATGGATAAAAAGTTGCAACTTGCAGCTATAACAACAAATATTTTTTTTAAATGGCTGCCATGTAAATTTCAAAAAGGTTGGGAACCCTACGTGTGCGAGTCCAACTCGTACTTGACCGGTGTTTTTAGGGTTCCGTACCTCAAAAGGAAAAACGGAACCCTTATAGGATAACTTTGTTGTCTGTTTGTCCGTCTGTCCGTCTGTCGTGTCTGTTAAGAAAACCTTCCCGTTTACCATGAAAAAATAGAATCATGAAATTTGGCAGGTAGGTAGGTCTTACAGCACAAGTAAAGGTAAAATTCCGAAAACCGTGAATTTGTGGTTACATCACAAAAAAATATTAAATGATTTTTAATGTATGATAACCATACCAAATGGGGTATTCATATGAAAGGGTACCTGTAAGTACATTCTAAAACAGAATTTTATTTATTTTTATGCATAATAGTTTTTTATTTATCGTGCAAAAATGTCGGAAAAAATACCCGAGCACGGAACCCTCGGTGCGCGAGTTTGACTCGCACTTGGCTGGTTTTTTGTGTTAGGATTAATATAGGATGTATTATAGGATATTCATTTATTTACGGAACCCTATCTTACACGCACTTGATCAGTTCTTTTAACAGATCTAACCCAACCTACTTCTGTCACGTGGGTCCTCAGTAAAAATTTCCATGGAGTCACGTATGGAGAAACTTTCAAGTTAAGTATATTATGCCGAAGACACGCGCAGTATCTCAGTGAACTATCTCGGGCGGAGGACGAGAGGTTCTAATAATTTATTGACTGCCCTCCGAGGGGGTCTTAAATATGAAACTTTATTTTCTTCGTTAAAACTTCCTCTTAGGGAGAGTCTGCTGTGCTTTGACAAAGTTTTCACTTCACTTCCATCGAGATAATTTAGTTAGTTACACTAAATTAAACGAGTGATTTATTTAGTCCTTGGGTAAAAAGATATTATCTTTTCTTTATATAAAAAAATAGCGCGCAAACAACCAGGTGGGTCACTTGATGTTAAGTGAGTACCGCCGCCTATGAACATTTGCAGCACCAGAGGAACCGCCCGATGCGTTGCCGGCCTTTCAGGAATTTGTTGGTCCGCCCCTTGAATAACCCCATGTTGTAATCTAGTGGGAACACTGCCGATGGGAGTTGATTCCACAGTTTGCATGTGCATGGAAAGAAGGATATGGCACGACGGGCCACCTAAGTAATCATTTACTTTTTCCATGAATAACCACCATTCTGATTCGCGAACGTATTCAACGATGAATGATCAATCCACCGAGCTCATTTCAAATCTATTGCTTCTACATTGCTGCTTCATTGAGTTAAAACGATTTTTCGTAGAAAACCTTCAATGAATTAATAATAGATGTCAAATGAGCCACCCCGCAAATATTTTTAAGTAATTTTATTAGTGACTTCCCTCGTGAAGTGGTGATCAATGTGGATGTAAAAAAAAACTGCGAACACTCGCGTTCACACGAATTTTTTTTGAGATAAAGATTGCTTTAGAGATCAATTTGTATAGAAGTTGGCTTCAATTCACTGCTCTACTTCACTACTAACCATGGGTGACGGTTTCTCAGATTAAGAAGGTACTGAACAGCTAAGTCACAGAATAATATAATAGGTCTAAGGTTTCTTTTAAACTTTGCAGTGGTAGGATATTGATTGAAAGGGGTTCCTATTGTGTGCGTGCAAGGTGTCGGACTGTGCGTAATGTAGGTAAGTAGATGCGAATGATGCATATTGTAATGTAAATACCTATTATTTATTAAACAGAGAAGTTAAGTAATGCTCCGCTACGCTGGTCCAGATCCACAGTTCAAAATTCAGCAATTAAGCTTTTCATATCTTTTATGGGTCTCCGTCGTAGGATTCTCCACGTATATCATCTGAGAACGCTGCAGCTCACAGACTCTAGTCTCTAGAGAGTAACAAGTAACAAAACAAGTGTAGTATGTACAGCTGTACAGCATCGGCGCGGGACTCGTCGGACGAGCAGTTGGTGCTAATTAGTTACCCGATACCTACTCCACTGCCAGGCACTTGTTAGTTGCTTGTTTACTAGGGATGCTAGATAGATACCTATGAGTAGGTAGGTACTAATAGAGGTAAAACACTTGTATATACCTGCTTTACAAGGCTTTTATTTAACTGTTCACATAGTTATTAATTTATGATCATATCAAAAAGATAATCAAAAAGTATCTACCCAGTTTGAATAAATGATTTGAGTTTGAGTTTTTGAGTGGTAGGTAGTCGACGATTTGATGACTCAAATGCATTGTATATAGGTAAGAGATTAAGTATTAAAAACTTGATCTGAAACCTGAACTTTTCTATTCTATTCATTGTCACACCCCTGTCGTTGAGCAAACCGCTGCGGGGATGTGGTCCAATTACTTGTTACTTAAACAATGTTGTGTTGTTCCACCTTGCAGTATCTAACTTCCAACGTCGTTGGTGCCCTGTGCAAATTATCACATGCCACAGTGCACATAATGTATACTTAGTATGTATGGAAGCACTATCATATATATACCCTAAATAGACGGAATGACACACCTCATGTAAACCTTATACCTAGTGGTTTTTCGCTGTGTCAAAAGCAGACTTGCTAAACATTCCCTATTTTGATAGTTAAAAAAAAAACCGGCCAAGTGCGAGTCAGACTCGTGCACCGAGAGTTCCGTACTCGGGTATTTTTTTTGACTTTTTGCACGATAAATCAAATACTATTATGCATAAAAATAAATAAAAATCTGTTTGAGAATTTATAAGTAAAGCCCTTAAAGCAATTTTTTATAGCTTGGCCATAAATCCGCTAAGTGCAGCGATAACCGACCTAGTTGCGCCATATCGCGCGACTACCAGCGCGATTAATCGCGCGAGTTGGCGCCGCGCCAGCCTACTTAGCCTAAAGATTATTATTTCAACTCCAGACGCGGTGGGAAATACTGGCTCACATTATCTTTCAACATCGTGAGGAAACCTGCATGACTAAGAATTCTCCATAATGTTCTCAAAACGTGTGTGAAGTCTGCTAATCTGCACTTGGCAAGCGTGGTTTTTTTTTTATTGAAATACAAGTTAGCCCTTGACTGTAAGCTCACCTGCAAAATATGATCCTAGGTCAACGGAAAGTACCCTATAGGTTTTTTGGACGACACGACAGACAGAGAGAGACAGACAAAGAGACAGACAGAAAGACAGACAGACAGACAGAATGATAGACAACAAAGTGATCCTATAAGGGTTCCGTTTTTCCTTTTGAGGTACGGAACCCTAAAAATGATTGAATCCATTGCTTTTTTCGTGTATTCATAATCATATGAAATCAGTTAATGATGCAGGTGGTAATCATTTAATAATAATTTAATAATTTATTTATTAATCGGACAACTAAAATCCATAGTGGTAATAGTACCAATAGTGGTAACCATGGTAATAGTAGGTATTTATTTCTTTGAGTGTGAGCAATTTAATATATGTAGTAGGTAGATATTTTATGGGATCGAATAAAAAAAAATTATAAAAAAATATTTATTGTTCTTTCTTGTTCTCGGCTTATGACAATGTACAAATTAATAAATGGTTGTGTCGAAATAACAAGTATTTTCCTACCTATCAATTACCATACCTAGTTTTAAATCACAAACTTTTAATAAACAAAAAATATGCTATCTAAATACTACATACTCGTAGTTTAGTTACCTATCTATATTTGACTGTAAACGTTTAGAGACACATTTTAAAATCTATTTTTATACAGGACAATTTAAAAAAGTAGCGAATATTCGCAAAACGTATAATCTTCATAGGTCCATCCAATCAACAGGTCAATTCACAAAATCTATACTAATAAATAAAATTGGAGTGTCTGTCTGTAATTTCGAAATAACTACCTCATATTAAGCTCATATGGTTATTTAAACGATACCATAACTGAATCACACGTTTTTAAAATTTTTGTCTGTCTGTCTGTCTGTCTGTCTGTCTGTCTGTCTGTCTGTTTGAAAAGGCTAATCTTTGGAACGGCTGAACCGATTTTGACGGGACTTTCACAGGCAAGTAGAGGATTGACCAGGGCGTAAAATAGGCTACTTTTTTAACCGACTTTTAAAAAGGGAGTTGTGTTTTTCTACCTATGTACACCGAAATCTCCGAGATTTCTGAACCGATTTGCGTCATTTCTTTTTTAATCGATAGAAGAACTTTGCGACATTGTTTCATAAAAAATTTGGAGTCCAACTCCTCAATCCTGATGCTGCAGGGGATCTGACCAATCCACGCGGGCGAAGCTGCGGGCATCAGCTAGTCATAAATAAATTCAAGGACATGGAATCTTAGTGCGAAAATTTTTCACGAGACATTCCTCATCTGGTGACAGAAAGCTGGCAATTTTTTCCCCCAAAGGATCGACCTGGCTGTCAGGCTCGGAAATGCAGCCAGTATTCTTGGCACCATTCCACACGGGCATGATTTGTATCTATAGTAATTAGATAAGGCTTTAGGTTTTATTGTAACATTTTCAATAATAAAAAATAATAAGAAATCACAAAATTACTGATATTTTTAGTAATAAAGATTCGTTGCCATACGAATATTACTCACAAATGTCTCAATACATGCAGGCTTATACAGCTACTTATTATACTATAATACAACTTTTTCGTACAAATCGTACCTTAAGTATACTTAATAAACTTACAAAACTTATGTAACATCATTTTTGCAAATGTCCATGACCGCAACACGGACCAAAGTTCACGCATCAAAGTTTTCAAAATTCACGTATTTTGTCAAACCAGCAACAGCACGCACGCAACAAACATGCGTAAATTCTTTCATTTCAAAGTTTATACTGACTTGCACACGTATCTTTTAGTATACACAGAAATACACAGTTTCACTTTTTTGTTAATATTTTGATTTAGCACTTATACTAACTAGCACACATTAGCAAAACGATCACAGCAAGTATAGTGTTATATATATGCATGTTTAGTCTGTGTGAGTGACTGGAGAGCGCGCTGGCGTGGCACTCGGCCTCGTCACCAGCTAAGTCCAGCAGTGGGCGCGTGGGACGTGGGCCAGAGCCCGCTACGCACACGCTGCGCCTCGCTGCTTCTCGCGCGCCTCGCGAGCCGCCGCCCACCTCGCTAGTCCAGCGCCTCAGCCAGGAGCCAACCCATGAGGCAGAGCATCCGCAGCGAAGTGGATTGCCAGCCAGCAGAAGACCACCTGCCGAATACATAGAAACTATAGATGCTAATTTATTATAACCAAGTCTGTGACACTATCCAGGATGGATAATATAAATTAGTTCAACATAAGGTACCCTAGCTATATCAATTATGATCCAGGTGACAACCTTATTTTACTATTTATTAATTAGATAGACAGACAATGATAAATTTTCGTAATTTACCTAGTTTTTGACTTGAGAGAAACATACGTATAGAAGGCATATCCATCTTTTCCAAGGAACTTAAAGTATGTAAGGTCATAGCGTAGTTTGGGAATTTAACATAGTTTTACGAAAACAAACATGATTAAACTTTCCGTATGACTAAAAATTAATCACCTTAGGTATCTAGGTACCTATACTAATAAATAAGTTAAATTTATAAACTCGTAACACTAACCTGGCAAAAGTTTAGTCGCAAACCGGTTCCAACCAGTTTGGTTCGGGTAGAGAACTGAAGGCCCGAAGCTAACAAGTCTGTTGTTGGACAGGTCCAACGCTAAATGCGGCACACGTGCCAACGGCCGCAGCAGCCCTGCTGGCAGCGCAGACACGCGCGACCACGACAGTCGCAGCGACAGTGCGCGTTGATGACCCAACGAGGAGAAGGCCGAAGCAGACACGCGTTCCAACGCCGCACCACGCACTTCTACCGCACGAAGCTTCGGTGCGTGCAACCGAAGCAATTGGGTATCCAACCACTCCCGACGTACCTGCACCACTAGTGACTCCAAGTGAGGTATGACTGACACTATTTCCGCTATCGGAACCTCCCTATCCTTCCCTGCAGGTGATTCTAACACGAGCGACCTTAAAGACGCCAACGATCGAAAAACTCGCGGCTCAATCGTCTCTAAATATCGAAGATGCTCCGTCCTTAGATGCAACAATCGATCTAATCCATCAAAACAGCCACGCTGCATTCTTACAATAGGATTCCGTGATACATCGAGTGATATTAAGTAAGGTAGCGCTGCCCACATTGCAGGTCGTAGCAAAGTAAATTTATTGCCAGATATGTCTAGAGCTCGTAAGTTGGAGAGATGTCGAACATCACTCTCGCTGTACGAGGATATGTAGTTGTTGCTTAGCTTGAGCTCAGTTAGGTTTGCGAGGGGAAGATGAGGAGTAGTTTTAAGGCCTGTGCTTTCTAAAGACAAGTGTCGTAGACGTGGAACGTTGTGAAAAAGCTCCTTGAAATTAGTCTTAATTGAGTTATACGAAAGGTCAAGGCGACGTAACCGAGGTAGACCGGCGAGGGTGTTGTCTGATAGAACTGTCAGGGCGTTATGTGAGAGTCCCAGTTCGTGTAAAAATGCGGTGGAATGAAACATAGCCACATCCAGGTACTCGATTTTATTGTGAGATAGCTCGAGACGGCGTAGAGTGAAACCTACTTGTGCGAGTGCACTGCTTGGGAAAAGGGACAAATGATTGTTGCTCAGATCTAAGTACTCTAGCAGAGTATTCTTGAACACATCCCGAGGTAATGCGCGTAGTCTGTTGCTATCTAACCTAAGTAGACGTAATCTGTGCAGACTGTGGAATTGTTCCGCCGACAGCTGCGCGATGTGATTGCTGGACAGGTCCAAGATTTGCAAGGAAGGCATCTCTGAGAACACCCGACGTTTGACCATATTTATGTTATTTTTTTGTAAATTCAGAATATTTAAATTTGGAAGAGTGCTAAATACGAATGTATCGATCAATAGGAGATTGTTGTGAGAAAGAATGATTTGCCTCACGTGCTCTCCGAGCGAGTCAAAAAAATCCCGCGATATAATCTCCAAAAGGTTATGTGATAAATCTAAAATATTTATAGAAACCGTCTTTCCCCCGGAAAGAGTCGTTATTCTATTGTAGCTCACGTTCACCGCAAAATTCATGTCCTTATTTGATACATTTATAAAGCATCTCGTAGAAAATTCTGCTAAATTATTCTCTTGCAAATTCAATACTTCTAATTTCGGCAAATCGACGAACGCCTCATCGGCAACGAGCTCGACGACATTTCCGGCTAAATTTAAATATACCAAGTTCCGTAAATTAGAAAATGCTCGTTCGCTTATATTCTGCATGCGATTGTAGGACAAATCCACGCTTTGTAATTCCGACAACTCCTCGAGAAACTCCGAATTTATTCTGCTTACATAATTGTACGACAGCCTTAATTCCTTCAATTTGTATGAAACGTTCGCTCTGCTCGTTTCGCTCGGAAATTCTATTATTTTATTAAAATCTAAGTTGAGATACTCCAGCGATGGAAAGTTGAGCAAGTCCTCTGAGGAGACTAAATGAATGTTATTGTTGTCTAAATTGAGCCACGTGAGAGCTGCAGAAGACGAGCCGGTGGAAATCTCACCGCTAAACAGCGCCGATGACAGCTCCAGGATCCTCAACTCTGTTAAGTTTGAGAACACACCGGCCTCTACATAGTACAGGTCGTTAAAACTTAACACTAATTCCCTTAAAGGAAGTGGAGGAAAAGATCCTAAATTAAGATGTGCCAGCCTATTCCCACGTAGACTCAGCGTAGTTAACGCTTCAGACCACGCATCGAAGTGGTCAGCTACTACATACGATATCCGATTATACCCCAGATCCAAGTAATTTAGTGATACGGGGTTGAGATTCCGCAAACCACTAGGAAACGTAAGTAGAAAATTCCCAGCGAGAGATAGGGAGTGTAAATTAGGAGGTAACTCTTTGAGATCTTCGAGTTGATTGTATGCTAAAGATAAGTGGCGAAGTTGTTCCAACTCGCGCATACTGTCTGGTAGAGCTGTCAACTCGTTATGATCTAACTCTAACCTCTCCAAGCTCTGCTTGAGAACGTAAACCGTCGCATCTGATAAGTGTTTTAGATTATTGTAAGAAATCGACAGCTTCTCAAGCCGTCCGCAATTTAAGACAAACGAAGGGACACTAGTAAAGTCATTCAAGTCTAATATAAGCTGCTTTAACTGAAGGTTGTGATGGAACTCGAAGTGGAAGTTGTCGCTGAGTTCGTTGTGACTCAAATCGAGGGAGTCTATTTTGGACCGATCGTTTCGACACGTAGAGTTTGAGATTGGTTGGAGCATGTTGTTTCGTAGATGCAGATGCCTCAAGCGTGGAAGGAGAAGCAGCACCTTGCAGGGCAGATCTGTTAGGAGATTATCAGATAGGCGCAGAATTGCAAGCGAAGGAGGCAATGCGGTAGAATGCAGGTGCCTCAACCGGTTTCCATCTAACTCTAGCTGCACCAAATGGCGCAAAGAGGTTAAGGCACCTTCGTGCAGTACGCATATGTGGTTGTTGCTGAGGGACAAGGTGCTCAAAGATTCTGTGAGGCCACCCCAATCCATGTGCGGATCTAATTCGCTTATGTAGTTGCTGAAACAAATAAGAAAAAATATACATTGATAAATTACAGTTACAACGTAGTTGCTAATAGTTATATTGAGTACGTTTTGGCAAGGGTACATCTTCTAGGTAAGCAATCCAACTTAGACCTTATCATCGTATCCCTTAGGCATAATTTTCTTCAAGCACAGGCCTAATTGCAAATAAAAAAAGCCGCAATATTTCGTAGGACTCTCATCAGACACTGCTGACGTACTTTATATAAAATCTTGTACTCTGCTTCGACCATCGATGTAGGCTTCGACTCAATCTGCTCAGCCAATTTTGAGTGTGCGGGAGCAGCTGGATTCAGGCGGTGCAAGACGTGGCATGTGGAAATCCCTACAAGAGGTCTTTATACAGCAGTGAACGTCTATCGGTTGATAATCATGATGATGTTTCCACCACTGGTTTTTCGTTCGTTCCATCCTCTGTCAATATACCCATCCCAATACTCAAGCATCCGTTGGACGCTTTACTCAATAATTACAAAAGAGCCATACTTTTGCAGGTTGAGCCAGTTCAGCACCTTCAGATGTCGCAGCGCCGCGACAGGCACCTCTGTGAACTCGTTGTAGCTAAGGTCCAACGATGCCAGGCTCGCCGTCATCGAGCTGGTCACAAAATTACAATGGTAATTATATCTAGGAAATAAAATGAGAAATTGAAATATAGAGCAGATAAAACTTTTATTGTTAACGTACGGGATGATTTTAAGTACCATGGACGCTGGGGCGTGCCTTGCCTGCGTCGATATGTTGGCAGCATCCCATTTACCGGACACTTGCCAAAACTCAAGAGTCTTCTCAAGCCCTTAAGCGCCGTAAATCATTGCAATCAGCTGTTAGTATCTAACATGGTTATCGGACACAAAAGTTTTTAATTCCAACAGCATGCGTCAGGTGAACGAAGAGCTGGCGATTATTTAACTCAACTGCTAAGACTAGCCATTCAGCAAGGCAAAACCAAATTTTATTCACGCTACAAAGTATTTGAAGAATTTTGCGTCGCATGATATATTTTACTTCACTTACAGGTAAGTTCATTAGATCATTGATAAATCCAGGTAAAACAGAAGGTAGGATTAAGAAAGAATAAAAGTGTCCTCACGCGAAGGCATGTGCGTCGACGTGATGCAGTTTGGAGTCAACGAGCACGAGCGTGCGCAAGGGCCGCGCGTCCAGCGCCGCGTCGCGCAGAGCCGCGAGCCGCGCGCCCGTCACCGCCACGTGCGCCGCGCCCGCCTCTACCACACCACCACACACTAAATAACTGGTTTTAATTACTCAGCTTATGGCAAGGCATATTAATAAACATGACTTCAGAAATCTGTTGTACATCAGTAAAAAAGTATGTTAGGCGATACCTACTATGTACGAGATTTTTTTAGTAAAAAATAGCGAGCAAACGAGCAGGCGGGTCACTTGGTGTTAAGTGATTACCGCCGCCGATTACCGTTGCTGGCCTTTCAGTTTGTTGGTTCGCCCCTTAAATAACCCCATGTTGTCATCTAGTGGGAACACTACCGATGGGAGTTGATTCCACAGTTTGCATGTGCGTGGAAAAAAGGATCTGGCACAACAGTTGATGTGCACCAGATCTCATAGATCACTTAGATTTAAACTAAAGGGTGGATTTAAACTAAAAATAATACCAGTATCAGGAAACCGGTGAAAAGGCACGAAGTCGCAGGCGAAGTGGTCGCCGCGACAGACGCACAGCGGGTTGGCGGCGCAGGCGCGCGCGGCGGGCGCGGCGGCGCGCGGCACCAGCGCGAGCAGCGCCAGCGCGCGCAGCAGCGGCCCGCACTCCGCGTACCGCCAGCCCCACCGCATCGCACTCCTTACCTATACAATAATACAATTCTAGGTCATAAGGCCGCCTTTGCGCACAATTGTTTTTAGTTTCTTTGTTTTGTCTTGATTATTTCATGTTTTGTGTGCAATAAATTTAATTATGCTATTTATTTTTTTATCTATCTAGAACAACCTCTATCTCACTCATCATCATCAGCAAGACTAACCTATCGCCGGTCCACTATTGAGCACAGGTTCAGAACGAGAAAGCGTTAGGCCACAGTCCACCGCGCTGATCAAGTATGGATCGGCAGATAGGTAGACTTCACACACCTATGAGAACATTATGGACAACTCTCAGGCGTGCAAGTTACCTCTATACCTGTAGGTAATGTAAAAATACGTAACTAAAACTACATACTACAAGATAAGGCAAATGGTTATTGGCATTGGATTGTTTTAAGGTAGTTTATAACGCTGTTTTACTACAAGAAGTGACGAACGCTAAATACCAAACCAGGGCGCACTGAAGGGTAACCGCTGCGCACCACAAAATAGCGGAAAGGTTACTCATTAACCTTTTCGTGACACACTATAACGCCTGTTTCTTTAAGCCTAAGACACAGAGTGATAATATTATAACCATCGCAATGACTTCTAATTGGCCGACATTCTCTTATTAGGCATAGGCAACCTGCTTGCTTGAGAGTTCTCCATAATATTCTCAAAGGTGTGTGAATTCTGCCCATGCGTTGATCATGATTCATGTTAATGATGAAGACCTAGTTGGGAAACGACCATGTGGTCCATGTGTGCTCTCCAGTTGACCTTGTACCACGAAATATTCGATGGTCCTCGTAATGTGCCCAATTGTAGCAATATGATGATGAAAACTTTGTGCTATGGATGCTTGTTGCTTTATTACAAAAGTTAAACAAATGACATCGTTATCTAAAATTGTCGTTGTTCAAAATGTGGAACAATCGTCCCGAGAGCGACAACAGAATCAATCTAAGAAGGGTTTTGTTTACAGACTCCACTTAAAGTTTATCGCGCTACCCCGCCGGGGCTTCAATATACGAGGGGGGAGCGTCCCATGGGAGTTATTAGCGGTTTCCAAGCTACATACATGGAATTCTCTTAATTTTCTCTTCGTTGTATAATTTTACAAGTATTCTTGTAACAGTTGAAGCTGTGATAGCCTAGTGGTTAGGACGTCCGCCTTCTAATCGGAGGTCGGGGGTTCGATCCCGGGCACGCACCTCTATTCTTTAGGGATTATATGCGTTTAAAGTAATTAAATATCATTTGCTTGTGAAGGAAAACATCGTGAGGAAATAATGTTCTCAAAGGTATGTAAAGTTGGCAATCCGCATTTGGCCAGCGCGATAGAGTTTATGGCCAAGACTCTTCTCACTGTGAGAGGAGACCCGTGCTCTGTAGTGAGCCGGTGATGGGTTGATCATGATTCTTGTAATATCGAAGTTAAACAACGCTTATTATTATTATTTTCAAAATACTAATTACTCGCGAGACAAGGGAAGACAATGGCTAAGAAAAACATGTTGGCCGCACCACCCTCAACACTGGCACTGAGTCATCATCATTAATATCCTGTAGATGCCCACAGCTGGACATAAATCTTTTGTAGAAACTTGCGCTGCCATCCATCGGTCCCCTACGACTCGTTTGATGTCGTCTTTCCACTTAGTGGGGGGTCTTCCAACGCTGCGCATTCCCGTGCGAGGTCGGCATTCTATCACCTAGGAACCCTAGTGTCTACCGTTTTCTCGAACAATGTTGCCCATTGCCACTTCAACATCGCAACCATTTAGCTACGTCAGTTACGCTGTTCTCCTACGGATCTCCTCATTGCTAACTTAATCACATAGAGAAACTTCAAGCAAAGCTGTCTCTGGAGAGAACTGGCTCTGTAGTTTTTTGTAAACAGACAAATAACCCATGTCTTATGTCTCCTCTTATGTCTTTTGCGCCTAGCTCAATTTCCCAAACGTGCCCGAGGGACACCCAAGAGTCAAGACCCTTGCTTGGTACAATAGGTCCGTATGCCTTGTCTCACAACAAAACACAACACGACCCGAGGGCCTCCGACGTAATAGGTATGTACGTACCCATAAAACAACTTTTCCAGTCAAATGACTTCTATAACATTTTCGCTCGGTTTTTATGAACCGAGGATCTTTGTTTTTATTCATTTATTCAAAAAGGGTGCCTGTCTCTAAAGATAAGGTCTATTTTATGTCGTAAAATTCCCATATTTTTATCGTTTAGGAACAAACGGCCCATAACCTCAAGGAATTAGAAAAAATAAAATAAAGAGTTAGCCATCAATTCGATTTGAACATCCTACTTCCTACTCTAAAAATACAAGTGTAAATTAAAATCGGTTCATTAGTTTAGGAGCTATGATGCCACAGACAGATACACAGATACACACGTTAAACTTATAACACCCCTCTTTTTGGGTCGGGGGCTAATAAAAGGAAAAGCTGACTGACTGACTGATCTACCAACGCACAGCTCAAACTGCTGGACGGATCGCGCTATGTCTTACAGATAGCTATTTATGACGTAGATATCTGCTAAGAAAGGATTTTTGTAAATTCAACCCCTATGGAGGTAAAATAGGGTTCCGAAATTTATGTAGGTAATCCACGCGGACGACGACGCGGGAATAAGCTAGTCACACTAATATTATAAAGGCGAAAGTTTGTATGTGTGTGTGTGTGTATGTGTGTGTGTGTGTGTATGTGTGTGTGTGTGTATGTTTGTTACTCCTTCACGCAAAAACCATTGGACGGATTTGGCTGAAATTCAGAATGGAGATAGATAATACCCTGGATTAGCACATAGGCTACTTTTTATCCCGGAAAACCAAAGAATTCCCACGGGATTTCGAAAAACCTAAATCCACGCGGACGACGTCGCGGGTATAAGCTAGTACAGTATAAAATGTAAGACGTCCCCGCAGGGTTGTCACGATCGTGCGATACGGCAGACGCGCGGTGTCGTGACTGCAGGCGGTAAGCTTGCTGCAAAGGAGGCGTTGCCGTGGCCCGAGCGCGCTTTTGTGTTGCACGATTTATGTTATACGTTACCTCGTTAGTCTAGTGACTAGTGGCTTGCTTATTTGTCTAAATATCATGAGGTCTCGAATTTGAATTCAGCAAGCTATTTTTAACCCCCGACCCAAAAAGAGGGGTGTCATAAGTTTGACGTGTGTATCTGTGAATCTATCTGTCCGTGGCATCGTAGCTCCTAAACGAATGGACCGATTTTAATTTTGTTTTTTTTTTTTTGTTTGAAAGGTGGCTTGATCGAGAGTGTTCTTAGCTATAATCTAAAAAAATTGGTTCAGCCGTTTAAGAGTTATCAGCTCTTTTCTAGTTTTCTTGTAGAAAAGAAGGTTAGATAACCGTTAGGTTCATAATATTATGTTAATAGACAAATGTCAAGCTGTCAAGATGGACGTTGCCTAAATACATAATTATTTATTTGAAAATGATGTTTTGGAAAACTCAGATACTTTGGATCGTCGGGGGTGTTATAAATTTTTAATTTACACTTGTGCTTTATTTTAACTTAACTGTATAATGTCAAATTGCTTCGAACAAATTAATTAGTATGTGTTCCCTTTGAAGTTCTTGTTACCAATGCCAAGTATGCCAAGGAGGTTGGCAAAAATAACCGAAACAGACTGTAAAATATAAAATTTTTCTGAATAACCAAATAAACATTTCCGAAAGGACCATGAAAGGAACCAGCACAATTCGAACAAGCCGACCGAAACTCGGTTACTCTTTTCAAATGGCAACATTTTTCAATCCAAATATCAATCTAACCAATCAGTATAAATGGTGGGTACTATAGATATCTTGTGTTTGAACTTTCAATTAACCTTTTCCTTGCAATGTTTACGGGGAAAATAAAGGAAACAAAGTGAAATCTAGTTAGCAACGTCGATTGTGTTGCTCGCAGTGTTCGGTGCCAGGCACCTTACTTCTCGTGGAACTACTCATATCGCCTTATTGCTAAACGTATATAAATAATTACTGTAGAACAAGAATTCATTTTTAGAGTTCCGTAACCGGAGGGCTTCAACAGGACTCTATTACTACTGTCTGTCTGTCAGCGAGCTGTTTCGTGAACAGTAATAGGTAGAGAGTCGAAATTTTTACAGAGTGTGTGTGTAGGTATTTTCTAATGCCGCTATATGAATCAAAAATAAAAATTTCAGAATGGCCGCCATCTAAAAAAACTACAGGACGTTTCGTGTGCCAACTTGACCGTTTTATTCAGAGTAGATAAAAAGTACCGAGTAGATGATGCCCGTAACTTCATGCACAAAGATTTAGATTTTTTAAATCTTGTAGGAAATATTCCGAGAACAAATTAAAGCAAGTAGTCTATATCCTTCCACGGGATGACGGCTATCTCTATAAGTACCAACTATCCTCAAAACCAGTTTAAAACGAACGGCCTGTTAAATGCTAGACAGACAGACACACTTTCGCATTTATAATATTAAAGTATGAATGTGCGCCGACCCTTAGAATGACCGTGAAATATTGGTACACACATATTATGAGGCTTTTGAAAGTTAGTCGGTATCGATCAAATCGTTCCACAAATAATAGGCAAGCAACAATTTTGGTAGAACGCCACGCACCGCCCGCCCGAAGGTCGCCTGATCAATTATTCATAGTCAGCCGCCCGCAATAGTCCGCCCTACGCCTAGGGTTGCCAACCATACTATAATCGAATTTGAAGACCTCCCTAGCGCAGTGGTAACCGCTGTGGTCTTATTAGTGGGAGGTCCCGGGTTTGATTCCCGGCAGGCGCTTGGAATTTTATAATTTCTACTGATCTGGTTTAGTGGAAGGCTTCGGCCGTGGCTAGTTACCACCCTACGGGCAAAGCCGTAACGCCAATCAAGCATTCCGGTACGATGCCGTGTAGGAACTAAAGGAGTATGGGTTTGATAAAAACTGCCATACCCCTTCCAGGTTAGCCCGCTTCCATCTTAAACTGCATCATCACTTACGACCAGGTGAGATTGCATGTGCGATGTGCGATATTAATGTAATTACTAATACTCCCGGATAAATTTCTCACATCCGCAAATGTTGGCAGCCCTACCTACAGCCGCAGTCTCCAGGTGTGCGGTCAGATTCATAATATATTAAAAAATCTATTAGGTAAAAGTATGCTCCTGGAAAAAGCACATTATACAGTCGAAGATTATGTAAATGATAACAAGTGTAAATTAAAAATTTATAACACCCCGACAAGTGAAGGTTGCACTCTAGTTCACTCTGACTAGGCTATCACCTCTTATAATATCAGAGATGCAGTTTGTCATTGAATAAATAAACACTGAATTAACAACTTAAATTTTACCTTTGTTTAACTTAGCTATAGTCATTTTATTTTTATTTTTATAATGTAATTATGTTTCATATACCTTTTATTTAAGTACCTACTTGTATGTATCTATTATATCTGTTAAGTCTATTGTAATATAAAGTTTACTGGCGCTCTACAAAAATGTTGTGGACGCTAGTTATTGATATACATATCGGTCATGTAATAGTATGTAAGTAGTATATAAAATGTTAAATATGTATATTGTTAGCGTCCCTTAAAAAATAAATAAATAAATAAATAAAAACCCCCGACACAAAAACCTCTATAAGAAAACTAGAAAAGAGCTGATAACTTTCAAACGGCTGAACCGATTTTCTTGGATTATATATTTATTTATTTATTTATTTATTTATTTATTGACGACCAAAACAGATTACAATAATAACTTTAACCTAATTCTTAAATTGCTACATTTTGACCTTATTGCAATCCTATATGGTCGCACAACATGACCATGGTTTTTAAGGCACGCTTAGTTATTACTTAATATTAATAAAGTAAATTTAATATAAACACTTAATACTCGATATATATAATAATATAGCTAAGAACACTCTCGATCCAGCCACCTTTCAAACAAAATAAATTAAGTTAAAATCGGTTCATTAGTTTAGGAGCTACGATGCCACAGACAGATACATAGATACACACGTTAAACTTATAACGCCTCTCTTTTTGGGTCGGGGGTTAAAAACACATATAAAGCAAAACAAAATATATTCAAGTAGGTACAATTTGGCGGCTCAACATAGCTGTAGTTCCTGTTCGCGACAGATCGACATGGCAATCGGGGTGGGGACGCTCCGCACACCCGCACAGCCCGGGGTGCGGGATACCGCGAGTGACGTCGGTGACTCTCATAGTTTGATGGAATGGAAATCCATCATGACCGGAGAGTATAAGTTTTGCCTAAGCAAAATATATGTTCACAGACAAAGTAGATTTCAACTTATATTATTTAGACCAATGATCACACCCATATTATAAATGCAAAGTGTGTTTGTTTGTTGGTTTATCCTTCAATCACGCCGCAACGGATAGGAATTTTTTTTCACATGGATATAAAGACCTGGAGACTGGAGACTGACATAGGGTACTTTATATCCCGGAAAACCAAACAGTTCCCACGGGATTGTAAAAACGTAAATTCACGCGGACGAAGTCGCGAGCATCAGCTAGTTTAGAACAGAATAGAATTTATTCGTTAAAACCGACACATAAACATAGTATTACAAATAATCACGCTTATACAAAACTAAAAAAAAAAATATAAAACCTAAAATATAAAACTTAAAAAATAACTTAACTTATGTGTTACAAGTTAGTAACAATGTTACTATGTGTCGTGCCAACGAAAGGGCCAGTTTAGAATAAAAGAGATACCTTTGTCGCCATGTTGTCTACATTAAGGTCATTACAAAGTAAAAACATAAGGAAAACAAAAGGCACTCAAGAAAAATAATCAAGTTAAGTACCATTTCTTATCTACCGCTGTCGGGACGTCGGTATTACATTGTTACGATCATTAGTTTGATTGTCAACAAACAAACAGACACTCGCCGCTAATAAGAGTTCGCCCCCCACATCCCGCCTCCCTCCACTTAGCCTCCCGCCCTTACGCTCCCACAGACAATACTAATTAATTAAACCATACACAAAATATACAAGATAACCTTGTGGCTAAGACCGGCCGGAAACGTGGTCACTGACAGTTGGCCTCGTCCACAAACTAAAAGCCGCTCAGCGCGCTATGGAACGAACTATGTTGGGTATTACTCAGGGATAAAACCCGAAACAAGCAAGTTAGCAAGCTGAAGTGGCAATGGGCAGGCATGTCTGTCGCAGAAGCGACGGCAAGCGCAGTGTGGGACGACCTCCAGCCCGCTGGTCCGATGACCTGAAGAAGGTGGCGGGGAGCGGGTGGATGAGGAAGGCGGAGGACCGTGTTCGGTGGCGCGCTTTGGAAAGGTCTATGTCCAGCAGTGGACGCATACAGGCTGATGGAATGGAATGAAAATGGAATAAGAACGCCCTCCTAGTCCGAGAGTTTGGAGCTCGATCACAGTTCACGACACTTAGGGAACTTACATCAAAATGTCGAGGCTTCGACGTCACTGGCAGGGCGTCAAATGTAACTTATATTGGACACTAGGTAGCTCTATTTGAGGTTTTCATATAGGTTAGAGCCTCTTTGATTTGACGCCCTCCCCGGCACTGTGGTAAGCGCTGTGGTCTTATTAGTGGGAGGTCCCGGGTTCGATTCCTGACAGGGGTTTCCAATTTTGTAATGTCTGGTCTGGTCTGGTAGGATGCTTCAGCCGTGGCTTGTTACCACCCTACTGACAAAGCCGCGCCGCCAAGCGATTTAGCGTTCCGGTATGATGCCGTGTAGAAACCAAGGGGGGTTTAATAAAAAACTGCCACATCCCTTCTAGGTTAGCTCGCTTCCATCTGAGACTGCATCATCACTTATCACCCGGTGAGATGACAGTCAAGGGCTAGCTTGTATCTGAATAAACATAATAAAAATATATATGCACCTATATGCTAGCTGATGGCCGCGACTTCGTTCACGTGGATATAGGTTTTTAAAAATCCCGTGGGAACTCTTTGATTTTCCGGGATAAAAAGTAGCCTATGTGTTAATCCATGGTATATAAGCTACTTCTATTCTAAATTTCAGCCAAATCTATCCATACATACAAACTTTCGCGTTTATAATATTAGTAGGATATATCGTTTGTTGTATTGAGACAACGATGTCAGCTGACATGCATTGCAGCTTGTATGGTGTCGGGAGCATTGTGTAAACAGAGTGAAACATATCGCGTGCAACAATGCGCCTAGCTGTCACGGCACGTTGGCGCGTTGAACCCATGAAAATGTTATAATATGTAGGTCAACCAAGTCACAGTGCTTGTGATTTTATTCCGTTGTGTCAATACCGCAGATATTTTAAAGAGGCTTGACTTTGCAAGCGTTGGGCTTGCGGACAGGACGCTGTGAAGACAGAATGTACGGCGCTCTGTGGGCAGTTGGCTGGCGTATTTTCTTCCATACAGTCCAAGTTCCATACAGTCGGTTGATAGAGTCTTCTACTCAGATCAATCACATCATAGTCACATAGCGAGGTATTATACCGACTGGCAGAAATCGACGGTAAAACTTATAGTGGGTCAGTCGTTCGGGTATTTATGAAGCTTTTTATGGCCGTAGAGACGGCTCGTTCGCAAACAAGACCGTCCTTTTAATTTACGAGAAGTACCCTATAGGTTTTCTTGACAGACACGACAGACGGACAGACGATAATCAGACAGACAACAAAGTGATCCTATAAGGGTTCCGTTTTTCACAGCCGGTACATTCTGTACTTAAAAAGGAAATCACTCACGATAGTTTAAACTTTTAGCAATGTGATTCCTTGCAATGTTACAATATAAAAGACCATAGTCCAGCTCTGAATGTGGAATACCTATCTCCTTAAGTTTACTTATAGTCCAGTCATTTGGTAGTTTGAGATGGAAAGACTTATCTGGAAAACCTTCTAGATAAGTCCCTTTTTTAGCACCAAATGACTGGACTATATTAGTTACGCACAAGAAGCGCGTGCCGTCGCCGGCGAGGGCCGTGATTACGTGGGCAGGTCTCACGAAACTTGCCCCGAGTCGCGAAAGTCACGTTGCTGCTTGTGGGTTAATTAATATACATTGCCTCATTACACCCGCACCTGTACCTGCCGTACCCCGCACGCACGTACACGGTTAACCTTCTCAAATAATTACGTTTCATTTAAGGTTAAACTACCTCTCGCTCGGGACTTACACGAATTTATAGTCAACAAGTGTAAATTAAAAATTTATAACACCCCCGACTAGTGAAGGTTACAGTAACTAGAAAAGAGCTGATAACTTTCAAACGGCTGAACCGATTTTCTTGGATGATAGCTAAGAACACTGTCGATCAAGCCACCTTTCAAACACAAGAAACTAAATTAAAATCGGTCAATTCGTTTAGGAGCTACGATGCCACAGACAGATACACAGATACACACGTCAAACTTATAACACCACTCTTTTTGGGTCGGGGGTTAAATACTAGATTAATCCTAAAGCATTTTCTTCATTGCTCGTAGCGTCCCGTAGCAGCGTAGACAGCGTAGACCTGACGTAGCGATGCTATTTAGTATTGTAGCTGCTGAGTCAGCTCGGTTTCGCACGGGTGGGCTAACTATTGACTTGACATGAACTTGTGTTGTATATCAACGTTAATTGTATTCTGGAATATTAGTATCTAGCTAATACCCGTGACTTCGTCCGCGTGGATTTAGGTTTTTAAGAAATCCCGTGGGAATTCTTCGATTTTTCGGGATAATTAGTAGCCTATGTGTCTTTAACTATATCCATCCAAAAATCACGTCGATGCGTTGCTCCATTGCGTTTGCGGCGGCGTGATTAAAGGACAAACCAACGATCAAATATGTAGTTCCTAGTTAGACTGGTACTACTAGTCCATTCATCATGAATGAATGAACAATGAAGTAAATTGAACAATTAAAAAGAGCAACCGCCGAGTTGCTTGCTGGTTCTTCTCGGTAGGAACGGCATTCCGAACCAGTGGTAAATTATTTGACGGTTCAAAAGCACTTGTAAAAGTTTATTTGAATAAAAATCTATTCTATTCTATTCTATTCTAATGAATGAATATACTTTTATTGTACACCACAAAATTAATACAGAAAAAAACACATACAAAGCAAAACAAAAATATAGGCGGCCTTATCATCTTCGTCAGACGTCCACCGCTGGACATAGGTACCTATTATGTAAAGAACCCACATGCAGTCTTGGGCCGCGCGCCGCCTGAATTTTTTTCAAAGTCCTTTTAGTATGTTATACATAATATCAAACTTGAGTAAAATCCGCCGAGGTGTAATTTTAATTTCAATCAAAATTGGATAAAAACTATACAAAAAAAAATCTTTCGAAAAAATCCAAAATATTTATAGTAGGTGTACCACTTACAGTTTCACACCGCGTTTCCACAATCACCCCTGAGCACACTCAAAAACATTTTTTTAAGTTCACAAAACTTTTGATCACTCGCATCCGTACACGTAGACTTTGGTACGAAAGTACACAAATTAACCCCAGCAACGGACACATCCACTCCGCTCGGCCGCCGCGCGTTCACTGAAGTCCGAATTGAACTCTGAAATCTACTCTACTCCTGAAATATTGAGCATTCAGCGTTGCAGCTCTGTGCTGAGCGACCGAGCGTCAAACATTGTACTATGCAGCGATACTAGCGCGCTTGCTTCCTTTTAAGCTTTTAAGGATCACGACGACGTAAGTAGTTTTTGAAAACATGAAACTCTATTATAAGTTAATTTTCAGTTCACAAGAAAGTCGTTTGTGGAAGCATAGCCTTTTTGATAAAACTACGTATATATATTAAAAGTAGGTATTCTCATGAAAAAAGCATAACATTGTAAATTGAAAACGCGGAGATTCCTCCTAGTTAATTCAACGATGTAAATGATAAAAGAGCGTGGATTTGATTCGCTCCAGCATGCGCGAGATACATACAGCATAATATCTTCATAGTGTCTACCAATTGAAGTTTTGAAATCAGCAACCACTGCGTTTCTCGATGCTTCTTTCTATTTCAATCCTATGTGTAAGTATGTTTTTACAATTCTGTATTGCTGAATTAAATAAGCACATACAATAAAAACAAAAACCTCATGTAGCTATCTTCCACATTGAAATCATAATATATACCAGGTATAGGTAATAGGCTAAGTTTAGTAAGCTATTATAAAGACCGCGTATGCAAATCTGGGGACTAGATGGGGGGACGTGTAAATGACTAGTAGGAAGGTAACTCTCTTGTTCATTATTCATTAATCATCATTCTACGGTCTAGCCCTAAATGGGTAGAATTTAGTGGTTTGAAAGGACATGGCCGGAACTTGTATGGAACTGTGCCCTGGAAAAAAATATTCATGGTCATCGACAAAATGTAGTCAACTAAGCTTCATAGAGTCACATAACTTAGTTATTAGGCATAAAATTTCTAGCCTTTGTTACATCTGCAAAATTGTAGGTATGAGTGTAGGTAGGTAGGTAGATATGGGCTTCACCTTGTTCTCGTGTTTAGCATAACAGCCGTAATGCGACTCCGCAGAGCACTACACACCACACTTCAAAGTTATTACACTTCCAAAACTCGCGCGCTCACGGAATTTACGTGTTTAGTATGCAAGAGATACCCTGCTTACAGGATTACAGCTGAATATACCTACTAAAGGCACCAGTACACATTGGCCAATATTCGACAAGGTCGGCCAAAGTGTATAATATAACCTCTGTTTGTGAAATGTGCAAAACCATGCAGCAATGTCAGTGATAAACAATAATTTATTCCAAGGCCTAGGTATTGCCTACTAAAAATCAATATAGGACAAGTATTTACCACCGCTTCAAAGTGCATATTCTACTGAGAACTTTTAACGATTTGAAAAGAGCAACTGCTGAGTTTCTTACCGCCTCTTCTCAGTGTAAACTACTTTCTAAACTGGTGCACGGTAGTAGAGTCTTGACTTGTTATAAGTGCCATGAATATTTACTTTTCATTTCATCTATACATATAATAAAATTGTAGAAAAGTGGTGTCTGTACAATGGAAATATATAAAAAAAAAGTAGCAGGGGATGTTATTATATCGATGCCGAACCCGAAATTGTAATAAAATTTTTTTTGTCTGTCTGTTTGTCTGTGTTTGTGCACGCTAATATCAGAAACGGCTTATTCGATTTAGATACGGTTTTCACTAATATATTGTAGTAAGCTTCACTTAACATTGAGTGTTTATTTCATGTCAATCGGTTCATAAATAAAAAAGTTATGTCAATTTAAAGAATCACGCTGCCCGAAAAGTCACTATTCCACGCGAACGAAGTCGCGGGCACAGCTAGTTCTATTATATGACTACCTGGTTTTGGTTCATAAATACAGTAGGGACCTAAGATACCTACATTACTTATGTAAGAAATATTCATTTTAAAAATATGCAAGCAGAAAACATGTATTTAACACAATTTATACAGAGATACGCTGGAAGTTTCCGAATAATTACCAACGCAAATTAGACACGGCGAAAGAAGTCGCTTCCTGAAACATCATTAAATACCCACTTTCCTACGACCGTTAAGGATGAAACACATTGCTGTGTTGTGACTTGTGAGGCAAGAGAGGAAATGTCTTCGAAGAGTACGTGTTGTCATCTTGTGTTGTTACTTGACTACGTACTTACCATCAGACAACGCGACGGTTGGATCATAATCAGTTCGCTAGATATGAGCTATCTATCATTTGAGGTGATTGTAGTTTTATTAGCGAGGCTAAACTAAAGTAAAGTAAAGTTGATAGAGGGCAAAGTCTTCGAACGGAGCGTGCCCACCGTATTATCAGTGATGAGTGATAACATAGCAGCAAGAGCATCTAACTAGGTCCCATTGATTCAGCTAAGCACAACAATTGTGACTGTAACAATGTTTACCAGTTTCATGCTAACTTCATCATGATCAACCCATTTCCGCCCCACTACTGAGTACGGGTCTCCTCTCAGAATGAGAAGGGTTAAGGCAATAGTCTGCCACGCTGGCCCAATGTGGATTAGCAGACTTCACACACCTTCGAAAACATGGAGAACTCTCAGGTATGGATGTTTCCTCACAATGTTTTCCTTCAGCGTTAAAGCAAGTGATATTTAATTGCTTAAAACGCACATAACTGAAAAGTTAGAGGTGCGTGCCCGGAATCGAACCCCCGACCACCGATTAGGAGGCAGACGTTGGCTAGGCTATCACAGGTTAGGGAGCTAACTCAGTGAGCTATATAAAACACCTGTCTGGTCACGACCCACTACAATCAAAGTAATGTGTTTGCACCTTCAGTAGCTTCACAGTTGATTGTTGACTGTCGGACAGAGAACGGAGTCGAGCCGGTGGGACGCCGAGATTAAAGTTTACGATTTAATAAACTGCATTCCCGAGTCACTAGTCTAGTCTACAATCTACAGGCTAACTACAACAGAAGCTTTGTGCTGTCTCGTTAACCATTAAATATGTTGAAACCTTAGCGGTTATTGCTGTGCGAACTTAGAAAAGTAGCTTTAGAAAATACCTACCTACATACCTAATTACTAATTCATCATCATCAAGATCAACCTATTTCCGCCCCACTACTGAGTACGGGTCTCCTCTCAGAATGAGAAGGCTTTAACTTTAGGCCATAGTCTGCCACGCTGGCCCAATGCGGTTTGGCAGATTTCACACACCTTTGAGAATATGGAGAACTCTCAGGCATGCAGGTTTCCTCACGATGTTTTCCTTCACCGTTAAAGCTAGTGATATTTAATTGCTTATACTTACCTACTACATAGCTTACGTCTTATAGCACAGATACAGGAATAAATCTGAAAACCGCGAATTTGTGGTTACCATGGTTACATCGTTAAAAAAAATTAAAATGTGTTTCAATTTTCAAAGTAAGATAACTATACCAAGTGGGGTATCATATGAAAGGGCTTTACCTGTACCTACATTCTAAAACAGATTTTTATTTATTTTTATGGATAAGTTTTTGATTTATCGTGCAAAATGTTGGAAAAAATACCCTAGTATGGAACCCTCGGTGCGCGAGTCTGACTCGCACTTGGCCGGTTTTTTTAGTCAGATACGAGTTCGCCCTTGACTGGAATCTCACCTGGTGGTAAGTGATGATGCAGTCTAATATGAAAGCGGGCTAACCTAGAAGGGGTTTTTTTAACCCATACTCCTTTGGTTTGCCTCACCCTTCATTGCAAGTATTTAGCAGTTAATTTCAGTGTCAACGCTCGTTCGAGTCGGCTTTACCTACAAACATTATAGCTACATAGGTACTTCAGTAGGTACGTAACTAAAACTTAAAGTGCAAAGCTTATGGATCCCGTATGCAAAATAATGTGAGTTGTAAATGCTCGTTGAAGTTCGCTGCGCAGTAAATGGCAGCTTAAGGGTGCATTTCCACTGAAGCAGAGCGTAGCGGAAACGTGAAATAAATTATAGTACGCGACCGGTCTAGACGGCAATCGGGGTATGAGGCCCCCCATCGAGGCATCGATTGTCATCTCGACCTGTCGCGTAGTATAATTACCTAGCAAGTACCGACTCAAATCGAGTGTATGGTCGGTCGGCCTCAGAATTCGAATAGCAATCCCGCGAAACTATAACATCAAAAACCTGTCGCACTTATGACCTTTTTCTATGAACGCGCCACACACCTAACGCGTGTGCATAACCGTGCCACGCCAATATGATCATTGGTGCTAAGCCACTTACCATATAGTAGGATATAATTGGGTACGACTTACGGCCTTTGACTGTACGTGCTTCAAAGATAGTTGATTGCAAAACAAAAAGTCCAATCTGAACACAGACATGACAGTGTTGTGTACAAAACAGATCTCAACGAGCTTATCTTTGGCTGTACTTGCGCAGACTGTCAAGTTACAACTTCAGATTGAACTTCTTGGTTTGCGATCATTACAATGGCTCTCATAGGTATAGTGCATAACTGAGTAGGCTCCTGCGGTAATGGAGCGGTGCGGGAGGGTGTCAGTTGACGAATCACTAACACCCGTATTCACAAACGTTACTATGAGGTCTCACAGTGCGCTCGAACGCACAGGGTAGGTTCCACCAATCAGATGACTGTATCACGTCAATTTACAATGATCTTATTGGTCCTACACTATGCGTTCGCGCGCACTGTGAGACCTCATAATTGTGAATTTGGCCGTAAGCTCTCGCGTCACGTCATCACACCCCTCCCGCACCGCTCTAATACCGCAGAAACCTACTGTATACTTGTATACTTTATTATGTGAAAATAAAAGTCATGAAGGTGTTTTACATTTTTATTAACTTAATCCTATACAAAGTCATCACTTAACCTCCTTAACTTGTAGACCTGCAACAAAGAACACTTGTCTTTAGCAATACAACTGTATTAAACAACATTTATTGTGGTTATTATACAACTAGATGATCGCGACTTTGTCCGCGTGGATTCATGAGTAGGTTTATAAAAATGTCATGGGAACTCTTTGATTATCCAGGATAAAAAACAGTGAAGTTGTAAATCTTTATAGATTTCTGAATAATAAACCTAACCATTCATTTGTGGCAATTAGTGAACAGCGGATGCAAACTGGGGATGAAAAACACTGAATGTTTTCACCATTTTTCTCTACGAAATACTACTGATATATTACAATAAAATAAGTCTCGGATGTACGTAATTTTATTGTTTAGGACTTGGCCAAGCCACATCAGTTAAAAACGTACCGATTCTTTCACAATCATTGAAAATGTAAGAATAGAAGGGAACTTAGTTAAGCACAACGCCTTAAAACCAAAAAGATGTGCGTACATACCTGGTGGTAGGCTCTGCTTGAGTTTCTCCGCCTTCTCCTTGTCTGTGATGACCAGTGTGTAGAGGAAGCGTGAGCAGCGCACCTTGAATTTTACATTCTCAGGGTTCTTCTTTATTTTCACAGCTGCAATACACATAATCTTTATTTATGGTTACTTCATTATATTATTATACTCTAACTCAGTTTGTTGTACACAACCTTACTAAACTAAAATGACAGATCTAAATATTGTGAAACACTAGTTTCACAATATTGCCTGGAGAAGATGACAGCACTAGATTAATCACCACAACATAATGTCAAATAAAGATTATGGCCACAATAAATATGATGTTTGCTGATACATCAATATTTGGACCCAGTTTCATAATTTGTCATCACGACGAAATGGGAAAATGTATTAATTAATGTCCTTCAGAAAGATAGTTTTAGCCCAAAGCTTACTGTACTCATTGTCATACACAACTTATAATGTACTATTTCACATAAAATGTTCATGGAGGCCCTGGTGCCATTGTGTCATTGTGGTTGAATGCCTTTTCTGGTGACTGCTATTGGGCTGACTCATTTTTCAAAGTGTCATATAAATTTGCAAGCAGTATTCTTAGCACTAGTGTCAGTTGCATTTCATTATTTTCAATGAAAATGATAAATAGGTCCCTAAGTATCAGTAATCATAAGTAGGGAGTACTTGTGATTGTTTACAAGTCAGTAACAACTCACATTTAGCATCTTTCCTTCTCGCCTTCAGGAGAAAATCCTTGATGTCTTTAATTTCACGTGGCTGAAAGAGTAACAGAAATATATAATAATACTGATTTAAATTTTAACATAATACACGGGAGTTATAGACAGACCACAAATAGGTTTGTTTTTATTATCATTTTTGTAACAATACGTGGATGGTTCAAGAAAAACCTTAGCTCCCACAAACTTTATAAGTCGCTACATCATTTTAAATCTTAAAAGTCTGTCTCAAATAGCCAAAAATAATAAAAATACGTACCATGTTGTGGTGATTCCTTGACACTCGACTGCAATAAAAAAAAACAATATTAAGAAACACTGGGCTGAAAATACTTATGCTATGATGTAAAATATTATATTGTCTAAATAACATAAAGGAATAAACGTATTAAAATGAGATAAAATGGTTGATTTTATTTGATTTCGCCGATATCCACAATTTTTCTAAACTTTACGCACCTGTCAAAGTCAGCAAAGAAATAATTGTTATTGTTGTCACTGTCATTATATGTCACATGTGTCGTAATGTGTTAAGCGCAGACTGGCACAGATTAGGAAGGAATTTTGTTTTTTTTGCTGCACGTCCCTGGTAGGGATGTACTTTTGTTAATCAAAGTATGGACTATTCAGGCTATTGAATCGATTTGTTTAGGAAAAATATTAGAAAAAAACGAATAATGACAAGAATCCAGATTAATTACCTATTAACTATTTATGGCACCAAAGTGTGATAGCATTGCATTATGATAATCGCAATTTTCTGTTATTGTCTGACTCACAAGCCTGCTAGATTTATTAAACTAGCTGCTGGCATGCAGATGCAGAAAAGAGCCAACTTTTCGAGTTACTGGCTCTATTGGGTGAAGGAAAACGTGAGGAAACCTGCATGTCTTAATGTGTATTGTGATAGACTATGGCCAACTCCACATTCTAAGAAGTGACCCGTGATCAGTAGTAAGCCAGCGCCGGGTTGATCATAATGAAATTTAGAATAGGGATTCATGAGGGATTCAGACTAGTCATGTGACAAGTTGCTGCAGTATTGCTGCTATATCTTTCGGGTACATTGACCTTGGCACATCCCTAGGCCGCGTCGAGAAACGTCAATTTATTGCTGCTGCATTTGACGTTTTTAGCTAATAAAATAAATAAAAAGGTGATTGTCCTCGAATACGAGAAACAGTTTGTGACCTTTGTAAAGTGTTGATTTGTAATTTTGGATGCTGGCGAAGTGTGTGAATAGAAACATGCAAGCGGAGGCTGGCGGTAGTGGTAGTGTGGACTTGGGCGGCACGAGGAGTTCGGGCCGCGGTGAAGGTGGGCTGTAGCGGTCAGCAGGCGCCGCCATGGGTAGCCGTGAACGCGTGCGGAGCAGCGCGCGGCTCAGCGGCGCCGGCGGCGTGGCTGCGGGCGCGGCGCCTCCCAGCTGCGAAGAGGAGCGGCTAGCGGCGGCCGCGCTGCGACGCCAGCGCGCCGCCCGCGCGGCCGAACGGGCGCGCGAGGTGGAAGACAGTCCTCAGGAGCTGCGCGACAAGTGCCGCATACTTGCGCGGGCGTTGCGCGACGCTAAACATCTCGTGGTGATTATACACAAACATTCCCATTCATAAAGTCTGTATTCGTCGTCATCATCACCCGATAGACGTCCATTGCTGGAAATACTTCTTTTATTTACTCTTGTTCCTTGGGCTATGCAGGTTCTTGGATACCCTGTATCACTACAACCGTCTCCGATCCATTGTGATCACCACCACTTTTACAGTTCCTTGCCAAAACTTGTGGCTGCCATAAATAGGTTTCTATGAACTTCCACAAGTGGTCTTGCAATAGTTGTACCCAGCAGAAGTCTGTATTGCCATTTGTAAGAGGTATGGTTATCGAAATGTGTAGGACAAGCAGACATGGGGCACCAAGTAATACAAATTACCTTGCATCATTCAAAACTACTATGATGACAACTAACTTGTACAGTGTGTTTGATAAATCATATAACAAATGAGGTATGTAAGTACTTAATAGTGCCATAGATTTGTTGTTTTTGCTACTTGACAAACAACCCTTTGATTGAATTCCCTGAATTTTTTACGAGTTCATTCCGGTGAGCAGCTGTTTGCAAGATTGTCTCATTGGAGTTTTGAAGAAATTCTTTAAGTCCTCCTACACTACTAGGATTTAGCTATATAGCTAGCAATTTTACTTTATGGTTTAGGAATGGGGAACCTGTGGCACATGTGCCATTGATGGAACTTAAAATAATTGGGCACTCACCCCACACACTCAAACTTTTTATTGTATCCTGATGTGACTTCAATAAATAAACTGAACTTTGAATTCAATATTCAACTGGTTGGAAATTTATGATATTTAAAATGCAGTTAATTGATTTCCATTCTATTATGAGTTCAAAAATCTAAACAAAATGATTTGGAATTAAATGTAACAGAAACACTATCAGGCAATATATATAAGTAATAATTTCAATTCCCATACCAAAATTATAAAAGTAACAAAGTATGAACCTAGTGATTATGTATTTAATTGGCATCTAAGCAATCGTAAAAATCACACAAATTTTTGCTTAACAAAATAAAATTATATGAATAAAGTCCTGAATTGAACCTAATAAGCTGAAATATTGCACATTCTTAAACAGATTTATTTATTTTTATGCATAATAGTTTTTTAATTTATCATGCAAAATGACAAAAAAAAAAATACTGTTCCTCCCCCCTTATCTCCCAAGTTTACGAATCGAAAAATCTGAAATAATTACGGTCAATTACGGTCAATAGAAGTTTATGTATATTTCAAAAAAAAAACAAAAGTAACACTCCAGCTATATATTTTTTTATATTAACAATAAACCTCTACAAACAAAGTTAGTTTTGCAGTTTGTTAACAAAAGTGACACTTACAATTTTACTTCTTTTGTAGTTTCGGAACTCTTGTGTGAGGGTCTGACTCACACTTGGCTGGTTTTTATTTTCATCATTCATTCTTTCATGCCACCTGGTGGATTCATTAAACATTTTTTGGAAAAAAATGGCACATAGGTCAATAAAGGTTTGCCACCCCTGATATATATTTTGTGCAATTAGAAGTTACTATAGAAATATAGAAACAACCACCTGGTTGTGAAAGGTGAAAGTACTTGATAAGCCGTCCACTGTTGATGCTATAAAATTAGAAGATTTCATTTCTTGTGATGTTATCTCTGCAAGAATAAAGTTGTAATGTACATCTTTAATCTAGTCACAAAACATAATACAGTTTCTTAACTATCACATTTTCTTCCTTTATTTCCATGGCTGTTCACAGTTGTCTGTGTGTGCAGGTGTACACGGGCGCAGGCATCAGCACGGCGGCCGACATTCCTGACTACCGCGGGCCGCGCGGCGTGTGGACGCGCCTGCAGCGCGGCGAGCGCGTGGCGCGCGTCGAGGTGGCGCGCGCGCGGCCCACTTTCACACACATGGCGCTGTCGGCGCTGTGGGCGCGCGGCGCGCTCAAGTTCGTGGTGTCGCAGAACTGCGACGGGCTGCACGTGCGCGCCGGCCTGCCGCGCCGCGCGCTGGCCGAGCTGCACGGCGACATGTTCGCCGAGCGCTGCGCCGCGTGCCGCCGCGTGCTGCTGCGTGCCTTCGACACCACGGCGCGCACGGCACGGCACGCGCACGGCACGCGGCGCCTTTGCCACACGTGCGGCCGCGAGCTGCAGGACTCCATCGTGCACTTCGGCGAGCGTGGGCGCGCTGCCTGGCCGCTTAACTGGGCGGGTGCGCTCCGCCACGCGGCGGCCGCGGACGTGGTGCTGTGCCTGGGCTCCAGCCTCAAGGTGCTGCGCCGCTACCCGCGCCTGTGGCGCATGCGCAGCGCGCCCGCACAGCGCCCCGCGCTCTACATCGTCAACCTGCAGTGGACGCCCAAGGACGCCGTGGCCGCGCTCAAGATCAACGCGCGCTGCGACGACGTGATGGCGCAGGTGGCGCGCCGCCTGCGCCTGCGCGTGCCTCGTTACGATGCACGCGCCGACCCGCTGCTGGCGCACGCGGAGCCGCTAGCGCCGCCCGAGGCGCACACGGCGCCGCCGCACGCGCCGCCGCCACCGCCCGCGCCCGCGCCGCCTGCCTACTACGCGCTGTCGTCACCCTCCGCATCCGACTCGGACGACGAGCTGCCGCTGCGCCGTCTCGCCGACCGCCTGCGCGCTCCCGACGCGTCCCCGCCGCCGCCGCCCGCGCCGCCCCCACCTCTCGTGCCGCCACCGCCACCCGACCTGCACTCGTTCCAGGTAGTAATCCCCTCGCTTACAAATTAAGTCAATCTTTTTCTCGTAAAAACATATAGAACGTGAGATATTCTGTGAATACTTTACTAGTCTACATTCTAAATAATGATACAATTTTTCTTAATCTTTCCAGGTAGCAATGCAAGCTGGCGAAACTACTATCCTGTTGCGAGCGAGGCACGCGCCGCCCGACACTCCGCACCTTCCGACCCTCGACCTGTGCGCGCGCCCCGCACCTCTGTCCAGCAGCACGGGTGCACTACGACGGTTCCGTATGGTGCGACACACACCTCTCAATGGCGTACCCCTTACAAACGGCCACCACCCCCTTGAACACGAGGTCAAGCTGCAGTCGCTTTCCAATTTACGAGTGAAGTCTGAGTCGCCATCCCATCTAGAGATCAAACTGAACTCGCCACCCCATCCAGAGTTCAAACTAAATTCGCCGCCCCATCAAGAGGTCAAACTGAATTCGCCGCCCCATCAAGAGGTCAAACTGAATTCGCCGTCCCATCTAGAGGTCAAACTGAATTCGCCATCCCATCCAGAGGTAAAATTGAATTCGCCGCCGCCCCATCCAGACGTTACACTGGAGTCGCCGCCCCATCTAGATGTCAAACTAAATTCGCCGCCTCATTTAGGGGTAAAGCTGGGGTCGCCACCCCGTCTAGAGGTCAAACTTAATTCGCCGCCCCATCTAGGGGTAAAGCTGGAGCCACCGCCCCGACTAGAATTCAAACTAGAATCGCCGCCGCCAGCTAAAATTAAGAAGGAGGAGTACAAGAACGGTGAAGTAACGGGCAATGGTGCCTGGTCGCTGGGCTCGCAGCTTCGGCGTTTGCTGGAGTTGCAGCCGCGCCTGTCCACCGTCGCAAGCAACACGCCGCGTGATAGTGACGAAGCTAGCACTGCGCTCGCTGCTGCTATCATCCAACGTGCTGTGCTGCTGTGCCGCGCGCACCTCTACTCCGGCCTGCATACTATCATCCCACCCAAGCCGCTGCCCCTGCCCGCCCCGCCCGCACCTCCGCCCCGCATCAAGCAAGAGCGAGAAGCGGAATGCACGTGGTGTTTGCGACGCTACTCTTCCCAACGCTGTCTGTGGTATGGGCCGCCGTTACGCACGCCGCCCGAGCGGAGAGCGTGGCGTCGCGAGCGCGGACGACGGTATCTATGCGCGTGCTGCGGAGAGCAGGGCGAAGAACCAGGCGGAGACAGTGGGGCGGACGGGGTGGTGGAAGGCGGGGGCTGGTACGGCAAGGGGTACCGTAAGGGGAGACGCAAGCGCCGGTAGCGCGCGCCCGACGCCCGCCCGGGCGTCTTCCGCGCCGCCCCCGCCCTTTTTCGCGCCCAAAGGAAAACCCGCGCTGTTGGCTAGCGACATAGACCGTCATACCCCGTCGGTCATCTCAGACCAAATAAAACCTGGATGGAGGGTGCTTCAATAAAATATGTGTGTCAATTTTTTTGTATGATAAATGTCCAAAGATACTAATAACATATTAATCAATTTTCATCACTTTTTGGACTAAAATCGCAGCCATAAATGATATCGTTCACAGGAGAATTCTTGGTGGAAGAGGTCAAGACAATGATATGGTGTTGTAAATATGAAATGAAAATTCGGATTCGTATACCTCCTTTGATCTTTCAGTGTTCTGGAAAACAGCTGCACATGATATTTTTTCACTAATTTCTAACCCAACCTCACCATTTTTTTCACAAATTTTTAGCCCAACCACACTATTTTTTCACTAGTTTTTAGACATACTGCACAACTACAAACTTCAGTATTTTGACTGACTAGCCAGTCACACGGATACACTATTTGACACATACCAAAAGCTATACCTCCATCCAGTGTAAATAATTGATCTGAGGCCACCCCACTTAAGTGTAAAGTGACATTTTGAGTAATTATGACCAGTGAAGTGCGATCAGACTATAATATAAGTTATTAAATTTATTTAAGAATAATTAGAGCATTTTCATAGATGTGCGCGAGTTGAATGTGTAAATAAATAATTAGGAAATATAAATGTCACAATGTGTGTAAATTGTGTGTTAAGTATGAATTATTTGAGGGAATATATTGTTGAAATGAAGACTTCATAGTCCTTATTTATTTACTAGTAGATGCTGCCCGCGACTTCGTCTGCGTTGATTTAGGTTTTGTAAAAATCCCGCGGGAACTCTTTGATTTTCTGGGATAAAAAGTTGCCTATGTCAATTCCTGCGATGCAAGCTTTGTCTGAACCAAAATTTATATAAATCGGGTAAACAGTCCTATGAGAATCCGTGGGAACTCTTTGATTTTCAGGGATAAAACGTAGCCTATGTCCTTCCCCAGGATATAAGCTTACACTGTACCAAGTTTCACAATCGGGTAAACTGTTGGGCCGTGAAAAGCTAGCAAACAGACGGACAGACACCTTTCGCATTTATAAAATTAGAATGGATATAGATAATCATCACAATATGACAAAAACACAAAATAGGATGTCAGCATCCACAGATGTTACCATATGTCTTAACATAGGAATGTATAATGTAATATAATATGTATGAATGTAATATAACATTGAGAGTCATCATTTTACATCAGTTGTTAGGTATGAACTAACCAGGAGCATTCGCTTGTAATGTAACAGCTTGGGTTTGAGCAATGTCTGCAATATAGGTCTTTCCTAGTGCAGAGGGTAGGAAACTCGTTTTTGTATTTAATTTAGTTAAATCTAAATTCAAAAATTAAAAAAAAAATTAGAAAAAAAAATTGTATCTGTCTGTACTTCAAGCTAAGCATTTTCAAATTGTGCAGCTGGTGAACAAAACAGTGTAATTGACAAAATAAAATTTTGGGAAGAGTAAAATATTGAGTGAAAGCTGTTAAAACTTACTGTTAATTGTACCATTTTGATTGGTATCATAAACTTTGGAGTTTGGACTCAATTTAGGCTGTTTTGAAAGAAGTCCAAGTTAATATTCAGTTATTGAAATCATGAAGTTTACCGGATAAAAAAAGTGTTTAGTATTACTTTACTGCACCATAATAATATAAATTGTAATGCTCAGAATAGGATTTCAAATTGTTACATTACATGTAAATATCCCGGTCAGTACACACCCTTAGGAACATGATAAATTCAAATTCAAATTATTTTTATTCAATTAAACTTTTACAAGTGCTTTTGAATCGTCAAAATAATCTACCACTGGTTCGGAATGCCGTTCCTACCGAGAAGAACCAGCAAGAAACTCGGCGGTTGCTGTTAATGTTACATGGTTGTGATTGAATAGTTCAGTGTGGACGCTTCATTATTATTTATTAACTATTTGCATTTGCATAGATAACGAGATGAAAGTAAATTATAATAATGTACAGATTATCCCAATAATGTTGTCAATTTAAATCCCTTAGAAACATGGATGAAACATATGGCCAATTCCATTGTATCTACACATTTTAAACTAAACTAAATTGACTAGTCTAAATGTATTGCTATCCTTTTCCACAAGGAGCATTGTGAAAGAGATAGCAATTAGACCTCTAGATTTTTGTTTAGGTATTGTGGTTAATACTGTAGACTATATATAGCTATCCCTTTCATAATGCTCTTACACAAACTAAAATGGCAGAGCTAGAAACTATTGCTATCCCTGTCATAATGTTGCAGAAAAGGATAAAACTAGACTAAAGCCTGAAATTAATTAATTCATCCATCTGTTATCAGAACTATCAGCTGAAATAAATAAAGTCAAAGTCAAAATCATTTATTCAAAGTAGGTACAATTGTACTCCTTTTGATGGTCGAAATTGTTAAATTTGTACGATATACGAATAAATCAATCTATCTTTTTTTAAATCTATCTGTTCCTTTTTTTTTTGGAAATAGGGAACCCTAAAAAAGGTTAGGTATACAATTTGTGACAACTAACAATGTTGCTAAGTATCGACAGAAAACAGATAGGATTGATTAATTAATAATTTTGATCTGTTAAGTTAGTTTAGTTTAATTAATTTTGTTAATTAATTATGTAAACGTTGTTTTTTTAATGAATTGAATTCTGTAAATGTAGGTGCGAAACATAGATTCAACATAATAATAATACATAATTATATTCAATACTGTGATTTTACATTCTTATGTTAGCAATAACCCAAACACTGTACAGCGTAGATTAATAGTTGTATTGTAACATTAAGTGCTGAAGACTGCCGCGAGTCGCGACTGGCGAACAAACAAATTAGACTAAGTACATTTGTAAGTAAATCATGAAAGTAATCGGTTATTTTATTATTTGAATCCCTCATGGACCATTAATTTAACGCTATCTCACTTCGGCTAACAAACTAGAGCGAGAAGTCGGATCCCAGAGGTGTCCAGCCTCTCTATGGACCATTATATCTCTATGGGATCCCTATACAATGGTCTGATTCTGATAGCAACCTCAAAGACCTTACACTTACAGCAACCTATAGTATTGAAATCTTTTTCTTACCAGTGTAGTAAGAAAAGGACAGACATGATACTGAGTCGGTTCTGATGTCTTTCTCTAAACTAAATTTAGAGTATCTGCATCTTTTTCTTTTTTATATTGCTAAAAAAGGACGGAAAATTATTTTTTCTATCTTACTTAGATTGCCGAGTGAGAGGCTGAGGCTGGACACCTCTGGGATCCGACCTCTCACTCTAGTTTGTTAGCCGAATTGAGATAGCGACAAATAAGTACTTATTTGCTTCAAGTTAGCCCTTGACTGCAAGTCTCACCTGATGGTAAGTGATGATGCAGTTTAAGATGGAAGCGGGCTAACCTGGAAGGGGTATGGCAGTTTTTATTAAACCCATAACCCTTTGGTTTCTACACGGCATCGTACCGGAATGCTAAATCACTTGGCGGCACGGCTTTGCCGGTAGAGTGGTAACGAGTCACGGCCGAAGCCTCCCACGTACACTCTTTATATTGGTTATAGTTTGCTAACAATATTAAAACTGTTCGCTTGTTTACGCTAAACGCCGCCGGTAACCGTTTTGCTATGGACCAGATGTTTTGTTCTAATTTTAAATAGAACAGTTCGGTCGTGCGTTTGCGCCTGTGAATGGACAAAGTACCTACCTACTCTGTGGACTTCTGATTGGAGCCAGGAAGAGGCGAAGCGATATCAGTCTCACTACATCCTTTTTGCGATAAAATACGCATTTTACTACGATCTACTTAACTACTCTCTTCTTCACAAATTAGTGTAAAAACATTGTTGGATTTAACAAAACTTTTATTTGTGTTTCACAAACATTTGTTTGTGTTAACGTGCTAGCGTGTGTTAGTTTATTATGTGATATCATTATCTCCAAAAGGTGTGTAAGTACGGTAAGCATACAGTAAAGTACTCTATATGCAAGTAACTAAGTAGGTACCTCCTCATTTAGTGGCTGAAACTTTTTAAAGAATACTATCCTAGTCTTTGTCTTTAATATCCCTTCCTTTCGAATCACCTTAGTATATGAGGAATAAATACCTACTAGTTAAGCTTAAAGCTTGTAGAGCACCACAATTTAGTGCAGCGTGTCTATAGTTTGAACCCACAACCTTTTGGATTCAGAATTTCAGTCTTTTCTATGGGGGTTTTGGACTGGAACTCAGTAGGTACGTCGTAATAATGTAGCAAACGATTGTTAGCTACTTGTAAACAGATGCTTTCTAACACGCAGCGATACAAGTGTTCTCGCTCGAGCGCTCTTAGTTCAAATCGATGCCCATGCGCACACGAAAATTCAATAAAAAGTGGGAACAATAATTAAAAAAAAAATGAGCAATTTTGCTTCGTGATTTTTCATAGGCGGTTTTATGAAAAGGCTTTTCATGTAATGTTTCACATGCTAACTACCTGTGAAATGATATATCTCTAGTCTCTACCAAGTGAAGGTACCGCCTGTTATAGCTCAAGTCTGCCGAAAACTGACAACCTAAGGTAAAACCTAGATCTGAGTCGGTTTAACATTGTATTGCAGTCTCGCGATGAGTCCGAGCGCACGTGGTGTGCGCCGCATGCTAGGCAGCACGCGCGGTCGCGCGGCTGTCGCGCTGTTGTCGCTGGTCGCGCTGCTGTCGCTGCGACTGTCGCGAGAGGCGCACACGCAGGCCGACTTCCCGCGCTACTCACCCGCTGCCATCGCGCACTTCCTCGCCGACTTCTCTAATCACCCCGGACTCTATACACACATGTAAATCGTCTCCTTTTTTTTAGTATCGGAGGTTGGCTAAACAATCGTATTACCGTTAGGTCCATTACGTTACAGTCACATTCGTGTGGATACGTCAGGTACCTAACTTACCTAAATTAATATCTTTTTCAAAATAATATTTAACGGCTTTTCTAGTACCTAATCATTAAAGACAGACTTAACGATAGTAAACGGGTTCCTTAATTGGGAACCCTAAATATTCACGTATCTAATTACCGTCTAAATAAATAATTATACATATAGAACGAAAAGTTCTGAGTCTGACTCATGATAGACTCATCAACGTCTAGACTCTAGCCCAAACATTTGGACCTAGAAAGTTGAAATTTTGCACACATGTTACATATAGTGTAGACAATGAATACGGATTTTTCGAAATTGCCACGGGATAGGGAGTAAAGATGACAGTCAATTTAATAAATCAGATGTCGGTACTTTTTATAGCACTGGATCGTGGAAGATAGAGGAAGAGTTTAATGATCACACGTGTTGGCGCTACACCGTGTCGTACGAGTGCGGAGCGCACTGCGTCGGTCGCGCGCTCGTCGCGGCGTGCGACTCGGCCGCACAGCACACTCACGGCGCCTCCGACCGACATCGTGTACAACTCACCGACTGGCACTGCTGGCACCTGCCAATGCTGCCCTGGCCGCGGCTGTGTGGTAAGATAAACTAAACACACTCTAGTGTGGATTGTTTAAAAGTTTAACATGGTTTTTGCTTGCTGTGTATGTATGGATGAACTTGAGCATTAAAATAAGGCGGTTAAGTTCCATTTTACTTTGACATTTTATTTATCTCGTCATTTTTTATAGATCGTTTACGAATACAGCTCTTTCTATCACCTGGCCGAGTAAGTCAATAGTTTATTTTTAACCCCCAATCCAAAAAGAGGGGTGTTATAAGTTTGACGTGTGTTTCTGTGTATCTGTCAGTGGCATCGTAGCTCCTAAACGAATGAACCGACTTTAATTTAGTTTTTTTTGTTAGAAAAGTGGCTTGATCAAGAGTGTTCTTAGCTATAATCCAAGAAAATCGGTTCGGCGGTTTGAAAGTTATCAGCTCTTTTCTAGTTAGGTTACTGTAACCTTCACTTGTCAGGGGTGTTATTTTTTAATTTACACTTGTCTATCACAGAAAGTATGGAGACTGACAGCGTAATAACTGCGCGGGCGGGCGGCGGCGCACGGCTCGAAGAGCAGGCTTACATGCAGTGTGGACTGTTCGCGATGGTTGCGGGCCGATGCGACGTGCGCGCCGCGAGACTGTTGCATCACCGCGCGCTGCAGGAGGCGCTCCGATGACCGCTGACATGCTAATGCACATTGCTACATGTTACTTGAATTAAACGTGTCTTGATTAGTAACTATTGTTTAATTTTTTTTACCTCAGTATCCAACTCAAAAACTAGTACCTATTCCGGATCCAACTCATTAATCAATAATTTCGAATCAATATTTAGACCATCAGGATTACCTTGGGAACAATTTGGCATAGCACAAAAGTTTGTACATAATCAGTACAAAATTAATCTTTATTTTGTTCAAGTTTATTTTGTAATTTAAATATTTTATTAATGTTACCCATTATGGTTGCAGTGTAGAAATAGAGGTCTGTCAAATTGTGTTAACTGTCAAGTCAGTCAAGTGTCAAAGTCATTTGAATGTCAAATCTCTATGATATCTATGGTCAAAAAACCTTTTGTTTGCATTTTCCCTTTTCCTCTAATTTTGCAAATTCCACTGTAATATTACACTAGTGACACGTGTAGAACGAGTAATTCTAAATGAGATCATCATGACCAAATGAGACAAGCCAAACTTCGGATTACATATCAAAATCCTACACTAAAACGCAACTTCCGGGCAAGAAACAAGGTAACTTTAATCAGGAATTTCCTGTTTCCAATTCAAGTCAACATAAGCTTTTTAAGAACTCCACCAAAGACAGTTTTCCACGTTCCTTATCCACCCGCTTCCCTTCACCAGTCATGGGTCCATTTGACAGATTTTTTTGTTTGTTTCTTTACAGATTTATTTAAACTTATTTATAATATGGCCTCAGCTCCAAATGTGAGTGTGGATCAAGTGAGAACAATCCTCAACGAAGTGATAGACTCCCTAGAGTCTCCTGACTATGCAGCTAAGTTGGACGAGGCTAAAGAGGCAGCGGGCAATGAGATGCTGAAGATGATGCAACTGGTGTTCCCCATGGTGGTGCAAATTGAGATGGAGGCCATTAAGCGACATGGCTTTAATGGGGCTAGGGAGGGTGAGGGATACCATCATTTATTTAATTTAAAAAACTGGTCTTGTGTAAGTTGGACTCACACACAAGGCTTCCTCACCATTGTACAAAAAACATGATGTATTTTTTAACCCCCGACCCAAAAAGAGGGGTGTTATAAGTTTGACGTGTGTATTTGTCTGTGGCATTGTAGCTGCTTAACTAATGGACTGATTTTTATTTAGTTTGTTTTTTTGGTTGAAAGGTGGCTTGATCAAGAGTGTTCTTAGCTATAATCCAAGAAAATTGGTTGAACCGTTTGGAAGTTATCAGATCTTTTCTAGTTACTGTAACCTTCACTTGTCAGGGGTGTTATACATTTTTAATTTACACTTGTTAAATTTTTTACCTATGGTCCTTTGTTATCTATTTTGATGACTTAAAGATGTAGTTACAGTTTCTTAAATGCTTGATATTAAAGAGAACCTACAAGTATATAGTAGTAAGTAAAATCTCAAATTCCTTGTTGTTATTTTAGGTATAGTCCAATTCACACAGCTGGTCCGTGAAATGGAGAGTCAAGACAGTGAAGTAGCACGTTTGCACAACCAGATCCGAAGCCACTACCTCCCGCCGGTATCCATCAGCTCCACTGTGGACACCTCGCTGTGAACTAGTATGTCCCTCTATATGTTATGACCTTCCTGGTACAGTTATTTGTTCCAGCATAGTATACAGAGTGTTATTAGAAAGCTAGCATAGCAGAAACGAAGACAGGTGACAGTACTGATAATTACAGCTAAAAAAACGTGAAAAAATACATTTAAAATGTATTTTTTGTACTGCAAAAAAAAAAAAACAACACCTAACTGACGCTAGAGGTCAATGAACGTTGTGTAAATAGGTATGTACTGCGTCGTAAGAGGGGCCATTGACTTCAAGTTTTGCACACTTTACATTGCAGGTTTGAAAAATACTAAATCAATAAAACTACAAGTGTAAAGCAAATAGATGTTGAATTATGTTTAGGTAATATAATAATAGCGCTATGTTTTTGCTAACATTCTAACAACACCCTTTATTTGAATAGAATAATTGAGTAACCCTGGGGAAACCCACCACATTCGAAGTGGAGTTAACTTAAATAAAATTTACTACTTTTATTTACTATTTTTTTATTACTTTTCATCCTTATAAAGTACCTTTACTCAGATTTTAATAAGAGTCAAATAAAAGTCAGTAAAGTTTACACTAAGCCTGACAGTGCACACAATAGTTACTGATAAGATAAGGATGGTATGTAAGTAAACTAAATATTGCAGTTTATTACAAACAATGTTAACTGCTTGACTGAGATTCGAATGTATTTAGCCATAATTCTTTAATGAATATAAAAAGTGAAAATGAGTATGCTACAGGTAACTTTAATTAAATGTTATTTAATTTTTAACATTCTACCTGATTCTGATGGTAATTTTAATTTTAGAGTACATCTTTTTCTTACAAATGTAATATGAACAGGATAGACACCATATTTTAATTTAAAACTGTCAAACCTCGTGACTTTAGGCGCCAGTCTTGAACAGTGTTTTTTAGAGAAGCACTAAAATTTAAAATTAATTTCCCATCCTTTTTAGCAATATTAAGAGAAAAAGATACACTAAATTTAGTTTAAACAATGACAACAGAATCATTATTTGTTGTTAGAGCGGCAATATAAATCGCAGTGATCCAACTCTCTACCTATTACGGTTTGTGACCTACGACCCGCTGACAGACAAACGAACAGACAGACTAACAGTGGAGGTTTAATAATAGGGTCCCATAGGCATCCTTCGAGTATGGGACCCTAAAAATGAATTTACTGAGGGCTGTGAGTGACGACCGTACATCTTAAGTTTAGTTTCAGACACATCCCTGTTGAAAAGGCAGCCTTATGTCTGTATGTCGCTGGTTAAAATGCCTAGTAATAAAGTATATTTTTCTATTACAGCTAGCTGTTACACCAGTGCATAAGAATCTCAAGTGAAATAGACTATTTAAGATGAGGAGAAGAAAAGTTTATAAATATTGTGTGTGTGCGTGCATCCTAGTGTACATATACTACTTCTTTGGTGTGAGTGACTATTTCCTCTCCAAAAGTTACGACGATAATTTCGACTACCCGCTAAATATCGATATAAGGCCAGTCGTAAACGAAGTACTTTCAGGAAGAAAACCCAGTGTTGCACCAATTAACTTGTATCCGTACAGATTTTTGACTAATTCAGGAAAATGTTCTATACTGGAGAGGCTAGATTTGTTCATAGTCGTCAAATCTGCTATGTACAACTTCGACAAACGTCATGCAATCAGACAGACATACGGACAAGAGAACTTGATACCCGGCAGAATTGTCAAAATCCTATTCTTTTTAGGAATAGATCAACCGAAGTCAACCACACAAATGAAGGTAGAACAAGAGATGTCTAATTACAAAGATATCATACAAATAGATTTCCAAGATAGTTACTACAATAATACTATAAAGACAATGATGTCATTTCGTTGGCTGTACCAACACTGTTCCACTGCTGATTTCTATCTATTCACCGACGACGACATGTATATTTCTGTTAAAAATTTACTAGATTACGTTCACGATTCGTCGCGTCCTGTTTCTACGACTGATATTGCGAATGAGATGGAATATAAAAATAGTGAAGGGTATGAGCGGGATAGAATTCTGTTTGCGGGTTACGTCTTTAACTCAGCACCTCAGAGATTTCATTCAAGCAAATGGCGGGTCTCTATAGAAGAGTATCCTTGGAATAAATGGCCTCCTTATGTGACTGCCGGTGCTTTTGTAGTATCAAATCAATGTATGAAGGTTTTGTATGTGGGTAGTTTGTTCGTAAAAAACTTTAGATTTGACGATATATATTTAGGTATAGTTGCGAAGAAAGTAGGCATAAAACCTACCCATTGTTCCAAGTTTCACTTTTATAAGAAACATTACAGTGTAAGCGAGTACAGAGATGTGATTGCGTCTCACGGTTATGATGATCCAGAAGAGTTGATTAGAGTTTGGAATGAACAGAATGTGGCCTAATTTTCTTTCTTTGATTTTCAAGATACTGATATCTGGTATTATATACCTACTTTTCGATTTTGAAGAGAGTTGGCCATCGGCGAGTTATTTAACTGGCATGTAAATGGCGAACCAGTGGTATTTTTAAATGTTATAGAAGCAGGCGTTGCTTTGCGGAAGTCCGTCTTGCAACTTGTCTTTTTTTGTGGTCTTCTTTGAGAATAGTTGTAGAACCAGTGGTAGATTAACTTGAAGAACTTATAAAAGTGTATAATAATAAAAAACTTGTGACTCAAACACAAAACATTTCAAGATGGTGGTGCTCTTCTGAGTTGAAACAAACAGTATCTCCTAACAAAACTCATGTAGGGATATCTTTAACCATTTTTGTCAAAAATTACTTAACAGGTATTCATTCTGCTCATACATTTTGTACATACTCCAAAGACTGTCTAAAAGAATTTAGCAGAATTAGACATCCATTTCTGATGTTTGCACTTCACAGTGATTGCGTATTTTTATTTTTTATTATTGAAGATTTTCTAATAGAATGGGGCTAATTCTGTTGAGCACAATTTCTAAATTGACAGGTCTAAATCTAGTGCTATCCTTTTCCGCAAGGAGTACTGTGAAAGGGGTAGCAATAATTTAGAAATTGTGTACAACTGAATTGGCCACATTTTCTGATAATATGCACCAAGCCTAATGCTTTCAATTGGAATTTGCTCTCAAATAAGTACTGATTGCATTTGAGTGCTCACAGCTCATCTCATATTGATAAGAAATTACTTAAAGCTCCCGTCTTGTAAAAGAATGAGAGAGAGAGGTGATGTGTCTGTGCACAGATTCAGTCGGAGAGAAAGAGACAGAGCAGAAACCGGCCAGCGTTCTTTTTATGAAACAAGACCTATTATAGAAGGCATAGCTTTTATATTATTACTATAAGTTAAGTAAAGCATTGTGATTACAATATACATAATATTATTACAATTATTGCAATTTTTTAATTTTAATTTTCTAGAACTTGGCCACAGTACAGTGTACATATTCCATAAGTCTATTTTTGAGTTTTTATCTTGTTAGATAGTATGTACCTACAGTTAAAAAACCTGCAAATCATTTTGCAAACATTGTGTAATTTACACATTTTTTTAATAATCTTTAGGCGATTTAATACTTATTATTATGTAGGTACAGTTATTGTTTCAATATTTTGTGAAACGACTTATGTTCTGAGTATGCTAAATAAAACGAATTCTTTCATTTTCATGTCATTTTATTTATAAACAATTTAATTTGAGCCTTTAATCTTCAGCAATTTTCAACAAAAAATACTGCAAGAAATATGCAAGTTACTATATAAACAAAAATTGATAATTAATTATTATCAATCGAAAAATCTCCACAAAATCCAGTAGGTATCCACTGTTACGAAGATGTGCTCAGCACACCAATCAGATAATTTGATAGATATGACTTAATTTTATTACGTCATAATATCACCCCCGATTGTGAAGAAAGACGTATTCATGGTTATCGTTATCGTCAAGAAATTCTGTCCTTTGATTGGTCCATTCGCTGTTTACCTTTTTTCACAGCCAATCAAAGGGCAGAATTTTTTGACGGTAACGATTTTCTTACACAATCGGGGAGCTGATTGGTCTGTAGGACTTGATTAACCTTCACTCTGCCGTCACAAAGGCGTTATTCGTTTAGATACCATGTGAAAATACGTCAGAGTCATAAATATAAAAACCACATAAAAACAAATTAATAACAATTTAAAATAGATACTCTAGGTACTTCAATTGGTAAATATAAAACGTTATACGTTAAACCTTACACCTAATATTACGTAAATATTGCACTAATTGAAGATAAGGCAGTAATGGTCCCAACACCCAATTTAAATAAAAAAACTATGCAGTCAGTATTCAGAACTCCTATCTGGGCCAAAACTACGCTTAACCGCAAAAAACAACCATTGTTCCGCAAAGTAAGATAACTATAGCAAGTTAGGTATCATATAAAAGGGCTTTACTTGTACATTCTATTTGACAGCCTTAGTTTACGCTCAGCACAATCTTAACGCGATACGACTATAAATTCCGAATCAAAGATTAAGCTTAGCATACACTCGGCCAAGTTTTTCGTAAGTAAAGTCTGAGGCAAAGTCAAAGTACATAGATCTCACCCTTAGGGTGCCTTTCCACCAGAGATGTGCTATGCAGCTACGCTACGAAGATGTGAAATCTACGCTACGAAAGTATGTGACCGTTTCCACCAATACTAAGCTATGTAGCTGTGCGAGGAGGATGCGCTATGAAGACGCGCCGCCGCAAAGTAGCTGCGCGAGAAAGATGCGCAGCTCGAGCTATGCGATGTATCGATAGTAGGGAAGCGGTGAGAGCGATGCGGTGAGGAGAGAGGCGCTCACGCGTCCTGCTGTGCCTGCACATAGCTACACCACTCGCGACGGCCCATAGCAGGCATCCTTCCATATAAAAACATATCTTAGTTGAATCCCTTTCCACCAGTGCTAAGCTATGTGCACCAATGAATATGATTGGTGAATATGAAACGCATCCATAGCAACGTAGCATAGCACACCTCTGGTGGAAAAGCAGCCTTAGATCTGAGACTTCAGTTAGGTCTGAACAAGCGGGTAGGCTGCCTCGAGTTCTTTGAATACGAACGTGATTTTCATAATAGCGAACCACAGATCCGTGTCGAGTATCTCGCGGTGCAGCGTGAGGCGGATGGTCTTGTCGTTAAAGCAGATCGCCTTTACTATTACACCCTCATCGTTTGGAGTCTTGCAGTCACCCTGGGAACCAAATAACAAACGTTGGTATAAAGGATTTTTAAAAGCACGAAACTAAGTTCGTTCCGCTTCGCTCATGTCGCTAGCCAGGTCTTTTCATACTTCGGTTCACACCGCGAACTACACTAGACTACACTAGAGCTAAACTAAGCCAGCGATTTTTTTTTAGTGAGCGAGCTAAACGATCTTATAGACCGTACTAAATGACTTCTCACTCTATGGGTCAACTGTCAAATCTAAAGTAATGGCCTTTAAAATAAGGGCTAAAGTACTTTTGACAGAACACAAAGTAAAAATAGCGCGTGCTGAGAAGTCATTTTACCGCATTATAGTTTCATTTCGCTTCGCTCTCGGTGTGGCCTGCGCTTTATGCAACGTGTAGGTATATATATCGCATCGATTTGGGGATTGTGATAGAATTGATTTGTTTACCTTTTAAAGTAGATGAGGAAAAAATCGTATTGATGAAATCTGTAGGAGAACCGGAATGACTGACATAGCTCAGCGAATTAGCCAGGTGAAGTGGCAGTGGGCAGGCCACGTCTGACGCACAACTGATGGCCGTTGGGGCAGATGTGTTCTGGAGTGGAGACCGCGTATCAGCAAGCGCAGTGTGGGACGACCTCCAACCCGCTGGACTGACAAGCTTAAGAAGGTAGCGGGAAGTGGGTGGATAAGGAAGGCAGAGGATCGTGTGTGGTAGCGCGCTCTTGGGAAGGCCTATGTCCAGCTGTGGACGCAATAGAACCTTTTTACGTGATCATTTGTTCAGTTCCCGTAAGTACCTGTGTTTCAGCGAGGCTGACTTGTGCCAGTCGGTTGAGCACTTGCTCGGCTCGCAGCGGACTGTGCTCTGAGATCCGCACTAGGATCATGTTTGTGTGCTGACTCTCCACGTCCACTGAGAACGTCTTCAGGAACAGGCCTTCAATAACTGGGGAAAATAAAGTCACTTAGAAATGTTGCTAAATCGTTTTATTACAATAACTAGCTGATACCCGCAGCTTCGGCCGCGTGGATTGGTCAGATCCCCTGCAGCATCAGGATTGAGGAGTTGGACTCCAAATTTTTTATGAAACAATGTCGCAAAGTTCCTCTATCGATTAAAAAAGAAATGACGCAAATCGGTTCAGAAATCTCGGAGATTTCAGTGTACATAGGTAGAAAAACACAACTCCCTTTTAGAAAGTCGGTTAAAAAAGTAGCCTATGTTACTCCCTGGTCAATTCTCTACTTGTCTGAGAAAATCCCGTCAAAATTGGTTCAGCCATTCCCAAGATTAGCCTTTTCAAACAGACAGACAGACAAAAATTTTATAAACGTGTGATTCAGTCATAGTATCGTTCAAATAACCATATGACCTTAATATGCCCAATTTTATTTATTAGTATAGATACGTAGACCATATTATATCTACATATATTATATTATAGTCCAAAGCCAAAACTTTGGCTTCCGCCTTACGAGTTTTCCGCCGAGGCCGAATATCAAGAAGTGCCTGAATTCCTCGTCCAAAGAAGAAATTCCATTTTATTGCGACTTTAACATACCTATGATGTAGATTTTCGGGATCGAATTGTACCTATGTGGAAGGATTTCGGAATCCAACGAAATTCCACAGATACTTACGAAGCGATTTGCTTCCTCATTTCTAATTCGAATCGCTAGGATATGTAACAGCATCAGTTTTACCCTCCAATTATAATATGGGTACCTTCAAGTCAAGAGTGAATAGGCAACTTCTAGGCAAGCGCATTCCATCTTAGGCTGCATCATCACTTGCTAGCAGGTCTGATTGCAGCCAAGCGCTAGTCTATATAGTTTAAAAAAAAAAAAGCTCTGATTGCAGCCAAGCGCTAGTTTATAAATAGGAAAAAGTCACTAACCTTAGCAACCACACTATCACACTAATATTTTAAAGGCGAAACTTATCTGTATGTATGTGTGTGTATGTTTGTTACTCTTTCACGCAAAAACAACTGAACTCTGAAGGTTACACCTTGAATTAACATATAGGTTACTTTTTATCCCGGAAAATCAAAGAGTTCTCGCGGGATTTTGTGAGATATACGACGCAGAGACTGAAATTAGTGAAAGCAGAATGGTTGTAGATTGTAGCGACTCACCTTTGCCCAGGGTCCGCGCGCGCTTGTGGTCCAGCGCGAGTGCGGGCGCCACCTCGTCCAACGCGACGATCGCGGCGGCCGCTAATACTCCAGATTGTCTCATCCCGCCGCCGAGCATCTTGCGCATACGACGCGCCCTAGTCAACACACGTTAAAATTAAGGGTTTTTTTATTCAGATACAATTATTATGGGCCTTGACTGCAATCTCACCTGGTGGTAAGTGATGATGGAAGCAGACTAACCTGGAAGGGGTATGGCAGTTTTGATTAAACCTATGCCTTTGGTTTACGGCATCGCCTCGGAACGCTAAATTGCTTGGCAGGATGGCTTTGCCAGTGTCTCTTTAGTCGAAGGCGAAAGGCGAAAGTTCACACAAAACTACTAGGCGGATTTGGCTGAATTTGGAATGGACATAGGTAATATCCTGTATTAGCACATAGGCTACGTTTTATCCCAGAAAATCAGTGTCCCCATGGAATTTCGAAAAACCTAAATCCACGTGGACGAAGTCGCGGGCATCAGCTAGTAAACAAATTATCAGCGCGAGCGATTTTTTTTTCTGTATTTTATTTATTCTTATAAAAAAAACTCACTGCTGTATGAAGTGATAGGACCCTGCCAGGGCCGAGCCTGCGGGCGCGGACAGGCCTTTGCTGAAACACAGGGCAACGCTGTCGCAGCCGCGGACGATTCTCTCCGGAGGCACAGAGAGGTAGGCGCTGGCGTTTAGCAGCCGCGCGCCATCCATGTGCAATGGCAGCGAGTGTTTCTTGCACAGGTCTGAGAGATCATCGATCCATTGTAGTGGAAGCACCTACAATAAAATACCTTTTGCTTTCATAATTTACGAGACTGCGCATATAGTGCGCGCAAAACCAGTGCCTAGTCCAATCTGAATATAAAGAGTATGATGTATTCTGAGGTATGGCTGAGAATTGGATAAAAATAGATCTTAGCAGGGCTAGTATTTAATTCTTAGTCTATGATTTGCCCCAATCGCCATGTTGCAACTTTAGATTGAACTATAGTACGCGACAGGTCGAGATGGCAATCGGGGTGGGGACACCCCGCATACCCGCACAACTCCCGCGCTAACCCGGCGGGGAATAGCGCGGGTGAGTTAATTTATCTATTTTATTTTATTTAACCACTTTACGGTTTTCGGATTTTTTCCTTTACTTGTGCTATAAGACCTACTTACCTGTCAAATTTCTTGATTCTAGAATCTAGGTCAACGGGAAATACTCTATAGGTAGGTGACAGAGACGAAAGACGGACAGACAGACAGATAGACAACAAAGTGATACAATAAGGTTTCTGTTTTTTCTTTTGAGGTACAGAACCCTAAAAATAAAATAAAAATACAAATTTTACCTTGCCACCACAATAGTTTTGTGTGTTCTCTATCGCAACCATCGATGTGATTGGTTCGTGTATGTCGGAGCCACGGATACGTTCCTCAAGCTCTTGCAAGTCGAACGTGCCGTCTGGCTTGTTCTGCAATGTGCTTAATAGGACGCCTGCTACGTGCGCCGCCCCACCTGCAAAGGACAGACTAAAGCACAGACCACACCATGAGCTAATTAAGCTAACTTTGTTTAGCTTATTAATTGTTTTAAAGCCATTTTGGACTTGCCTTTATACAAGTTTAAGTCAAAGTCAAAGTCAAAATCATTTATTCAAAGTAGGTACAATTGTACTCTTTGTGATGGTTTTTGATGATTTTAAAAAATCTATGTAAGGCTGCTCCTGAAAAAAGCATATCTCATCAAAAACTAACCGATGCGAATTTGGTTGCCAAGACTCACAAGTTCACAATGCTTTCACTGCTAAAAAGTTATGACATCTCTGGTAGAGCCAAGCCCCTAGCTGAGCTTCGATTTGTGCTGCCCATGGGACCTATCCCAAGTCCAAAGTATAGCTCTTGTGCTCTTGAATGTATCACATTTATAACAATACAATACAAATAACTCTACTTACAAGCTCTGATTCTACAAACTCTACATGTTGGTAAGAAAAGTATGGCTTGGTTGTTTAATGTGTGTGAAAATATTACATTAAAAGGCCAAGCCATGCCTTTTTTACAGCTTCTAGATATAAGAACTCAATACTTACCCTGTTCATATTTGTAAATATGTGAAAAGTTTCCAACAATTGCCTCAGATCCTCTTTTGTTGCAGTGCACCATTGCTGAAATAATACACAACAGCACTTAAGACAATATAGAGCCAGCAAACTAACCAGAAATTGAACCAATCAATTTCTGGTTAGTTTGATTATGGAAACTTCTCTATTTTTAATTAATATGCATGGTTGTAATCAAATCCCCAGGCCAATGATGATGCACTTTAAGCTGGAGTGTGCATAAACAACATTTAGTATAGAAACAAGCCAATATAGCAATGAAGTCTGCTAATTTTGGATATATTTGTGGCTGAAGTTATTTTCCATCCAATTGGATTGCCAGTTTAATAGGAAATACTAAACATTTTAAAGTTAATATTAAGTTTTAAAGTTAATTAGCCTAATCAACTGAAGTTGTAAAAATGTTATCAAAAATGTTGAATTTTTGATAGAGTAATAAAGTATTTAGCTTAAAAAATGATTAATTAAGTACATAAAAATTAATTTGTGCACCTAACACCTATCTATTTAAGGAAATAGCGAGAATGTGCTTCACAATTTCAGTAGTAATGCAGTTAAAGCACAAATATTACATAATATTAAGTACTTGCCTATTCCATGATAAACTTACTTGCAATTAGATTTGCCATAGTACCACTAGGTACAAATAAAGCCGCCTGCTTCCCCAAAAGATTGGCCACTTTGCTTTCCAGGGCATTTACAGTGGGATCTTCACCGAAGACATCGTCACCGAGCGCCGAGTTTACCATAGCATGTTTCATCGACTCTGTAGGCTTAGTTACCGTGTCTGAACGCAAATCTACGATGTAAGCCATGTCTCCTACTCACAGTTTCACAATAACTACTAAATAAAACTTGCTTAATACACTGTGAAAGGAAACTTGTCCTTAGTATAATCATAAACACTAAGTGTTAATCCTTAGTATAATCATAAACATAGTCCTTAGTATAATCATAAGCACTAACACTAAGTTAAGTGGTTAATCTCGGTATTATCATTTTTAGTATACTTAAAGCACTGATTACTGCCTTGAACTTTAACCTTATAAGATAAAGATTCTTAATTTACAGTAGGTAGAAGCTAGTCTTATTACATCATAATAAATTGATAAAAAATATAAAGTAAAAAACATTGCTTTTTATATAATTATTTTAATGAACTTCTATCTTAGGTTGTAAACAGATATATCAATCTGATTTTGAGCTTTATCCATTTTAGTTTTGGGTTGAAATTACAGTATTTTTGTGTCATATGATTATGACATTAAATAACCATTGACATTTTCATGGCAGTTGACGTTTGACACAGATTAAAATGGAAATGGTTTTTATGGCTGCGTTCCTGAATTTTTTATTTGACTTTTCTGATTAAAATTGCTCATCTACTTGAACTTGTTTTGAATCTAATGTAATGTAATGTAACGTATATTCTGTTGTAATTTTTATTTGTATATGGGTTTTTTATGGCTGACAATAAAAACTATTATTATTATTATTATTGAATCAAAGTGCGGAAGAATCGTAGTTAACTAGTTGTAGAATTTTCACGAATTTTTTATTTAGTCATAATGACTGAAAGTGCTTTTATAATCTGTCACTTGTTTTACAGTGTAATCTTGAACGCATTTTAAAAATTAGGTCTGTTTTCGTTTACACAACAATCGACTGCAACACGAATGTGCTATCATGTGATTGGTCTGTTAGTTTCAATAAAAGTTAAACGCGATTAACAACCAATAGCAGGCAAGGATAACGGTCACTGTCACAAGCGTCAAATTGAAATTGAAATTGTGCGACGTTTGCGTTTGACAGAAATTGTCGAGAATTGAGGTGTGATTTGTGAGGATTTGTTTGTTCGAGTAGCGCATTTTAAGATAAATAGCGCTTATTACAACTTAGAAACTTGTGTGAAGTGCGTTAAAAGGATTTGCCAATTCATTAAAATAAGTGTAATAACGCCGCCGCCCTGTTGAACTTTGTACGTATTTCGGTCAAAACGTGAATTCGGGCGTCGACCGGTCCCATCCCTCCTTCACTCGCAGGCCGCAGCACAGCCGTTGCTGTCAGTCCGACTCCGTCGTGTTCGTGTCAGTCGCGTTGAATCCTCATTTTGTGAGTGTCGTGCAGCCGTTGTGCACGATTATAACCGGTGTTCTATCGACGTGTGGTGTGTGTCGGTCTAGCGACCGTTTAATGTGGTACACAGTGCCGGTGTTAGGTCATCGCAAGGGTCGCGCGTGATCGGGCGCGATGGTGGACATGGATAGGAACGACCCGGAGCTCCGGTACCTGTCGGTCGATCGGAACAGTTTCAACGACCCGGCGACCCAGGCGGAATGGACTCGCAAACGGCTAGTATGGGTTCCACACCCTACCCAAGGTTTCGTCGCAGCTGGCATCAAGGGGGAACATGGAGACGAGGTGGAGGTCGAGATCGCGGAGTCGGGCAAGCGGATGCTGGTGCCCATAGATGATATCCAGAAGATGAACCCTCCCAAATACGACAAGGTAGAGGACATGGCAGCGTTAACTTGCCTCAACGAAGCCTCGGTTCTGCACAACATTAAGGACAGATACTACTCTGGACTAATCTATGTAAGTAAAAACCCTTTTACTTATATTCATTGATATTTCAGAACAAAACTTAAGATAGGTAAGTACTTAATACAGGCATTAAAATATTATAATCAAATCAAAAATATTTCAGTATATTTTAATGTTAGTCAACATAATATGGCTCATATGATGTGTCAAGAGTCAAGAGTCTATCACATGCTCGCAAAGCAGGTTCTACTCAAAAGAGTTAACTTCACTTCAATTTTTTATTTCCATAAATGTGAGCTTGCAAGAAACTCACTTACTCTTTTTAAAAAGGCAAAAAGACTTTAGCTAAATCATTGAATTAAAAGATCACACTAACTCTTTACTAATTAATCTATGTACTTCCTAGATCTTTGTTGAATCATGTAGGTACCTATATTGTGTTCATCCTTTCAAGAGGTTCATCACTTACGTCAACTTAAGCCATTAAATTTGTAGGTTAAGTTAGTGTCTAAGTTTCTAAACACAAAACTTATCTAATGTAAACACTAGTTAGTACATACTATTGGTCTTATCAAACCTTAATCTTTAAATAATTACTAAACAGTTTAGTGAAAAAATAAATTAATTATGGTTTATCTTTAACTATAGAACTAAAACTTAATTACCATTTAACGATCAAACCTTCATAAGTACCTAATGAAGGTTTAATAGGTCTCCACAGATGGCAACATCTTGCTAAGGCTATGGACTTGTGGAGGTTATGATGAATCATGCAGTGTGTGAGTGAGGTCATACGTAGTTAAGTAAACTTTTTTGGTATTACTATCTATTGTACATGACACATTTTAAGAGCCTAGTACTCATTGTATTGAAGCAGTAATTGGCAAGTGGTTAAGACATAGGCCTCCTATTAGGGGGGTCCCGGTTTTTGGGCATGTGCCTGTTAAATATCACTTGCTTTAAAATTGATGGGAAACATCGTGAGGAACTGCATGCTCGAGTGTTCTCCATAAAGGTGCATGAAGTCTGCCAATTTGCACTTGGACTATGTGATGGACTATGGTCTAAATCCTTCTCATTTTTAGAGGAGACCTATTCTCAGTAGTGGGATGGTGATGAGTTGATGAGTTGATGAGATGATGATGATAAGTACTCATTGGTCTAAGGCTTGGCCAATGCAATCCCCAAAGGTTTAGCCACATGATGCACATTTTCTTCTACATTGGCCAACATGTCTACTTTTATGAGTTTTAATACAACATCAAAAGATCAGCAGGGTGAATTGCTCAGTGTCTAGCACTGAATTATATCTACAGAGCTCATTTGACATTGGTTGGTTTTGCATTGCTACTTCATTGGGTGATATCAAAATAATTTTTCATAGAAAACCTTCAATGGATTTAAAATATGTTAACTGAGCTTGGTGGCTGTCATTCATTTGGTGTGTTAGACACTGAGTTAGCAAATCAGTAGGCTGGGCTCATTTTGCCAGCAATGTTAACATGCTACAGCACTAGAAGCTATTAGGCCAATATGGAGTAATCCAAAAAAAAAAAATATGGAGTAATCCAACGTCATTGGCGAGTAGAGGTTACACGCCACTACAGTAGCAATGAGTGTCAGTGTCACAAGAATCCACTTAAACAAAGCTCTTTCTCTTGTACTAAAACACTAAGCAGGCAATGTTATCAGTTGAGTCATACATACCTATGGGCTATTGTCAGTTTAGATAATATTGTTTGTGGTTTCCATACTTAGCTATCTAGGCCTATCTTTCATGCTTAAAACAATAATGCTTTAAATATTATTTTACTAGATGATGGCCCGCGACTTTGTCCACGTGGATTTAGGTTATTTTAAAATCCCGTGGGAACTCATTGATTTTCCGGGATAAAAGTTGTCTATATCAGTTTCCGGGATGCAAGCTACCTCTGTACCAAAGTTCAAGAATAAAGCCCTTAAGAATCCTTGATTTTCCTAAGTAAAGTAGCCTATGTGCTTCCCTGTGATATAAGCTAATTCTGTACCAAGTTTCATCAAAATCGGTTAAACTGTTGGGCCGTGAAAAGGTAGCAGACAGACAGACAGACAGACAGACACACTTTCGAATTTATAATATTAGTCTCAGAATCGGTTAAACTGTTGGGCAGTGAAAAGGTAGCAGACAGACAGACAGACACACTTTCGCATTTATAATATTCGTATAGATAAAATTACTCCTTCTGTCGCTGATCGCTAGTGCATGATTGGGCACCTTTGTTATTCGAATTAACGGATTTCACACATGGCGCCGAAAACATGTGACCCATTACCAATTCATAGCTAGTCACTATGGAGGTTGTTTAACTAATTGGATAGAGTTTTGTCGTGTGTAATTTATGTTGTACATTCTTGGATACATCTATCACTAGCTGACGCCCGCGACTTCGTCCGCGTGGTATTGGGTTTCTCGAAATCCCGTGGGAACTCTTTGATTTTCCGGGATAAAAAGTAGCCTATGTGCTAATCCAGGATATTATCTATCTCCATTCTGAATTTCAGCCAAATCCGTCCAGTGGTTTTTGCGTGAAGGAGTAACAAACATACACACACATACACACAAACTTTCGCCTTTATAATATTAGTGTGATAGTGTGAAGTGTGATTGATCTTTCACAATGCTAACTTCGTTTTTTAACCGACTTCGAAAATAGGAGGAGGTTCTTATTATTCCGATAGAGTTATGATTCTAGGTTAACCTTATAAATGCACAATTGCAAGGAACTTTGCAAATATGCATTGTAAGGTCTACCTATATCTCCTGAGGTGCTCCGGTGTTGGAGCGAAACGTGCGTCTACTGTGTTCTGATGGATTTGTGTGGTGTTGCGTGGTGGTATTTGAGGCTTGCTTGATGGCTGGATTTTCCTACATGCTTAGCAGTGGAAGGGCGGGTAGTGCATGTCGCGTGCAAAGTAAGGCCTGCTTCTCTACAATATTGAGTTTGTCGTCTTGGCGCCCCTAGGAAGATGGCATCCTGACTTTCCGTATTCGCCCAAGCTTATACAAGGAAAATGTATCCTGGAGCGGCCAGGGAAATACTGCACTGCGTTCCTTGAAGAATTATCGGGAGAACTCTATATCCAAGACAAGACAGCAAAAAATATCAGTCTATTGTGAAGCCTAAACTTGGTTGTGGACTTTCCCAATGTCCTTTGTCTAGTAAGCGTTCTAACGATCGCCAAGTCATCTCAGTTCAATGAACAGCACGACATTGTTATGATTTAGTGTGGAGCCTTTATTTATTGACTTTCAACATAAAGTGGTTGATGAAAATTGCATTCAAGCTCAGTACTTCCGAATATGCGATGATGTCATGGTTCATTGCATACCAATTAGCACTGCAGGTATATTCAAAGAAGCGGCCTTTCTGTTATTTTTCCGAGTATTCAGTAGTACCTATTACATTATTCAATTTATTCGCGTAATTTAAATTTTAAGTTTTAACCGAATGATCCCACTTCTGATGTTTCCGACGTTTTTGCAAGTTTCTCATTCATTTGCTGCCATATTTCTAAATATGTGTAATATTAGTGATCGTGCGCAGTTACGCTGAACGAAAATATTATACTCGTAATAATTCCTCTTACTTAATTCGTATTCCTCATACTTAATGCGCTGATAATAATAACTGGATTGAAGAGGATAGGAACCTCTTCAGAGCTTTTGGCAATCGAAGTTGAAGTTAACCTGTTTAACCCCCAACCCAAAAAGAGGGGTGATAAAAGTTTGACGTGTGTATATGTGTATCTATCTGTGGCATCGTAGCTCCTAAAGTAATGAACCGATTTTAATTTAATTTTTTTTTGTTTGAAATGTGGCTTGATTGAGTGGGGGGGGGGGGGGGGGGGGGTTATGTAGATTTTTAATTTACACTTGTTAATTGTTATAATACAGTGGGTATACTTATTACAAATATCATGGTTCCACTATTTATTACACATTAAATCGTGATTTACGAGGCGCAGCCCGCCATCTCGGGTACGCGTAATTTTAACCTCCACAAACGGCATTGCGTAAACACGCAGCTCATTCAACTTTTCAGGGACAAATCTAATCTGTGTGGGCATGATTCTCTGTTGCTAATTTCGGCTGTTCTTTTGTTGAAAGATATTAAAAACACTTCCCTATCTACGCAATTGATATTTTTGTAATGGGTTGGTTTGGAATACTCTTCGGTGATCTGGGTTTCCTATTACAATCCGGGTATCTTTTTTTTTTCTTATAAGAATATTAGCCATGCTAATCACGACTAATACTGCCCTTTCCCCTCCAATTAAGCGAAAAGCTTGTGCCAGGGGTACGACAATAGTGCAACGGGTGGGGTTTGAACCGATGACCTTTCGGAATTCAGTCCGCTCCTCAACCGTTGAGCTATCGAGGCTCTAAAAGTTAAAACAAGAGTGAATAGGCATCTTCTAGTCTAGGCAAACGCATCCCATAATAGGCCACTTTTCATAAGGTGATTTTGATCAAGTGTGTGCCTAGATTAGATAGTGAATTTAAATAAAAAATATTCAAATAAACTTTTATAAGTGCTTTTGAATCGTCAGTCATCACATGAATTTAACACTGGTTCGAAAATATTATGATCTTCCTAGTCCTTACCGAGAAGAACCAGCAAGAAACTCGGCGGTTGCGCTTTTCAATTAAATAACTTTTTGGTGATTGTGGAGTTGTACGATGTGACAAGACAAAGTTGTCGATAAATATTAAATACCAGGGTGGCAAAATAAATTCATTACATCAAAGTTACTTAAAATAAAGAGGTGGGTAGGTAGGTAGGTGATTTACCAATTTCCTACTCGGGAATAATTGTACAGATGTGACAAGACAAAGTTGTCGATAAATACCTACCAGGGTGCATCAAAGTTAAGCAAAATAGAGGGGTGAATTACCGATTTTCTTACCCGGGCATTGAACGAATGTGACAAGAAACGACAAAACAAAGTCGTGGATAAGTACCAGGGCGGCAGATCGCCTGTGGAGGTTAAACGCGGCGCATATATTCGCGTGGGCCGTCCCCCGCGCCCCGCCGGGGTCGACGACCGCCGCGGCCGATTCGGCCGACGGAGCGCCTCACCTTGACATTCATCTCAAGAGTCGAGCACGCTTTGACCAAACGCTTGAATTAACCCATACGAATCTCTAACTAAAATATACCTTATTAGGTACAGCCAAGGTCTGCATCCCTCCATTGAAATCCCACGGACTCGTGCGAAGCGATTTGCTTCCTCGTTTCTGATACGCGCTGCTAGATTAATGCCCTTCCGGCTTCCGTTTTCCCCGCTAGCTATAATATTGGAACTTTCAAAAGAAGAGTGAATAGGCATCTTCTGGGCAGGCGCGCTCCACCTAAGGCTGCATCATCTCTTGCTTGGTGTGATTGCAGCCAAACGCAACCCCATTTAGTTATTTAAAAAATGCCAAATCCTACTACTTGAATCTCGTGACTATTCAGAGAAAGTTCGAAGTTCACACTCCATTTTACCTTTTCGTGCTAATGTCACAGTTCACGACAGATAGGGAACTTCTAACAAAACGCCGAGGCTTCGACGTCACTGGCAGGCGTCAAAGGTTAGCACATTTGACGCAGGTAGTCCTAATGTAGCCCTATGTTTCTTTAATTTCACGCCACCATGTATCTAATAGAAAAAGCAAGTTTGTGGAATCCATGTAAGACCTCCATAGCTACAGGTTAATCAGTTCAGTAGTAGGATGAAGCGAAGATCCACCACACAAAATAATAATGCCATACAAAAACTCAAACAAAACAAAGGCGAGAAGGCGTAAAATGTTGATAAAATATTCTGAAAACCCCTATGTCGCGTATCGCCATGGTTTTAAATTTTCAACGCGGTTTTAAATGACTCACCACCAAAGTTCATGGTAAACACACCATGGTATGACAGCATTAAGGAAAATGATGACAATATTTCGATATGCCTGCTTAGTATCTACCTCTACCTTATAAAACTTACGCTTTTAGATTGTAAACATAAACATTCTACTCAATAAGTATTATAAATGCGAACGTGTATGTCTATCTGTTACCTTTTTCTTCTCAACTGCTGAATCGGTCTTGTCGGATTCTGAGTTAGCTTACATCATGGAGACGGACATAAAGTAGGATACTTTTTAAATTTTTTACTAAAGTTTCGGGTATCAGCTAATAATTTTTTTAAATGTAGGATAGACTCGAGCTTGACGCATGGAAAGTAAATATGAGGTCTGTTGGAAGTTCGACAGTGCTTGTCTCGATAAATAAGTAAAGAGTCAACATCTATTAAGTTTATAGACATAGATACAATAATTGTAAAGTCGCAGAAATCAGCCACTAATTTAATAATAGACTTGTATTAGACAGGTAGGAAATCAATTGTACTTAGTTATTGCAAAATGTATTCAATGAAATTACGAGTAATTTGCAAGTTATTATAAAGGAATCAACATCTCATATTGAGTGAAGCGAACCGCGTTGGCCTTCTAAAATAGAACTGGCCCATCTTCTACAATAACGCAAATAGTGCGATCGATTGTGACGTCACACCACTTCGCGATACGATGATAACAGATGGTCCATAACCCTGGCGTTTAACATGAGACATCAAGGGACGTACGAACTTCGCCATATAATCTTATACGAACTGGCATTCCTTTGCGAGTGGAACTATCAGCACTTGAGAGCACTCGATTATGACGTCACACAACCTCGCAATATGAAGATAAGTGATAACAGATGGTCCATAACTCCTGGCATTTAACATCAAGGGATGTACAACTTCGCCATATACACTGATACGAACTGGCAATCCTTTGCGAGTGGAACTATCAGCACTTGAGAGCAGTCGATTGTGACGTCACACAACCTCGCAATATGAAGATAAGTGATAACAGATGGTCCATAACTCCTGGCATTTAACATCAAGGGATGTACAACTTCGCCATATACACTGATACGAACTGGCAATCCTTTGCGAGTGGAACTATCAGCACTTGAGAGCAGTCGATTGTGACGTCACACAACCTCGCAATATGAAGATAAGTGATAACAGATGGTCCATAACTCCTGGCATTTAACATCAAGGGATGTACAACTTCGCCATATACACTGATACGAACTGGCAATCCTTTGCGAGTGGAACTATCAGCACTTGAGAGCAGTCGATTGTGACGTCACACAACCTCGCAATATGAAGATAAGTGATAACAGATGGTCCATAACTCCTGGCATTTAACATCAAGGGATGTACAACTTCGCCATATACACTGATACGAACTGGCAATCCTTTGCGAGTGGAACTATCAGCACTTGAGAGCAGTCGATTGTGACGTCACACAACCTCGCAATATGAAGATAAGTGATAACAGATGGTCCATAACTCCTGGCATTTAACATCAAGGGATGTACAACTTCGCCATATACACTGATACGAACTGGCAATCCTTTGCGAGTGGAACTATCAGCACTTGAGAGCAGTCGATTGTGACGTCACACAACCTCGAAATATGAAGATAAGTGATAACAGATGGTCCATAACTCCTGGCATTTAACATCAAGGGATGTACAACTTCGCCATATACACTGATACGAACTGGCAATCCTTTGCGAGTGGAACTATCAGCACTTGAGAGCAGTCGATTGTGACGTCACACAACCTCGCAATATGAAGATAAGTGATAACAGATGGTCCATAACTCCTGGCATTTAACATCAAGGGATGTACAACTTCGCCATATACACTGATGCGAACTGGCAATCCTTTGCGAGTGGAACTATCAGCACTTGAGAGCAGTCGATTGTGACGTCACACCACCTCGCGATACGACGATAACCGATGGTCACGCCGATAACCCTGGTATTTCAGATGTGGGAGATAACATTTACACAAGCATGGCTCTAAGTTTTTGTATATTGAATGTAGCACTACGATATAAGGTGTGACTGATATCTGAATGGTCGGAGACTTAAATTGGTTTATTGTATACGTTCTCTTGGAAGCATCTCCCCAGAACAGAACACGATCTTGTGGCGAGGCTCTCAGCAACTCGTTTGAGAGAGCCTAGTAGAGGGTCTTCCCTAGTAGAGTGTCTTCCCTAGTCCTAGTCCTAGGTCCTAGGTCTTCTCTAGTCCTAGGTCTTCTATCTAGTAGAAGAAACTGGAGCAGAGTCGGAGACTTAAATTGGTCTTCATTCTCTTGGAAGGATCTCCAAGGAACAGATTACAGAACACGATCTTAAGACGGTTGTATCTAGCAGAGGCTCTCTGCAATAATCTCTCTCTGATAGGCAGAAATGAAAATAATAAGTTTTCCTTAATGTCTAACTGAATAAAAAATGTAAGGCTTTTGATCGGATGACTTTTCAAGGGCATTTGAATTAGTCGCCGAGTGACGTAACTTTTACCACTCTCGTCGGTTTTTTTGAATTCCTGAGAGTACAAAGTACACGAGAGAATAAAACACAAACGATTGACTTTTCCTTTTTTGGAGGATTAAACGGAAGGACTTTAGACCCACTGTTAACACAGACCCACAGTTTAAGGTATTTTTATTGCACAAGAGACATCATTAGCAAACGTAAAATTATACTTCATCTCAATAATGTCCTAAAACGAATAAGGAGCAAAAAACCAAAGGCGATCCTGGCTCGAAGGACCATAAATCCCTCAACCAGCTTTAATTAGGTACTTGTGGAAAATGTACAGCGGATTTGTTGAAACCCTCAATTCCCTCAATCCGTAAAGTCAGCTGAACGCCCGAGCCTCACTTGAAATCCATTCTCATGTATATCGTTTATTCCAAAGCAATAAAGTCTACTTTCCCCTGACTAAGTCTCATCCAATTCCTTTAAGCACGTTGGAACGCTTGGACCACACGACACATATTGTGGTAATATTTTTACAGTATTATGATCCTAATGACGCAGGTATTAAGTATGTAAATTGTACACAATTTTTGCTTGCGGCGGCGGAGTGAATATCTCGATAAGTGGAGGAATTCTAGGGTTGTCAAACTGCTGATTACTCTCCAGAATTATGGAAGGTCGAAAATCCGATTATTTCATGAGGTCAGTTATCTAGACAAACAATGTTTTAGGTTAAATAGGTAGAAGCGGAGAGAGCCTAGTGGTTACGAAGTCGGCTTTCTTTTCTGGAGGTCGGGAGTTTAATCTCGGGCGCACACCTCTAAGTTTTCGGAATCTTACATGTCTTTTAAGCAATTAAATAAGTATCACTTGCTTTGAAATTGAAGGAAAACGTCGTGAGGAGACTTTGCATGTCTAGATTCTCCATTATGTTCTTAAAGATGTGTGAAATCTGCTAGTTCACACTTTTGTGGACTATAGCCAATCCTTTCTCATTCTGTGATAGGTTGATCATGATCATGGTGATGATTCTTGCTGCAACAGTGCATTTTACCAATTGTGAGAAAGTGCCAATCAAAGGCGACTGCTATCAATGCTGAGTGCTGACAGCTGAGGTCAGTCGGGTATGTTGATTGGGAGTGCTCTTCGTACTATTGATTGGGACGTACTATAACGCTGTCAGCATTGTCAAAAGTATTGCTCAATAGAATAATACTGAGAATTTGTATATATCACGTGGGATCGAAATCGGCATAGAAAGAATTCAGAGCTTAGAACGTAGCCTTAAGCTAGAGATCGTCAAAACCTGGAAGGATGTCAGCCCTATGCACCCTCTGCAGTCTAGCCCTGCCGCCCACCCTTCCGCGGGGGTAGACAGGGCGCAGACGGGGTCAAATGAAACTTTCAGACGCGAATAGATTGTTTGTATTAACGGATACGTCTGACGTATGAGTTCGTGATGAGACAGGGGAAATTGAGGCATCCTCTTTAAGGCGCACTCGAGAAATTGTTTCTCAAATCATCTATTCCCCTTTTTTCCTATTTTCACATACCTACTTGGTTTATTATTTTAATGCAGATAAAAGTTAGCCCTTGACTGTTGCTCTCACCTGGTGGTAAGTGATGATGCAGTCTAAGATGGAAGCGGGCTAACCTGGAAGAGGTATGGCAGTTTCATTAAACCCATATTATTTTGGTTTCTATACGGCATCGTACCGGAACGCTAATTTGGCGGCACGGCTTTGCTGTAGAATGGTAATTAGCCACGGCCGAAGCCTCCCACCAGAAACTTTCATAGTGTGGTTGGTAGACTTCACACACCTTTGAGAACATTATAAAGAACTCTAGGCATGTAAGTTTCCTTACGATGTTTTCCTTCACCTCTAAAGCAAGTGATATTAAATTGGTTTAAACGCACGTAACTCCTGAAATTCAGAGTCGCATGCCCGGAATCGAATCCCCGACCCACCGAATAGACGCCCGACGTCCTAACTACTGGGCAATCACCGGTCAGCACGTTCACGTTTACCATAATATTATGTATTAGCTAATGTTTCATTCAGAAATAGTCTATATAAGATAAGCTTATCTGATCACCCGATTGAAAATTGTAATGTCGCGTTTTCCGCTTCATGTTCTTCATTCTTGGTTAAGTCTTTGTCATGAAAAACTATTATTTCAGATGGCAAAAGTAAAGTTTTAGGTTTCCTATTGATCGTATATTTTCTTAGTTTTTCATTAAAAAAAAAAAACTACTCTGCTCCTGTGGATTTCGAGTGGAATTTCTTATCTTACGAATATTAACACTAGGACCCCCGAGGTCTATACATAGAAAAACTTGAATCCAAAATTTCAATTTTTAGATCCAGCGGTTTGGATGATATCAGTCCACGCAGTTTCTTCTTTAACCGACTTCCAAATAGGAGGTGATTCCGTTTTGGCCCGTGTTTTTTATACACCGATTTTTTCGAAGTTTCTGGACCTGATTTTTTTTTTTTTACATATTAAGTAGGTAGATGTACCTACCGAGAATTCCGAAAACAAAATTGATTAATTAAGCTTTTCTTTTCCAAAACCAAGCCAAATTGAAGAATTCTTTTCTTCAACTCATACATATATAAAAGTAGAGTACAAAAATACGTCTAAGAACTTTACCCAAGGAAGAAAACAATTTATCTAGCTACCCTTTCTCGGCATTCGATCTCCGCAGCATCCTTTTATCCGCAGTGCGGTGGCCTGCAGGCAGGTGGGCAATGCGTCAAAAGCTTTGCTGGAATTTTATATGCATAGGGCAACTATTGCTTCGGGCTAGAGCATAATATTATGTAACCAGGTCACTAAGAGCCCTTGACGATACAAAAGTGCCTGTCAAAGTGTTATTAAATTTTTTGAGTGTGTATTAATATATTGTATGGTATAATGGTAGGAGAACAAAATTAAATTGTGTGCTTTTAGTTTTAATCAAGTTCCAACGAGAGTTAATTTTTTGTTCCGTTTGCCGTGGAGACTCTGGGGCTATGGAGTCGACATTGGGATATCAAATAAAAGAGGAAAAAATTCTGAGTTCATAAATATAACTCTTTAAAAAACCCCTGACAAAAAAACCTCTATAAGAAAACCAGAAAAGAGCTAATAACTTTCAAACGGCTGAGCCGATTTTCTTGGATTATAGTTAAGAACACTCGATCAAGCCACCTTTCAAACAAAAAAAAAACTAAATAAAAGCTCTTCATTCGTATAAGAGCTACGATGCTACAGACAGATACACAGATACAAAGATACACATGACAAACTTATAACACCCCTTCAGGGGTCAGGGGTTAATAATTATATAGTACAATGTTAAAATACACCGAGCGACAGAAAAACAATTTTATTATATCTTAGTAGGTAGGTAGGGTAGTAGGGTTTTAGGGCTGTTTAACTTTTATCTTGTGAGTTATTTGTGCAAAGGATCAGCTTGGATGAAAGGCTATCTTTATGAACTAGACGCTAAACGTGTCGATTCAATTAATGCTTAACTATAACCGCCATCTGTTTTAACGGCTTTTTAAATATAAATGGCTGTTATTCTGAAACGATTCGTCATAATGTTATCCACGACGGCGGATGTCCTACGCAATTCATTCGCTTGGTATAGTCCAGACTTGAATTATTTTCAGATGGCTGATGTAATGGTAGAACGTGTTTATATATTTTGATGGAGCTGTTTCATCGACATGTGATTCCACGGTCTCACGGTAGAGAGTCACGTTACATAGTCTAGTCATGAATGTTTTGGATAGTAAACATGCATACAATCACGCATACATTTAATCCCAGAGAAAACCCATATATTTTGATACATCGTCACCTGAACCGATTGTCGGCGCACTACTGAGTACGGGTTGTTTGACTATGAAGAGAGTTTATTCCATAGGCCACTACAGTGACTACGTGCGGATTGGCAGACTCCTCATGATGTTTTCCTTCACCGTTAAAGCAAGTGATATTTAATTATATGCGTTATTATTTATATTATTTATAATATGCGTTTTAAACAATTAAATATCACTTACTCTAACAGTGAAGAAAGACATCGTGAGGAAACCTGCGTGCCTCGGAGTTTTCCATGATGTTTCTCAAAGGTGTATGAATTATCCAATCCACACTTGGTCGTGCGGTTGAAATGATAAATCTTTTTTAACCCCCGTCCCAAAAAGAGGGGTGTTATAAGTTTGACGTCTGTATCTGTGTATCTGTCTGTGGCATCGTAGCTCCTAAACTAATGAACCGATTTTAATTTAGTTTTGAAAGGTGGCTTGATCGAGAGTGTTCTTAGCTATAATCCAAGAAAATCGGTTTAGCCGTTTGAAAGTTATCAGCTCTTTTCTAGTTACTGTAACCTTTACTTGTCGGGGGTGTTATAAATTTTTAATTTACACTTGTTCAATAATTTACTTGCTTAATTTATAATTTCACCAAGAAACCAACTAAACTATGAGTAAAAGCAAAGTGAACTTGAGTAAGGGAACTCTCGCTTTGATCCTGAATCGACGATATGCGAACTACAAGGCGACGGGGGACGTGAAACCATAGAATACTAGTCCTTTTATATACTTGCCAGTGAAGTCGAAGACTGATGTTTTGTTACAAATTCTCCACCGTGAACTGAGGTATATGAGGTATGAGGTGAGGTATTATTAGTAGACTATCTACTAATAATATTTGGATCATTAATCCCCGATCATGTTCAGTGTCAAGTGTCCGAATTCACGATGAATGAATCGCTTGTTGTACGTCAGGCGGGGACGTACACACTGCATGATTATTGATGCTATTTCCAGCCACAGTGCGATAGCGTTTCCATTGTTATCTTCAGCCCTGATTATTCAACACATGGGATGCCGATTCGACCGCTCGTTCCCACTAGTTCAACAAATAGTTGACATAGGCATAATATACCGAATTCCCAATAATTTTGCACTACGATCATACGTCATCATTTATATCCTGGAAGTCAAAGAGTTCTTACGAGATTTTTCAAACTTAATTCACTCGGATGACGTCGCGGGCTTCATCTTGTAACTAATACATTTACCGCATCTATATCGGATGTAATAAATATACATTTCAAATAATTTATGTCATCATTATCATATCAGCTGACAAAGGACCACTGCTGGACATAGGTATCTTGTAGGGACTTTCACACGCCACGGTCGTGCGCCTTATAAATCCAGCGACTCCCTGCGACTCGTCTGATGTCGTCTGTAATTTACTTATGTATCAATGGTTTATCGGATCGGATACAGTGGAAACGTTCTCACCAACGTTTATAATTCATCTCCTTTCTCATTTACAGGCTTAATTTTAACAAGCTTACGGTTTTTATCCAGATAGATTCTTTTACTATCCGCTTTTTATCCTTTTCTCGACAGAATTATGAAAGGCTCATCTCAATTTTTAACCCCCGACCCAAAAAGAGGGGTGTTATAAGTTTGACGTGTGTATCTGTGTATCTGTGTATCTGTCTGTGGCATCGTAGCGCCTAAACGAGTGAACCGATTTTAATTTACTTTTTTTTGTTTGAAAGGTGGCTTGATCGAGAGTGTTCTTAGCTATAATCCAAAAAAATTGGTTCAGTCGTTTAAAAGTTATCAGCTATCTTCTAGTTTTCTTGTAGAAAAGAAGGTTAGATAACCCTTAGGTTCATTATATTCAAGTGTCAATTGACAAATGTCAAGCTGTCAAGATGGACGTTGCCTAGATATACAAAATTATTTATTTGAAAATGATTTGTCGGGGGTGTTGAAAATTTTTAATTTACACTTGTTATATAAATTAAATCGTATTTACTTACTAACAAGAATTCGCCCAGGATTTCGTCCTTTCTATGAATTTCGGATAGTTTTAGCTTAGCTTCTAGAGATATGGTTAAAGAAGTAAGGTATTTGTGTCGGGCTGAAATAATTAAGAGGGTTCTCTCCGTCACTCGTTTCATACAATCGTAGTTCCAATTTCATTTGAATATTAAGCAACCAAAGTCCATGAAATTTTGCAGAAATATTCTAGAAACTAATATCTGTGTCTGTGGTGTTTTAGATTTTTCTAAAAATATGTAGTTTTAAAATTACAGTTCAAAATTGTATGCTTTTAGACCCACCAGTTTAAGTTGAGTGTTGTCTGTCTGTCATTGTCAGATTTTAAGTAGATTTCTCCAAAGTTTTCCTCCACATGATCAGCTGTATATTCATTTATTATCTACAATTCTACACAATAGTCAATAACTCATCAAGAGTCGCCGTCTGAAGATAGCAAACAAGTGTAAATTAAAAATTTATAACACCCCCGACAAGTGAAGGTTACAGTAACTAAAAAAGACCTGATAACTTTCAAACGGCTGAGCCGATTTTCTTGGATTATTCCGCGCCTACGATCCAAAGTACCTGAGTTTTCCAAAACATCATTTTCAAATAAATAATTATGTATCTAGGCAACGTTCATCTTGACAACTTGACATTTGTCAATTGACATAATATTATGAACCTAACGGTTATGTAACCTTCTTTTCTACAAGAAAACTAGAAAAGAGCTGATAACTCTTAAACGGCTGAACCAATTTTTTTGGATTATAGCTAAGAACACTCTCGATCAAGCCATCTTTCAAACAAAAAAAAGTAAATTAAAATCGGTTCATTCGTTTAGGCGCTACGATGCCACAGACAGATACACAGATACACAGACACACAGATACACACGTCAAACTTATAACACCCCTCTTTTTGGGTCGGGGGTTAAAGACGCTATTCATTCTAAAACTTCGTCCCAACTTTATGGATCTTTGCTTTTGCATTATTTATTTGACATTTGGATGAAAGTAGCTGACTAGCTGTAATAGACTTGGAGCCTGTGAGTGCCAGACCTTCGTTATTTTACAAAAGCTGAATGTTTCTCTGCGCATTGCCCCTAACACAGGGAGGAACAATCAGCGACTAAGAAGTTTGGATCATGATGGCTTTGGCAGATAACAGGTAACAAAGACGTATAAAATCTTTCGTCAAAGTATAAATTTTTTTCAAAGTATAAAGATTTTCTTGCTGGTTCTTCTCGGTAGGAAAGGCACTCCGAACCAGTGGTAGATCCATTGGACGATTCAAAAGTACTTGTAAAAGTATAATTAAATAAAAATATTTTGAATTTTGAAAGTCTATAGTCGCTGATTGTTCCTTCCTGTGTTGGAGACAATGCGTATAGAAACTTTCAACCTTTATAAAATAACGAAGCTCTGGCCTTCACGGGCTCTTAGTCCAATAACGTCGTGTTTTCGAGTTTCAAAAGTCATTTTGTTGTCCCGTTTCTTGTCCTTTAGACAAACTCATTCGAATTCCGTCTATTATCGACTTTCTGTAAGTTAGAAGCTTTGTTAAAACTTGTACTTCTGCGGAATTTGTGTTGTTGGAGAAATTGCGCTATGGATTTGTCATTTGGAGAAAAGTATCTGCTGAAACTAGTAAATAGTATCTTGTTAACAATTCCAACTTATATATGTACCTATACCTAAAGTTAACTTGTTTGAAGTCAATTTACTTGTAAGTACGTTTGTTACTGCGAGGTATCTTTTTCTTGTCCTTTCGAAAAACATCTTGGAAGCCCGCCTATTATACATTGGCGGGTATACATTTTCTATACGAGTATTTAAATAAAAAAAACGGGATTTCATTATACCAATAAAGAGAAAAAGAAAGAAAAAGTGGTCAGGGAAGCACTTATCTCTATAAGTGATCTATCTCTACCAGTGACCCTTGAGAGTGCCAGAGGTCGTAAAGGCAGTAGAATAGGTACAGCAATTTACTTAATCTTTTACAAATTCCACCTATATAAGTAAGCACTTTATAGATGTGTAAGAATTTTTTAAATAATTCCTCTCAAGATAAATGTCTTTCGTGGAATTAAATATTTAATCTAATGGTCTTTCTAATGTCATACATCGGAACAAAGTTTTTCGTCATATCATAAGACTAATATTTTCGCACATTAGTTATTGCTATTTTAAAAGAAACTACAACAAGTGTAAATTAAAAATTTATAACACCCCCGACGATCCAAAGTATCTGAGTTTTCCAAAACATCATTTTCAAATAAATAATTATGTATTTAGGCAACGTCCATCTTGACAGCTTGACATTTGTCTATTGACATAATATTATGAACCTAACGGTTATGTAACCTTCTTTTCTACAAGAAAACTAGAAAAGAGCTGATAACTCTTAAACGGCTGAACCAATTTATTTAGATTATAGCTAAGAACACTCTCGATAAAGCCACCTTTCAAACAAAAAAAACTAAATTAAAATCGGTTCATTCGTTTAGGCGCTACGATGCCACAGACAGATACACAGATACACAGATACACAGATACACAGACACACAGATACACAGACACACAGATACACAGATACACACGTCAAACTTATAACACCCCTCTTTTTGGGTCGGGGGTTAAAAAGCCTGTCTCTATCAAGTAAAGTGGTCGGTAAACACGTCCGAGGCTCCGTTGCATCAGAGTCACACCCCGTTTTATGTTGTCTAGACGGCAAGCCTTCTACTTCCCCTTTCGGCTTTATTGAAAGTTCGCTTATGACCTGCCATGCTTGGTCAGTATCTTGTACTTTATTGTGGTCATTAAAATGCGATATTATACAGTAACTAAAGTACACTTAATATGGGCTGTTTTGGACTTATTCAAAAAATCACATCATTCCGTTGCTCCGTTGCGGCTTGATTCAAGGACAAATCAATTAACTTAGAGAGGTCGTCAAAAATTCGATTACTGCTTGCATGCTTGTACAATATGTTGCACTTTAATGTAACCATTAAATATACGATTATATTAAGGTCGAAATGGATTTTAAAACGACAGGATCAATAAATTTCGCATCAATTTAAATAAACCTCCAAGGCCTTGATGCACATCCTTTGTCTCATTTCATTAGGCGCATCATTGTTGATTACATTTACTTCATTGATTTATGCTATTGCGATTGTGATTATGAGGAAAAAACCGGCCAAGTGCGAGTCGGACTCGCACACGAAGGGTTCCGTACCATTTTACAAGATATACCTAACACTTTTATGTAGAACACTGCTAGCTACTTTTGTTTTGTGATGTAATTAACCATAAATTCACGTTTTTCGGATTTTTTTTCTTTACTTGTGCTATCTAACTTATGTGTCAAATTTTCAAGATTCTAGGTCAACGAGACGTACCCTATAGGTTTACTTGACTGACACGATAGACCCAAAGGGCTCCATACCCAAAGGGTGCCAACGGGACCCTATTACTAAGACTCAGCTGTCAGTCCATCCGTCTGGCTGTCAGCGGGCTGTAAGTATCTCATGAACCAGGATAGGCGGAGAGATCACAGAATCTTCTATTGCCGCTATAACAACAAATAACAAGAATTTAAAATGACCGCCATGAAAATTAAAAATAATAAATTAAAAAGTGTTATTTCTTGTACGATACACGACAATGTACGATGGTACAGAACCCTTCCGAGTCCGACTCGCACTTGACCGAGTTTTTAGTTTATTTGAGTTTATTAATCGGATAAAAATGGCAAACTCCTTATAAGTGTTTTTATGAGCACTAAATTTGGGAAATTGCAATCGCGAGCCTGATTATGTCGCGTAAGAGAGAGGCAGTCCGCAAGTCCGTTGATCAAATCTGCACAACTGGTATTTAAAGCCTTAAACACACAAAACGCGCGGCGGAATCTGCACTGCAAGAACTTTCGTGTCACACAGAACGCGTGTACACGGGTACGATCACTATCCATATTATAAATGCGAAAGTGTATTTGTTTGGTCTTCAATCAGGTCGCAACGGAGCAATGAATCGACGTGGCTTTTTGCATGGACATGACATAGGATACCTACCGTTTATTCCGGAAAATTCAAGCTTGTACACGGGATTTTTAAAAATTGAAATCCACGCGGATGAAGTCGCGGATATCAGCTTCTCGTAGTAGTAATAAAAGTCATTACCACCTTAGCATTGCTGGTTGATTGCTACGATTACAGTGTGACGATTGTTATCACCTCTGATTGGCTGACACTCTAAGGGCTAGAATGCACATTTGCAGCAAGAATTAAATTAAATTCAGCCAATTACAACAATCGCACCTTAGGAGGAGCCTTCCTTGAATTCATTGTGTAACAACTTGTAGGAGCCGCGTTAGGCACGCTTGTCGTAGCGCGGTCTGTTTAGTTTAGCCTTAATATAATCACGACTTTTGTACGCAACACCCACACGAATACCGTTCCCGGTCAGTAGACGTTTTGTGTAAAGACATGTTGATAAGTGAGTAGATAATAATATGAAGTATGATATGACCCAAGAATTTTACCGAGTTTTTAATTTAAAGGAGAGCTTTTCATACCAAATTTTCTATGGCAATCATCAGTCTGGTGAGGCTGAAGTGCTACCACCATGCGTTGGATGCACCTTCATATTAAAACGGCCTCCTTGGCGCAGTGGTAAACACTGTGGTCTTATGAGTAGGAGGTCCCGGGTTCGATTTCCGGTAGGATTTTTGAATTTTATAATGTCTGGTCTGGTCTGGTCTGGTGGAAGGCTTCGGCTGTGGCTAGTTTAGTTACCACCCTACTCGCAAAGCCATGCAGCCAAGCGATTTAGCGTTCCACTACGATACCGTGTAGAAAACAAAGGAATATGGGTTTAATGAAAATTGCCATAACCCTTCCAGGTTAGCCCGCTTACATCTTAGACTGCATCATCACTTACCACCAGATGAGATTGCAGTCAAGAGCTAACTTGTATCTGAATAAAATAAAAAAAATCACCGCAACATTTTGTTTAATATTACGATTTATTCATTTAAAAGCACGTTTCGAAGAATTTTCTCACTTCTCACAATTAATGAAAGGCACCTACCTAGATATAAATTGACGTGTCATCGTACAAATTAACAGAATCAGCTCTTGTCTTTGTCCATACGTGGTTTTATAGTTAATTGAACGTATGAAACTTGATACAAGAACTCTTTGTCTTGGTTCTATTAAATGGCTTGATACGACGTGTATTGAATGGATGCTTTAAAGATAGCTTTTAATTAGGTGTGAGAGGTATATCATGACAGAGGCTCAAAAAAAATCATCGACAGAGACCTCAAAATCTAGTGCTAAGATATAAGTGGTAAAACCTCGTAGAAATCCATTCAAGAGACCCCCAGTGGCCTCCATTCTTTCAGTTGAGAAAAAGATAGATTTTCCGTACATAATATAGACGTTGAAGCCTTGGAATGCCTTTGAATATTTCTTATCAACTCGCTCGCGTATGGAAACTTCTCTAGCGAATAGCATTTCCATCAAAATTTTCCAGATAAATAGGTGTTGTACCTACCTACCCTTGAAATGCCTTTGAATATTTTTCCTATAGAAACGCTCGCGTATTTAAATTTTTCTAGAGGATATCATCTTCACCAAGATTTTCCGGATAAATAGAGGTGTTGTATCCTTGGAATGGCTTCGAATATTTCTTATCGATTCGCTCGTGTATGGAAACTTCTCCATGGAAAAAATCTAGAACTACTTTGGAGTCAAGATGCCAGAAAAACTTGTTTGACAAATCTATTTAGTATGTGGTCTAACTCCCAAACAGTAGGTATGGAATTTTCCTCTATTCCATTAGGTATCACGCCATAATATCTTATAGGTTTATTGCCTTATATGTTTGACCCAGAAACACTTCTTTAGAGTAAATAGGTAGTTTGTCTTGAAATTCATCAAGCATTTTCCCCAACACGCCGTCTTTACATAGAGTCATTGACATGATCTGGGATCTGAAAAATCAGGTTTTTAAAGTTTCCAGACGTTGGTACGATTAGGCTGAGTTCCAACTTCCAATTGACAAATCTTGATAATTTAAGAGCTTTCAAAAATTCAATCAAAACAAATTTAAAATAAAATGGCAAAATCCGTTTTGATGAAAAACAACCCTGTAAAAATACCAGCAAGTTATACATGTAGATACTAGCACAAAGGCTTTGGATTCAGAGTTCTCTTAAAAAGTAAAACATGCTATGCTGGACATGGACAGGACAGTTTGAATAGGACATTCAAACGCCCGTCGTTTGTCACGGTATCACACCATTGTCCTATAAAAAGTCGCCATTATGCCGAGTATGGCTTAATTTGTCAAACAATCTATCAGCATGACTCGCCTCCATATGCGCTTACCTTATATGGGCACGTTTTAGTCGCCATATGTCAGATTGCTGGGACACTGGTCAGAATGTTGAAACAAGTATAAAAACTCCAAGGGATTGTATCGCTTTTTTCTGCAACATTAAGTTCTATAATCCTGTGTGAGGTTTTCGCAAATGGTGCCAGCATAAAGGTGATAGTTGAGAAACCGCGTTACAGATGGTGTTGCATTGATTAACTGTAAACGGTTTTGGACGGTAATCAAAAGTCTTGTTCAGACCTTAGCCTTAAGCCTCTATAGACGTGCCAAAATGTCTCGTATCTTGTGACGATACCTTAGTTTCTGACACAGTCCAATATATTCATTAGGGTTTGGGGCTGACTAGCGCACTTTACTCCACACTCCTGACTCTAACTGATGGGTGTCCCATTCCAGTTAGGGGTTTCCTTTGAAATTGATTTTGGGTAAAGGAAATAGGGAGTCTGTCACCCGTTGGAAAATTGTCCTCGAGTTGGAAAGCGCGCCTTGTGTTCTGGTGCGCTTCTGATATGTAAGAATGCTCCATAGCGTATGGAAGACGGTCTACCTTGGCAGGCATGGATTGCTAAATTACAGCGAGGCCTTGATCAATCCATGTGCGATATGATTCGTCTTCCCCGTAGCGCGATAATATCCATGACGGATTTTCCCACGAAAAAGTTGTAAAGCCTTCACACGTAAAAAACGAAAAAGATGGCTGTCATCAAATTGGTGTTGGAAGTTGCCTGGTCTGTAGATGCCGTTTCGGTTGGGGCATAACTTGAAACTTGTTTGTTACTTAAAAATCTTGTCGGCGACCTTACGGGAGATAAATGATTGGCGCCATTGTGCTTTTCTGTAAAGTTTGCCGTGTTGCAACTGGGTCACTTGCATTGGCGAATTTACTTGGTGCTCGTATGCAAAATGCAATTTCTTATCGTACCAAAATGTTTAAGTATTAAGACCTCCTAGTGGAAGAATCCCATCTCTAGTCTCCTCGTAAGGAGGCATGCACCTCTAACTTTTCGGAGTTATGTACGATTTAAGTAATTAAATATCACTTGCTTTAACGAAGATGGAGAATATCGCGTGGAAACCTTCATTATATCCTGGCACCAAAAAGTTAAATAAGCTGTTCCTTCATTTTAGTTCACCCATAGCCTAATATTTTTACATATCGTCGATTCAGGAACAAAACCGAGACTACACTCACTCTAGTAATTCACCCTGCTTCTACCGTTTATCTGAATTTTACAAATAAAAAAACAACGAGCTTCAAAAATCAGTGTAATTCTGACGCTGCATAGTGGCTAAGGCGTTTAAACTATGTACTAAAAGTAGCTGTAGTAACTACCTAGTAACAAGTTGTAAAATATCAAGGCAAAACGTAAAATGCACTGCACTGAACCTACAGTTTTACGATATTACACAGATTTCACGATAAAAATAAAACGTTCGCGCAGAATCACTTGCGTAACCCTGCAGAGCCTTAAAAGGACACCGGTCGGACCTTCGGGAAGTGGGTCGAGTTAATACCATCTGGTCGCAGGACTGGACGGTGATGTAACGGTACAAGACTACGAGATACGTCGGTTAGCCCTAAGGCTGCTCGCACAATGCATACACACTTGTATAGAAGCAGGCGCTACTTACTTTGCGGAAGTCCATGATATATAAGGAACCAAAAGCTTAATTTGCTATAATTCGCTAAACCAGACAAATCTGTATGATGTACCATGCAGCATGCGACAGGCTCCGCCCACCCTCCCATTACTAAACATGCATTTAAAGCCAGCCACCAAGCAAGCAATACGCACCAACACCACACATCGCCACACAGATCCCAAACCCACTCGTCGCCTTGGCTTTTCGAGAAGCTCTGATGGATTTTGACATACCCAACCGCTACCAACATACCCAAGCGCTACTTTAATAGAACTCCCATTGTATCTAACAGTCATGGATGTTATAATTATCGCACTGTAGTATTGCCAATATTAATTAATCAAACTTCGAAAACGCATCCAGAGTGTAGTCGGCTTAAGTCTCTCTTAATTAACACTACGAATGCCGTTAATAATGGACATTCCAGCAAAACTGGTACGGTTTTTGCAATGTCGCGTTTATGTGGATGATAATAACACGTATGTCGTATACTTAATAATTTTATGACTATAATAATCTTATGTAGTGCTGCATGTTTTACTGTTTCTGTTTTTAATTTCAAAATAATAAAGGCGTTATTGCAATTTATGCTTTAATACCTTTTAAGGAATACGCTTATCTTGTGGTTATCTTGGTCGAAGGACCAAAAAATGGAGAATAGGTACAAACAAGAATTCCTGTAGCTTGTTCATACCCTCGTTGTTGGTTAAGTTACCAGCGTTCGATTATTTCTGGAAATACATCAAGATGTTAATTTTAGCAATGTATCAACTCTATCAATCGACTTAATTGACACACTGATATTATCTGGGACTATAATTTAATTAGCTATATTTGGTAACACAGTCCATGGCGTATATGTTTTAATACATTTAAGAGTGACTTGATTTACTGAGAGTCCCGTCAGCTTATTTTGGCTCGGGCATTTATTATGTGTACCTATTTAGAAGATATTTTGAAAAGGATATTCTCTCAATCAACCACTTGTATAATAAACTAACAGCCTATTTTTGGAGGAAGATAAAAGTTTACTGCCACGTTTCTCCAGAACAAGTTAACTGATACGAGTATCAAAAAGTAACCTCAAAATTAAAGCTGGTGCAAGAGGGGTCAAAAAGCGCTTGTGAACACACTGACTCTGTTAAAGCTGCATGGAAATAATATATCTTGGTTGAAAAAAACTAAATTCACCACTATCTCAAATGTTATGTTTATGTTAAAAAGAGACAGATGTTTATCTGACATAGATCTGTCTCGTTTTAACTCAATCTAAAGTCTAAGCAAAGTCAAAATGCGCTCTATAGATTTCAAACTTAGGAATAATTTCTGATTGTGTATATATTGTCGCGTGCACGCCACACTGCTAATACTTCACGCTTCCCATTTATAATTGATAATAGTTATTGTGATATGACATCACACGTTACGTTACTTATATTGATCTCGTTCCCAGCATTGTGATGTGTGAATATACCAGATTTATCACTTTATTCATTAGCGTCTTGCACATTATTATCTTCATCTGGTATCACATTTTTTTTAGATAAGCAATATGACACTTTTCTACATGAACTGTGGCAAAGTTTTCCTTTATCTCTTGCCTCATCTTGCTTTTGAACATAGTTTAAAAATTCAAATGAGATCGTTCTTGTAAAATATAATAGAAATATTTTTTATTCAATTAAACATTAACAAGCACTTTTGAATCGTCAAATGCTATTGGTTTGGAATGCCTGTATGAAAAGATGTAATACAGAATTTCGGTCCTAAATGCAGGCACTCTTACAACAAGACTGAAGAAAGGGCAAATAGAAACATCCCCAGTTTGCAAAATTTAAGTACCAACTTAACAGTCGTTATGAACCTTTTCGACCCCAATGTCAATGCCGAGAAGGGGAGGATCACATAGAAAAAAGAAAATATCAGTATTTCAGCAAAGTCGGATTAACAAACAATACGGACGCTACGTGATCCAAACGACCTTCGTCTTAGAATGAGAATAGCCGAAGCCTCGGCAAATATGCTAATACGGACATTTCTTATGTGATCGGCGTAAGTTCCGAGAACAAAGGCAAAATTAAAACTACTTGCCTAGAATTATAATAAGGCGTAATGGATTTTAATAATTAAACTTTGATTAGATCGTAAGACTAGAAATGAAAAACAATAAAATAAAATATGAGGCGTGCAAAAAGGGACAAAATGTGTAGAGATCTTTGTTTACAGTAGACCTCTATCGATTGACGACGATAACGACACATTGATAAACATCGCGATTTTAATCAATGGATCGAATGTCGAACAAAATGTCAATATCATAAAAATCTTCAATTTCCATAAATGCATTCCACCTTGGGGTGAATCATCAGATAATTCTTGAGTTAATAGGCGATGATATTATTAGCTTTGTGTGTAACTATTTATGTCATATCTAAGTACTTAATTAAGAATTTTCTTTTATTTTTCAGGTAAGTAGCAGTAACCAGTAACTCATTTTCATCATTACCAATTATTACCGAATGGAAAATTCAAGTAATTCGTAAGTGTAAAACTAGTTTGATTATTTTGGAAATATTATCAAAACTGTTTGTATATTCCGTAAATGTTATAAAGTAAATGTATTTCGTTGATAACCTTATTAAGTTATTAGCATCAAACGATCATTTGTATGCTAAAGAAAGCATCAACTGTGTCACGAATAACATATACCTATCGCCCATAAACACCGGTGTCTACAATGATAAATGCTTATTATAATATGAACAAAAGTGTATCTGTTAAATTCTTTGTGCTAAATGAAACCTAATCTTTTAATTAATTATTATTTAAGTATTATCAAATGTAAATACTCTTCAGCTTTCACTTTTTTGTTGTAAATGTATAATTGCGAAGCCTTGAATATATTTTCCCATGTTACAAATGTTTCTAAGTCACTCCACTCCACATTTCTCAATAATTTGGCTAGTATTGGATTAATTGGAGAATGACTAACTTGAATTACATATAGAGCATCATCGCCAGCAAATATTTTACACAAACCCTTTTCTTAAAAATTCATACCCTATATGTATTTCGCTTTTTCATCTATGTTATATTATAGTAGATTACAATATTCAATTTTATTATATCTAGAGATGTTAATTATCACCATTACATCATTGTTTGACAATTAGAAAGTGTACAATAGTACCCAATTTGAATAAATGACTGTGATTTTGACTTCAACACATTATTTCTTAAAAAACATGAACGCAAGATAATGTTGCCTTGTCGTCCAGTTTCAATCTGTTTCTGAATTATTATTCTCTGTCTGTTATTGCATTTGTATCGAACAGACAAACACACAAAGAAACTAACAAACAGACCGACAAAAAAGCGAGTTAATAAAAACGTATTAAGATGATGACAGTTCTTGGTTATACCTTTTGTCCGTGTTCAGTCAAATTACCTGCCCTTTCATATGCACGGAATCAGCGGCCGGTCATTGCCGCCCGGTCAAGTGAAACGGAACGGGTCGGAGGTTGCCTTGTCTTGTCCGGCCTTTTTTGTTCATTGTTTTCATTTTTTCCACCGTCCCCTTAAAAGGGTGACGTAAGCACATTTACGGTTCAAGCTCTTTGGTGAACGTGTACAATGGCATCATTAACGTGTAACGTTAGGTTTTTTTGGAGCCTTACTTCCCTTTTACACAGCAATTTACTTATTTGAGGCTACACCTTACTTTTTAAAGTATTCTGAATGTAATTTTTTCCTCATTTAGTCTTACACACATACTTCTGTCTGTCCTGCGAAATCACTGATGCTAGAATTTTTGGTCATGTTGTCTATTTCAATGCATGTGGAGAGCATATCCACGACTGTCCAGCGTCCACCAGAGACTTAGTAACCATCTATGGTAATTCAAATGCTCATTCAATTGTTTCAATAAGGGAAGGCTTGGAGTAATGTTAAAGGAACTACATGTCTTGGTAACTTTTGACTAAGGCTTTGCTGTCGTTGATTACATTGTTTTGGCTTGTTTTTACTGAATTTTGGATATCGAGAAGTGTTAGATAAATTACTTAGCTTCTTGTTTCTGCAATCTCTGCATTTCCAATCAGTGTGGTGGTAGAGTCTTGGCATTATAGTTAAGCAAACATGAAATAAATATTCTTAAATTTTACAACTGGTGGAAGAGTCAGTTTTGCTGGTCGTATTGAGATTATCAAGTGTTGGGCATCTGTTAATGTGACACCATGCTATATGTGACGCATAGGTCAATTATTTATTTTAACACCTAAAGAGTACAGAGATTTTCAACGCTTACTGTAAAGCCCGTTTACCTTAAACTTAATTGTGAAACACAGAAATGTGCCCTCATAACACCTTTAAGGATAACTCGGTCGCTAAGACTGCATACTTTTAAGTGTTTCATTTAAATACTTATTCAATTCCTTTAACTGACTCTTGCATGTTTTGCTTGCTTCATCTTGAAATAAATGATTTTCCTATTCGATAGCAATAGATAGAATACTACCTGACTAACGGAGTTCGATATTTAATTTATCTTCGACAAATATTGTTGTGGATAATGCAGAAAAATTCTTACTCCTTAACTAGTGACACCACTAAGGTACTCCGGCGATTGTACATTTTATGTCAAATTGTAGACCTTAAAGATTTTTTGATTAGTAGTGTTTATGATCTAGGTGGAATAAGTGGAATAACTAGGCGCGTCAAGGACATGTCTGGGCGTGTTAGTTGTTTTAATGATTTGGAGTTCCTTAGCGATAACGTAGAACCCTGTAGCGACAAGTTATGGTCGCGACTAGTCGCCTTTCTATCTATGATCACTCAAAATATGTGAGTTTCAAAATATTACAAGTGTCACGTGACAAGCAATTATAGCAATATTTTTGTCTATAAGTGCAAAAAAGAAAGAAAAACGTGGCAGTGGAAACTGGTGGATGAGTAAAGTGGAGGATCGTGTTTGGTAGTGCGTTTTCGAAAAGGCCTGTCCAGCTGTGGACACATGCAGGCTGATAGATTGGATGAGGTTTAAAGTCCAAGTCATAAAAAAACACAATCAAATCTGTCCTAAGAATGGTAGGTTTCCGTGAAATCGATCAAACATTTCTATGTTGTTTCAGCGAATTGGTAGAGCCTCTTTATGAAAAGTTCAACCCTGCCAGTAGTTTTCCAAAAGCTACCTTACCATCCACGTGAAGCCGGAACGGGCCCTAGTCAACCGTAAAAGGTTTTAAAAAGTAACGGTGTCAGATAACAATGTCCAGCTTATTTGTGAGTAAAACGTGTCTTATCAATTTCGTGAGCCCCACCGGAATCCTGTCGGCTCAATCTTGACCGGTTTTTCGACCAGTTCGATCCCAGTAACCCCCCCTCCCCCCACGATGTGCCCTCTTGGAGCGAAGGTCGTCGCTCGCGCACGTATTTCGTGTGTATGACAATATGGCAGTTTTTGGTACCGGATGTCTTCGGAGCGCGAATAAATTTTTGATTTACCATTGGATCATATTGTTCACTTTAAAATCTTCTATTTTGTACAAAGTGTACATGGGCTAAGTAATAAATAATGTAAAAAGGTAATTTTCTTCCGTTTCTGTCGTGAATTCGACCATTTTAACATTCAGTCAGATTTCCTATTTCCATTGCACACTAATTATTGCACTAGGATCGTTATCATCTTCATGTGTCGAGTTAAAATTAATAATAGTATGCACCAAAGGTCGTCCGAAGGTCACTGACCCGTGGTCGTTTCTTATCTAGCACTAATTGAATAACATGTCTGTATAGTAATTAGTCGTAACGGAATATTGGGCGTCGTTGATTAGAACTTATGACGAGCAATTATTACCACTATCGCTATTATAATTCGGGTCAAATTCCGCTGGCAATATACCAGACTTGGTTCCAATGTTTTCCTCAAAACAATCGGTCTCTTGTGTTATGATATGGAACTGTGTATATTAGTCTAATGGTGTTTATATAAAATCTTGCAATATACCTAATGGCAATTTGTTTCCTTCAAGTTTGATCTAAATGTTTGTTTTTGCTTCGAAATCATTTAGATATCTCATCAATCTAATCATCTCTTTAATACTTTTATGTAAATTTCTTCTTCAACTTCTTTCCAGTATTTTTGTGATAAAACCATTTTCTTTTATCGGTGGCCATTTTAGCGATTGTCTAGATTCTAGACTCTAGAACTTGTAGGTTGGTTTATAGTCATATGGCCAATTTTGGCATTAACTATGACAGTGAAAAATTTATGGTTAACAATTCGCTATTATGATTGGAGGTTTGACTATTTAGTATTCTTGAACGTATACTCATGTTTATATGCTTTGAATAATTGATAATGGTAATTTGTAATAGTATCTAAACTAGGTATTATTAATTCCATCAGCGCTTACGATAAAGCCAGATCTTGCCAACTGAATGAAGGTTGTCTGATATTGACTGGTTTCTGCTTTAATACGCTGGGCTATTTAGTTTCTGTGGAATAGGGCTGACGATTATTCTATCATACATCTTCTTCTCAATATCTTGTTCCGAGCCATTTTTTCGTGAGGGAAATCTATCATGGATACCACCGGCCAGCCGGGGAGCATAGTGGTTATGTCGGCCTCCTACCGATTTAAAAACTCACCAAGTTACATCCAACGTCTTTCATCGTCTCAACACATCGCTAGCCCACTCCTGAGTACGGGTGATAGCCCGCGAGCGATTTATAATCCTCTTTAGTTTTGAAGGATGTTGTAGGTGTCGTTTTACCCAAAAGTGCGCAAACACCTGTGCTTAAGCAGTCTGTGCTGCTATGCACATGTGTGTCACACACACAAGCTTACGAATTTGTCTTCACTTTTAAAATTACGAATGTATCAGCTTTATCTGGGGCTTTGCAATAATATAATATCTTTGGCGTACTTACTGTTAAAGTGTCATCATCAGTGTTTCAGTAGATTTTTCTGTCTATGTTTATCCTGTGAATATTGCCTCCAGATTTTCAATATGATTGGTTTAGCTTTTAATAAATTGCAGTACATTTGTGGTGGATATTAAAGTATTTCAGTAAACAGTAGTGACAGCCCTACTGTCGCTGTGAGCACAGGAGCACCGCGGTGGGTATTGCAGAAATATTACAATTGAATTATTGAAATGGCGCCAGGTCGTTATCGGATCGGGTCTAAACTCTAAATTGAATCCGCTTATAGGCTTTGTCTGTTGTGCTGAGATGCCTAGATAGCTCTCTGGGTTACTTAGCGGCAAAATACACTGCAGGAGAATTTGCTATAAGGATTTAGGTTCTAAATATTAGTACCCCCTCCTACTCAGAAGGTCGGGGTTCGATCCTGGGCACGCACCTCTAACTTTTCGTGTGTTTAAAATATTTAGCATCGTGAGCTAACCTGCATACCTGAGAATCACACTTCACACTAATATTATAAAGGCGAAAGTTTGTGTGTATGTATGTGTGTGTGTGTGTGTTGGTTGTGTGTGTGTATGTTTGTTACTCCTTCACGCAAAAACTACTAGACAGATTAGGCTGAAATTTAGAATGGAGATAGATTATACCTTGGATTAGCACACAGGCTACTTTTTATCCCGGAAAATCAAAGAGTTCCCACGGGATTTTTAATAAACCTACATCCACGCGAACGAAGTCGCGGGCATCAGCTAGTTATTCATAATCTTCTCAAAGATATGTGAAGTCTGCCAATGTGCACTTGGCGAAACCCTTCTCATTCTGAGAGGAGACCTGATGATTAACCCACCCCGAGCGTGTTCTGGGTGGGTTGGTCATATGATAAGATATGAATCAGACTCGATAGGCTAGGATTAGCTGCTCCAAAAACCACACCACACCACACCACAGTGCAGTGCTCTGCGTCATACAACGGAGAAACCTTTTTTTCCGTTTCTCCGTAACTTTCGTCCCATTTGTTCCGGAAGTAAGGAAAAAGGTCTACCGCTGTGTTTTACGCCTAAGACTTTTAGAGTTCTTGGACTTTTGGAGCAGCAAATCTTAGACAGATAAGCTTAGAGTCTGTATAGTCTAAGGTTGAAGTCACATTGACATTGCTCAGACTTAAGATACTGTTAAAAGGAGAATGCGTTATACCGCTGGTATAAATCTGTCTCGTTTTAGCTGAAACTTAAGTCTAAGCAAAGTCAAAGTGCGCTCTATAGACTTCAACCTAAGTTTTGCTTCTCCGAAAGTGAAGACACCACACTGCAGCACAATGCGTCATACAAAGGAGAAACTTCTTTCGTAACTTTCGTCCATCATTCCGGATACTGAAAATTGACGTCAGAACTGTACAACGTGCTCGCAACGTAAAAATTCGGTTCTACCCATCGCGTCGTGTTCCACTCTTGCAGTAGTGACTCACGCTAACGGTCTGCCTCGTCCGGTTTTATATGAACAAAGATGTAACGATCATTATGTCCTTAATTTTCGAAAGTTTTGTGACTCAATCAGTCTCAAATTGTTTTATTCGATCTACAATATACACAAATACTACTGCTACTGCTACTCGCCACGGTCTTGAGCCGCCTGAATCCAGCGGCTCCCTGCGACTTGATGTAGCCTGTCCAACTAAGACTAAATCGTCCGACGCGACGCTGCGATTTCCGGTGCGAGGTCCCCATTCTTACAGCTTGAGACCCCAACGACGCGACGTGGTAAAATATTCTCTCAAAATGTATTTTTGGGAGTTTTTAAAATTAATTTAGCGGAAAGATGCAAAACCGATACAATACAAGTTATTGTTCCCAAAAAATATTTTTTATGATCAAAATATTTTTGCGAGGATGAAGGCATTGTTTAATGCAAATAAGCAACAACACCGGGGTCAATGACCAGACGTGTACAGGGTTGATACTTGTTATACCTTTATAAGTACACAGGTTGACACTTAATTTGAATGGTGGCGGTATCTTCCATATCTGAGATTGTATGATAATATGAGACGTGGGGAAAATTATGCTCCCACATAGCTCGAAATGAAAACGAAGGAGAAACCTTTGCCAACAGAGGGATGATATCATAAGGAAAATCTATACTAATCTATACTATCTATACTATCTATACTAATCTTCTATACTAATACTAATAAATAAAATTGGAGTGTCTGTCTTTAATTTCGAAATAACTACCGCATATTAAGGTCATATGGTTATTTGAACGATACTATAACTGAATCACACGTTTTTAAAATTTTTGTCTGTCTGTCTGTCTGTTCGAAAAGGCTAATCTTGGGAACGGCTGAACCGATTTTGACGGGATTTTCACAGACAAGTAGAGAATTGACCAGGAAGTAACATAGGCAACGTACTTTTTTAACCGACTTTCAAACAGGGAGTTGTGTTTTTCTACCTATGTACACCGAAATCTACGAGATTTCTTAACCGATTTTTGTCATTTCTTTTTTAATCGATAGAGGAACTTTGCGACATTGTTTCATAAAAAATTTGAAGTGCAACTCCTCAATCCTGATGCTGCAGGGGATCTGACCAATCCACGCGGGCGAAGCTGCGGGCATCAGCTAGTAAAATATAAAAGAAAAATCCGACCTTATTCCTTGTATACATTAAACAGGACTTCTATGCAAAATTTCAAGTATCTAAGAGCAGACCTAATAATGTCTTTAGTGGCGTTTGAAGTCTGCCAAGTCACACTTGACTTGCGTGGTGGGTTGTGGGCTAAACCCTTCTCATTTTGAGAGGAGACCCGTGCTCAGTATAAGGCCGATGACGGGTTAACGATGATGATGATAATGAGATAACTTTAGTGGGATAACAATTTAAAAATTCGTTAAGTGCGTGTCGGACTCGCACACGAAGTGTTCCGTATCGTATAAGAAGTACCACTTTTTGCATTTTTTAAATTTTCATGGCGTATATACAGCGATGAAAAAGGCGAATTTTGTCTCTATAAAAGCCCCTTAAAAATATCTGATTAAAAAAAAATAAGTTTTGATAACCCTTGTTATACTCGCGAAGGTCGTTTACACGCCTTCGCGTAATAAATAATGGGCTAAAACTAAAATATTTTTTCAAACACAAATCATTCAAGATGTAAAGTTTAACAAATCTTTTTGTGTATTCAAGCTCAACTCAAACTCAAAATCATTTATTCAAAGTAGATACTATTGTACCTACAAAGACCCAAAAAGAGGGGTGTTATAAGTTTGACGTGTGTATCTGTCTGAGGCATCGTAGCTCCTAAACTAAAGAACCGATTTTAATTAAGTTTTTTTTTTGTTTGAAAGGTGGCTTGATCGAGAGTGTTCTTAGCTATAATCCAAGAAAATCGGTTCAGCCGTTTGAAAGTTATCAGCTCTTTTCTAGTTACTGTACCTTCACTTAAAATTTAACCTATATCTACCTATCGAACAGTGTAATCACAGCGGTATTTAAATAGTCTCGTATAGCGTAAATGAAAAAGTTCAGCAATAAATATGAATATTGTTGATGCCTAGACAAACGGCTATATTTTATTTCATTACCCAAGAAAATAGGAAAAAATATTTTTGTTTTTCCTAGCTGGTTTTATTTATGATACAAACTTCAATTTGGACTTGTTCCAAAGGATTTACCAAGGTTAAAAGGCGTAGAGAAACTGTCGAGACAAAGAATTACTAGTAACTACGTATAGCCAAGGCTGTTGCGGTAATTTCTTTGTACATACATCGGTAATAATATAATCGATCGTTGTGCCGTCATGACCGCCTTCATATTATATTTTTAAATAATAATTAGTTCTTTGTTGATTTATGTACCATATTATCCATAATAATTTGTTGATAAAACCTCGTTTTTTAGAGTTCCGTACCCAAAAGGTAAAAACGGAGCCCTATTAATGTCCCTCTGCTGTATGTCTGTCTGTCAAGCGCAAGGCTATTTATCATGCAGTTAAAAAAAAAATTATAGATGGTATGGAACCCCTAGTTTGTGAGTCCGACTCGCACTTGACCAGGTTTTCATTTTCATGTCCACAAAAAATAAAATCCATGAGTATGGGAGTTCTCGCTAAAGTCGAAGAAGCAATGCAATACCTTTCCGAAACGGCGCACGTACGCAAAACGGCACCTTATTTTGGCATTATCGCACGATACGCAGAATTTTGTACCAGTATTATTGAGGCCGATGACTAACGAGGCTATTTCAGAATATTAGCGTATTATGTACATTAAGCAGATAGTGTTACGGTGTTTACTTTAATATAACCAGTTTCTTTTAATAAATGGATTTTTAATTAAACTTAATCATTTCAATAAATGTAAATTAACTGTATGATGAGTCGTTAAGACCCATTACGCACGGTCCACTACTAACAGCGATGAAACTTGAGTTCCTAATTTCCATATTTCCCAATATACGAGTATGTATTATCAACTTTGCTTTCATCTTTCAGGGAAGATTTGGAGAACCCTATTTCTTTCTACTATCATAATATAAGCTTCAGTGTTTTTAATTTGAGATTATTTAAGTATTTTGAACTCGTGTTAAAACTAGTTATTTTTACCGATAAATAGCAAACCACAGAAATAAATTATCGTTTTTAAAATTTGTCTACAAAATTGGGCATATTTTTACCGACCAATCTCCTATTTGCCTCCTTTACTTGACACTGCAAAGTATATGGTTGTGGTCTGGCACTACAAAAGCCACCAAAGAAGAAAAGAAGAAGAAGAGTTGGTTAATATATTCAAACGAGAACTAAACTACGTTTGTATATAGCGAGTGATGGAGAGTCCTCTGTTAACGTGAACTTGAAAAGTATTCCTCTAGGGTATTTGAGAGGTTTACTCTTTCATTGTAGCTAATGTATAGATTCAGAAATACTAGCCTCAATTATTTGTCTCCATCGTGATTCAATCGATTTGCTTCAATGTGACGCAAGGCAATAGGATCGGCCTGAATGTTTTTTTTTTGTTTGTGCACTGTATTGAGATAGTGAACGGTGGGCGATGAATCAATGTCTCGGGTTTAGGAGAAATGTGCGTAACTGCGCTCGTACCTACTGTGAATCAATGTCTCGGAAATCCATTTACGGTTGTGTATTGCCACTTAATTAGTCAGTAGTGGCTTTTTGTCTTTTTGGGTTTTATTAACGGCCAGCTGCTACTCACGACTTTGTTCGCGTGGATTTAGGTTTTTCAAAATGCTGTGGGAACTCTTTGATTTTCCGGGATAAAAAGTAGCCTATGTTCTAGGGTATAATCTATCTCCATTCCAAATCTCAAACAAATCCGTCCAGTAGTTTAGCTTGGAAGAGTAACAAACATACACACACACATACAAACTTTCGATAATATTAGTGCAATGATTCGGGTGTAGTTTTTCTGTTTGCTAATGAGAGGTTGTTACTTGTTATTTTTTGGAGCGATGTCCGTTTTAAGCAATTCAATATCACTTGATTAATGATTTAACAGTGAAGGAAAACATCGTAAGGAAACCAGCATCTCTGAGAGTTTTCTACAATGTTCTCAAAGATGTGTAAAGTCTGCCAATCCGCATATGGCCAGCGTAGCGGACTATGGCCTAAGAAATTTATTTAAGTAGTAAGTTGTTTTCACGTATAATAAGGCTTTAGGGGAAAGGCTGCATCTGAATCATGCATCATGAACGCCTCTTAGGTTGGATGGAATGCACCACATATCGCGTGAGTCATCATTGTTTTTTAATACGGACTCACAAAAAAAAGCTGTGATGGCCTTGAATTAGGGTTAGGACTTAGGATATATTATGCTCACAGGCAAGTGCCTTTAGGCATTCTAATAGATGTTATACATCTTTGGGTTATTACAGTCAATATCCGAAACTCTGATGCTCCTAAAATTGACTAGTCAATTTTCATGTCTGACTTCCAGGCCCTTCAACCTTTGTCTATAAAGTGTTTGATCAACCTTACATTGTGTGTGGCGGAAAAACACATGCAGAAATAATATGGTGCTCTTCTAATATTTTAATATACATAGATCACATAAGTACATAGTAATAGAAATTCTAAATTTGTTACTAGGACTACATTTATCCCGGACAGTCTAAACTAAAGCCACTTATAAGGCTGAGATATCCCGACTTTGTCTGAATAATGTTAGGTACTTAAAAATATTTACATGGCTCTCCATCCTATCCAGCTATCGGGATATCTAAAGAAAATTCTTCACTTTTTAAAGCTACCTGTTTAGCTAAGTTAAAATTATTGCTATTATTTTGATTCGTCGCAACCGGAAAACAAAGCATTCACACAAAGCAAATATATCAACATGCTACCGATTTTAGTTGTAAGAACACATTAGATTGTTGTCGCTCGACAAAAAGTTGCTTAAACTCTTAAGATTTAAGAAAAAATATCCTGGTCGATGGTGCTCCGGGCGCGACACCCAGGGATTACCATATACCATAATTTGATATGGTATATTACCCATATTTTGAGCGCTGTCCGCACAAAATGTTCCGTTGACAAAATGTTCACAACCTACATCTACAGTAAAGTTGAATTGTTTAAAAATTTTTGTTTTAAAAATGATTAAGTACCTACTAGTGATGTCCGCGATTTCGTTCGCGTGGATATAGGTTTTAAAAAATCCCTTGGGAACTCATTAATTTTCCAGGATAAAAAGCAGCCTATGTGTTAATCCAGAATATAATCTATCTGCATTCCAAATTTCAACCAAATCCGTCCAGTAGTTTTTGCTTGAAAGAACGAAGATACACAAACTTTCGCCTTTATAATATTAGTGTTATACTTAATTTGAAGCTCTGTCATGCATCGCGACAAAAAGTCTCTAGTGTGATACAACTGTTAGCGGCAGACGATGTAATCCTTATCTATCGCCCACATACCATTTATTGCTTATGTAAACGTCCACAACCTTTGAATATATCAACATTAAGTTGAATTTCCCTTGCATTTGGAAAATGTGAGTCATATTCAACATTTATGGGTACACCCGAAGGTTTATAGTACGTGACTTGTGCGCTTGGCCATATTTGGCTATTTAGAGTCGTGCTCAAAATACGCAGAGTTGATTTGTGCAATGTACTTCAATACCTGGGTCTTATATGTAGAACACATTACAATTTACAATATGCAAATTAAATACTTGTTAAATACCTATTACTTTTTCCAAAGCTATAATATTATGTATCTTAAGCGGCCTTGTAACTTTTTGGAGTTTTGTGCGTTTTATGAAAATTAAATGTCACTTGCATTAACGGTGAAGGAAATTGCATGCCTGAGAGTTCTCTATAATGTTCTCAAAGGTTACACACTTTGCCAAGTTTGCCAATCCTCACTTGACAGCGTGGTGAGCTGTGGCCTAAACCCTTCTCATTTTGAGAGGCACCATGCTCGTAGGCCGACGCGGCGAGCGCGGGAGGTGGGTTGAGATGAAAGCCAGTCGATGTATTGAAAATAAAATAACTCAATTTATAAGTAGAAATTACCCAGTAACTATGATATTATTTCGGAATTGCATGGACTCATTACTACAGTGTCTATTCGGTAAGGACTTAGAAAATGCATCAATATCAAGCATGAGTTAATTATTCGGCGCAATATTCGGCTAAGGAGGATTTACGACTAGCTCCTCGTATAATCGGCTTCGCGTAATTGCATTATGAGCGCCGTTAAGACCGATTGGAGAATAACACCCACGTCCCACACTCTCCCAAATTGGTTAAACAAACAATCTATCTGGATGATCTGATTAAAGTTTAAATGTCTCTTCCATCTTCGACTGACTTACCAGGAAGAAAGAAAAATTTTTTCTTTCTCTCTTCAAACTCTTTTTCAAAGCTGTGCCACACATTACCAGTTATACCTACGGGTTAGGTTAGTGGGTGGCGCCAGGGAATTCTTTGAAATAACACTAACCACCAGGTGAGATCGCAGTCAAGGGCTAACTGGTATTGGAATAAAAAAAAGCCAAAACAATGTAATCTTAGTTGCAGTGTAGAGTGTAGAGCAATAGTGGTGCTATCAGCGGATGGCGATAGGGACGAAATGGTATCCTGCGTTGGCGGTTCAACGACCTCAGGACGAGCCATGTCACGATAGTAACTACTGTTAAGCCTTGTTGGATGTGATACCACAAAGAAATGGTTAAGTCGGTGTCAAGAGTTATTATGCAACTTCTAGGCAAGCACGCTCCATCTTAGGCTGCATCATTACTTGCTAGCAGGTCTGATTGCAGCCAAGAGCTGGTCTATAATTTTTAAATAAAAAAAAAGGTCTCACACACGAAGTGTTCTGTACCATTATACAAGAAATAACACTTTAATTTTTTTTTTAAATGTCATGGTGGCCATTTTGAAATTTTTATTATTTTTTGTTATACGGGCAACAGAAATACACATTGTTAAAATTTCAACTCTAGGTATCTATTACGGTTCACGAGATACATCCCTCTGCTGATAGACAGACGGACAGCGGAAGCTTAGTAGGGTCCCGTTGGCAGTTGGCATCTTTTGGGTACGGAATCCTAAAAAAGAACAAGTAATTAAAAAAGTTTTCATTCTGAAAGGAGATGGGTTGAGAATAGAGGAAAACTCTGAGGAGTCAAACTCTGTACCTTTACTTGTGAGCGAAATTGATCGTCGTCGAATAGGTATCTGATACCTTAATGGATTAGTCCAATTCTGTCTTGTAACTTGATCTCAAATCTGACATGTTTACTGATATTAAGTAGAGGCGGAGATTAGATAGAGGAACTACATTCATGACGTCATATCCGACCGAGTATGACTTAATAATAAAATGTTGTATGAAAGATTGGACAACACGTGTTTACCAAAGAACTGGTCTTAAGTTACATCATCATTTAGTTAATAGTTTTTTCTATGACTGAAGGTTCTGACTTGTAATAGATTCCACAGTGCAAAAAAATATTGAGTCCATCAAATGAAGGGTTTTATTTCCTCGTATTTCATGGGTGTAGATGGAATGTCGACGCACGGTGTAAAATTATACATTTGCCCGGAGGCGTCTTGCGGTATGTTCAGAGTGAATTAGATCCTGAATCGACGATATATCAACAAGTGTAAATTAAAAATTTATAACACCCCCGACAAGTGAAGGTTACAGTAACTAGATAAAATCATAACCCTTCCTTTCGGCTTTGCCGTAGTCGGGTAAAAATAGCTGATAACTTTCAAACGGCTGAACTGATTTTCTTGGATTATAGCTAAGAACACTCTCGATCAAGCCACCTATCAAACAAGAAAATCTAAAATAAAATCAGTTCATTCGTTTAGGCGCTACGATGCCACAGACAGATACACAGATACACACGTCAAACTTATAACACCCCTCTTTTTGGGTCGGGGGTTAATAAAAGGCTATGGGTGACGTGAAATCTTAGACAAATAGGCTATTCATAGGCTACCTAGTGTCAGATGTAGGAACGTTTGATGCTAGCCAGTGTCTTCGAAGCCTCGACGTTTTGTTAGGAGTTCCCTAAGGCGCCATCTCCACGTGCGAGAGAACAAAATATAGATTGTAGATATTAACTCTATGGGCCAATCTCCACAGGGCGATACTATAGCGACGATAGTTCGTATCGAATTTTGTCACGGCGAGGTAAAAAGGTGGTATGGGGACAAGATCGAAAAATTCCTAAGCACACCTGTTCCTTTCCTGAATAGTGTTTCACCTACTTTTGAAAATTTCCAAATAATTTTCTGAACTATTTTTATATTTGGGGTTGGTCGTTATATATTCGTTTTTACCAACTTAGAAGTTGCCTACCGAATAAAATGGTTTTAAAATTTCACGAATCGCTACAATCAGGCCACCGCGACTGCACCTGTTCCGAGGGGAGAGCGCCACCTGCCTCCCGAGGGCTCGATGGAGGCACTTTAGAATATATTCCGAAACAGCTACGAACCTCACTTGACTCCTCGATAATATATGGCGGAGCAAAAACTTTGTAAGTAATAGGAATTGCAAAGACGAATATTGATGACAAATAAAACTCTGTACATTTCATCGTGGACTTTATAAATTAAAAGTTCACAATATTGCAAATAAAACATCTGACTGACGCTAGAGGTCAACGGATGTTACGTAAATAGGCCACTCGGGGTTAATGCTTCGACGTAAGTGGGCTATTGACCCGAGTTTTGCAAGCGATACATTGCGGGTTTGAAAAAGACTAAATCACTAAAACTACAGAGTAAGGTAAATGGTTAATGCCATTGGATTGTGTTTAGTTAATATAATAATAACCCTAAGTTTGGGCTAGCCTTCTAGTTACACCTGGTTGGTATATCGTTAAACTCTTAAATATCCCAATAGTTCAAATTGTAGAAACAGATCCAACAAGTTAATGACGTTTCAATCCCCAACTAACTTAGAAACAATACTCTGGTATTGTTTCCAACTTAGTTGGAACAGCTCCGCAGCAGACTGGAAAATTGGTTCACGACAACTCGACGCCCGGCTGGGGCGGAATTCAATTATTTCTAACTTCATTCCAACCGTGTGACATGCCCCGTTGATGTGTTTAATAACTGTGCTCCTAAATGGAGAACCTTCAGAAATTGCAAACAAAGCCGTCTAACATTTTGAGCAACCTCAAATTGTCGATAGTTAAGTACATGATGATGTATTTAGATCAGATCACGGTGTAACCATTAATGTAATAAATAAAATAGACAAACAAACAGAGTAGATTTTGCATTTATAATAATAGTATGGCTGGCGCCTCTAGCTCACTAAACCACATTACAATATAAATTATGTGCATCTAAGAATCTATCAGACATCCCTGTAATGAGCTGCAGAAATTCCAATAACACGTCTAGAATAAGTACGGAGTATGCATAATTGTTTCCTGCTGAGTCAGCGTTTAAACTAGCTAGCAACGTGGTACTACGGATCTGAATAGTGACGAGAGTTTTTCTTTTCTTTTTAATTTATGCACTTTGCTGCAATCAGATCTCCTGGCAAGTGATGATGCAGCCTAAAACGGAACGCGTTTGCCTAGAAGATGTCTATTCACTCTTGACTTCTTCCCTACTTCTTAGGAAATATACTGTTCCGATAAAAAAATGACTATTAAACTATAAAAAACCGGTCAAATGCTAGTCGGATAAGTCCTACCTTTCTGCCTTTCGTGATTCTAGGTCAACGGGAACTAGGTAGCACATAGATATTCTTGACAGACAGACAGACAACAAAATGATGACAAAACCATCTTAAACGGAGATCTACTAGCACGTACTATCTGCTAACGCATCTACTAACTATTCTATGAATTTTTTGTCCGTTATGTGCCAAGGTCTTCTGCGATCACGACTCGGTCGGTCTTGTTTTACCAGATTTCTCAATGCTTTTACATAACATGAGTCATATGAGCAACAATTATTTATTAGTCTGATGGGTGTGGACTGTTAACTTTTTGAATTTATTAATTGTACCAAGTAGTTCTTCAATTTCTTATAGAATAATTACATCATGAATCCATTTTGTACAAAAGCAGAATAAACTAAGATACTTTGATTTGAACCCCAATTGAATTGGGGTCTAGCGTCTGACGCTAAACGTCATTGTGAATGATGATGAACGTTAATCGTAGCAACATTTTTTTTAAATAAAAAATAGCGAGCAAACGAGCAGGCGGGTCACTTGATGTTAAGTGATTATCGCCGCCCATGAACATTTGCAGCACCAGAGAAACTGCCGCTGCGTTGTCGGCATTTCAGGAATTTGTTGGTTCGCCCCTTGAATAACCCCATGTTGTAATCTGGTGGGTATACCGCCAATGGGAGTTAATTCCACACATCTACGTTCAACGGGAAACGGCGTTGAGCATCTCGTTGTTGGCCGTTAATGTGGCCGGGACATTACAACTACACTAAGCAAAAGTTTACGTCATCAGACTAACCTGTCCGAAAATCCCGATACATTCAATCGTTTGGACAGATTCTTCGCGAAGTAGGTATGTTCATATACGTATTACCATATTTTAACGGCCATCATAACGTTTACTAAGCGGAATTCCGATCTTGTGACTCATTCAAAACGTGACGGTACCACACTTTTCCTTTGTGAACGCACATTTTGTTCAACAACTGATTACACAGTGTCCAAAGGACAGACGGCTCTTGGTTCTCGCCTCTATGGATACAAGTTACAGCCTTAAATTAACCGAGGTCGTGGTCTTTTTTTAATTCCGATACAAGTTAGTCTGTGATCTCACTTGATGAAGTGATGATGCAGTCTGGTGGAAGCGGGCTAACTTGGAAACGGTATGGCAGTTTTATACCCCTTGAAGGTTTCTACACGGCATCGTACCGGAACGATAAATCGATTGGGGGCACGGCCGATGCGTCCCACCAGACCAGACCAGAGACAATTTAAAAATAATAAATTCCCAAATTGTCCCTGCTGGAAATCGAACCCCCAACCATCTCCCACTTCCTCACCTCAGTGCTCATCACTGTGCCGGGGAGGCCGTTAAAGAGGTCGTTCTCGTGTCTATGGATACAAGTCAAAGCCTACAATTATCCAAGGTCGTGGTGCTGGTAGTAAATGACTGATGATACATCGGACCTACCTACTCGTACCATGACCAATCACAGAAGGTTAATGATGTTGCTGTTCCGGAAAAACCTGCATCGATCATTATTACAATCGCAGTTGTTGTGATTGGCTGAATTTTATTCTGGTTGGTATTCTTGTTGTAGCAATGCATTGTGGCCAATAGTGAGCGAGTGTCGGCCAATCAGAGGTGACGGCGATCGTCACACTGTAGTAGCTTTCAAACTACCGCGCTAGGGCTCCTGATGTGTGCTGCATGCGGCTATAAACTAATGGAGTACCCTTTACAAACAAGCGTTTCTAGCAAATATACTGAGGAATCATCACTTAGCAGGACATAACTTAGCAGCAAATTACCTTACTATGCAAAACATTATGGCAAGATTATATTTCACCAATCTTTCGTATCAATCGTAACCACAAATTCACGGTTTTCGGATATTTCCCTTTACTGGTGCAATGTAAGACCTACCTAACTGTCAAATTTCATGATTCTAGGTCAACGGGAAGTACCCTATAGGGTTTCTTGGCAGACACGACAGACAGACAGACAACAAAGTGATCCTTTAAGGGTTCCGTTTTTCCTTTTGAGGTACGGAACCTTAAAAACTGAGATCTTACTCAATAGCAACACCAAATACACTCAAGTCCAAACACTCGACATGTTATACTTGTACATGTCCATTAGCGCTGAGTCGGGCCAAATTAGGAAGGCGTGTCGTGGAAACTGTGCCGCGCCGGTTCTTGCGATCTTATGGCGTGTAGCTTGCATCAGTAATCAACGGTGACGGATTAGTATGGGCGGCTTTACCAAGGCTTTGGTTCTTGGCTTTTGCGTAATTGTTCTACAGGAACCGTCCTATTACAAGTAATGTTTTTTTGGTTTGAAAAATGTAACTGCTGAGTTTCTTGCCGGCTCTTGTCAATAGACTGCTTTCCGTGCACGAATGAGACACTATCGTATCTGTAGAGAAACCGGACCATTTATAGGACCCCTTCGTTGTCTGTATGTCTGTATGTCGGTCTGTCAAGAGCGAGGGATTCAAAACATATAGGGTTCTTCCTGTTAATCTACAATCATGAGCAGAAAGCAATATGTATCTTACAGCTTAATGCACAATTTTTTTTTAAAAAGTGCTATTTTTGTGCGATAGTCCGGAGTCCTTCGTATGCGAGTCCGACTCACTTGACCGGTTTATTTAACTAAACTTACTGAACCCAGGTAGGTTCGAAACTGATATTTTTTCAACCTGTCTTTGATAGCATTATAACTACAAATTCTACTTAGAAAATGTAAGCAAGCGATGCAACCTACCATGTTTACATAACTTTACTCTGCCCTCCAGACGCTAGGTCAGATCGCAAATTGATTCGCAATAACAATTATTGTCCGTTATCGGTCGTCGATAACGGGTAGTACTATGATGTCGCCGCCCTGTCGAGATAGATACCAGATTGTTTAGTATCTAGTGTATGAACTGATTTCATTATATTGCATCGATTCTGATGTCATACTCTTCTGTAAAATTTATTATATTGCCTCGGTTCTGAATATGTCATTCTCTTCTGTAAAATTAATTATATTGCGTCGATTCTGATGTCTTTGTCTTCTGTAAAATTCATTATATTGTGTCGATTCTGATGTCTTTGTCTTCTGTAAAATGCATTATATTGCGTCGATTCTGTCTTTCTGTTCTGTAAAATTCATTAAATTGCGTCGATTCTGATGTCTTTCTCTTTTTTAGTAAAAATGAAGAAGGCGCAGCACTCGCTTGTGGTCAACCACCAATAATTCGCAAACGATCATCTAGAATAGTTGAGACAAATGGATCTTGGTTACTGAAGCCGACCATATATTTCGTTGTCAAGCCAATAAGTGTCGTGTAAATGAGCTGCGACCTTTATTCCTTAAATTAAGGAACATGTTTAATTGTTTATTCCTCCGATAACAATAATTATTTCACGGTTGAAAAATTGACCCTTTATCTAAATAGGTTAACTATTGCAGTAATCTATCTGATTAAAATATGCCCACTGCTGATTAATCAGTTATTATGTTATTACGAGACGTTTGCGCTATTATTATCGTTTATCCTTTTAATTGAATCTAAATTTAAATATTTTAAACCACAGTCTGAAATAATAGAAATTCTAAAACTCATTCAATCAAATCAGGGGGCACGGTAGTGCCCCCGCCAAGACGAGCCAAACGGCGGCCGGGGCGCTACGTACCTTTTTCTCGAAGTGTTTCGCCGTATTTTCGACCCGTCATAACTTCGGTCGGGATGACGCTAGAAAGCTGAAATTTTCAGTATAAGGTGTCCTCAGCAAATTTACCAAATATACCAAGTATCAAATATCTAGCTTTTATGGTTACAGATTTATTGATACCTAAAATACGCCGATTTCGTCCCTCACTGATGATCATCAAAACCTCTACTCAAAACCTCTAAGGTACTTCCCGAAGTCCTAGAAGACTGAAATTTGGTATGTAGACTAGAAATTGCATACAAACTACAGGAAAATTAAGAAATTGAAAATGCCCCCCCTCTACGCCTCTTATGGGTGAAGCAAATCTGTAAATTCTGTTGCTAGAATGCTGATATTTTCAGGATAAGATGTCCTTGGTAGATTTATTAAACGCATTGAGTATCAATTGTCTAGCTTTTATAGTTTCAGATTTATTGACAGTCAAAACTTCTAGTCTGTAATTCTAGGGTACTTCCCGAAGTCCTAGAAGACTGAAATTTGGTGTGTACACTAGAAATTGCATACAAACTACAGGAAAATTAAGAAATTCAAAATTTTCCCCCTCCACTCCCACGTATGGGAGAAGCAAATTATTTGTAAAGTCTATCGCTAGAATGCTGATATTTTCAGGATAATATGTTCTTAACAGACTTATCAAACGTACCAAGTATCAATTGTCTACCTGTTATGGTTTCAGATTTATTGCCATTCAAAACCCCTCTAGTCAAAAGTTCTAAAGTACTTCCCTAAGTCCTAGAAGACTGAAATTTGGTATGTAGGCTAGGGGTTTCATTCAAACAACAGGAAAATAAACTTTTCCCAGCCTGTACATTTAAAAAATGTGTTTCCTGAAGTCCTAAAAGACTGAAATTTGATATATCTGCTTTAAAATTGAGTTGCAAGATTCCACCCAAACAAACAAGTTACATACATTGCAAGTGGAATAAAAGCTTTTAAAAAAAGAGGTAACGATAGAGAGCGGGCCATGAAAACGATGTAGGTACCTACAAAAAATAGATCCAAAAAAAAAATCTAGGGCACCTGCCAAAAAGAAATGAAATCCCACCAAAAACATTTCATGTAAAATGTTGCCAAGACTCACAAGTTCATAATGCTTTCACTGTTAAAAAGTTATGAGATCTCTAGTAGAGCCAAGCCCCTAGCTGAGCTTAGAATTGCGCTGCCCATGGGACCTATCCCAAATCCAAAGTATATAGCTCTTAAATGCTCTTGAGTATATCACATTTATAACAATAAAGAACAAATAACTCTACTTACAAGCTCTGATTTTACAAACCCTAAATCTTGGTTAAAAAAGTACGGCTTGGCCGTTTAATGTTCGTGAAACTATTACATGACATAACATATTATATTAAGGTCATAAGGAATAGTTTGTTCGACAATTACTAATTTGTATTATACTTCATGATTGTCGCACAAGCTATTCCGGGCTTAAATGTCATATCAGATAAAAGTACCACGAACATTAAACGGCCAAGCCGTCCTTTTTTAACCAAGATTTAGGGTTTGTAAAATCAGAGCTTGTAAGTAGAGTTATTTGTTCTTTATTGTTATAAATGTGATATACTCAAGAGCATTTAAGAGCTATATACTTTGGATTTGGGATAGGTCCCATGGGCAGCGCAATTCTAAGCTCAGCTAGGGGCTTGGCTCTACTAGAGATCTCATAACTTTTTAACAGTGAAAGCATTATGAACTTGTGAGTCTTGGCAACATTTTACATGAAATGTTTTTGGTGGGATAGGTATTGCTTTATGTGGTTTGTGGTCTTGAATAATTTTGCTAGCTTTTAGAATTTAGTATAATGGTAAATTTGAATTGAATAGGGCTTTATTCAAATAGGCGTTTACAAATTCAGCCATTTTATTCTTCGCTGTCTCCATTCCTTCAAATGCCAAACCTAAATTATGGCTTTGAAAATTAACCTAGACTAGAACCTTTGTCTGGTAAAAGGCTTCGGCCGTGGCTGAGTACTACCATGAATGAAAACTGCCATACCCCTTCCAAGTTAGTCCGCTTCCAGCTTAGACTGCATCGTTAGTTACTACCAGGTGAGATTGCAGTCAAGGGTTAACTTATATCAAGATAAATTTAAAAAAAAACCTCTATATATTCTTTACTTATTCTATTCTAGCAAGTTTTATACTTTTATTACGTTGCTCTACATATTTAGAATTCGACGAATTTGATGAATTTGACTCCGACAAAATCTAACGAATTCTGCCAAGATGGATATGGATCCCTTTGACAAAAATGTTCGTCATATCTTTTATAATACACATTTTCATCATCTTGAAGTCATAAACATCGTCTAGAAGGATTTAGTTTACATCAAAATAATTTTAAAACGCTGTATATTCGTAATGCACATTAATTAGCCAAAGCCCTTCTTTGGCGCGACATAGCTAAGTTATATTTTAAGTACTTGTGTTTATTATAATATGTTGGACCAACGCATACGTTATGTTATGGTCTTCTATATTCATTGTATCAAGCTCTATCTGCAATTATTTGAATCCCATCTTAATTGAATATTTTACTAGTTGTAATACGGAGGGCTGGGTTATTGTGACTAGATATAATAGATACTATATGCCACGATCAACCGTGACTGATCGGACGTGACGGATTCCATTGAAGTCGGATCGTCCGTGTCCTCTGCGGGCCGAACTGTCCAAACAATCAGCTGGTACTTGGTAGAGAACGACCATTTGTATACGATAGAAACTAGCAAAAGGCGGAATAGATTGATAATTGTATAGAGGGTACTTATCTACTTGGTTTTATGTGATTTGATAAAAGATTGATTTGGTGATAAAGGTAGATAATTAATTTGCATTGAGATTGCGCGTTTTCATTAAACTCCTTTTAAAATAGCCATTCTATTAAACGCGATTCATATGATGGTCTGTTTGTTACTTTTTTATATCACATGCTATAACGGTGATGGTAAACATCGTAAGGAAACCTGCATGCATAGGAATCCTCCATAGCGTTTTCAAGGGTGTGTGAACTGCGAAGGCTGCTCCTCCGTACTTGGCTCAGCCGTACTTTATTGATGGACGGCCTAAACTCTTTTCATTCTGAGAAGAGACCTTTGCTCGTAGCGGGCTAGCGATTGTGATGATAATGATGATGAGGCTTTTTACTTCCGAAAATGACCATCCTACTTGCCGTTCCAGATTTTTTTTACAGGTGCAACATTAAGAATGCACTAATGTGCCCACTAAGATATGGGGTTAATTAAGGGACGGATAAATAAATTCATTTAAAACGGCAACGTATTGGCGGTTTCTTTGATGCTACAGATGTTTATGGGCTTAGCATTAGATAACCTTTCATAAGATTACCTACTTGTTTACTTGCAATTTATGTAAAAGCGTTTTGCTTGGATGGAATTTCTGAAACTCCAGAGTGGTAGTGGCTAAGACTTCTGTTTCAATGAAAAGAAAGAAAGAAAGAAAGAAAGAAAAAACGATGTCCAATTTACTATACATAAATGACTATTAAAGGGAACAAAGAAATTTTAATAGTTGATTCAAAATCAAACTGAGAGTTCCCTTACTCTAGCTTACTCTGTACGTTGAATATCAGTTTTCTCTTTTATGACATAAAATTGTTGTTTGTTCCAGACCTACTCCGGGCTCTTCTGTGTGGTGGTCAACCCATACAAGAAGCTGCCCATCTACACGGAGGCGATCATGGAGCGGTATAAAGGCATCAAGCGACATGAGCTGCCACCGCACGTCTTCGCCATCACAGACACAGCGTACCGGAGCATGTTACAAGGTATAACCCTTATCCTTCTAAGTTTTAGCGACTAAAACACTTTGGCACTCAACTCTCTACCTGCCTATTAGGGTTCATGAGAAGCTTACTGACAGATGGACGGAGAGACAGAGAGACAGCGGAGGCTCAATGATGAGGTCCCGTTAGCACTCTTCGGGTACGGAACCCTAAAACACTTGAGCCTATTTTTTTATTGCTTCATAGGCTTGCGCTTGACGACAATCATGCTTAAAAACCAATGATGAGGTCTAATTTGGAGCGCGCTTGGCTAGAAGATGCCCATTCGCTCTCGTTTTGAAGGCATTTAGGTTATACGTGGCAGGAAACACGGACGCTATATGTAATGTATAGTGAATACCTATGTACAGTTTCTCACTTACTAATTACCCACTATAGTTAGCCTTCGCGGATACTTGAAGTAATTCAGAGTCGAGATGCACCTGGTTGCATCATTAGTATGTATGGTGTAGCTTCCTACTTGTAAGTCTTGTAATCTTCGCATTACGAAAGGTAAACAACTAGACAGTGGGCGTTTTCCATCGCCGGCGCGTTAATAGGCTGTTCTAGTGATGCGCCTTAATGAGAACAATCGATTAAACTGATCAATTTTATCTTAATCATCAACCGATAGACTACCATTGCTGGGCATAGTCCACCAGCTGGCCAAGTGCAGATTAGTAGACTTCACACAACTTAGAGAACATTTTGAAGAACTCTCATATATGCAGGTTTCCTCATGATATTTTTCTTCAACGACAAAGCAGCACCTGGGTGTCTGGTGCACTTCGGCCGCCCGTTGTGCCAGATCCTTTTTTTCACGCACATGCAAATTGTGGAATCAACTCCCTTATGCGATGTTTCCATTGGATTACACTATGGGGTTATTCAAGGGGCGGACCAACAAATTCCTGAAAGGCCGGCAACGAATTGGCGGTTCCTCTGGTACTGCAAATGTTCATTGGCGGCGGTAATCACTTAACATCATGTGACCCGCCTGCTCGTTTGCCCGCTATTTTTATTTTAAAAAAATACTTAGCATATGCAAGCTCTTTTTTGTAATCCTTAGTGAAGTAATTATTAATTAACCCATGGGTAGCATTAATATTAATTGGTCCCGATATTCTATTGATTACAATGTAAAAATGCGCTGCAAGTACTTCGATAGCTGTAGGTAATTAATTGTGAACTATTTCAGGTCAATTGCTGTAACACTACGATAACGATGCGTAATTGTTAATGAGCTCAATAAATAGTGATAGGCAAATGTCATACATATCTATGGTTAATTAAATATGTTTACATACTATTAATTTCTAATTAAAAACCGTCACATAAAAAATATAATAGAATTTTCATTTATTAATACATCAAAAATATATTTAAGAAGAAAATTAGAGTGAATTTGTATTTTTCTTTTTAATTTATTTTAAAAACCATTTAAAGTAGGTGATTTTTGACTGATTTTCAAGAAATGTAATAATAATATTATAACTTCTTAATAATTGAAAGATGGGTACAGTTGTTACTTGTTACTCTTTACTAGTCCACAGAGTTTAAATGGATCAAAAGAGTTTTTTAAAGTCTATTGTAATAAATTAGTAATCTATCATCATTATCATGATCATGACCCATCACCGGCCCACTACTGAGCACGGGTCTGCTCTCAGAATGAGAAGGGTTTAGTGCTTAGGCCAACATTATGGATAACACTTAGGCATGCAGGTTTCCTCATGATATTTTCCCTCACGGTTAAATCAAGTGATATTTAATTGCTCAAAAGTAAGAGATGCGTGCCCGGGATCGAACTCCCGACTTAACGAATAAGAGGCTGACGACGTATTAACCACTAGGCTATTACCGCTTTACAAATAAGTTATAGTTAATTTTTTTATCGATAGTAGACGGCCATCTCTAATTTGGTAATAGATACGCGACAAGTTGGACGGAGGCCATTTGTCTAATTGTACACTAATGGCGGGTGCGCAGGCGATAGGGTAGCGATACACTTCACCACACCATACAAAAAATAATTATAAATTCAGAAGCTCATAACATTAATAACAACCCTCGTGGTCATAAATAAATGTAACATTGTAACTTACTAAATACCGCAAAGCATAGGCTACATTTTATACGAAATTTTTTGCTGTTGTATCGAGTTGGATTGCTGTTGTACCATAATATGAAGAACGTACCTATTAAATATCGCGAACTTTGGGCGTAGAAGAAAAATCTTCTTTTCTTGTTTATCTAATCTTTAAATTGTTGTATTCTAACCGATTTTTCTTCTAAGCACACTAGAAGCACAGTTCACCTAGATTTTTCCATTGCAATTAGCAATTGAAGTCAGTCTGCTTACCGCAAGCAATCAGGTAGCGCTAGGTGAAGATAAAAGGGTGAGGGGTATGGCCGTAGCCGGGAATTAATTTGGGGAGGGGGTGTAGTGGCTGTATTATCAGAGCCTTAACCGAATCCTTTTATGAGAAAAAAACTTTACCGCGCTGTATAGTGGAGTCAGTAAAGCCGTAAAATAGCCAATCTTAGGAAGACCTCAGAAACAGCTCCGATTTTGATGATTTTTCTGAGGACTTCCGACGAAAAGGCTTCACTGAATCCACAGAATGAAGTAAAAAATAGAGCGAAAGCGAGAGCGAGCATACAGATTCGTCTGTTTCAGCGCATTATAACAAATTAAGCTTTTGGTTTCTTGCTATATCATGGACTTCCGCAAAGTAACGCCTACTTCTATACAACATTTATATGTGTTGTTTCCAGACCGAGAAGACCAGTCCATCCTCTGTACGGGAGAGTCGGGCGCGGGCAAAACAGAAAACACCAAAAAGGTGATACAGTACCTTGCGTACGTCGCCGCATCCAAACCCAAAGGCTCTGGCGCGGTAAGTTCACACATAAATCGGATTTAACCAGATACTGTGCTAATTCTGTTGTACACAGTAACTAAAATGACAGGTGTACCTATATACAGAGTGTAAAGAGAACGCTAGAAAAAACTTAGTGTCATTAATATACTACCTTAAGACAATCCAATGCCAATAACCATCCTTAACTTCTAGTTTTAGTGATTTAGTATTATTGAAACCGGCATTGTATAGCGTGGAAAACACGGCCCCACCTACGCTGCGGCATTGACTTCGAGTGACCTATTTACGGAACGTTCGTTGACCTCTAGCGTCAGTCAGATGTTTTATATGTCATATATTGTGACTTTTAAAAATACAGGATTTTTTTTTAAATTTTTTCGTAGTTTTTTTTATGGTATCTTATCAGTTGTCAACAGCCCTATCACGTGTCTTTGTTTTTGCTAGCGTTCTGGTTGCACCCTGTATATTGCTGCTTCCTGCGGAAAAAGATAGCACCAGTCAATTTGGTTTAGCTTAGAGTTGTGTGCAAGAGAATAAGTCACTATAGTATTGATTCTGATGGTAACTAAATTTTAGAGTATTCGCATCTTTTTCTTACCAATGTAACAAAGAAAAGAACATATAGACCTAGTTTAATTTAGAACTGTCAAACCTTGTGACTTTAGGTCTGAGGTCGTGAGCCTGTTTAGTCTTATTTTCCTAGCAATATTAAAAAAAGATGCAAATACTCTTAATTTATTGACAAAGTCTTTTTTTATTATTTTTTTATTTAAAATTTATTTCCTTTAATTTAAAATACTATTAAACTTACACACATTCAGAATTTATTGGTCAATGTAGAGTTACAATACGTATTAGTTTACGATATCCTTCAATGAACTTTGTTGTGTTTAGGATTTGTAACTTATGAGTGTTTTTGTTTTAACAAAGCGCTTTCAACATCACTTGTTCGATTATAGGATCCGCGGGATCCGGGTAAGATTACGTTTTTCCTGAACATCGTAATACCCATTACCTACATGTAAATACCTTCTCATTTTTAGAACATTTCCTTCTCATTTTAAGGAAAAAACATTCATATTATTCAAATATAAGGAAATTGTAATTAATAAGTAAACTTCATTAAACATTAAAATAAATTTTCGTAAATGTTTTGTTAGGTTCTCGTTTTAGGTCATTTCATTACGCTAGATAGACGTAATATTTGCTAAGTAATGGTCAGCGACCAGGGTACATGATGTCAGCATACGAATACAACATAATATAATACAGCATATAAAAAAATGTATTTTCAATTAATTTATTCGATTTTATTGTATAATTCTATTTTATTGACACAGACAAGAAGTAATAAAATATCTCTTAGTAACAATTAATTCAAGATCCTCCCCCACCATAACAAGCTTAAAGTTTTGCTTTCTCAGTAACTTTTTAGTACGGTAGCTTTTTAAAGCATAACGAATTTGAATTGTAGGTCTGTTAAAGCTATAAAGCATCCTTTTTTGCTCGAGGGGGAGACGACATAATTAAACGTTAGTTTCTGGCAAATTACTGCACCAATGGGTCAAAAAATGAAATGATATTAACTAGTTGAAAACGTGTTGCTTCAGGCTTGTCACTGCCATTGGATGCTATTGCCAGAGTAATCGCTTCTTTTTAGCAGCTAAATGTCTCCTTCTTAGCAACTTAGTTTTTCTCCGAAATGCTTGAAGCATTTCGTAACTGCCGACTTTTTTAGCTACATGTGCTAATGAGGCAAGATGCTCAGGCGATAATAACTAATGTGTCTCTAGCCTCATAGCAACGCGTGACGATTCAAATGTATACTCTGGGAAGTGTATATACATTTAAATATAGTAATGAAAATTATGTCATTTTCATTTTTTTTTTCATTAATTAATTAATTATTAATAAAGAGAAAAAAAAATTGACAGGGAAGCACTTATCCTATAAGAGATCTCTTACAGTGACCCTTGGCAGTACGAGAGGTTATATTAAAGGGTGTACAATAGGTACAACAAAGATAGAAAGTAGTAATGAAAAAAGCTTAAAAGATATATTAAATATAATATTATATTAAATAGGCTTGTAAATTTTTTATTAGTTACCGACTAATAAAATTAAGAAAGTAGCATGAAAAAATATACAAAAAGAGATTTGCTGCTTGAAAGACTTTAAAAATGCCGTCTCGTAGCCGTACTGCTCGATGGTTGGAGCTGACGAACTCCAGAGTTTTCAATTATCTTGCCAAGATTAGTTCCACGGAGATGGCAGGCGGGGTATTGTTCTCAAAATCTTAATGTAGCTGTAGGTAGAGACAAGGACTTTTGTTTTAAGAAACCATCATTCTGTATCAATTTTCTTCTCATTTTGTCTGTAAATTCCGTCTACTAAACAACATACTTTAGACATTGAGTGGATATGTAGGTATTTTTTTAAATACATATAAATTTTTTTGTAAAGCACTATCATGAAAGTCATAAAAACATGTAGGTTTATTGTAGGTAATCCTAATTTTTTTTTTTAAACTATATCTATGACTACGAAACCAGTTCTTGGGCGGTAAACCAACTATATAATGCCAATACCAATTCCAAATTACAAATTATATTATTATGGTTAGATTTTGATGTGTGTTTAATTTTTTTTTAATATTTTCTTTAGGTGAAGAATTTAGGTAAAGATTAATTTTATAATTGGGTTATAATAATATTTGCTGATGTTGTTTTGTAAATTATAAGCATCATTATTTCAAACAATTCAATTTTAGTCTCTGGTGGAAATATTTTTGGATCTTAATTATTTATTATATCACTTTGGGAGAGGGTCTTTCAATTAAGTAAATAATTATAAAATTATGTAATTCAAATATGTATAATTTTATAAAAATAAAATAAGTAGTTTAAGTGATGTAACAGATTTAAAGCTATTTCCATTGGAATCAAGATTATATTTATAATTGTAAGATTTTTTTTATTTATAGGTGATTTTCATAAATTGACTGTTATGAATGCCATTTTTCTTTATATCAGTTTATATATCCTCCACACATTCTCCAATGACTTTTCTTCACAATGTAACGCACGTGTGTGCACACTTTGTAATATATTTTCTCTATTTTCTATCTTCCTGCAACCCGGACCTTCACCCACAGGGGCCTACGCCACAATTGATAATAGTAAGTGAAAAACGTTATTACAGAAAAATAACCCATCAAAATTGTTCACCTCACCATCACTCGCCCATTAACTTAAGAGGATAATTGCTAAAAACCATTGAACATCAAAGACTATAACCTTTTTCTCAAAATCAATATTAAGTATAATAAATCTAGATTATTGTCTAATCCAATTTATTTATGTTTATTGTCCATGAATCTATGCTTTCGATGTTGTAAAGGGAACTTGCATTTGCATAATTCAATCAGCATTACTTTATCAAGTATTGTGTAGGTATTAGGTACTCGTATATAACTCGAGCCAAACTTTTAGTTCGGTCTGAACAAGAGTCGAATGTCGTCAATTATAACACTGTGCCACCTTTCCCATTTTATTATACCTACTCGAACTTTCAGACCTAACTAAAACTTTCAAGGGAGTATGCCAGTACTCGTCACTAAAGTTGAAAATGAAACCGGGATATATGCTTGTTTCGGTCCCCTGCACTGAAGTGAAAAATCTACTGCGCTGTTTCAACTTATCTCAAAGTTTAATTACTTTGCAAGAAGCAGAAATTATCGTCATACTAGCCGATGCCCGCGACTTCGCCCGCGTGGATTTAGGTTTTTTGAAATCCCGTGGGAACTCTTTGATTTTCCGGGATAAAAAGTAGCCTATGTGCTAATCCAGGATATTATCTATCTCCATTCCAAATTTCAGCCAAATCCGTCCAGTAGTTTTTGCGTGAAGGAGTAACAAACATACACACACACACACACACACACACACACACACACATACACACACACACACACACACACACACACACACACACACACACACACACATACAAACTTTCGCCCTTATAATATTAGTGTGATACGTTACATGAAACTGATAAGTAAAGATTTGAGCCAAGCAAAATAGGCAATAGGTACCGTTTCGGATAAAAATTTGAACTGAGAGTTTAACATAACACCAAAGGTACTACTTAGTGCTTGTGGTGAAGAATCAAATCATATTTTTGAATTTGCGCGCGAAGCCCAAGAAGAATCAGCACAGTAATGACCCTGTGTTTCAACTTTCGTGACGCGTACTTTATCTGCTAAGCTTTCATGTTCATGCGCTAACCCCGCTAGCTCTTCGCTTACTGAATCTCCACTTTAACTAGTGAATTCATTTCACGCTGCCCCTTTTTCCGATCACAGAGCAATGGACCGACTTATGGGACTTTTGAGGTAAAAGGCTTCATAACATTCCAAAATTAGGTCTTTTTCACTTTTCTATTCATTAATAGAGCTCTAAACATTTTTGTAAAGTAGACAAAACAGCAATTTTTGAGTTTAATTTCGTATCCTTTTATTTTAACATCAAATTACAAAAATGCATGGCCACTAGTATTGTAGTTTGATGAAAAATATCAACAATGGTGATAAAATTAAAGATTGGGTCCTATTTGTATAGCACATAGTAATAAAATTGGTTGGTCATCATATACAAAATCATGTCTAATTTATTCCATATCATCAACACTAATACTACTAATTTCATTAATGTGTACTATATTCTCCATCCATAATTCGCTAACTGAATAACTATAGAGATTTGGGTACATTTTAATATATTAATTTCCAATTTGGTGACTCTTGCAGGGTGAATTAGAACAACAGTTACTACAGGCGAATCCGATTTTAGAAGCATTTGGTAACGCGAAAACAGTCAAAAACGACAACTCATCTCGATTCGTAAGTAAAAACCAACATTTTTAAATATTGCAATGTAATAACGGTACTAATTGTGATCGCAACTAAATTTTAGACTATGCACATCTTTTGACGTGACAACGTCTTATAATTTGATAGAGCCGGCTGCACGCACGAAAAAACATGACTCATGCGGCGTTACCTCGCTCTGAGGCGTTCCATGTAAGGCTTGAAGTGCAAGCGAGAGCGCGGAACAAGCGACAAAGATGCACAATCGGCCTTTGTTGTCACGTTCAACTATCGTCAGTAAACCGACTTTACAGACAACCAATTTTTTTAAAAATTAAAACTGTCAAACTTCGTGATTTTAGGTGCCGGTCTTGAGTATATTGTTACATTTTGTAAAGTAGCACTAAAAAGAGTCTTTAATTTGGAATTCATTTTCCTTCCTTTTCAACAATATTATAAAGAAGAAGATACAGCTACTCTAAAAACATCGGAATCGACGAAAATATCTTCGTTTTGCTTAGTGTAATCTCAATTTAAAAAAAAGAGCAACTTCTGAGTTTCTTGCCGGCTCTTCTCAGTAGAAACTTCTTTCCGAACCGTTGGTAGAGTCTTGACATATCATAAGTACCACAAGCCGTCCTACGTGAAATAAATAAATTTAATTTCATTTTAGGGCAAATTCATAAGAATAAACTTCGACGCGTCCGGGTACATCGCCGGTGCGAACATCGAAACGTACTTACTCGAGAAATCGAGAGCCATCAGACAAGCGAAAGATGAGCGGACATTCCACATATTCTACCAACTTCTATCAGGCGCGACGCAGCAACAAAAGGCTGAATACATCCTAGAAGACCCAAAAAGTTACCCTTTCCTCTCGAATGCGGCTTTACCAGTACCAGGCATCGATGACGCGGCAGAGTTCCAGGCCACAATCAAATCCATGAATATCATGGGAATGAACAACGAAGACTTCAACTCGATCTTCAGAATAGTGTCTGCAGTGCTTCTGTTTGGTTCAATGCAGTTCAAGCAGGAGAGGAATTCAGATCAGGCCACGTTACCCGATAATACTGTAGCGCAGAAAATTGCACATTTGCTTGGTAAGACTATTTAAATTGCTTTTTTTTTTCTGATCCAGGTCTCAAGGGTTGTAAGTTAATATACGTAAAGTTATTCGATTAAAGTACTATAATTTACTGTTTCTTTTTTCAGGTCTTTCTGTAACAGAAATGACGAAAGCGTTCTTGAAACCCAGAATAAAAGTGGGCCGCGACTTCGTAACGAAAGCACAAACTAAGGAACAGGTAGAGTTCTCAGTAGAAGCGATAGGCAAAGCCTGCTACGAGCGTCTGTTCAGATGGCTCGTCAACAGGATCAACAGATCGCTCGACAGAACGAAGAGACAAGGCGCGTCTTTCATAGGAATCCTCGATATGGCAGGTTTCGAAATCTTCGAACTGAACTCCTTCGAACAGCTCTGCATCAACTACACTAACGAGAAGCTGCAGCAACTCTTCAATCACACGATGTTCATCCTCGAACAGGAAGAGTACCAGAGAGAAGGAATCGAGTGGAAGTTCATCGACTTCGGCTTGGATTTGCAGCCAACCATCGACCTTATCGATAAACCGATGGGTATCATGGCGTTGCTGGATGAGGAGTGTTGGTTCCCTAAAGCCACGGATAAGACTTTCGTAGAGAAACTTGTTGCGTCACACTCTGTCCACCCCAAGTTTATGAAGACTGATTTCCGTGGTGTGGCAGACTTCGCCATTATTCACTATGCAGGAAAAGTTGACTATTCTGCTGATAAATGGCTGATGAAGAACATGGACCCGCTCAATGAAAACGTCGTATCATGTCTCCAATCTTCTCAAGATCCATTTGTGTGCCACATATGGAAGGATGCAGAAATTGTTGGCATGGCACAGCAAGCCTTGACTGATACGCAATTCGGTGCCAGAACGAGGAAGGGAATGTTCAGAACTGTGTCCCAATTGTACAAGGAGCAATTAACAAAATTGATGGCGACGTTACGGAATACAAACCCGAATTTCGTCAGATGTATCATTCCCAACCACGAGAAGAAGGCTGGTAAAATTGAGGCACCTTTGGTTCTGGATCAGTTGCGATGCAATGGTGTGCTGGAAGGTATTAGGATTTGCCGACAGGGCTTTCCGAACAGGATACCCTTCCAGGAGTTCAGACAGCGGTACGAACTGCTCACCCCGAACATCATAACTCCTAAAGGTTTCATGGATGGAAAGAAAGCCTGCGAGCAGATGATAAAGGCGTTGGAACTCGACCACAATTTGTATTGCGTTGGTCAGTCCAAGATCTTCTTCAGAGCTGGTGTGTTGGCGCATTTGGAAGAGGAGAGAGATTATAAGATCACGGATTTGATCGTGAACTTCCAAGCTTTCTGCCGAGGATACCTGGCAAGGAGAAACTACCAGAAGAGGTTGCAGCAGTTGAATGCGATCAGAATAATCCAGAGGAATTGTGCCGCATACCTCAAGCTGAGAAATTGGCAATGGTGGAGACTTTATATTAAGGTAATATTCCTCTAGTATATTGAATACAATTTTTTTAGCTATTATCATCATCAGCATCATTATGAACCGATAGACGTCCACTGCTTTTGTAGGGATTTCCACATGGCACTTTTGACTATATATTTTGATGTTATTAATTTAATGGAACTACAATTAATATGTGTGAGAGTTGAGACTGACGTAAAATGGTTATATCTGCTCGTGAACATTTGCAGTAAGTACCGGAACAGTCGTCAATTCGCTGTTAGATTTCGAGGAATGTGTTTAAATAATTCATTGGTACTTTGTTGAATACTGTTCAATATTGCCAGTACGTTTTTGAAATCTAAGATACGCTGCGCTTGACAACAATCATGTCTAATTGTAAGCTAAGTTGCCTTGAACTAGAAAAAGGCCTGATATTTCAGCAAATAATAATATTTATCTCAATTTTACATAACGTCTTTAACGTGAATTCCAACTAAATGATATATCGTAATGTATAAGCTCATTGTTTAGCAAACATTCCAGCACGATATTATTACAGAAACTTCTATTATAATAGCAATGAGTAAATAGAGTATTGTACGTGACTCGTCACGTAATATTGAACTTCTCTTTGTTACGAGCCCTTTTGTTATTGAATCAATGTTATGATTGAATTGGTATTTCAAAAATTGCATAAGTTTTTTTTCACTAGAGGTGCACGCTTGATCGCAATCACACTTGATGGGAAGTGATGATGTGCACCTTGGGACCCCAACATCTATCGGTTTTTAAACTATGTGCCTTGCTCATGCCACTTCGGCAATTTTATGTATTCCAGGTGAAACCTCTGCTAGAAGTAACGAAACAAGAAGAGAAGTTGACGCAGAAGGAAGATGAGCTAAGACAGATCAGGGAGCGCCTGGACACGCAGATGAAGCGCTGCCAGGAGTATGAGGCCAAGTACCAGCAGGCCAGCGCTGAGAAGACGCAGCTGGCAGAGCAGTTGCAGGTCAGTTCTACAACTATTAAAGTATCTATTAATTAGAACCATTCCAATTCCACAAAAACTATTATGCATAAAAATAAAAATAAAAGTCTGTTTTTGAATGTGCTGGTAAAGACCTTTTATATGATACCCTACTCGGCATAGTTATCTTACTTTGAAAATTGAAAATAGTAATTATTTGTTAATGAACATTTTTAATTTTTTTTTTTTTGGTGATGTAACCACAAATTCACAGTTTTCGGATTTGTTCCGTTACTAGTGCTATAAGACTTACCTACCTGCCAAATTTCATGATACTAGGTAAACGGGAAGTACCCTATAGGTTTTCTCGACAGACACGACAGATGGACAAACAGAAAGACAGACAGACAGACAACAAAGTAATCCTATAAGGGTTCCGTTTTTGGTAAGGAATCCTAAAAATTAAAAGAATTAAATTAACCCTAAAAATTGATTAATATAATTACATTTGTATCCATTACAGGCGGAGCTAGAGCTTTGTGCGGAGGCGGAAGAGAGTCGCGCCAGAGCCGCGGCGCGGAAGCAAGAGCTGGAAGAGCTGTTACACGACCTGGAAGGCCGCATTGAGGAAGAGGAGGAGCGCTGCAACGCTCTGCAGCAGGAGAAGAAGCGGCTGCAGCTCAATATACAGGTGAGGAACAAGAACAATGAGGGTTTCTAGAAATGGAGGACACAAGGTGACATCACTGAGACATCAGCCTCTCGATTGCGGTAAAATGACAGCTACAATGTCACGATCGCAATCACCTCTGATTGGTTGACGGTGGCTCACTATTGGCTATTATGCATTGTTGCAACAAGAATAGCAAAGATTCTTAAAGCATAAATCTCTTGTAGGCAGGGTCTTCCGGGTTCCAACTTCAGATTTGTACCAAATTCTTTCATTTTTCAAAATCGTGGACCATGATAAGGTAATGGATAAAAAGACAGACAGACACACCATTTGTAATATTAGTATGGATAATTGTAATTGTTGTTAATACCAGACTGGATTTACTAAGTTCTTGGATTAAGTATACTGTTATTTGCTGTTTAGGACCTAGAAGAGCAGCTGGAAGAAGAGGAAGCGGCACGGCAGAAGTTACAGCTGGAGCGAGTACAGTGCGACTCCAAGATTAAGAAGCTGGAAGAAGATCTAGCGCTTAGTGAGGACACCAACCAGAAACTGCTCAAGGAGAAAAAGGTTTGTACCTAAATTCATAAGTTTTTGATGACGTCCAGTAGAGCTATGATGATAATATAGTGCAAATCATAAGTGTCTAGCAACATCTATGCGACACAGGGTTAGTATACGATTTTACATCTCACGATCGTTGATTGAATTGGGTTGTCGAAACGCTTTAGAGATTAAGTAAAATTGATCTTTACTGCCCTTGTTTTAAAGCTCAAGTTCATGCATACATCCATAACCAGCATTCAAGCTAGCCAGGTGGTACTGAATTTTCGACCTCACTAATAAGTGAAATGATTTAAACCATTGAGTTAGTGAGATCATTCAGATTTGAAATCTAATACTAACCCAACTGGCATAGATACATATTATCAGAAAATTAGACGGGTTAGTGATCAGTACCCCGATAAAGCCACTCAGGAACGAATCATACCTGTTACGCAATTCTTAATTTACATTTTTAAAAAAAACTTTATATTTCAGATATTAGAAGAGCGTGCAAACGACCTGTCCCAAGCGTTGGCAGAGGAGGAAGAAAAGGCCAAACATTTGAGCAAACTGAAGGCCAAGCAGGAATCTGCTATTGCCGAACTGGAAGAAAAATTACTTAAGGTAAATTCATCCACAGTTCTGAACAGATTACAAAACAAATACGTCTTACAGAAATAAGAATAAGAATAAGATTTAAGTATGTTAAAAAACTTGGATTGAATGTTTGGATATTTTGTAGGACCATCAACTACGACAAGAGGCGGACAGAGCAAAGAGAAAGCTGGAGACAGAGTTGCAAGATGTGAAAGAACAGCTCTCCGAGAGGAAGGTTCAGCTTGAGGAGTTGCAGATCGTTTTGAGTAAGTTTAGCACCTACCCTGGCTACTGGCAGACGAAAATAACTGTTACCTGTTTTTGACCCTAAGTACACTATGAAACGACTAGGTATCTTTGATCTCACGTCAGATTGTCAATTTAGAATCAAACCGAGAGTCTCCTCACTCTTGTTCACTCTGTCGGTTATTCGAGAAAAGCAAAGTATGTAAAATATGCGACCGGTTACTATTTACTGCAGATACTATTTTGTCCCAATATATGAAAATAATATGTTTCCTTTTTTCAGCGAAACGTGAGGAGGAACTTGCAGCCGCGATGGGCCGCGTGGATGAAGAGAGCGCCCAGCGCGCCGCCGCACAGAAAGCCGCCCGCGAGGCCGAGGCAGCACTAGCCGAGGCGCATGAAGACCTGGAAGTCGAAAGGGCTGCGAGAACCAAGGCAGAGAAGCTAAGAAGGGATCTCAACGAAGAGCTGGAGGCGCTGAAGAGTGAGCTGCTGGACTCGCTGGATACTACTGCTGGTAAGTTTCTAGCAGCACAGTTTACGACAGTAATAGACAATGTGACACAACCCAACCGTACGGTACGGTACGGTACAGGGACAGAGGTCCCTGTGTTGGGAACAATAGATCCAAATGCCAATCATCCAAAATATGGTAAGCGGAATCCTTCATTCACAAGTTCCAGTGCACAGTTTTAACATTGCTTTTAGGATATTGAAATTAATAAAATAAATATTCCTTTAATAATTCCAGCACAACAAGAACTTCGGTCGAAGCGAGAACAAGAAGTGGCGGTGCTAAAGAGAAGTCTGGAAGAAGAGGCGAGCGCCCACGAGGCAGCACTCGCCGAGCATCGACACAAACACTCGCAAGAGTTGCAGTTGCTCAACGAACAGCACGACCAGCTGAAGAAGACTAAAGCTGGTGAGTTCATTGTCCTGCTTTTTTAACTGTCTCTTTCTGAAGAGAAGTCTGGAAGAAGAGGCGAGCGCCCATGAGTCAGCACTCCTCAAACATCGACACAAACACTCGCAAGAGTTGCAGTTGCTCGTGAACAGCATGACCAGTTGAAGAAGACTAAATTTGGTGAGTCCATTGTCCATTATTTGTTTTTTTCTGAAGTGATTTCTGAAAAAAGAGGCGGGTGTCCGTGACGCTGCGCTTGCTGAGCTGTGGTATCTTCTCTTTTGAAGTCTGTCTGGATAGTGCCTCCGTGCCTCCTTGTTGTTGGGTGTATCCTTAGAGATAGTTTTACTACCTGGACCATTTTTTCTCGGCTCTTTTCCATTACAGTAGCAACAGTAGCTGAAGCAGTTTCAATATCGGTCTTAAGACAGTTGAGTCAGTGAACTGATTTTGATGATATACTAGGCGTCATATACGCTGGTTGGGGTGTCAAAACCTTTTTTAATTTATTTTTTTAAACTGCCACAACAATTCGAAATTCAAAATTTAAAAGATTACACATTGACAAATTCAACAATCTATCAATACGTCAATCTTTTTGGAACTTGTCACATATAAAAACAAGAACTTTTATGCGTGTTTTTACTGGAAATTTTTAATGCAGTTTTACTTTTGATACTTAAATACTAAATGGCGAATATCATAAAGGAGCGTAGACAGAAGAATGTGAAATTCGGTTTGTCTAAGGACGATAATTTTGATGTTGAGAATGCGGCCCCGCACGAGGAGGGTAGCGGGTTCAGTTCCACGCGCGACTACTGGCAGCATATGTGTAACGCGACACCTCCCGAACAGAAACAGGATTTGGAATATAAATGTTAGTCATCTAAAAAAAATTGCAGTACCAGAGGAACCGCCAATGTGTTCCTGGCCTTTCAGAAATTTGTTGATCCGACCCATGAATCTTTTACATCACATATCGGTGCATTTCCAAAGATAATAATGCGAAGGGCTCATTTCTATTTATTTTTATCAGCTCTGGAGAAAGCTAAACAAGCTCTGGAGGCGGAAAATGCAGACCTGGCGACAGAATTGAAGTCCGCCAGCGCGGCGAAGGCTGAAGGAGAGAGGAGAAGGAAACAGGCGGAAGCTCAGCTGCAAGAGGTCACCGCCAAGCTGCAAGAAGTAGACCGGGCCAGGTGAGTTTGTTTGCCTCATAGCTTTTTTTTACATCAACAACTTCCATACAATTATGACTGTAAAATTCACAAATTCATTGCATTATGGTTGTCCATTACATGTGCACTTATGAATGAACTTTTAACGTATTGAAAAACTAAAAATTCAGGGTTTCTGGATTTTTCCCTTTACTTGTGCTATAAAACATTAGTACCTGCCAAATTTCACGATTCTAGGCCAACGGGAAGTACCCTATACCCTTTCTTTTATCCTAAGGGTTCCTTTTTTATCTGGAGATTACGGAACCCCAAAAACTAAGCCATGAAGCGACTTGTTTACCTTTTAAGTCAACTAAGTGAAAATAGATATATTGATTTTTTTATCGATCAGGTCGGAATTAGCGGAGAAATGCATCCGTCTGCAGAGTGAAGCGGAGCAAGCGTTACAGCAGTTGGAGCAGGCCGAGCTCAAAGCCTCCGCGGCCGTCAAGCAAGCCGCCACCGCGGGCGCGCACCATGCCGAATTACAGGTATGGATCCTTAACACTAGATTTAGATCAGCCATATACAGGAGCAGTTAAAAGTAATACAATATACACTAACCGTTTGAGCAGTGGTTGTCAACTGCTTAAGCTGTCACGCATTAGCTGCATTCTATCAAAAAACTGTTCAAAAATCACCCACTGCGCAGGTTTGTCAGACCTTTTTATACAATATCAACTTTCTGATACAATCAAGTTTATTAAAGTACTAGACTGGCATAAAACCTTGGTGGTTTTACAAAAAAGTCAAAACTGTTTCACTTGAAAATGCGTAGAAACTTCGCTTCTTTGGGCGTCCCCCGATTTTTTTATTTGTTCGAAAATTGTATATAGTTCGTATAAATAGACTTTTCACGCGCCATATTAACTCTATGGGTCAACTGTCTTCTCAATACGATTAAACTCTAAAGTAGGGACTAAAATCGTATTTTTGACATAACATTTGACACATGAAAGTAAAATGGCGCGTGAGAACTCATTTTTTAACCCCCGACCCAAGAAGAGGGGTGTTATAAGTTTGACGTGTGTATCTGTGTATCTGTGTATCTGTGTGTCTGTGTATCTGTGTATCTGTGTATCTGTGTATCTGTCTGTGGCATCGTAGCGCCTAAACGAATGAACCGATTTTAATTTACTTTTTTTTGTTTGAAAGGTGGCTTGATCGAGAGTGTTCTTAGCTATAATCCGAAAAAATTGGTTCAGCCGTTTAAGAGTTATCAGCTCTTTTCTAGTTTTCTTGTAGAAAAGAAGGTTAGATAACCGTTAGGTTCATAATATTATGTCAATTGACAAAATAATATGTCAAGCTGTCAAGATGGACGTTGCCTAAATACATAATTATTTATTTGAAAATGATGTTTTGGAAAACTCAGATACTTTGGATCGTAGGCGCGGAATAGTCCAAGAAAATGGGTTCAGCCGTTTGAAAGTTATCAGCTCTTTTCTAGTTACTGTAACCTTCACTTGTCGGGGGTGTTATAAATTTTTAATTTACACTTGTTTACCCATTATACCACAATTTCCACACAGGCACTCCTGGAAGAAGAAACCAAGCAAAAGCTGGCGTTGCAATCGAGACTGCGTAATGTGGAGCAACAATTGGAGCAGGCCAGAGACCAGCTGGAGGAAGAGGAAGAGGCCAAGAAGAACCTTGACAAGCAGGTATGTCATATAACTCCTTTTTAACCGACTTCGAAAAAAGGAGGAGGTTCTCAATTCGTCTTTTTTTCTTATTCGTTTTTTTTCTAATCTTTTTTCTATTTATTTTTTCTAATCTTTTTTTTTTATTACCTAACTTTTCTGGATCTACTTGTTAAGAGTTCCCCTTAGAGATAACATCCCAATTAAGGATAATGTCATCATGAGATTTTAGGTAGCTCAAACCATTAGCAAGTTATAGCTTATACATATGTATTAAGCCATATATCCTGAAACCCTATATTGTGTCAAGATAGTAAAATTAATTTGTTGATTGGTGTTTATCAGGTGACAGCCCTGACACAGCAACTAGTCGACGCGAAGAAGAAGGCGGAAGAGGAAGCGGAATTAGCGGCGGCCCTGGAGGAGCAGCGCAAGAAGCTCAGCAAGGATATGGAGGCGCTGCACAGACAGCTGGACGAGCTGAAGCAGGCCAACGACAAGCTGGACAAGAGTGAGTAGAGTACCCATCGCTGGCCCACTACTGAGCACGGGTCTCCTCTCAGAATGAGAAGGGCTTAGGGGCCACAGTCTGCCACGCTGACCCAGTGTGGATTGGCAGACTTCACACATCTTTGAGAACATTGTGCAGAACTCTCAGGTATGCAGGTTTCCTTGCGATGTTTTCTTTCGCCATTAAAGCATAGAATATAATAGAATAGTTCTAATATTTTTATTCAAGTAAACTTTTACAAGTGCTTTTGAATCGTCAAAATAATTTACAACTGGTTCGAAATGCTGTTCCTACCGAGAACCAGCAAGAAACTCGGCGGTTTTCAAGTGTACAATTTACAATAATATGCCATGCCGTACAAGCTATTGCAGCCTCACGCATTACTGGAGTGAGTCAAATCCATGCTTTGCATATGATTTAAAATTACTGAAAACGCGCAATTCCGAAAAGTTGCATGCCAGTGATCGAACCATCGACCTACCGAAAAGAAGGCCGACGTGTACCTGTCTATCACCGCTATATTTCTGATGGATAATCGTTGTGATTTTCTACAATTTCGCTTTCAGGCAAGAAGAAAATACAAGAGGAGTTGGAGGATACGAACATCGAACTCAAAGCGCAGCAAGCCAAGGTGCAGGAACTGGAGAAGAAACAGAAGAACTTTGATAAGGTGAATATGAACTTCAGCTTTTTTTTGTAATTTATGTACTAGCGCTTGGCTGCAATCAGACCTGCTGGCAAGTGATGATGCAGCCCAAGATGCAGCGCGGTTGCCTAGAAGATGCCTATTCACTCTTTACTTAACCCATATTAAAAGTGAGGCGAAAAAAGTGATGCGTTCCATATCCTATAGCGGTTCGGATTAGAAACGAGGAAGCAAATCACTTCGTACGTGTCCGAAGAATTTAAAACTACGTACAGACGCAGACAGAATATTAAATACAATATTTCTTTTCAAATTATCTCTTAATAAGGAAGTCGAAAATAACTTTTTTAGTTTTTCCCTATTTGTTTTATAATGTTTTGTCGCTTTTTCTCTATCTCTGTGAAGGATATGAGTAAACATGGCATACTACTTGCAGGTGGTGGCGGAAGAGCGCGCAGTAGCAGAGAGGAACGCGGCGGAGAGGGACGCGGCGGAACGCGACGCGCGAGACAAGGAAACTAGGTTATTGTCCCTCACGAGGGAACTGGACTCCGCTGCCGAGAGGGTGAGTGCTACAATTTTTTATGCATTTTTAAGATCTGATGTAAAACGAAGAAACCAAGTTTCGTCCAGTAAGTTTGACCCTCTGTCTGTGTTTCAGCCGTTTAAAAGTAACTATAAGAGTTGAAATTAGTCCAGTTATGAAAATCTTTCACCACTACACATAAGTATATGACAAACATTCGGAAAAATTGGTTTTTTGTTTGTTAAATAGATATTTGAAAATAATTACCTACTAGGTTTTTTAAAAAACTACCGTTAAAGAAGTATTGATCATCAATGTTCTCAGCAACTAGCATGGCTACGGAACCTTACCTTAATCCGTGTTCTGAGACTTCGACCACGCACTGGACAGTTTTTTTACTCGTAAAATGGGTTTTCTACCAATCTGCAGTTGGCCAGCGTGGTGGATTATGGCCAAATCCTTTTCATTCTGAGAGGAGACCAGTGCACAGTAGTAAATCCGCTATGGGTTGATGATGATGATTGGTTTTTAACCCCTAACCCAAAAGAGGGGTGTTATAAGTTTGACGTGTGTATCTGTGTATCTGTCTGTGGCATCGTAGCTTCTAAACTAATGAACCGATTTTAATTTAGTTTTTTTTGTTTGAAAGGTGGCTTGATCGAGAGTGTTCTTAGCTATAATCCAAGAAAATCAGTTCAGCTGTTTGAAAGTTATCAGCTCTTCTAGTTACTGTAACCTTCACTTGTCGGGGGTGTTATAAATTTTTAATTTACACTTGTAACCCTCCTAAAAAAGAACATTATCAATTATATTGAGTTGAGAGCATGGTTAAAGAAAATAAATGGTGGTATTTATTTATCCTCATTTTTTATTCATTACGTTTCATTTAACGGTAGTCATAAAAAAATCGAATGATGAAATCCAATGAATCGCGACCGCGTGCGTTCACTTTCACAATCACGCGTATGGTATAAATTGAGATTAAAAAATTGAACTCGATTTATCTTGGAACAACATCTGATAAACCATGTACTATTCTATTGTTATAGAATGGTATTTTTGGTAAAATATTTATTAAATTAAAGTAATGGCCGTTTATAAATGACCAAAAGCTTTTTTTTGTTAATTTTGATAAACGTGTAGTCTTCAAATGGTGTTAAAAGCGTTTGTGCTATAGTTATCAAAAAGATGCAATATTTATAGTTTGTTTGAGTTAGATTCCAAAATAGTTTCTATCCTCGCAATGAAAATGCCCAGTGTTATAAACAATTATAAATCTGTACGTATCAACGTCCTTATCCCACGCTACGTAGGATCGCCACAACATGTCATCTTCTTCCACTCGCCTCTGTCATCCGTCAACGCATTATCCCTCTTTTCGAGCATCCTCTTTGACTCTTTTCATATTTTCTAAAAAAAATCCTTTTCTGGTCGAAAAAAAAAAATAAAAGAAAAAATTATTATTGAATAGAAAAACAAATAAATAATCATTTTTCTAGCCACAACTATACAAATGAATTTCAAAAATATAACCTTCTAGAACAAACCCAAAAAGATTAAAAAAAAACTGAGAAAGAGTGAAAAATAATGTTAATTCACGGTTCTTTGGCATGTTCTTTTATAGCTTGAAATCTATTGAATTTTTCATGTAATTAATTTATTTGTTTTACAGATCGAAGAATTAGAACGATCGAAACGCGTCCTACAGTCGGAATTGGACGAGCTGGTCAACTCCCAAGGCACTGCAGACAAGAGTGTCCACGAGCTGGAGAAGGCCAAGCGAGCCCTGGAATCACAACTAGCGGAACTGAAGGCGCAGAACGAAGAGATAGAAGATGACCTGCAGCTCACTGAAGATGCCAAGCTACGGCTGGAGGTCAACATGCAGGCGATGAGAGCGCAGTTTGAGAGAGATCTGCAGGTATGTTTCTTAAATATGCTGCACTATTCATTACAGATAGGACACTATTAGCTAGAGATAGGACACTGTTAGTTAGAAATAGGACACTATTAGCTAGAGATAGGACACTGTCAGTTAGAGATAGGACACTGTCAGTTAGAGATAGGACACTGTCAGTTAGAGATAGGACACAGAGATAGGACATTGAGAGATAGGACACTGTCACTTACGGCTGAAATTAATAATCAATCTATCTGTAATCTGTCGATAAGTTACTTAGCATTGTTGTTATTCGTCAAGTCTTTTTGACAAATAACAGCGTTGCTTAGCAACTTATTGACAAGTTAAAGATAGATTGAGCATTAATTTTGGCCGTTAGAGATAAGATTAGTCCACGGTAGGGTAGCAATAAGTTGAATAAAAAGCCAAGCGAGCCCTGGAGTCAAAACTAGCTAGCTAGATAGAAAATGACCTACAGCTCACATAAGGTGTCAAGCTACGGCTGAAGGTTAATATACAGGCCATGAGGGCGCAGTTTTAAAAAGGTCTACAGGTACGTTACTTAAATGTTGATAACTAGATGATGCCCGCGACTTCGTCCGCGTGGATTTAGGTTTTTGAAAATTCCATGGGGAGTCTTTTATTTTCCGAGATATAAAATAGCCTTTGTCAATTTCCGTACCTACCTCTGTACCAAGCTACCTCTGTACCTAATTTCAGTGATGGGTCTTTTAGATTTTTTTTTTGATTTTTTGGGATAAAAAATCCCCAGGATGTAAGCGAACTCTGTACCAAGTTTCATCAAAATTGGTTTTACTGTTGGGCCTTGAAAAGCTAGCAGACAGACGGAGGACAGACAGAGTTCGCATTTATGATATTAGTATGGATAGAGATAAGACACGGTTAGCTAGAGATAGGACACTATCAGTTAGAGATAAGACACTGTTAGTTAGAGATAGAACACTGTTAGCTAAAGATAGGGCACTATTAGTTAAAGATAGAGCACATTCGTTTAAGATAGGACACAACTAGTTTTTTAAAATATAAGAACAAAATGCTTACAACCAGTCTTTGTGGAATTTAGAGGAAAAATCAGATTAGGAAGGAACTATTCCGGTAAATTAGGTATTTCACTTGTGGAAACTATAGGGGTAATGAAAACTGCCATGCCCTTTCCGCTTCCATCTTAGACTGCATCACCACTTACCACTAGGTGAGATTGCAGTCAAGGGCTAACTTGTATCTGAATAGCCATCTACTTCGGTAGTACAATATCATTGTTAATGTAAAACTCTTTTAGCAACATTTAGCTAAACGCTCGACAAAGAGTTGCTGTAGACAATATTGAATTAAAACTAACGGTTTGCTTTTTGTTTTAGGCAAAGGAAGAAGCAGGGGAAGAGAAGCGTCGAGGCATCGTCAAACAGCTCAGAGAACTAGAAAGCGAATTGGAAGAAGAAAGGAAACAGCGTGCGGCGGCCGTCGCGGCCAGGAAAAAACTGGAGGCTGAACTAAAGGACAACGAGCAAGCATTACACCTCAACAATAAGGTAATAATCATTTTCACTTCTCTAGCTCAAAATGGGCGCCTTTGCTTGATAAAACTAGTGAGCACAAGTCGTTTTTGCTCATGCAGTGAAAAAGTGTTTTGAATCTCTGGGAAATGCATTTCATTGTCTCAAGAAACGTTCATAAATTTTGTATATATTTTTTCATAAACATTTTAAACTGTCTATTTTATTAATTAAACTTGACTTTTAATTAGTTTTTAAGACTTTGTAATAAACATGAAACAAAGTGAAATTAAAATTAATTAGAAATCGATCAAATTACGTTCGACACTTGCCACAATCCATGCAATTGTTATTTTATTCCGCAGTTAAAAGAAGACGCAATCAAACAAGCCAAAAAGGCGGCCGTACAGCTCAAAGAGGCGGTGCGCGAGGCGGAAGAGGCGCGAAGTGGCAAGGAAGAGGCGGTGGCGCTGGCGCGCGAGGCGGAGCGGCGCGTCAAGGCGCTGGAAGCCGAGGCGCTGCAGCACGCCGAGGAGCTGGCCGCGGCCGAACGCGCCAGGAGGCACGCCGAGGCGGAGCGCGACGACCGGGACGACGAGCTCACCGCCGCTGCGGCTAAGGTGACCACAGCAGGCTAGAGTGTCTTCCAAGATTCCAGTTTCAAGTTTGCTATCCATTTTAAATTATTGGTTTAACTAAAAAAAGTACGTCAAATGTGTATGACGTCTATAAATTTCATACAAGCTCCCTTGCCATGCGAGCGTTTTGAAGTTTGATAAAAAGTCGCTGATTTAACTAGTAGTCATCATCCCTATTACAATCTGGGTATCTTTAAAACAAGAGTGAATATAAAATATTGTTTCAGGTGACACTTCTAGTGGACGAAAAGAAACGGCTGGAAGCGCGGATAGCGGCGCTCGAGGAAGACCTGGATGAGGAGCAGTCCAACAATGAGATCATCAACGACAGGCTCAGGAAATCACAGGTGCTGTGTTCAACGGCTAAATCTCTAACTTAATCGATGTAATTAATTAACGCACGCGCTTCTCCATACAAACGTATTGCGCTTATTCTATTGTTTGTGGTTTTAGATCTAAACCTAAGCCAGATATCTATTTGTCTCCATTATCTATGCTCTAAAATAATAAGTATAGCAAAATTGTATTTATTTTGAAAGTTATGACCCTTGAAATAACTCTATTCCGTTGATTGCTATAGTATGCTCTAATGCTCGACTTGAAGCGACCATGTCGACTTTTAAGAGCCTATAGTCGGCATCTAAAGTATTATTTCGCCGTCAACAGTTCCTAAACCCCTATCTTTTAGGAGCGCTGTATCCTGCATCATGAGGGTTGAGGAGTATTTTAACTAAATCGCTGTTTATTTCCAGAACCAAATCGACCAGCTCACAGTGGAGTTGGGAACAGAAAAGGCTGCAACCCAGAAGCTGGAGAGCAGCAAGCTGGTGCTGGAGCGACAGAACAAGGAGCTCAAGGCCAAGCTCGCCGAGCTGGAGACCGCCGGCCGCGCCAAGACCAAGGTACGAGGGATCCAAAGTGGAACGATCATTATTCATAAGCCAACCCTACCCAAATTTCGCCCAAAATTAATAAACAATTTATCGGTAATCCGTTGATAAGTCATAGGGCATAATAGATTAAATCAAAGATAATATTATCGCCTTTCTGTATATAGATATTTGATTCAAAATCAATAGGGGAAAAAGTTATCAAACATTGAAGAGAGTATAAATCAATAGGTTTTTCTTTCATGGTACAAAAATTATTTGACCTATGGCCCATGCTGTGTACAACCAAAGGGGTAGATATGAGTTTAATAAAAAAATTGCCCTTCCAGGTTAGCCGCTTCCATTTTCACTTACCACCTGGTTAAATTGCAGTCAAGGGCTAACTTGTATGTGAATTAAAAAATTTCTAATCGGGGAATTATTTGCAGGGCGTCATAACATCGCTAGAGCTGAAGGTGTCGAACCTAGAGGAGCAACTAGAAGCGGAGTCGCGCGAGCGACTAGCGCAGCAGAAGGCGTCGCGCAAGCTCGACAAGAAGATGAAGGAACTCGCGCTGCAACTAGACGAGGAGCGGCGACATGCCGACCAGTACAAAGAGCAGATAGAGAAGGTGAGACAGGAACAGCTGAAAAAATTCGTCACAGAAAATCCCGTTTACCACTCCTCTCCTCTTCCAGAAAATTACCTTGCTCTTTCCAGCATCAGGTGGTTCCTTGGAGTCATCATGTCAAACGAAGTTTAGTTAGTGGTAGTTGTAGCCAGTTTGCCCTGACTACAAAAATCTTAGGTTGAAATCTATAGAGCACACTTTGACTTGGCTTAGACTTAAGTTTCAGTTAAAACGCGACAGATTTATGCCAGCGGTATAACGCTGTATCGTTTTAACAGCTCCTTAAGTCATAGCAAAGTCAAAGTGCGGTCTATAGATCTCAGCCTGGGTGCTGAACGGAGCCGAGCGGTACTTAACGCCCAAGTACAAGCTCCTATACAAACCGCAAGTAGTGCCTTACATGAACTACTGCTCACTTAAATATGGACTAGCTGCAAAAAGCTTAAATTTTTTGTGGAAGCTTTTTGGGCTTTATTTGACGCTATATTATCTCGTATGGAACAGATGAACGCACGCGTCAAGGCACTAAAGCGCGCAGTAGACGAGGCGGAGGAGGAAGTGCAGCGGGAGAAAGTGGGCAAGCGCAAGGCGCAGCGCGAGCTCGAGGACCTGCTCGAGACGCACGAGACCATGGCTCGGGAGTGCTCCAACCTGCGCAACAAACTCAGGTAAGCAAGGACAACATAGGGTGGATAACTCGGATCGTTGAACTGAAACTTCTTTTCTAGCGTTAGGAGACAGAAAAGTATCCTAATTCTAGCAAGCAAGAGGATTACTGGTTATTAAAGGTCAGAACCTTTATGATAGTGACATACAGGTTCCGGCTGACAATGTCTATTCCTTTTGGAATTGCTTGTCTGTTGAATAACTTCCTTCCTTATTCGGTTCAGTTATCCCCAGATTATAGATGATTTTTAAAGTGTATAGAGGGGAAACTATGTGCCGCTGATTTTTAAAACAGTTAAAGACATGGGATTGGTCTTCGATATGTTGAATTCTGACAGGCGATTCCAAGGATGTTATCCATTTTTAAAAACTATAATTTAAAGTTAGAATAGGAGTTTCAAATCGGGTGGTAGGTATAGTCATAATATGTTTGTAAATTAACCATACCACCAGATATAAAGGATGCCTTAAGACGCGGGCGTGCAGAGAGATAGCAGGATCTTCCTACAAAGTCTTCCTTCGTCCTAAATAATTCTTTATACGTATTTCAGTTCAATTCATACTTTCTCTTTCTGTTATGTATTGCATATTCTATTTTATTTGTAATATGTATGTGATATTATGGTTGTCTAGGCCATCAATGTCGGAGGATAGTGAATAGGTGATCCAGGAGCGAGAGGTAAATGATCTGATGGTTTGAAGATCGCTTAGCAAACGCACTACCAGAATATTTTAACCCGTTTGCAGTAAAAAATAACGTTCATTAATTTTTTAGTAATTAAAACTCTTTAATGCTCCAGTAAAAAATAATTGAAAAGATAAATGATAAGATATAGATGATTTATAAATAAATATTTGTTTTCAAGTTCGTTTTCTGTAAAAGTTGATCTACCGACGAGGATAATGTACTTAGAATATTATAGAACTAAAAATAGTAAGTCTTTTTTTAACTATATAGGCATCCCCTTGGCTGCAATCGCACCAAATAGTAAGTGATGATGTAGCCTAAGGTGGAGCGCACTTGCCTAGAAGATGCCTATTCACTCTTCTATTGGAAGTGCTAATATTGCAGCTGGTAGGGAAAGTGGGACGCGTAAGAGCATTCCATATTCTAGTAGTATAATATATTAGAAACAAGACTCCATTTGTGTTTTCTTGTCTTTAACGAACTATTCTGGATTATCTGGTTATGCGCGAAGAAGGGAATGCTTTCAATTTTATTTTGGGCTCATCCATATTGATCATTTGGAAACCATAAGATCACCAGGTTTTAGGGCCATTATGACGTGATTCGTGATTTTAATGCTTTTTGTGTTGTCTCTTTCAGTTTGTTCACTATCTATATGATATCCTAATTTTCTTTCTTTCCTTTAATCATGTTTGTCGTATAGATTGACGAAATTAGAGATGAATAATGTGAAATATCAAACCAAAATACAATATTCTCTAACTTCTAGGAACCCATTATATCAACCATTTCATACGTTTCGGTTTCTGAGTATTCAGCACCGGGACACTAGTACGCCGGTAACTGTGAAAACCGGCCAACATTCCGATGAATCGGTAACCGGAGCGTGTGAAAAGATGCTAAAAGACATATAAATGAGATTAGGATCAAAAAAGATTGTTTTGTGAAGATAAAATTATTATTTATTATTCATATTGGGTTCATGCATTTAGTTCTACTAAATTTCTGACACTATAAAAATTTGTTAACAATACTCTAGTGTATTATTATGTGATTTGCATGGTGTCAGAACTTAGTACATGGTCAAAATCAATGTCAATGGGAAAATTAAAGAGCAACGCACACCGACAGAGCCGAGACGCGGTGTCTTTCTTATTGAAAACTCTGTCTATAGTGCGTACATTTTGGGAACTCACTCACCATATTTGCTCTGTGTGTCAACTGTCATGTAAAAAGTACGATAATTCCTTAATTTAATTCAATTCCCAATTATTGGCTTTAAGGTGTGTCCTTAATTATTTAAGGGTGAACCGTACTTTTGACATGACTATATAATTGACACAGAGCCAATATGGCGAGTGAGTTCTCAAAATTTATGCATTATACAGGGTGTAACCAGAACGCTAGCAAATCTTAGCATTATTATTATACTACCTTAACACAATCCAATGCCAATAACCATTTGCCTTATCTTGTAGTTTTAGTGAATTAAATTTTTTTTCAAACCCGCATCGTATAGCGTGCAAATCTCGGGTCAATGCCCCACCTACGACGCGGTACTTCGAGTGACCTATTTACGGAACGTCGTTGATCTTTAGCGTCGGTTAGATGTTATATTGTGAACTTTTAAAAAACAGGATTTAAAAAAAATATCGTAGTTTTTTTTTATGGTATCTTATCAGTAATCATCAGTACTATCTATCACCTGTCTTGTTTTTGCTAGCGTTTTGGTTACACCTGGTATATGCGTTGCCTTTGGACACCATACACAAAATAACGTTCCCTTTGTACCCACAGGCGGCAAGGCGGTCCCATCGGCCTATCAGGCGCGTCTTCGTCGTCGCGTGTGAAGCGCTCCTCGCTCGCGCCCGGAGCCGCGGGCGCCGCGTCGGGCGACGAGTCCTTCGACGACGGAACGGACGCCGCCAACTCGCTTGAGTGATGGCTTCGTACCCACTTCGCTTAGGCTAAGGCCTGAGGCTGAGGTTCAATGTTGAAATCTATAGAGCGTACTTAGGCTGACATCTATTGAGCCCACTTTGACTATGCTCAGACTTAAGTTTCAGTTAAAACGAGACAGATTTATGCCAGCGGTATAATGTTGTCTCGTTTTAACAGTGTCTTAAGTCCGGGCAAAGTCAAAGTGCGCTCTATATTTCTCTGACTGAGACTTAAGACACTGTTGAAACGAGACAGCGTTATATCGTTAGTAAACCTGTCTCGTTTTAACTGAAACTTGAGTCTAGGAAAAGTCAAAGAATGCTCTATAGATGTCAGCCCAAGAGTGTACAATGACTTAAAATTAAAGTTTAAACGGGAGAGATAATCGTGGTACGTACCCACTACGTACTTACATTATAATGTTGCTGTTAAACCATTAAATAAGCTTAAAATTATTAGTGACTATCTATCTCCTTTTAACTGTATACATCAAGTCAAAGTACGCTCTGTTTGTCTCAGGGAGTGGCTAACTTAACCTAACGCTCGGCTAGCGTGCACTGGTTTTTCGTACCATAAAAATTTTATACGCGGTTAAACTAACGTTGAGCCCGTTTAGCTCATACGTGTTTAACGTCAGTTTAAACGTTGTTTATGTTTTTGTGGTGCGGCCGTTAGTGTTTGTTTAATTCGGTGTCCACGTAAAATTCGCGTCTGCAATTTATATGTCTTTGCATCATTTGAGTGGACGATTCAGGACCTGTTTTTTTTAGGATTGTAAAAAAAATGTTGCACTTAGATGTATTTTTTTTGGTCTTTGAAGAAGTTGTTTTTTTGTAAACACCTTGTTAATGAGTTGACGTAAATTGTTTTGTAACTATGTATGTTTTTGAAAAATAAATTTTTAGAAAGCAAGGTAAGTGGCAGTGCTCTTTGAATTATCGAAAATAAAAACATCGTACTGAATCGTTTATTCAAATTCTGCAGTGTAAGTTGTACCAAACTAAAGCACATATTTTGAGCCGTTTTTGTGGTTTTTGACACTGGCGTCATAAAATCTAAAAGTTACCAATCTTTTGTGAGTTAATTCAGCTAACTGGATTTTGTGAAAAACTTAGAAATCATATTTTGTAGATAATCAAAAAGGACCTCTAGCGGATCTTATCAGAACTGTTCCATCATAGAAAATTGCGATGAAACCGTTTGAATAGTGTCACTGTCTTGTATGTCACGTTTTACTTTTAATCAATCAATCAGCCTGTTTACGTCCACTGCTGGACATTGGCCTCCCCGAAAGCAAAGTATTACTTTAGTTTATTCAAAAACTTGCTCGGAACTCAGTTATTAACGTATTCAAATGTTCTTAGTTTGGTCGACTTACGTCGTTTTGTAAATCTCGTACATTTATTGTCGATAGCTATAAGTAATGAAAACCGAACACCTAATGTTGTATCTACGATTGAAATTGCGTTTTGTTTTTCGAAAATAAATTTAGGAGCTGGTTGGCAAAACGGTGTAGTTGCACGAAAACTTTGGACTCAATTTTGGCATAGTTTTATACTGTTTTGCTTGGAAATGAGTTCAATCAAGTTCAATGGTAAAAAAAGTCCGAAGAATTCATGAAGACAAGACGTATTTTGATCAGAAGTGTAATTATACCGTTTTGTTTGCCATCTTCGCAATTTTTGTATGTATGCATACATTTATTCAAAATCCTTGTATGACATTCGATGTGATTTTACAAAATTGTTTGATTATATTATACATAATATTATAATATATATTATACATTAGAATCGATCGCAATACCGATTGTACATACATTATAAGGTTATGATAATATAATGTCAGTTTTTATAATAAAGATTTTTTGTACTAGGTATTTTAAAGGTAGAATAAAATACTGCACCGATATTAAAACTGTTTACAATTAACGACTGCGGATTTGGTGCTCATTTTTGAAATGCATTTAAAGTGACGTAATTCAATGGAATGGTTTTTTCTTTCTTTACAACATCTTTTACTTTTCAGTCTGTGCCTGTTTTAATGTTTAACGTTTCTATTCCATTGTTATTACGTCACAATGTACAAAACCGTCATATACCCCTTTTGGGTTAGTTGTCATAAGACTTATTCGCAAAATGACCTGTAGTCGTAAAAGGACATATTCGTGATAGGCCATAATCTGATAATGCTCTATTAGAGAAATAAGGCTCATGCAAATACAGACATATTCTTAAAAAGGTGTAAGTATAACTAAGTACAAACAATTAAAGAAAAAATTGTACAAATCGTCTTTTAATGTCTTAAGACTAACCATATTTATAATTGTTATAAATTGAATTTTTAACCTAACTGAAATTTTTCAATGGGTCATTTGGCAATCAGGATTTTTTTTTAGGAGTAAGTCATTTTGCGAATAGGCCCTATGTCGACCAACTCTTCCATTCCCCATTCATTCAGTTTATTAAGTTGTTTAAGGAACATCACTGAATATCAATTTTTTTATTCTCAAGAGAATAAATCGTCATTTACTGAAATGATGAAAGTCCTTTATCGTCAAAAAGGAGAATCACAAAGGAGTGATTCTCCTTTTGGAAAAGGATAACACCATTTATGGACCTTACAGTTTATTTGAGCTTAGGGGTTGTGTTGAACCGAATTTAAACCATTCACAGAATTAAAACCGCTTTTTTAAAAGGATTATAATTTTCTAATTCTCCAAATTAATCCTTTTCTAATGGGGAAATTTATGATAAAGTGATGTTTTAAGCAACTTTCAGCAATACCTGCATTAAATATCGATCATCGAGACATTCCTCTAACAATCGTGTTTTTTCACCCATAAGGACTTAGTTCAGTGGGTGAAAAGTATGTTAAAATTACTTAATTGGGTGATATTGTAATAAAATTAAACATGTTTAGAGCGCCTTCATTTTTTAAGAACTTTTTTATATGATACTTTTTTATATGGTACTTGTACTGAACAAAAAAATTTCAAATTTCGTCACTGGCAGTAGGTAAGTGAACCATGGCTTAGTGGTCAAAGTCGCTCCGGATGCACTACCCAGGGAGACGCAGGTTCGAATCCTGCCGTACTACTTCGTGCAGAAAAGGATAGCACTGTAGACCTGTCATTTGCAGGAAGTATTGTACACCGTGCTTTAGAAAGAGATAGCGGTTTTGTAGAGTGTTGTCTCTGTCGTTGAGACCGACAAAACGTCACATAAGTGTGAGAGACAGAGACAACTGTACAAAGACGAAATCCCTTTCAAAAAGTTGATGTACAATATTTCCTGCCGGCTATAACTGTATGTACTAATAGTCGGAGATAGTATTGTTATTGTCTGAATAAAAGAAAGCGAAGCGGAGTGGAGACATATTCAAAGTATCCGCTACCCTTCGCTTTAGTGGACACATCTTTAAACTGTATTTTGCCAACAGATAAAGAGTCAGCAATATAATTGTCTTGCATTATTATTTATATCTTGTGGGCATCTCTATATAGATGTTCGTAAGCGACATGATGTCTTATAAGGAGTTCTTATAACGTGAAGACGCTCAAGCGACAAGTATTAGGTTTTGTGGCAAATTAGATTCGGTATTGCATTTATCGCGATTGAGTTAAAAAGACTGTTGTTGCGACAATATTTTATTCATTGACGTTTAACAATTTCTTAGACCTACAGTTTTTTTTCCTTTTGGGACACTTCCAGAACCTTTCGGGATTTTTATTCCATTACTAAAACTTATGAGACAGAAATATTATATTGATAATGAACCCGAATAGATTTAACGGACTTTGGTTAATGTAGGTAACTTTTAGTAAAAGAAAATATCTCTTATTCGTGGGGTTGTTTCTTCACAGATGTCATTCGCTTTTATTACAGCTTTCGTGCTATGTTTGTCATTTGCGAATAAGTTGCTCAATAACCCCTAAACGATTAAGATTATGTTTACCTACCATGTCACTAGAGCTTTCCAAGTTAACGTTAACTGTGTATAAACGGCACGGTCGGGAAAAATTCGGTTTGATGTCCCCATAGAAATTTTTACACTACGGCCTCATGTACCATACTGTAACGCGTAGTAAATTGATAAAGAAACTAATCGAACCGAAGCAGAACTTATCATTCCGTCTCACTCACACGCTATGTAAAAGTGTACGGTGTAAATGAGATCGAATGATAAGCGCTGCTCTTATCATTGCGTTTATTGGCATGCATTTACAATCGTACCATTTCGTTTAACCGTATTATTATCGTTTAACCGTAATTCGTAATTACATGGGAGTGTCCCCTTCATACCAGGTGTAAATAAATATCAGTGAAGGTGCACTGAGCGCTTAGTTGCCATAAAAAAATAATCCTAGTTTAAGTAACGGTTAGCTGCTAGCTTCCGGCTAACTGAATATCCTTGGCGTGTCGTCCCATACGATGTGGGCAGACGAACTGTGTACTTACTGGATTTATTGAAAAGATATTATTATTTTTGGTATTTTAGTTTTTTTATTGTATAAAAATATTCATATTTCATGTCAATGCGAAATCTATCGAGTATTTTTATCGACACGTCGAATTTTTCTAAAAGACCCTTCTCCCTTTCCCCTATTTACCTACTAGTTCGTCAGCGGAATGTACATACGCGCTGGCGGAAGTGTAACTTTTTTTACACTAGCTTTTGGTATTATTATGAAGTTATGCGCTAGATCGCCGCTTGGTCTGTTCTAGATTTAGGTAAGACTTAGTAATAAAATGTGGCCTTAGGTTTTTTAATATGGGACGCGTCACGCAAACGCCGCGTGGATATTTTAAAATGTATCTTGCATCTTGTGAACATTTTATACTATTGTAATTTGTACCCGAGTCTTAATTATTATTGTAACGAACTCTTTTTTATTATATTATGATAGTTTTTTTGTTTCTGAATAATAATAATATAAAATTTAAATGTAAGTAAACCATTGAAGCATAAACATATTTTACATAAATATTATATTTAATTATTAACAATATTGATAATTGTAAAATTGGCCATAGGTTGTAACAAGTTATCAGTTGGTATGCCAATTAAACAATTTTTCATGATTTTTAATATCACGTCTTTCATTTTACTGAATTGAACCCAGCACGCACAACAACTTGAACACTGATGCGATTGGCTGATCAGTCGGCGCGGGTGCACGCCATTGGTTGATAAGTTGGCCCTTCCTTTCTGGATTCGCTAACTTTCCTTCACTAGCCGCTGTGTTCAAGTTGTTTGCCGGCACTTGGGGCTGGGTTCTAAAGAGCGCACTTTGACTTTACTCAGACTTAAGGCACTGCTAAAATGGGACAGCAATATATCGCTGGCATAAATCTGTCCAGTTTTAACTTAAGCCTAAGCAAAGGCGATACGCTCTATAGAGCTCGGCCTCTTTACAACCCACAGAAAATTGCGCCGCGTTCGCGAGTGAAGAGGCTTAAAACCTAATACCTGCCTAATACCACAGTTTCCTAATAGGTACTGAGCACAGGCCTCTACGAGGTGAATCGCAGTCCGCTACGCTGGCAGAATTGACACACTTTTGAGAACATTATGGAGAACTCTCAGGCATGCAGGTCTCCTCACAATGCCTGTTTTCCTTCACCACTAAAGCAAGTGATAATTATTTTAACAACTCCGAAAATTCACTAGTGTGTGCCGAGGATAGAACCCCCGACTTCCCAAATAGGAGGTGATAATTGCGTATGGGCGGATATCCTGTATCTATGGCGGATACCTATTACCTAAGAAAAGATAATTTTTATATTAGTATAGTTATCTAGGCTCTGGATATGAACCATTTTAATGTAGTAGTAAACAAGAATATGTATTACACCAAAAAATGATAACTTACGAAAAAACTAGAACCCAGAGCCGTAAATCCAGTTTATCGCTGGCATATGATATGTCATGAGTGAGTTTGACAGATGATATGTCAAACTCACTCAAATGTCAATGTCAAAAGTATTTCAAATTTCATTTTGTACCATAGACATACAATTTTCGCTTCGCTCATAGATAACACAGTAACACACTATATTTTGTATTGTTGCAGAGTTCGATTCGACACAAGATTCTTTACAAATTTGAATGAAAAAATAAAACTTTTGTAAATTTTGTCGTGCTGCTGTAGTGATTTTGTGTATTAAACCGCAACATTTCGTCAATTACCTATTTAAATCATATAAAATGTCTGACGCAATCGACGAATACTTCGAGGTTGCTTTGGAACTCGTAAAAAGTGCCGGAAACCTTATAACTGAGTACACTTCTGGCTGCAAGGAGTACAAACTGAAGTCTTCCGATATTGATCTAGTCACAGAAATAGATAAAAAGGTGGAAGAAACTTTAATTACTGGACTTTCGAAGAAGTTTCCTTCACACAAGTTTATCGGCGAAGAATCGGTTGCTGAAGGTGCTAAATGTGTTTTAACGGATGAACCGACGTGGATAATCGACCCTGTTGACGGCACGTTAAACTTCATTCACGGTTATCCCAGCAGTTGCATATCTCTCGGATTAACGATCAATAAGGAAGCTGTGGCAGGTATAATATTCAATCCTATCGTTAACCAACTGTTCACAGCTAAAAAAGGTCAAGGAGCGTTCCTAAATGGCAAGCCCATACATGTTTCTCAAGTTAAGGATATGAAAAATGCTCTCGTATCGTTTGAAGTTGGAACAAGTAGGGATGAGGAGAAAAAGAAAGCTGTTTTAGAGAATTTTAAGATGATTGTTGATAAAACGCAAGGGATTAGGACTGTTGGCTCTGCTGCTTTGAACATGGCTATGGTAGCTTTAGGAGGTGCGGATGCATATTTTGAGTTTGGTATCCACGCTTGGGATATTGCTGCAGGGGATATTATTGTTAGAGAAGCAGGTGGGGTCTGTATTGACCCTGCCGGTGGTCCATTTGACATTCTCTCTCGGCGAGTTTTATGTGCAAGCAGTGCTGAGCTGGCTCAGGAGATGGCCACTGTTCTACATCAATATTATCCTGAGAGGGACTGAGTGAAGTATGTATAACACAGACTAACTGAAAAAGATAGATAAACTTGCATGTAAAGCAGATTTTGCAAAGTTAATTTTATGAGATACCAATCTACCTTATCACGTGTTATTATGCTATGTATAATATAACATGTAAGAAATGACCACTTAAATAAACATGTTGCAAGGGCTTTATATTTAGTCTGTAATAAAATTATGTTATACATATTATAATCATCTTAATTACCAGTGGATGTGTTTATTTCTAAGTTGATTTCCTGTTTTAATTAAGTATTGAATGTTTATTATTTTCACCGTGTACTTAATGAGTTTTGAATACATAACATAATGTAATGTAATTATAATTATTATTTATTATGGTAGTATGTTGTGATTATGAATCACTGATCTGATGAAATCATACTTTATATTATTTACTAATTAATATAGGAATATCTGAAGATTGAAGCAATTAATGCTTCTATTACAACTATAACAATATGATGCCAAAATAAAAATGATTATTTACAAAGGAATGAGACAATTGACCAAGTATTTTTGTTTAGTTGTACTTACTTAACAGTAGTAAAAATGTTTAGTTACATTTAATGTAAAATTCTCTTATTCTTATTTACCTGCCTAGTCTCAAATGAGAGTATTTTTTGGAACAAAATATAAGTGTATTTTAATTGATAAAATAAATGATTTGTGACCAAAGTTATTTTAGTTTTTTTATTGTACCCACCTAGCTATTTCTTTTAGCTAAACTTAAATAAAAATAAAAACAACAAAAGATTTTCTAGACTTTATTGGCTTATAAATTAATAAAATTTATTTTACTTAGTAATTGTAACATAACTTGTCATGGTAGGGATTTAGTTCTGTTCCAATTTCCATCCAACCAACCTATTAAGGAAATTAATGAAATTTGTAATTAATAAAATTATAAGTAGGTACTTTATAATATCAATTCCAGGAAACTTGAATATTACGAACTAGAATATAGATAATGCCAGCGAATTTAGGTTTATTAAAAATAAACTTAACTCTTATTCTTACTTAACTTTAACTCTGAATTTCTGGGACAAAAATAAGACTATTTCTGCCCCTGGGATGCAAGCTCTCTGTAGATACCAAATTTCGTCAAAATTAGTGAAAAGCAAGCAGACAGACACACACTTTCGCATTTATAACCTAGAATGGATGTTGTCTACAAAGTTAAAGATATTTTATAATTTTTTTAATATTTTGATTCTAAATACATTAAGTAGGTAAGTACTTAGTTTAAACATTTTGACAGTGCTTAAATTATGTCGGTGGTTTTCTTATTATTTTATTCTTAGTAGAGAAACACTTTCAATAAAAATCGATCAAGTCGGACTTGTATACAAAGGGTTCCGTACCAATGTACAATAAATAACACTTTAATTTTTTTAATTTTTATTATTTGTTGTTGTAGCGTCAATAGAAATACATATTCTGTCAAATTTTCAACTCTCTAGTCTCTACTTATTCACGAGATACAGCCCGCTGACGGACGGACGGACGGATAGCGGAGGCTTAGTAATAAAGGTAAACGGGGGTCCCGTTGACACCCTTTGGCTATGGAACCTTAAAAACAGATGATATTCCTTAGGTTGGTGTAGTAGTATTGTCATTAAAATATCGGTAAATAAAATGAAACATGAGTGAGTTTTAGGCCTCGTGCAGGTAGGCACTGAACTCGATTTGAAAACTTAGGTAGTTCCAAGTTTGTGCAATAATCACACTTGCATTATTTCAGTCAGTATTTTTATTTAGTCTTTGGTCCTTATTTCTGTCTCAGTAAACAGTCAAAAAGTGGTCAGTACAGTATTTAAATAGAAATCATTACTTTTCTAGTAGTCTTTCAGTCTCGGATTCGTCACTAGTCTTTGATGAATCTGCGATGTTGATCAGTATTCTGTCAAGTATGTTATCACTTATCATTTATCAATTTAGTAATGTTCAGTGGGTAATCACTTTGTCGCTAAAGATTTGTTTTACGGTAATCGGTCCTTAGAGAGTTGGCAACTAGTAATAAGTCAAAACATGACCGGTATCAGACTAGTCGCTAGAGTTAGCGGTAATTGGTCAGAGTAGGGCGGTAATCAATCTTGTCTATAACTACAGAACTGTTAAGAATACGTTGATCGGTAACAGTCATGGTAATTTGTCAGATTGGGACGGTAATCAGTCCTATCCATATCTACAGAACTGTTTAGAGTGAGTTGATAGGTAATAATATAATGTCATGTTGCTAGGGAGTTATCAAGTAGTAATATTATGTCAGCATCTGGCATTTATCAGTAATACCCCTAGATGTAATAGTCTTGGGATAATATGTCATAGTCTAGTGGTATTCAGTCAAGTGGCCGTAATCGCTATCTAGTGGTTCCTAGTAATTTAGAGTTCATCGGTAATCAGTTAGTTGCTAAAGCTATCAAGCAGAGTCGAGTCCTGAGGTAATCCGCTAAGTCGCTAGTGAATTATCCAGCGGTAATAAGCCAGTGTAATCGGTAATCAGTCAAGTTGCTAGAGTCATAAAGCAGTTATGTGTCTTGCGTTAATGAGATAAGTCACTCAAGAGTTATTAAGCGCTAATAAGTGTAAATCGGTAATTAGTCAAATTGCTAGAGTTATCGAGCAATTGTCACAATCTTGGTGAAGTCAGTAAAGTCGTTAAAGAGTCATCAAGAGGAATAAGTGTGAGTTGGGCAAATAAATAAAATAAATTGAATTGAATTGAATTGTAATTAGTTAAGTTGCTAGAGTTATAAAACAGTTATGTGTCACAGTCTTGCGTTAGTTAGCTTAGTTGTTAAAGAGCTATCAAGCGCAAATAAGTGTAAATCGATAATCAGGCAAGTTGCTATAGTTATCAAGTAATTATGGGTGGCTTTTGCGGGAGACAACAAAGTCGTTAGAGCATCATGAAGCGGTAATAAGTCAGTTTAAATCAGTAATCAGTGAAATTGCTAGACTTATCAAGCAGTTATGTGTTATCAACAACTACTTGCAGTTATCAACTAAGTTGCTAGAGAGTTTTTAAACGGTAATAAGTCAGTGTAAATCAGTTATCAAGTAATTATACGTCAATCTTGTGGTAATCAGTGAAATCTTTAGGGAGTCATCAAGCGGTAATAAGTCAGTTTAAATCGGTAATCATTCAAATTGGTAGAGTTATCAAGCAGTTACATGTCATAGTCTTACGGTAATCAACTAAGTTTCTAGAGAGTTTTTACGTGGTAATAAGTCGGTGTAATCGGTAATAATCAGTCAAGTTACTAGAGTTATTACGCAGTTATGTTTGTGTCAGTCTTGCGGTAATCAACTAAGTCGCTAATGAGTTATAAAACGGTAATAAGTCAGTGTAAATCGTTTGTCAGTCAAGTCACTAGTTTTATCAAATAGTTATGTGTCACAGTTTTGCGGTAATCAATTAAGTCGCTAGAGATCAAATAGTAATCAGTCAAGGTGCTATTATCAAGCAGTTATGTTAGTCATGAGTCAGTATGTTTTGAGCAGTAATCAGTCAAGTTGCTACAGTGGTCCTGCAGTATTTTTTTCTATCTTGCGGTTATCAGTTATATGTTGCTTTATTATATAGATATCAAGAGGTAATAGGTTAGATTTTTAATCGGTAATCAACCAATTTGCTATAATAAATTAAACAGTAATATGTCTCATTTCTCAATTTCACGATAATTAGTTAAGTCACTCGAGAGTTATCGTGTTCTTTAGCGTCGAGCGTTTAATATTCGATTGATGTAAAGTGGTCTAAGTCTCTGTAAATAAGCCAGAACTAGTATTAATCAAGTAGTATCAACTTATCGAACAGTAGGTAAAATCAGTCACAGGTTGCGAAAGAGTTTATTTCAGTTAATGTCAATTTATTTATTTATTTATTTATTGTATTTACAATATTCTAAAACTATTTACATTGAATTCTTAGCGCCCTGAAGTCTTGGCGACTTGTCTGGGCGCTGCACATTCCTCTAAAAATTAACTGAATGATATACGGGTAAGACTACTCAGTTAATTTTTAGAGTCAAGCGGGTTTAGACTTGTCAAACTGTTACACACACAGCACAGTAAAAAGTTTAGTCAAGCTGTCGAAGAAGTCAATTGAATAGGGAATAATCTGTAAAAATCGTTTTATTTTTATTAGCAAAGCTTTCAATCAGTCGAGCAGTAACCAGTTAAAATGGTTATACGGTACACAGTAAAGCTATTTATGTCGGTCAAGCGGTAATTTATCAGTAAAGTAATCAGGGAGGGAATTATAAATTAGCTAAGCGGTAATTTGTCAAAGTTGTCAAGCGGTAATCAGTCTAGTCATTGTCAGATTTCAATAAATCAAACGGTAGAGTAAATAAAAAAAAATCTGAACTAGTAGGTTCACAAAATGATTTTAGAGTTGATAAATATATATTAGATTAGATTTTTATGATAAGTCATCGAAGAACTATCATACATTGGTAAATAGTCGATTAGTAGATACTAACTATTACTAGTCGGTAGCAGTAGTAGTAGTGATTACCTAAGGCATTGACGAGTTGTCATTAGTAACCAGTCTAGTCATCATCTTTTGAAAAGAGAATTGTCATTGGTACCTAATTTGTCAGAATTAAGTGGAAATTGTCAGAAGTCGCCACAGAGTTATTGTCAGTTATCTAATGGTAATAAGTCAGAAGTCATTGAAGAGTTATCAGTAATCGAACTGGTAATTTGTCAAAGTTGAGAGGTAGGTAATTGTTCGAGTAATCGTAGAGATAGCAAGCGGTAATCAGTCAAGCAGCCGGTAAGTTGTCTAATGGTCAAGTGTATCACCTATTTATTCGTATTTAAATATTCTATCACTATTAAGTCATGAGTCAAGTCATCAAATAGTAATGATACAGTAAGTATTATAGTCAAACAGTCAAGTAACAACCACTAAAATCACCAATAGATAGGTAGGTGCCTAAGTATTTTGAATCAGTAGAACGGTAATCAGTTTTGTCAGGCGGTAATAATATGTTAAGAGTTGTCAGTGTCAAACTGTCAATGGTACATCATTCGTCCGTCAGTAGATTGTTGAGTCGGTTATACATTATACAGTTTTATATCGAGTCATTGACCTATTTGTCAGATCCTTGAATTACGAAGGTATCTTTATCAAAAGGTTCCTTATCTCAAGTTTTCCAAAAGAAATACAACGCATTACAATTAATTAGCTTAGATATGTACTAATTAGGCAAGACAATCTTATAAATTAAGTAGGTAGGTACGCATTAGCATTTTGACACCTTGTAAAGGACACTAGGTAATTAAGGTTACGTTCATTATTTTAACCTACCTACCTACTGTTTTTACCTTATTTTTAACTCAAATTATCACACAATTACAGATACCTACCTAGTTAATTACTTAACTTGAATTTACGTTGTCACAACATATTATATACTTAGTTATAATTTAGTAATAAATAGGTATTTATTAAGGAAATGAAATTAGTCCAACTTTCGTGGAAATCAGCTATAGGTAGGTAGGTACCTATAGGAATTATTGTAATAAAGATTTCACAGTTTTGTAATGTAAAATGCTGAATTTGATAAGAATGTGATCTGAATAGCTATAACACATTTTTTATGCTTAAAATATTTTCGTCACGAAAAAAACATTTCTATGGCTTAAAATTAAAATAAGTTGCGCCACCAAAGTAGAAAATACGCAAAACGAACGCCCATGGTTGGGCGCTTCAAGCGATTAGTCTTCTGCGCGCTCACTTTCAACTTTGGTGACGCCTTTCTGCAATAACGGAACTCTTTAGAATAAGATGCGTAGTAAGTAGGTACATGTCGGAGCGAAATGGCATAAGCCGTTAGTTAGCCAACTCTCTTAGTGATATGGCTAACGCCCGGGAGATGTTAAACGACTGCGGCCGGGCACATGAATATCTATGTTCTAAAATCTAATTTAACCTTACTTTAGTCTCAGTACACCACATTCGATGTAATCCTAAAATCCCAGAGGAAGAAGAAGGGTGACAAAATCTAAACTTTAGTTTGGTTTTCGTGACGCCAATAATTGTAAGGTGCTCAACGTGCATCTCAGTGCCTTGTGTTACGACTTGTACACGCGTACGCGCGCGATCTGTGTGACGTCACATCGTGCAGTTTCCGTCGTGTGTTGTTACAGCCTTAAATAATAGTTATTTTTTTAAGTTTTTTTTTTTTTAATGTTAAGTGCGACGTCGTCCAGGCCTCCGTCTCAGGGAGTGAAAGTCCATGGGGCGGGGGACTTCCCTCAGCGCGTAGGGGTCGAGCTCGATGGCCGGCATGCGCTGGGGCAGGCTCTCTGGGAGGTCGTCTTTCTCCTTGTAAACTGCCCAGCGGGATGGACTGAAACAAAATTGTTCTATGAGCTTCCTATAATGTGCTCAGTGAGGTATCCGCAAGCGGTAGTGAAATGACCCGACGCGTAGTCAGTCCCTACTCCTTACCAAGCGGCCTTTGGGGGAACACGCTTACCGAAATAAGCTACATGGAGAAATGAAGTGTTATTTATTATTACCACTTTCCATCAAGTGTAATTAAGTATCTCAATTACACTTTTACATCTCAACTACGCCTGCTCGTTTGCTCGCTATTTTTATTAAAAAAAAGATTATGGCTTGCCTTTCTTTAGCGTGGTTCATGAGTTAATAGACTGTTCTCACACGGGGGACAAAAAAATATTTTCAACGCCAATTGCAATAATTGTGTTGGCAGTTGGAATTTACATTGGGTGGTTGGACGTTGAATCCATGTTGAATGTCACACGACGTAAAATTGTATCGACGTGATTTTAAAATAACAAGTGTAAATTAATAATTTATAAAACCCCCAACAAGTGAAGGTTACAGTAACTAGAAAAGAGCTGATAACTTTCAAACGGCTGAACCGATTTTCTTGGATTATAGCTAAGAACACTCTCGATCAAGCCACCTTTCAAACAAAAAAAACTAAATTAAAATCGGTTCATTAGTTTAGGCGCTACGGCGCCACAGACAGATACACAGATACACAGATACACGCGTCAAACTTATAACACCCCTCTTTTTGCGTCGGGGGTTAAAAATAAATTTTGCCGTGTCAGAATAATATTTATAATAACTACACATTTTTTGTTAAACTTTTCAAATGACTAGCAGATGAAGAAAATATTATCTGTTTGTTCAACCCCAAAAGTAGCAACTGTCCAATTTACGAATAACTAAAAATTACATTCTATTTATAAAGTGATAAAGTTTCAACCAAAATCACTGACTTACCTGTTTTCACTTGGTATAATCTGAAACGCCACTGAGGGAGTTTTTGCGGAGCTGGAAGGTTTCCTAATTGTCAGTCTCGGTTTGTCTCTTCGCACTGCTTTGATTTCTTCTGTACTTTCTATCTGATCGTTTCCAGATCTTTCTTGGATATCCAAGTTACTATTACTAGTTGGCGATTCATTAGATTTTTTCAGTTCATTTTTCTTTTGAGCGTTTTTAATTTTAAGGTCTGTCGAATTATATTTACGCAAAACGTTATGAATGTAATAGTATTTATCTTTAACGTCTGAAGTCAAATCGTCTTCATCATTGCGTCTAGTTGGTCTTTGTGAATTGTAAGGTTTTGTAGCTGTCTCATATAGCAAGAAAGTTGATAGTTTGCTGTGATTTAGGTCATTTGTTGTGTCGTCAGATTTTACAGTTTCAACGGTCGAAAAGTCTTTACTAATAGAGTCTGGTTTAGCTTTTTCAGTAGTGATCTTACCATTATTAGTAATGCCTCCTCTATAAGTGCCTACGTATCCAAAAGTTAGCAGTTTGTAAACATTTTCAGTTGTTGGGTCCACTTTGTCTGTAGTTTTGTCTGTAAGAGGTTTAGGTCTGTTTGTCATTATAAACATTTCTGTAGAAAGTTTGTCATTTGATGTCGACGTATAGTCATCATTAGATCTAGCTGATGATCGAGAGTTTTCAGTCACTGGTGCGTTTATTCTAGATTCAAATTTATTATCTAAGTTGTGTCTATTATTATAGTAAGGTCTGTTAGGTCTTCTGTATGTATCATCGTAACTTTGGTATGTAACTTTAACTACGTCTCTATCATTCTTGTCTCTGTCATGATTATGTCGTCTTGTAGTCTGTCGCCAAGACTGAGTAGGTCTTGGTACGTAATTTATTAGATACGTGTATTTGTCAATGTTTTCAGTCACAGATATGTATGGTCTACTGTTAGGTCTTTTATGTGGCGAGTTATTTATTACTACGGATTGAACGCTTTGTACATCGTCATAATAGTCGTTGTTATACTGTCTAGTGTCAGGATCAGAGTCGCTGTAACGTCTTGTCTTTATTTTAAAGTCTAGTTTATCATCTATAACTTGTACTATAGGAACAGGTTTAGTATTGTCAGTTGTGGTCTTGTTACTGTCTGTTTCAGTCCGGTTCAGTCTGTTGTTTTGTTTTTGCGGTTTATTTAGAAGTGCTGCATTTGGTTTATTTTGATCGGGTCCTTTAGAACCTTTCTGTGGTTTTTTAGTTGTTTTCGGTTTATTTGTAATGGGTTTAGGCTTGGCTGGTTTTCTTGTAGTAGAGTCATCTTCTCCTGATTTCCTTATGGCATTGTTCGAATCTGAATTTATTTCAACCCAAGGAGATAAGTCGAAGTTATTTAGGTGTCCATTGCGGCAGGAGATTCGGTCATTATCTTGGTTATCTGGTGATAGGAAAACGAACGGTTGTATGTTGTCAATGCTGTCTAAAGTGCGACAGAGCACTTGAGCTAAAGATATTCTGCGTATTTGTTGTAATTGTGCTGGTGTCAAAGAAGATTCGAACCCTCCATTTTCGTACCTGAAAAAAGAAAATAAAATTCGTGTATGGGGTTGGGTGTTGGGTACTAAAATAGGTATCATTGTCACAAAAACTTACCAAAAACGATCTCCTTTCCTAAGGTTGGTGAATTGTTGTGCTATGATACATGCGAATGTTGGTCCCACTAAACCTCCAACGACCGGGCGCTCAGCCATGCCTCCGGTAAATAGATCTATATCGTCCACATGTCTAGAAGCAAACATGTATGAAAGAATTTTTTTAAATATGAATTAATAGTATTATCTTCACTTTTCATTCGTAACGTTATTAACGTTCACTACATTTCAAAACCTCTCTTGTTTTGCAGACCATTAATACCCTGTATTGGCGTGAGGTATATTCAATTTAACCTTTAATTTACAGAGTCTGAATTATTAAGTAACTTATATTATACTTACAAAATATTTTTAGCAACCTCGCCGTATTTTAGTAAAGATAAAAACCTTTACACGATACTTCTAAAAACTCTCTGAATATACTTATTTCAACCCAAAAGTATAAATCTTACTTGTATAAAACCTTCAGTTTCCTCACTGCCCTTGCCGGCATCACCCTGAACAGATCATCGAAGCTGGTAATGGACGTGAGTCCGCAAGGTTCCCTCCACGTCGTATACGGAGGAACCCCATGGTCCCTCCCCCTCTGTATATTGATGGCAGCCAAGTCCATCCCGAAGCTGAAGTGAGGGGTTTGGAAGAGATGGTTGGTGAGTTCCTCGGTGATGAACTCGTCACGTTTCTGTATGGGCTGGTTGACCATGCCTAGTAGTAAGCGGTCTACGGCACCCATGCTCCAGATGTTTGACGGATTGGTTAGTTCGTTGTGGAGAGAAACGTCTGTCAAAATCAAAGCATTTACACTAAGTAGGTACAGTGTACACTGTACACCTTTCGAAGGTCAAAAAGATCAGTTCAATTAAAAAGCAACTTTGATATTGGTATTCATTCAATTAAGCAAACTTTTAACTGAACTTGACAATACTAAAATTAAATAAAGACTAAAAAAAATTTAAATAGTGGTAACATTGGACTTCCTTGTACGACACCCTTTGTAACTAAAGTGAGCATTTGATTGAGTGTATCAACATGTAATTGCATGCTTGTGATGGATTTCATTGCTAGGGCGACTACCCATGGATGAAACTATTATTTTGGAAATTAATCTGAATTTCTTGGCGATTCTAAGACTATAATAGAAGAGTTACTTACTGTTTGCGATGGGACGATGGAACCTATCAAATCGCATCAAAGAAGGTTGTACGAGGCTGTGTCCGAAGCGGAAGGCGGCGGAACCAAAGGCACTGGCAGGACTTGCGTTGATCTTTGGACTGTAACCGCGGTAGAAGCCCTTCTGCTGAAGATCCAGCTCGAACAACCGCATTACTTCTGAACCTGGAATCGAGAAAAATGTGTTGGTTGAATTTAGTCTAGACTCGTAGAGCCTCGATAGCTCAACGGTTGAGGAGCAGACTGAATTCCGAAAGGTCGGCGGTTTAAACCCCACCCGTTGCATTATTGTCGTACCCACTCATAGCACAAGCTTTATGCTTAAAAAAAAATTGAGAATGACGCAGAAGAAAATAATATAATTAGGTAACTATCCTGAAAGTTAAAGTGGTGATAGAGGGAAATGAAAGAATAAACTTAATCTACAATCTGTAATATTTATTTCTTACATACTGTTTTTTTTTTGTGACTCAAAAACAAATTATATTTAGACTAGAGGATGCCCGCGACTTCGTCCGTGTAGATGTAGGTTTTTGAAGATCCCGTGGGAACTGTTTGGTTTTAGGGGATAAAAGCTTATGTCCGTCCCCTGGGATATAAGCTTACTCTGTGCCAAATTTCGTCAGAATCGGTTAAACTGTTGGGCCGTGAAAAGGTAGCAGATAGACAGACAGACATACTTTCGCATTTATAATATTAGTATGGAGTATGGATTAGGACGTAGGTACTGATGCTGCTTAAATACTTTCATGTAGGTATATGGTGCAAGTGTATTTGAAATATTAGGCTACAACTGTCAATGTCAGTTTCTCAGAATGTCAGTGGTTTCTCACCTAAAACAATGGGCAGAAACTCTCTGTAAGTGATGTGTTGTATCATGGCACCGACAATCTTCCGCGTCTCTTGGTAGATCTTCTCGTCACTCCAGTGTGGATTCAGGTGCGCCAGCTCTTGAGCCATTCTGTGGAAAATCAAAATTATATAACTCAAAATTTAAAAAAACCCCGACACAGAAACCTCTATAAGAAAACTAGAAAAGAGCTGATAACTTTCAAACGGCTGAACCGATTTTCTTCGATTATAGCTAAGAACACTCTCGATCAAGCCACCTTTCAAACAAAAACAAACTAAATTAAAATCGGTTCATTAGTTTAGGAGCTACGATGCCACAGACAGATACACAGATACACACGTCAAACACCCCTCTTTTTGGGTCGGGGGTTAAAAAAGGAAGCTGTGGGATGCAGGACATAACGAGTGATATGTTAATTACACAATTAACTTGCAGAGTTCTACATAAAGGTGTTAGGTATATCTCGTACGATGGTACGGAACCCTTCGTGTGCGAGTCCGACTCGCACTTGGCCGGTTTAAAAAAGTGATACCTGTTATGTTGCCTGAGCCACACGATATGCGCGGCGACGAGGCCGGGGTGCTCGTTGACTCTCGCGTCACCGGACTTGAAGCAGTCCGTGGAGACGGCGCCGCCGCGACACAGCTCGTCGCGGTCGGTCGGCAGCAGGGGACGACGCTGTTGGACCCGACCGTACTGGAGCATGCCTGGAGAGGAATACACATTTTGAACATGTACGCTCGGCCTCAGAATTGGAGTAGCAATTCCGCGAAACTTTGCATCAAAAATCTGTCGCACTTGTCCTTTTTCTATAGACACCTTACGCATGTGCATAACCGTGCCACGCGGATATGATCCTTAAGGTGCTACACGACTTACGCCTTTGACTAAATAATTGGTTTTGGGATGGTATCCTAACTCTTAAGAATATCTGTTCTCTGAAAGGATAGATGGGTATTGGGCACCAAAGGAGGGCTCCGTCGATATAGGGAGATCTTAATCTATAATTTTTTTTAAAGTGGCTACGCTTAGCCTATTGAAACCTCAAAATTTAACGAAGCACATAATATTTCCTGAATAATATGAATAACTCAATGATTTTAGTAATGAATGACTTGATAGTCATTAAACTAATATAAAATCCAGAATTCAGGAAATTCTGGCTTCGAAACAGTAAAGAACTACAAGAAACACTGAAGAGTGTTTAAACACTCTTCAGTGTTTGTGTGTGTGTGAATATAAACAGTAGGTAAAACTTACCATTTCTAAACAGCCTGAGCTTATCCGACTGTCGCGCGGAACTGGCGTATAGCGGAGAGCCATCGATGTACGCAGACACTTGGTTGAACTGCTCGCGCCAGCCCAGCGCGCAGTCGTCGCGAGGAGCTGGAGAGGATCGCACGAAGTCGAGGCAGCGGACCCCGCGGGGGCCGTAGAACGGGTCTGATGGTGGAACTGCTATTGGCATACATTCTGGGTGCTGAAAAGAATTGTTTCGAATATTTTTATCCTAAGGTTTCGTTCAGAGAGACGCGTAGCAGTCTAATGAATCTAAAGGTTCGTAGGTCGACTTCGACGATTACGTTTTCCTAGCCATGGTAGGAATTTCATAGAAATCAGTTATCCCTTCAGTAGAGATAATTATCTTCTGTACATTGCCCTTACATTATTTTATATTTAAGTTTTAAGTTACACGAATAGATAAGAAAAATACCAATTCAATGTTGAAATGATAACGAAATTCAAAAAACTCACCATAAGTTCTTTGGAAATAAAATCCCTTCCACCATCTTTGCAGCACCTCGGCACTGATCCATTAAAACTTCTCGACTGTGAAGTCGCCGTGAGATCATGGTCCAAGAACTGGCCCCACTGCATCAACAGGTGGGTGATCCCAGTGCTCTCCGCGTTCTTGTCCTCATGGACGAGAGCGCTTATTTCTCTAGCGGAGGGTAGTTTTGGGCCGAATATGGAGCGCCTGGGGGCTTGGATGCCGTCGGAGTAGACTGGTTGTAGGAAGCGCTGGACGGGGGTCATGGTGGCACCCCAGCGCGGGCGGCTCAGGTTGTTGCAGGTGCCATCGTGGGTGCGGTACCTGAGGGTAGATTATTTGGATTGTTAAAGTTATGTGATAATTCATCCGCGTTGATTTAGGTTTTTAAATCCCGTGGGACTCATTGATTTTTCGGTATAAAAAGTAGCCTATGTCACTCTCCAGGTCTTCAAAAATCACGTCGACTCCTTGCTCCGTCGATTGAAGAACAAACCAATAAACCACAAACAAACACACTTTTGCATTTATTATATGGGTAGTGAGGTAGTGAAGTGATGCAACTCTACTATCTTTCGGAAAGCGGTATTGGCAGACTCTCAATTAGGTAGCTGTCTACCTCCTAATTACCTGTTTAGTAAGAAAGTTGATGCCATTGTTTAATTAGGTTGTTGATGAGGTAGGACAAGGAGCCGTTGGGTAAGGAAAGCGTCAGCGTGTGGAAGATTGACAGTTCTACAGCATAATCCGCTGGGCATAGAAACTTGAGATGAATATACTTTTAGCAGAAATTGGATGGATCAGTAATAAGAGAATCTTACCGTTTGGAAGCCGGTGGGCATTTGGGCGGACCCCTGAGGGGGCACTGCTCCAGCAGAGGGGACTGTCGCAGCGCGCTGGCGGCCGGCAGCTGCCCGTCTTCCGTGCGACTCTCCAGGTTATCTCCATTCTCGATACTGGAAACAAGATATTCATCAGATTAGGCAGTGCCGGCTTTACCTATTGTGCAGAGTATGATGGCGTAGGATCTTAGCTGAGCGCTGCTCGCGATCCGTCCAAAGAGCATGCGTCGCCCGCGGCTCTCTTTCTTTAAATTAATATCTTTGAATAAACGACAAAGTTAGGGTTCCGTACCCGAAGGATGTCACCGGTGCTATTTCTGTCCTTCCGTCAGTCCATCTGTTTGTCAGCGGGCTGAACCTAGCTTATGAAACGTAATAGGTAGAGTTTGCACAGAATGTGTATTTTTTTCTCTTTGTACTATAAAAAAGAGTAGTTTTATCATAGAAAAGGGTATAAGAATTGTTTTATAGGTGTAACTGGCTTACTAGTTTCTACGCTATTAGCTACATTGTTGTCAATGAGAATATTGGAACTTCGAACCCCTCCTTCGGATTTTATAAGTGGGGTGAATCTAGATAGCAGATAAGTACGGATCGGTGAGAGGTGAAATTGCATATTTATGAGATGACAATACCACTTTCATTCAGGCTAACATTATAAGATTTAGAACTTTCTTGCATATAAATAAATTAATTACGCAAGCTTAGTAATTAGAAATTGACATGATTAAATTTTATAGCTTGATCGGTTAAGCAATTTTGTAAATAGGTAGATGCCAAACAAAGTTCAATAGTAATAATTTCGTAGCAGTATTAAAAACGATTACTAGAGTCTCTTGTAAGAAGACATATTTATTCAAGACTAGCTGATGCCCGCAGCTTCGCCCGCGTGGATTTAGGATCTGAAATCCCGTGGAAAAGTTGTCACAAAGTTCCTCTATCGATTAAAAAAAAAATTACGCAAATCGGTTCAGAAATCTCGGAGATTTCGGTGTACATAGGAAGAAAAACACAACTCCCTTTTTGAAAGTCGGTTAAAAAAGTAGCCTATGTTACTCCCTGATCAATCCTCTACTTGTCTGTGAAGCCCCGTCAAAATCGGTCCAGCCGTTCCGAAGATTAGCCTTTTCAAACAGACAGACAAACAGACAGACAGACAGACAGACAAAAATTTTAAAAACGTGTGATTCAGTGTTGGTATCGTTCAAATAACCATATGAGCTTAATATGAGGTACTTATTTCGAAATTACAGACAGACACTCCAATTTTATTTATTAGTATAGATGTCTCTCAGCAAGTTCAAAGTATTTAAAACTCCTATTAGAAATTAGAATAGGTATATAGGATTATTTAAATGATAGGAAAGCTTGTTGCTTTAATAAATTTTGATAGTTCTAATAAGTTTTAAGTGATGTGAAATGGCGATAATAGAAAGCATACCCGGCTGAGCTTGCTGTGGACTTCTCCTCAGACCAGGGCGCATTTGGAACCCTCGTAATTAATAATTACCATTCCCTAAATTATCTTACACTTTCAACAATAATAATGATAGTCAAAAATTGTAAAATGGCACCTATTTTGAATATATGTCTGAATTAGACTTTAACATATGTTTAAATTAACATTAGCTGTGTGTATCTAAGACCCAGTTGCCAGATAAAGCGGGTGATAACTTAGTGGTTAGGCGTAGAACTCTTGGGGGGTCCGGATTTTAATTTTGAGAAGAAATCCGTCCCTATTAGTGGACCGGCGGCGATTTTGAGATGATGATGATGTAAAAATCGAACCCGGACCTTAAGGGCGCGTTTCCGCATTAACAGGGCTCTCTCCGTCACTCCATATAATCATAGTTCCAATTTTATTTGAATAGTAAGCAACCAAAGTCCATGAAATTTTGCAGGCATATTCTATAAACTAATATGTGTGCCTGTGGTTTTTTAGATTTTTCTAAAAATATATAGTTTTAAAATTACAGGTGCTCAAAGATTTGTATGGGAATTTTTAAGACCGCGTAACTTTGAAACCGAATATTTTAACAGAAATCTGGAAAACCACAGCCATAGATATTAGTTTCTAGAATATGTCTGCAAAATTTCATGAACTACGTTTGTATAGAGCGAGTGACGGAAGGACCCCTCTTGACGTCATCATCATCATCATCATCATCAGCCTGTGGACGTCCACTGCTGGACATAGGCCTTCCCTAAACCTTCCTTGACGTCGCGGCGCCATAAAGGTTTTCACTATCCCATAATCCATATTGCGCAAGAGTGATTAAAGTATAATACATAAATATTATTTGTTTGAGCAGTAACAGTATAAAGTAATTAGTATGCGCAGCGGCGCGCGGCGTGCAAAAGAGTTAATAAAATCTTACGTGAGCTGACTTGCGATTTGCGATTATTATGAATATTATGTAAATGAAAGTTACTCGCGAAGCCTAAAGTAAATTTAGATATAAAAGATATTACATATTACGTAACGGATATAATATAACTTTCTAAAATATGCCTCAGGCAAGTCTCGAAAACTCGGTCTGCCCATGAGACGGATTTTCATATATTAAAATATAAATGAAATAAATTTTATGTTAAGTATATCCATGAAATATAACCTTTCATTTAAAATTGAAGACATATGAGTTCTTCGTGTTTTACGAATTTTTTATACTTTACGTCCAAGTAGTTTAAATAATAGATGAAAGTTGTATGGAAGTCCGTTATTTTTACGCTGAGTTTGGTGTGGGCTCTTAAGACTGACCTGACTATATCATCCTACAAATCTTACAATTCGGACCATCAAAAGGAATACAATAGTAGGTACCTACCTAATATTTTGGATAAATGATTTGAGTTTGAGTTTTATGAAAACTATCATTTGGGCTTTCGTTTCAAAATGAATAAATAAGTAAATATGTGTTTCAAGATATTTTTAAGTTCTTTCTCCAAGAGGATTAAATAGAGGATGAAAGTTTCTATGTATTATAAGTCTGTTTTTTTTTAAAATTGTTATTAGGGCTTCTGGTTAAAAAATAAATAAAGAAATATTATAACTTAGTCAGTCAGTTAGTATTATATAGGTACCAATGATAGTATAGAGGTATAGAGTGCAGAAGCTTAGTATGGGTACCATTTTGACATTGACGAGTGTCAGCCCTATCCGCGTCATTGACCCCAGTGAAAGTGAAAACCACTTTCGCTTGGAACCGGCGGTTGCGTATACAGTAGGTGGTCACTACATGTGGTTTATGGACACTGGATATTTGTCTAATGGCTACCTAGTTAGCATGTATGCTTTGTGTGTTTGGTATATATTTTGAAATTGACGTCAGTATTTTATTAATCTAATTAAATAAACAATTAAAATTAAAACTTCACAAAAAAAGCAAAACAAAATTCAATTATTCAATTCTTTGTCAATTATAAATATTATTATCATGAAATTTAAAAAGAGCAACCGCCGAGTTTCTTGCTGGTTCTTCTCGGTAGGAACAGCATTCCGAATCAGTGGTAGATTATTCTGACGATTCAAAAGCACTTGTAAAAGTTTAATTGAATAAAAATAATTTTTTGAATTTGAAATTATGAAATGCTAAATAGTTCCCGAAAATATTGCCTCTACGCCGTAGGCGTCTAGTCTACGCCGTAGGCCTCTACGTGGTTCGAAGTTAAATTCGTGTGTCGTGGTTTCGAATAAAAATTTTCTGTAGTTTGACTATTTTCGTGGTGGGGTAAGGGTAGAATATTCTTGACAAAAATAATGCCAAGAAAAAGAGGAGTTTCATTTATTTATGTTGAGCTTTTATGTAATAAAAAGCCATGTTGAGCTAAGGAAGGTACTTGCCTGGTGGCTACAACGTTACCCGATGGAAAATTTCGAATAGTTTAACAGTTTAGTTTGGATTCAATAAAAAATGTTTGTTTTTTCAGACTAAAAATGTTTTTAAAATATTAATTTTGAAAATAAATTAATTACGTACCTACTTTAAAAGTACTTAATAATTAGGTTAATTTATCACAGAATAAATCATTATTTACTTACCTATTTCCTAATTTGCACTGAAAATTTAATTATTTCGAATCACTCTGCATTGTTTTGGCAATAACTAGTTCGATTTTTAAAACTTTTTAAAATACTTAAATTATGATTTAGATGATTAATTATTAGATTTAAATTATTACCTACTTTGTCAAAAAATTTGTATGTCAGGGTTTCCTGACTGGATGTGTTGACTCAACTCTGTAAACGCCTTGTCACCTCAACTATTTCATTTTCAAATTAGTAGTAGAAGTAGTTTTGAATTAATCAATCAATTACTATTTAACTAGATTTTATGCATATATTTTAATATTTCGCCAATTTTTTGAAATAATTTGATATAAATGTAGAGCGCCAAGCATAGCCTGAAAAAAATTATAAACCTACACTTAAAAAAATACATACCTTAAAGTTGGAATCAGGAACACCGTTTAATCCAGTCAGTCAATCCATAGTCAAAGTCGGGTCACATAAAGTCACAGTCACATTCACTGTCACTGTCAACGGTCAGTCAAAAAAGCAGTCGCATGTCTTAAGTACAACCTTAGCCTAATATTTTTAATCTATATTTGTAATAAGCTGTATAGTTAGCAGTCATAGTCCATCAGTCTTAAAAAAAAATTGACTAGAACGCGTTCGTAATTTGAATTTTCCGCGTGTAGGCGCGCATACCGCCATCGCGGCTGCGCGTTACTGCTCGAGGGAGAGGGTAGCGCGCGCTCAAATACTTCCACTTCTTTCTACCCATCGTTTCGTAAACATTTAAACAATCGCTGGATATGTTTGTCAACAAGCTTCAGAAGGCTTTGCTCGAAAACATAACGACGAAGCTAACGATACGCACGACACATCGTTACAATTTATACCTGCCTTGTAAGTTTTACAACACGCAGGTCATTTTGATGATTTCCATGGAAAATGATAATGGGTATTGAAAAGCTAGATTCCATGATTCCATTTTGTATGAAAAGCAAGCAAAAGTGTGTCTGTCTGTCCGTTATTTTCACAGCCCAGCGCTTAACTGAATTTGCATCTCGGAGATACATAGGTTTACTTTTATTCCGGGAAATCAAAGAGTTCCCACGGGATTAAAATAATGTACGAGTAAATACACGCCGGATGAATTCGCAAGCATTGGTACGTTTTTTAATCCAATCAGTGAACTCTTTCTTTCTATCCAGTTTTTATTAGTTTTTGAACCAAATGAATGAACCAAAGGGTTAATTATTATTTTTTGATTTACGACTCTTGTACTTTCGTACATTCGCGTACTCTATCCTCAAAATCATCGAAAAGTAGAGAGTACTTTGACCTTTCTGTGAAAAACAGCTAAGACAAAATGTTTTGTAACAAAAAGTCCATAATGTGATTCTAATTGAAGATTTTAGTAATTTACTTTTTTATACATAATTGTTTTTTCCAAAAAAAAAACTCGCGATTTTCACATTGCTTGCGAAAATATTTCAATTAGGTACTTAGTTTAGTTAATATAAAAGCAATGGCAAACTTAAAAGATATTTTTTGTATGTTCTACCACTTTTTTGGAAAGTTTTTTTAACATAAACTAAATTGAACAACGGAAAGAAGAATATATATTATTTATTTGAGTACAGTACTTCATTACTTGAATTTCTGAAAGGTTTAAATGGGTTTATTAAAAACTGCGATACCCCTTCTTCAATCGTAGACTTCGTCATCACTTACCACCAGGTGAGATCGCAGTGAAGGGCTAACTTGTATCTATAATAATTAGGTAGCAGTAAAGGAGATTCGTACCTACTGATACTTTCGAGATAGACTCATCTTTGCCTATCATTAAGCTAACATTAATCAAATAAATAATGATTGCATTTACAAAACAGTAGTTTTTGTGCAGTTTCGTCCAAATAACTTTGGCATTAGGCAAAGAGGCAGATGGTTCTGCAATAAGACATTATCTTTGACAATCTTTTCACAGCTCGATGGATTGATTCAACTTTTTGCGAAATTATTTAGTCACTTGTTTTTGATGGTTTTTTTACTTGGTTTCATGTAGATTAGGTCAGATTTAATGATGGGGCTTGAGGATTTACCTATTTGATAAAAAGTATTATGAAAGCGGCAGCTATACTTATAGATCTGTAGTTTTAGTAAGTACAGAGTTTGTGTACAACGGCTTTAGTCAGTATAATGGATATCTAGGTACCAACTCGTGTTGAGGCCACGTCTCCCCAACTTGATGAAATTCTTAGACACTAAAAATCCACGCATATCAATGGCAACATAATAACAAACGTATATTTTTATAACATTTACGTAATTTTTACGGGCAATAGAGCATTGTACAATATCGACCGGTGTAATAGTTGTAATTGTGCAGTGTCGCAAAGAGTTACACTGTGACCGCCGGCCTGGTAGGCCTCAGTGGCCTGAGGTAATGCATTGTTATTATACCTACTGCCATGTCAGGGGGCGATGAGACAATCCCTATGCAATCGGAGATGTCTACCTCCTCTGTAGAGCAAGGTTACAACCTACCATGAACAGCTAAGAAAAAATTAAAATAAAACAACGAAATAATGACCTACACTTTCTTTAATTGCTTCTTAAGCAAGCTAACTTATCCAGCTAACAAATTCATTAATCAACATTTTGATTTTTTGATAAAGAGGAAAATCTTGGAAAAAATAGTGTTCGGATCTTCATCTTTTTGTAACACAGTAGAACTGTTGTGTTCTCGATTACCCGACGTTCGTGTTTTCCCTACTTTCCCTTACTATTTTTAAAAATAGATTTGAACTGTCATTCCAGGACAGGATATTCCAATAATTTGTTAAAATTATTTAAAAGAAAATGATGCCTGCTTTTCTGAGTGATGCCGATAAGTGTAAACTTATGGTTATGTCAAATACTCGACTCTACCATAGATTCGGAAAGCAGAATCCTACTGAGAAGCGCAAGTAAAAATATGACTGTTTACCCGACCGCAGCAAAGCCAAAAGGAAGGGTTATGATTTTAGCAGTCTATGTATGTATGTATGTATGATTCTCTATGTTCCACCGTAGCGCCTAAACTACTGAGCCAATTTTGATGAATGAGGTGTCAATTGATTCGTTGTAAAAGTCCGGGTGACATAGGCTATAATTATTTTTTTACAAAAAAAACTTTCCTAACGGATGTTACGTCAAAAAAAGTGGGGGTCTACAAATTTTTTTTTTTGCTATTGTATCGAGTGGGATGTGAAGTGAAAGAATTCATAAATATAATTTTAATACAACATAAAATATACAAAGTTCAATTTTACTATAATATTTCAGCGTTTATTAAGACGATCCCAGTCGGGTTTTAGTTTTCCACTTTTTCCAATAAGATAGCAGTCGATTAAGCTGCTACTGTTGTTAGCGGAAGTAATTAGCTAAATTCACTGTACATTGTTAACAGCTCATTACCCACACGTGATATGATACAGTTAGCGTCGGTCACACCACCTCGCGTGTCTACCTACCTAACCGCGCTGCTGGCTTCCTCGAGCATATGAAAGTGAAACCACTCAGAGCAGTTGCGAAAATATTAAATATATTCGTTATATATAATATATTTAATATTTTCTATATATAATATATTTAATAATATTATATAAATTCATTCATAGATTAATTAGTAGGTAATATTACATGATCATTTTATATATTGTATTATGTAGAAAAACTGCATCACTTTTAGGATCTTCCTGTTTCTTTTAAGGGATCCGTACCTCAAAAGGAAAACAAAATCCTTATAGGATCACTTTATTGTCTGTCTGTCTGTCCGTCTGTCGTGTCTGTCAAGAAAACCTATAAGGTACTTCTTGTTGACCTATAATCATGAAATTTGGCAGTTAGGTAGGTTTTATAGCATAAGTAAAGGAAAAAATCCGAAAACCGTGAATTTGTGGTCACATCACATTTTTTTTAAATAATTAGTATTTTCAATTTTCAAAGATAACTATACCAAGTGGGGTACCCTATGAAAGATCTTTCTTTACCTGTACCTAAATTCTAAAAAAGATTTTTATTTATTTTTATGCACAATAATTTTTGATTTATCATGCAAAATATCGGAAAAAATACCGTCGGTGCCCGAGTCTGACTCGCACTTGGCCGTTTTATTCGTAATGTAACTAAAAATTCAATGTTTTCAGATTTTTTCCTTTACAGTTTTTGCTATAGGGCCTACCTATTTACCGAATTTCATGATTCTAGGTCAACGGGAAGTACCCTATAGGTTTTCTTGACTGACACGACAGATAGACGGACAGACAGACAGATAGACAACGAAGTAATCCTACAAGGGTTCCTTTTCTCCTTTTGAGGTACGAAAACCTAAAAAGAGTTCCCAATTTTGTGCATATTTCTCTTAACAAGAAGTCTATTACTTATTCGGAGGCGTTATTTTATCACCAATCTATAAGCAATCATAACATTTATGATGCGGCACCAAACAGCGCTTTCTCCAAAACAAACGAAAAAGCGTAAAAAGACGCAGAACCTGTCTACAGTTCCTAGTTACGTTTCGCTAGTTTCACAAATATAATAATAAAAACGTGTTAAAGTAGCTACTAATCTGTCTGCTGTTTTTTATAAATTTTTTTCTTGACCAGCGTTTTGACAGCAATCGCTTTTAAGGTTCCGTACTCGAAAGGTGCCAACGGAACCCTACAGTTCACTCTACTAGCCTCCGCTGTCCGTTCGTCTGTCTGTCAGCGGGCTGTATATCTTGAACCGATCTATTCTATTAAGATAGAGATCTATATATAATACTGAATTTTTTACAGAATGTGTATTTCTATAGCCGCCATAACAACAAATAAGTAATAAAAAATTCAAAATGACCGTCATGAAAGTAAAATAAAAAGCGTTATTTCTAGTACGATGGTACGGACCCCTTCGTGTGCGAGTCAGACTCGCACTTGACCGATATATTTTTTCTAGACCACCAGCCTTTGATAGTAATCGCTTTTTATAGAAAGTGATGATGCCATGATGATGCAGTCTATAATGGCGTAAATAGTAAATACGGTTGCGTACAAGATGCATTTATTTCAAAGGTTTAGTTAGTACCTACGGAAAATGTAGGCTTAGTTATTCACTCACAATGGTTAACGCCCACTAAGTTGTTTTTCTTTGCCATTTTTATGGGATCTCGTGACAGAAGGAGCCTTTTTCGCGTGAGGAAAATCCATCATGGATACCACTGGCTATGGAACACTCATCACTTACCACCCAACCCAGCCACACCCTCTGCTCTTGAGGCTATGCCCCATGGGCGCGCCTACTGCGTCCTCTGCTCGGGACACTCAAGGGACGCGTGGACAGCACCCCCACCCTACCAGGTCAATTAGCCATGGGCAACAATATCCCATGAAGAGAAATCGTTAACAATATTACCAGTGTACAACGGCCCAAGCGCTGTTGTTACCCCTCAGGCACACGAGGAGGTTACCTGGCTATTACCCCAACATAGGGAGCCCTATAAACCCGGCTGAGTTTGTTGTGGGCTCTTCTCAGACTTGGGCGCGTTTGGAACCCTCGTAGCTTTAGTTTAAGTTACGTAATTAATTAATAACACCACTATATCGTACTTTATCAATTTCGACCATCAAAAGGAGTACAATTGTATCTACTTTGAATAAATGATTTTGACTTTGACTTTGACTTACATTAACTTCTCTCGAGTATGGTTATAATACTTAGGTATAGATTACAGCTCGCTCGCTAAGCTTTCAAATCAGACCGCTGCGTCTGAACCTGTCATTATAATAGATAAGCTTTTATTCGCGCTTTCGCGGACGCAGGTTTTCACCGCGATATTAATGTTATAGCTCGGCCTATTCATACTACTTATGTCGCTTTTACTCGCAGACTGGAAGTCAAATAATTGCATGGCAAATATCTTTCGTGTAGGCTTCAATGAAGCTAAAAATAATATGGTATCTACTACTAATATTATAAAGAGGTAAAGTTTGTAAGTTTGTTTGAGGCAGTAATCTCTGGAACTACTGAGCCGATTTTGAATTCACCAGTAGAAAGCTACATTCTTTCTTATGTCGTCGACATCCCATCTACACGAACGTTTTGCGTCATCATTCTATATACGTATGGTTAAGGTTTGGAGTACTCATCCGCGATCAGAGTTTCCTACAAATTACAATCCGAGTATCTTGAAAACAAAAGTATCTTGAAAAAAAAGGCACTTCTAGGTAAACTAGCTAGCCTAGCTACCTAGCTAACTAAAAAGAAGCAACATTATAATTTCAAGCACCCGTGCGAAGACAGGGCGGGGTTTTAGTTAAATGCTAGTCGCCTGATAGTCCGACAATACCTACAAGAAAATGTAATTTAAAATACGAACAATTTAGAGAAAGTTTATGGCTATGATTGCATAAGACAAACTTATTTTGGTGGCACTGACTTTATATTTTCATTTAATACTTAAATAACAATCAGCCACTAGACGTGAGTGGTTCTTAAAAAAGTCTTCGGCGAAAGTTTTTCAAGAAAACAAGAAGTTTTAGTTTAACAACAAGAAGAGAAGACTATCAGGTACAAAATAGTTTTTAAATAAATTAAATAAACTTTTGCCCTTGTGAAGTGAGCTTTACAAAGGCAAAAGTTTGTTTAATTTATTCACTACTAGCTGATGTTGCGTGGATGTAAATTTTTAAAAATCCTGTGGGAACTCTTTGATTTTCCGGGATATAAAGTAGTATATGTCCTTCCCCGGGATGTACGCTAACTCTGTACCCAATTTCATCAAAATCGGTTCAACTGTTGGGCCGCCGTGAAAAGCTATAGCAGACAGACACATTTTCGAATTTATAATACTAACATGGTTATGGATATAATATATAGGTTTATGTCCAACATTTAATGTAAATAAGCTGATTGATTGATCTACTACCGTTTTTAAATCCAAGAATTGCATGATTACTTCCCATCAGATGTGAACCAGGAGTTACATCATTCATCGCTAAGCACTTATGCGCCATGCAAGTCAGTTTGCGGTTAACTAGTATAGGTGGGTGTGACGGATGTGGCGAGTCGATAGCGTAACATATGAGATTGTCATCGGAGGTAATTATTGAATGAGCGTAATGAGCTTTCGCCGACGCGATGTGAGAAAATTATGATAGGTCCGGGATACATCGAGCACACCCACCCAGTCTTTATTTTTTTCTAAAATCAGATTACAACACAAGTTTAAGTACACTAGCGGTCCGCCCCAACTTCACCTGGGAACAATAAAAACTATAGTGTCTATCACGGTCACGTATGTATATAATGTCACGGTTTTCTGATTTTCCTTTGCTAGTGCTTGATCTATCTTCCTCCCAAATATGATTCTGGGACAACTGAAACTACCTACTACAGGGTAGGATTTCTCGACAGACACAACAGACAGTCGGATAGACAAACAGACAGACAGACAACAAAGTGATCCTATAAGGGTTCTTTTTTTCCTTTCAACGTACGGATAACGGAACACTAAACATAATGGAATAATGTACTTTTCAAAAAGTGAAATCATTTTCGACATTCGTTTGAAATAAAGAAAAGTTATATAAATCATATCAATAAAAACTAGCTAACACCCCGGTTTCGGTTGGAACTTCTCAAAATTCTTTCTCCGTTCTCAATGGGGAAACGTTTATAGACAATACCTACTTATATGTAATATCTCAAGTTTCTAGAATAGAGGTTTGAACTGTGCATTTATGTCAGTGTGTCAGTTTTATCTTTTACTTGTATCATTAGAGACATAAAAAACTTCCAGTGTGTCACCAGCATAATATAGCATGAATACGCGAATAGAAAAATATATTTTATAGACCCCGTTACGTTATTGTATTACATAAAGACTCCATAAGTGCCATAACACACGTAAACTATTTTTATATTTTGTAGTTACGAGTAAGTATGAATAGACAATTGAATTTGTCGGATGAAAAGAAGCCGCTTTCATTGAATAAAATCAAAGCAAAGCCATAGATTTGTCAGAGCTTTTAGAATATGTACCAGTTATATAATTCAATTAATGAATGAATCAGAACCATAATCCGTTCATGATTAACAGTCGTTTGAACTTTGAAGGAGGTGTTTTAAAATCTGGGGTATTAGGTTTTTATTCAATTAGTTTTTTAAATTACTTTTAGTTCTGATTTAGAGTATTTTAATTTATTAGTATCATCATCATCATCTCATCCCATCTCTGGCCCACTACCGATCAAAATACTCTCAAAGGAAAGGCTTAGGTTGTGTAGTCCACCACGCTGGCCAAGTGCGGATTAGCAAACTTCATACACCTTTGAGAACTATATCACCTATAATTTTAACCCCCAACCCAAAAAGAGGGGTGTTATAAGTTTAATGTGTGTATCTGTGTATCTGTGTATCTGTGTATCTGTGTATCTGTGTATCTGTCTGTGGCATCGTGGCTCCTAAACTAATGAACCGATTTTAATTTAGTTTTTTTTTGTTTGAAAGGTGGCTTGATCGAGAGTGTTCTTAGCTATAATTCAAGAAAATCGGTTCAGCCGTTTGAAATTTATCAGCTCTCTTCTAGTTACTGTAACCTTTACTTGTCGGGGGTGTTATAAATTTTTAATTTACACTTGTACCTAATAAATAGTAGGTATCTCTAATTAAAATTCTTTGATTATTAATTTTAGCTATAAGTATAATAGGTCGGTACTTCTTGGGCTGCGTTTAAGGCATAGACATTTAGGTAGATATTTCTTAACAAATAGAAGCAAGAAGCAAAGCAAAATCGTGGTAAAATACTACAATACTTAGGCTGGGTTTATATCAGTTAACAATAGCGTTTTAGTGGGTAAAAACTGCAGTTTCTGATATCGTTCCAGTTTCCTAGAGATCTGGCAAAAAGCTAAGCCTACTTATTCTTTGTCGCTGTAACAAGTGAACAATCATGGGAATTGAAACCATAATAAATTCCCGGCCAAGCGAAAGTGTACAGGCGTACATGAGGCGTACGTAGACAATTAGGTATCTACTTAGGTATGTAAATTGTACATCACACTATCACACTCCACTCATGTTTGTTACTCCTTCACGCGAAAACTACTGGACGGATTGAGCTGAAATTTAGAATGGAGATAGATTATAGCCTGGATTAGCACATAGGCTACTTTTTATCCCGGAAAATCAAAGAGTTCCCACGGGAATTTTAAAAACCTACATCCACGCGAACGAAGTCGCGGGTATCAGCTAGTACTACATAATATTAGGTACGTTCTCAGTGTCTGGTACAATGACAAGGCTTCGGCTGTGTCTTATTAAAAAAAAAATACTATCAATGCTTACGAATCAAGGATCTTTATGAAAGGTTACGAGTTATTGGGAACAAGTCAAATACCTATTAGAAATTTTTAGCGAGCATGTTTGTATGATTTTTCAACTTCCATCAATATAATATTTTAGTGATGTTATTACAGTAGCAATGATATTTTATTCTAGGTCCAAAAGCTAGAAAGCGCTTCTTTCTGAAAAGAGCTTTATGTGTTGAAAACTATCTACGTATGAGTTACGTATTGAATATGAGGAATTGACCAGCATCCAATAAAAATACCCAGGTCATTTTCGGGAATAAAAAGTAGATTTAAAAGATGCCCCTCTCCGGAATGCGGGATAACAGTATAGGTAACATACTGAGAGAGCTACGTTGGGAGAGACCTGTCACCACCTGCTGTCATAGCGGAAATGCTGGAGGACAGTGAAGCATGGAGGGCAGTGGTCTCCTTCTGTGAAGTAGTAATGTGCAAGAAGGAGGCCGCAGAGCGGGACCGCGAGCGAGCCGATCCTTCTCGGAGGCGGAGACATCAGGGCGGCGCTGATCAACGCCCTGATCGTCCCATTCAGTAGTCCCAGGCGCTGGGACCGGGCCGCTAGTGGCTGGAGCGGAGCTCTGGCTGGCGACCCTGGAAGGACGACCGCTTGCTGTGGCGCAAGCTGTCGTGCCTACATGCAAAGTGCACGAGGCCAGGGGAGTGCATCTTTCAGGATGAGCCCACTGGGCGTCGCGCAGGGGAGGCACCGGCGCACGTTCGTAAGAGTTCCCGGAACCTCTTAATATGCGCTGAGGATGGCCATCGAGGGGGTTTTAGTGGGTACAAATCCCACATAACCCGATCTCTCCTCAAAGAGGTAGGGTATCTTGTGAAGATTCCCCCCCCCCCCCGTCAAAAAAAAAAAAAAAAAGGCAACATACTGAGAGACAGACGGACAGATAGACACACTTTCGCATAATTACAATTTGTACAATGTATTTTGTAATTGTATGGTATTTTTAGGCATAAATTTCCCCAATCCCCAATTCCCAATTTTCAATCCAATTTTCCCCATCTTATAATTTTTTACGGATAAGGGCTAAAATGATCTCCAGGAGATGTCAAAAAATCCAAAGCGATAAATCCACGACACACAATGTACATTTTTCCAAATTCAAATTCTTTAAACTTGAGTTACACTGCAGATGTTTAAAATCACACAAAAAAAAAATTATAACGTTGGTTGGTACCGACAGATAAATTCTTCCTGAAGCATGCAATATTATAAAATCTCCACTAAATCTATAAAATAAGTAACAATAATTTAAAATAACAAAAATTTTAATGAAATACATTGTAAGTATAATGTAAATTGTAATACATTGTATTCAGATAGAAAGCTTTGATACTATCAAAGATTCTAGTAATGAATGAAATCTGCATGATTTTCCACGAGACGTTGAGACAACGATCGAGTGGTGCGAGTAGGATATTGCATTGTTCTAACACAATAGAGAGAGTTGTAGTTTTTGTCATTATATTCATAATCGTGATCATTATAGTCTATGGCATATGTAGATACATTGTGTTATTGCGTCTCAAACAATTTTATAATTGTTTATTTTTAGATTTAATATAAGTAGATATAAGATTCATTGAAATTCTATGCAATCAGCTCAGAGGATCACCGTGCCTTTGCAGTACAAGTCTATTATTTATTAGAACTACGAAATAGCGGTGGTATTTATTTATTTAAACAGAAAGCACATTACATTGATTGGAAAGTTTTTTTTTAACGAAATTCTTACTTAATAGAAATATTAATCCTAAACATTTTTGCTTTTAAGAACGCTAGAAATAAAAGTTATTTTGGTATCTTTTAGCAAATATTAAAAAAACATTAAACTTGTATATTTAGCTTGATTTTACAGACAGATTTATGCTGGACTATACCTGTGTCTTCGTCCGCGTGTCCAATGGGAACTTTTTTACATAAAAAGTAGCCCATATCCTTCTCCAGACCTTTAATTACATCCATGCAAAAGATAACGTCAATCCATTTCCCTATTGCGGGGTGATTGAAGAACAAACCAATACATTTTCGTATTTTTAATAATTATTATAATAGGTAGTGTCAAATTCAAAATTCTTAAATAAGTATCCTACTTACATTACTGTATAAATTAAAAATCAAAATCCTACCGGTTCCGTTATTTTTGGTAAAAACACTATCAAAAAAATCCAAAAAATCTTTAAATTTTTCTAAATCTCTGAAATTTTTCAAGTTTATGACTTTTCCGGAATTACCTTGAAACCTGTTTACTTTGCATAGCTTGTGGGGTCGATATGGCTCTTGGAAGCGAGTGGCTCCGAGTGGCCTTTAGCTTTCGCTTTCAAGTGCAAGGTCCGACTTTCACTGCACTTTCGCTTTTACTCGCGCGAGTCGCTCGCCGCTAAGTGTGGTACTTACGGGAAATGGCTGTACTGTTACGGAAATATTATATTTCATAATAATATTATAGTATGCAGATTGCAGGCTAGTGGCAGTTGGGATTGCGTGGTAATTATGATCATCATCATCATTCTCAGTTTATGTTTTATTTTTAATGAGGATGATGGTTATGAAAAAAAAGGACTTCGGGAAGTACCTTACAGAGGTTTTTGAGAGGGTTTGATGATCATCAGTGAGGGACGAAATCGACGTATTTTAGAAATCTGTAACCATAAAAACTAGATAAAAACTTGGTATCTTTAATAAACTAGCCGATGCCCGCGACTTCGCCCGCGTGGATTTAGGTTTTTTGAAATCCCGTGGGAACTCTTTGATTTTCCGGGATAAAAAGTAGCCTATGTGCTAATCCAGGATATTATCTATCTCCATTCCAAATTTCAGCCAAATCCGTCCAGTAGTTTTTGCGTGAAGGAGTAACAAACATACACACACACACACACACACACACACACACACACACACACACACATACAAACTTTCGCCTTTATAATATTAGTGTGAAGTGTGATTTGCTGAGGACACTTTATACTGAAAATTTCAGCTTTCTAGCGTCTCATCCAGACCGAAGCTATGACGGTTCAAAAATAGGACGAAACGCTTCAAGAAAAGGTACGTAGTGCCCCGGCCGCCATTCGGCTCATCTTGGCGGGGGCACTGCTGTGCCCCCTGATTTTAGCAAAAAATAAACTGCATTCGTACATTCATTTCGTTTGAATATAAAGTAAAGTTGAGCGGATTTCTATGGTAGGCTTGCAGAGGAAATATAAAGAGAATTATGTGTTTTTGCAAAGGAAATTAGGTGCGTGCCGCGTAGTGAAAACACGACGAATGGGTGCCTAGAGCACTGGATAAGACAAGTTTGTAGCGGGATTTGAAAGCGGAAGGATGTGATAACCAGATAGATCACTTTGCTCGGCGATTGTTTGATAAACGTTCTGTTTCCGGAGGATGCCCCGGTGGTGAAATGAAACGTGCAGTCTGAAGATGAGTCTATATGAAGCTTTTGCATTGCACAAAGAAACTTCACTTATTATTTACAATGGGGAAATTAACAGTGCCTCTAATATCTACATTCTAGAAAATCTTTTAAATTAGTTTCCATATAGGTAAATAGGCTACGTTTAACCGAATTCTTATTACAATAATCTAAATAAAATAGTTGTCACCGCATTGAATATTACCTTGTCCAGGGAGTCGAGCTAGGGTACTTTTCTCTTGCACAATGGTATAGATTTCTTTTTTATTTCCAGGGTTCCGTACCTCAAAAGGAAAAACGGAACCCTTATACGATTACTTAGTTCTCTGTCTGTCCGTCGGTCGTGTCTGTCAAGAAAACCTATAGGATTTTAAATTTATATAGTTAAAATAACCTGGAGAGTGACATAGGCATGACATAGGCTACTTTTTATCCCAGAAAGTCAAAGAACTCCAACGGGATTGATGGTAGTAGGTTCAAGACCTCCAAGTATGTCTTGTTGTTTTTCCTAGAGATCGCCATATCACTTCCATTTAATTAGATTAGAAAACTTACTATATAATTACTTGCTATATGGTTTATAATTACTGGTTTGTATTACCGGCGGTTATTCAATTAAACATTCCGAAGGAAAGTGCGTTAATGGCAGCCTGCAGTCGAAAGCGGTAGAAAGCTCAGTGGGACCGGTTGTACCCGGTTGCTGATGATTTCTCGATAATCTTGCTTGTTTTGACTTTTGTATCGAAAATATGATAGCTGTGCATGTTGCAAGTCGGATAAGTTAATAGGGGTTTCGCGTTAATGATATTATGTAGTAGGATTTCTATGTGAAGCAGTGGAAAGAAGTTCAGGATTCGAATCCCGCCGGCTAGATTTGTTTGGGAACTATGTTTGGGAAATCTTAATATCTTTTTATTCTGGCTTCACGTCGTATCTTTACCTAAATTCACTTGGAAATTATAGGTAGTCGGCTATGTACTATTATTTTAAAGTCGTGTAAGTAAGTTATTCCACAAGGCTACGTACCCTAGTACGTAGCCTTGTGGAATAACTTACTTACACGACTTTAAAATAGCTAAAGCTACATAACTTCATACTGCCTACAGTATGAAGCTTTAAATGACTTCATAAACAAAAAGATTGTTATAGGTTAATGTTAATGAATAAACGTGAGAGTTTAAAGATACGACATCTGACCTAAAACAGTCCAAATGAATGAGATAATAAGTATAATACAATCCTTAGTGGTTTTTGCACTCGTTTGATGAGATTTATATTGTCTGAGTTAAACTAAATTGTCTAATTGTTCTTGTAGTTATAGTGAGGGAACGTTGAATTGGCCTTGCTAATGTCTTATAATATTAACTTAATTAATTTTACTGTATCTGCAATAGTATATTACCGTCCAGCCTACTGATTCGCTAACTCGGTGTCTAACACTGAATGATAGCAACCGAACTTGTTTGACATTTATTTTTAACTAGACGATGCCCGCGACTTTGTCCGCGTGGATTTAGGTATTTAAAGATCCCGTGGGAACTGTTTGATTTTCCGGGATAGTGCCTATTTCAATTACAGAGACGCAAGCTACCTCGGTACCAAATTTCATACAAATCGGTTAAGCGGATGGGTTTTTGGGAATCCCGTGGAAACTCTTTGATTTTCCGGGATAAAAATTATCCTATGTCCGTCATGATATAAGCTAACCCTGTACCAAATTTCGTCAGAATCGGTTAAACTATTGGGCCGTGAAAAGGTAGCAGACAGACAGACAGACAGATACACTTTCGCATTTATAATATTAAGTATGGATTTACTGAAGGTTTTCTAACAAAAAATATTTTATATCGCTCAATGAAGCAGCAATCAATATACTTAGAACCAATCAAAAAGCTGTGATAGCCTAGTAAAAGCTGTGATAGCCTAGTGGTTATAGAACGTCCGCCTTCTAATCGGAGGTCGGGGGTTCGATCCTGGCACGCACCACTAACTTTTAAGCAATTAAATATCACTTGCTTTAACGGTGAAGGAAAACATCGTGAGGAAACCTGCATGCCTGAGAGTTCTCCATGTTCTCAAAGGTGTGTGAAGTCTGCCAATCCGCATTGGGCCAGCGTGGCAGACTATGGCCTAAACCCTTCTCATTCTGAGAGGAGACCCGTACTCAGTAGTGGGGCGGAAATGGGTTGATCATGATGATGATGAATCAATGTCGAATGAACTTGGTGGCAAAGTAACGCGCGAAGGCAGCTGAATAGCCCTATATAAACTTCTCTCCGTTGTTAGAGTAGTACATAGATATTGTTGACCATTGCAAAGAGTCAGGAGATTGTTCAAAACAGAGAGGGCTAATGGTTAAAGAAGTCAAGATTCTCTTCGCCTTTTGTGGAGGCACCCATACCATTCCATTCCATTCCATCAGCCTGTATGCGTCCACCGCTGGACATAGGCCTTTCCAAGAGCGCGCCACCAAACACGGTCCTCCGCCTTCCTCATCCACCCGCTCCCCGCCACCTTCTTCAGGTTATCGGTCCAGCGGGCTGGAGGTCGTCCCACACTGCGCTTCAAACCGCCCATACCGAACGGTAAAGATTTTTGGACAGCACCGGACGTAAATATAAATTCGTCATATCCTATTATGTAACTGTTATACCTACTTATTTAAATCAAAATAGCCTATTTCCTGTTCACTGCATAATCTAGTTTCCGCCCGCGCCTCCACTTTCCCTGGAGAAAGCGAAAACTCGTTCAACGCTCTATATATGTACAAAATATCTTTCGTTTACGTACCGGGTATAGGTAAATGGTAATGGCATTTGCCAAATTTGGCATAACATCATATTACGTGGACTATGTCTTCATTTCTTTGGACCTTTCTACCTAGTCTCAATACTGATTGAGACTTTAACCAAAGATCTTTTGATAATGAAGCATTAAACTGGAATTCATAATCAATTATTGTTAGTAAAAACTAAAGATTTAATTAATAAAATCAATTGTGATTCTGCTAAAAATTTTAAAATCTACTCTAATCTACTGTAACATTCGGACGCGTGGATATAAGTTTTATAAAGTCTGTGGAAACTCTGATTTTCCGGGATAAAAAGCAGCCTTCATCTCCAAGATGCAAGCTGTCTCTGTACTTTTGGTCAAAATCAGAAAACGGATGGGGCATAAAAAAGTAAAGGACAGACAAACAGACGGACAGACATATTTAGGTAAGTAAATATCACTGAACAGGTCATGTCTGTCGCAGAACCAAAGACCGATGGGGCAGATATATTCTGGAGCGGATACCGCGTACTGGTAAATGCAGTGTGGGACGACCCCCAGCCCGCTGGACCGATGACGTGAAGAAGGTGGCGGAGAGTGGGTGGATGAGGACGGCGAAGGACCATGTTTGGTGGCGCGCTCTTAAAAATACCTATGTCCAGCAGTGGACGCATACATGCTGATGGAATGGAATGGAAAATATCACTTTATGACTAGATTACTTTATAAACTTTATATAACTAAGGAAAGACTTGTAAAAGGATATAGTAACATAGCATAGTTTAGAAAGGCTTCAACTCGATAAAATCCACGTAAAATCCAAGTCAGTACCTAATTTCAGTTCGGTGAGGAAATCAAGACGTTTCTACGCCTGAGTGGCCATATTGAGACACTGTCTCGCCGGCAGTTGGATTTTCCAAATCTTTACCAGATTTAGATCTTATGTTTATTGCAGTTCATGTCTGTTACAGTTTATGAAGTAAGGAAATTGTCGAGGATGTCTAAATATTTTATTATTTTCATGTAGGTATGTACCTAATTATAACGGTATCATCATCACTTGTTAGCAGGTCTGATTGCAGCCAAGCGCTACTCTATAAATTAAAAAACGTAGGTACAATAGCTATGTAGGTAAATTTTTGACAATAACAAGCAAATAAATAAATTGAATTGAATTGAATTAAAGGTCACGGGAGCCTATTACTAAGACTCCGCTGTCCATCCGTCTGTCTGCCAGCGGGCTGTATCTCATGAACCGTAATAGGTAGAGAATTGAAATTTTTCCACAATGTGTATTTTTATTGCCGCTAAAACAACAAATACTAAAAATTTCAAAATGGCTGCCATGAAAGTAAAAAAAAATTAAGTGTTAGTTCTTGGACGATGGTACGGAATCCTTCGTGGGCGAGTCCGACTCGCACTTGACCGATTTTTTATCGCATTGACACTGAGAGGAAACTGCTCAGAATGTTGATAGGGTGCCATTTCATCGTGCGCCTAGTATACATTTCGGTATTTCATTGTCACTTGCGCAACGTGACATTGCGAGCATACAATGGTCATTCTTAGTGGCCATTGTCGCTTTGGAAGACACGTTACGAATTCACAGTTTATTTTAGAGCTAAAACTATCTTGAGGATAGAGATATTAAAGATCGTGAGTGATACCCATTATAATCACTACTCATACCATATTTTATTAAAATTCAAAAGTGTGTTAGTCTACTGGTTTATTGGTTTATCCCTCAACCCCTCCGCAACGCAGAAAGGGATCGGCGTGAGTTTTTATATGGATATAGATGAAGACCTGGAGAGTGACATAAACTCTTTTTATCCCGGATAATCAAAGAGTTCCCACAGGTTAAAGAACCTAAATTTACGCGAAGTCGCGGACCTCAGCTAGTACTTACTTAATTAACTTATCAAGACATTTTTTAATGTGGTTGAGGAAAATCCTCATGGATACCATCTGGTATGCTCGACTCCACTGCAGGCGTTTCGCAGTGACGTACGGACTAAAAAGCTCCTCCACTCTTCGATGTCTCCGCTCACGGCTTTCCGGTATTGCACGAGGTATTGCTTCAGGAAGACAGCTGCGTTTCTTTGGTTCTTTGTCTCTCCTATTCATCATCTTCTCGCGTTTTTAACCCCCGACTCAAAAAGAGGGGTGTTATGAGTTTGACGTGTGTATCTGTGTATCTGTCTGTGGCATCGTAGCTCCTAAACTAATGAACCGATTTTAATTTAGTTTTTCTGTTTGAAAGGTGGCTTGATCGAGAGTGTTCTTAGCTATAATCCAAGAAAATCGGTCCTGCCGTTTAAAAGTTATCAGCTCTTTTTTAGTTACTGTAACCTTCACTTGTCGGGGGTGTTATTTTTTAATTTACACTTGTTATGGTGTGTTCGATTAACTTAGCGGACTTTTCCTATTCTTCCTCATTCTGGGTATCAGGTTTTTTGGATTTAATTTATCTTCCTTTCCATTTGCTAACACTTATCAACATCGACATTTGCATTAATGATCCACTTTGATTTGCAATGAAATATTTCATTTGTACTCCTTAATGACTATTTCTTTACCCCTGTCTACTGATGCGGCGGTGTCGCAAACATTTTGATGTGGTGTGAAATTAAAATGTTCATTTACATTTCATAATGGTTTCAGTTTTTGCGTGATTTAATTAAATTGATTCAGTTGCTTGACATTGTGATGTTGTGTCCACACATTCAGATGTCTTCGAGGAGGTAAAGAAGCTAGAGGTACCTATCTTTAGCTTCTTTAGAACTATGCACGAACCTCGCTCTCCCTTTACAATGATCTAGGATAATTAAGCTCTTGTGCTAAGCTAAGACCGGTGGGGCAGCCAGCCATACCTAGTATGGCTGGCTGCCCCACCGGTCTCGTCTGTCCATTTGGGTGACGGCCGAGGGAGATGTTGAGGATGGGGAAGGTGGTGAGGGTATTGCCCTTCCCGCGAACCCTAGCCCTCGGGAGGACCTGTGGATGATAGCGTGCGGTGGTCCCGGCAGACCTCTAACGGTGTTTGGGGGCACGTAGTGACCCAGCGGTGGGTCTGCTGCGGCGGACATCCGCTGACGGAGTAACGAAGTGTTGCCGGTCTCTTGTGCTCCGTCGTCAGCGTTGACATGGAACTTCGTGAGGTTTTTAGTCGGTAGGAGTCCGACATTACCACTGTGCTCCCCGTGGCTAGTGGTATCTATGACAGATTTTCCTCACGTAAAAAAAGTATGGGTAGCTCAAGAGTATTATTAAAAGAATAGTCCTTGCTTACCTACCTACTCACTGTTTGACACACCCAAATCCTTAGACTAAAAGCTGAAATTTTGTACAGAGGTTCCCTTTATGGTATCTATACCTAGATAAGGAATAAGGCTGGATTTTTCAAAATTCCCAGAGGATAGTGAAATTATATAACAAAATATAAGTATAATTTTGTATTGAAAAAAAAAACAGCTCCAAGGCGATTGAAACCCCTAAATCAAAATCAATTAAATTAGATTAAATTGTGGGCAAAAGCTAAGTACCTAAGTAAAGCAATATTTTTTCCAGTAAGTAGATACTTAGATATTATTACAAGTAGGTACCTTTGAACCATCCAATGCATCGCAAACCTTGGAAGTTTGAGTGCGACAATTTTTAGTGAAGATTTCGTCATATGACATTTGATGGGTATAAGATGTTCAGCTTGACCTACTTGCCTAGGGCATTCGGGCCCGCCGGCTTAACGCTTTCCTGTCCAAAGAATCATTTGAATTTATAATTACATACTCAATATGAGGCTGTATTAAGTTGTATTGAGAGGATGCTACTTATAAATATGTAAATAGCTTAATACTTAGTAAGGTTAAGTACTGAGGATGTCATTTATAAATGGTTATACCTACTTAGTATTAGAAGATAAGATTGGCTTATAAATTATAACATAATGTAAATCACATAATCATTAAACACGGGTTTTATTTTGAGGCCATTATTGTTAGGATTAATTTATGTGCCCTGTCCATTGCCACTTCTTCACAAGTCACAACCCTTTGAGCTATCTCGGTTACTCTGGCTCTCCTACGGATCTCTTAATTTCTGATTTGATCACGGAGAAACTTCAAACACAGTTCTCTCCATTGCTTGCTGAGTGTCTCTGATCGCTCATTTAAATAAGAGGCTATGCTTATTAACTTTCCTATTCAAATTCAAAATATTTTTATTCAATTAGACTTTTACAAGTTCTTTTGAATCGTCAAAAGCATCTACCACTGATTCGGAATGCCTTTCCTACCGAGAAGAACCAGCAAGAAACTCGGGTTGTAACTATATTATGTAAACTTCTAATTCTATAAAGTGTTAAGTATAGTAATATTAGATTGGAATGTTGTTCTAATAGGTAAAAACCAGCCAAGTGCGAGTCAGACTCGCGCACTGAGGGTTCCGTATTCGGATATTTTTTCCTACATTTTGCACGATAAATCAAAAACTATTATACATAAAAATTAATAAAAATCTGTTTTAGAATGTACAGGTAAATCCCTTTCATAATATGACACCCCACTTGGTACAGTTATCTTACTTTGAAAATTGAAACACATTTTTTTTAAATGATGTAACCACAAATTCGCGGTTTTCAGATTTATTCCTGTACTTGTACTATAATATCTACCGTCCTGCCAAATTTCATGATTCTAGGTCAACGGGAAGTGCCCTATAGGTTTCATGACAGACACGAGGGACGGACGGACGGACAGACAGACAGACAAACAACAAAGTGATCCTATAAGGGTTCCATTTTTCCTTTTGAGGTACGGAACCCTAAAAACGGAATAAGTATAAGAAATACGGTATTTGCCTATGTCAAAAATAAATTATTTCTTAGGAACTTAAATAGAGTCTCTTCCAAAATACGTAAAATCCACGTCCTTTGTTAGTTTTAACTGTTATAACCATTTTAAATTATCGATTAACCTAAAAAAGCACGTCAAATCATTGTTAAAAATCACATGCAAGTAGGTATTTCATAGAAGCTCGCATGCTAAGCGCGTGTTTTGACACTTGATAAAAAGATACTGATTTGATTACTTGTCAAACACCGGATTATGCATCGACGAGTCAATTAAACGTTTCTTCATGGAAAGTCTCCATAAAAGCTTAGATGAAGTTGGGACACCGTTACAAGGTGCCCTTTCAAGCGTTCAAGACTAAAAATAATCCACTTACCGATCCACATTGATGTGCATTAAAGAGCTATAATATCAGCAAGATTTACCGCTAGGTGCAATTTTATAACCCTTTTTAGAGACTTACCTTTTATGACCATCTAGCTACAGACATACCGTTTGACTAGCGGTCGAAATTAGTAATTCTATTTGTAATCTGTCGATAAGTTATTTAGCGACGCGACGATACAATTTTTGACAAATACCTAAGTATAATGCGTGAAAAATGCATTCTGAAGCGTCATTTTAACATTATGTGTCCATGTCAAATATCATGGCACGAGTGAAAAACCTAACCCCCGAAGGTCATTGCGTCGCTTATGCGTTCCTTCAAGAAAGCTTCTCCGATTTATTTATCTTTTAAGCAATCTAAGGAAAACGGCTCTTATTTCAATATTAACCAATCAAGCGATAAAGTTTTGTACTTATTTTTGTCTGTTTTCCAATTTTAAAGCCCATTTTAGCAACTTACCTTATAAGCTCCTTCAGCTTGGAAGCGGCTTGGAGTGAGGCATAGCCGTATTTGGCGTAGCGGGATATGTCTTCAGAAGGCGCGTTGAATGCTGCCACGTAGCGGGCTGGGTCCTTCTCGTCTAACACTAGACCTGGAACCAAGGACAACAGAGATAAGGAACACTTTCTATCTCGTCCTCATTGCTGAGGGTCGTGACCTTTCCATTCTCTCTTCCCCTTCTCTCTCCCTTATAGAGTAAATCTACATGCAAAATCTCACGTTTTAATGTTATTTTAACCATCTGTTGTACAGCTGGACGTATCGATTTTGTTACAAAGATTTTTTGGAGTTAACTACCTGCTGTAGTAGCTTTGTATTATGCTGATAATAATAATTATAATGTGTTCCTGTTCTATGTGAGAGTTTTTCATTTACATGTAAGCCTGAATCGTCTTTTTGTCATTATTATATGAGATTAAGGATAAAATAAAGCCCTCACCCTAATTTTATTGACCGTAAAATTACCTTTTAATGCGACATTAACCTCTGTTATAGTATGTAAATTAACTTTCATCAGAAAACTAGAAAGAAACTCACCCATTGAATATAATTTTGGCTCCAAAACACTATACAGCTCATGCATCTTCATCATTCCATATTCAGCCGCCTCCAGTACATCTTTGCGACTTTCTATAGTAATGTTTGTCATTTTATCTTGAACACTATCATCAAAATAGAAATAATCATCTCCTTTATAATCATCATAGTCCTCTTGCAGAGGAATACCTTTCACATCCTCTTCAGGCTGTTTTGTTTCAGTTAAGTTAACTTTAGTTAAGTTTTCTTTATCACAATACTTGACTATGATTGTGGATATGTTTTTAGTTTCAGAAAACGAGTGGTTTTTATTCTGATTCCTTTCAATAATTGTAATACTGTGCAAGTCTTTAGTCACAGAAGCATTTAGCATTGGCATTATATTCTTTAACACTTCAAAAATGCTAGAAGATTTGTTCACGCTTGTATTATTAGGCTCTACTGTTAGTATTTCTACGTAATTAGGTCTATCTTGACTTGGTGTTGATGGTTTTTCAATTTCTGGTTTCGTTGGGTTTTCAAATTCGATTGGATCATCCATTTTATATTTGTCATTGTTTTTAGGAGTTGATGGATTTGATACATCTATTTTGTCTTCTAAACCACTTATAATCGTATTTACTTTCTTATCTGTAGTTGTTTTAGTGTTGTTTTTGTGAGGCACATTTAATATTATGGCTTCATCCAGTTTACTCTCACTGATAGTCAGGTTAGCTATTCTTTTAATAGATGCAATAATATCGTTCACTAGTTCATCTTGAATTGTTTGACTGATGTTTCTATCAGTGTTCAATAAACTATTGGTGGAATTAATTGGATTATCAGTTTTTTTGTCTTTCCAATTTGCTGCACTGGTTTTGTTGCTAATTTTGAAAATATCTTCAATTATTTTTGTAAATGGACAGTTGTGGGTTGTATTTTCGATCTTAGTTTCATTTGAAGCTGTCGAATTTCCATAGGTATTATAAATAAGTATTGTTAGAAGTATAAGAATTCCTTTGTTTCTGTAAAAATTAAAAAATAAGCTTAAGTATTGATTTAAAGAAAATGTTATAATAATAACTTTAACTAAATTACTGTGCGATTCATGGCCATGTAATTTCGAGAATACTGTCTACATTTCCACGCTAAACAGCCAGGCTGATCCTCTGCGTAAAAAATTGATAGAAGTCCAGCTGAAGAATTAACCGCGGTGAATGCTTACGAGACTCCATGGGCCCAGGATTTTTACGACAAACGGCAAATTATTGAAATGAATCTTCAGAGTTAGATAGGTAAGTAGACCGTACTATTTTTAAATCGAAGTTCGAACATGATAGATAATAGAATGTGATAATGGCAAAGTCAATACCCTCAAAATTTCCTCGCGTGATAATAATAATTAATAGTGTAACATCCCCCATTAGGGTACACGCTAGTGGGTTCCATCTTGTTTGAGACAAAGAACACCGTAAGATTTGAACCTACACCCATTTTTGTTTAGCCTTTATAACCATTAAGCTACAAAGGCTTACATGGCATACAAAGCTTAAAAATAAAATAAGCGAAGGTCTCATTAAAAACTCAAGGTCTAATCATAACAATGAGGGAAATAAAAATGGGTCTGTCTGTCTGTCTGTTAGCTTTTCACGGCCCATCCGTATAAACAAAAAATAAACGATTATTACGGGTACAGAGATTGTATCCTGGCAAAAAACGTGTTCCCACGGGATTTTTAAAGTACCGACATCGGGTACCTTCTATTCTTTCATGAAAAGTAAACAAAAAAGTAACTGACCTGAAAACTTCCATTGTGGTAATCCAATAACAGCTATAAAGACATTATGACACTAGTTCAATAATGTGCTATTTTCCAAAAAAGCTATTAATTATGAGCTCAAAAGTAAATATTATACTTTTCCCCTTCGCAAAATTCAGATGAGCACTGTTGGTAAAGAGTCACTGATCTCGTGTATAAAAAAAGAGGAACTGGTTTTGAATTTCGAACGTAACTGTTCCTGCGTATTTTATGACGTTCGTTAGTTGCACGTGGTGTTTTATGATGTAGCGATGCAATTTTTTTTATATTTTTTTTCGTGTACTTTGTCCCTGATACTGCGTGGTATGTTGAGGGCAGTCGGGTTGGGACTAGTTACGTAACATCGGGAGACAAGACGCAAGAGTACAGTTATGAGACCTCGGTCCGAACGATGATCTCGAGAAGTTGCTTGTTTTGTAGCGAAATGAGCTTTCTTGACCGCTGCTTACACCGAAGCGAACGAGCTTACAAGAACGACGATTGGTTTTTTGTTTGCGAATGTAACATTAGAAAACCTTTTTTTCGTGGGGAAATCCTCATGGATATCACCGCACCTGGGGAGGCACGGAGCGGAGGTCCTCGTACATACGTTCCACCGGCAGTCCTCACGGGCATACACCACTCTCCACGAGACACATTCATCCACAGTGGACTGTGGATGAATGTGCATCCAAGCGCAAACCTACCGTCCATAAAGATGTAAAACAAAGGTTATTTAAAGATGGTGCTCGCGACTCCGTCCGCGTGGATTTGGTTTTTAAAAATCCCGTGGGAACTCTTTGATTTTCCGGCATAAAAAGTTACCTATGTCAATTTCCGGGATGCTAGCTACCTCTGTACCAAACTTAATATAAGTCGGTTAAACGAATGGACCTTAAAGAATCCATTTTCTTTGATTCTTGAGAAGATCTCTTTGATTTTCTGGGATATAAAGTAGCTTATGTAATCCTTCCCCGGGATGTAAGCTAACTCTGTACGAAATTTCATCAAAATCAGTTAAACTGTTGGGCCGTGAAAAGCTAGCAGACAGACAGACAGACACACATTCGCTTTTATGATATTAGTATAAGTACCTACGGAAGAAAATGACCGTTCGGTGTGAATGGCCGCGTCCGCCGAAGGCTCAATCATGAGATATCCATTCTCGGAGCGGACGTAAGCGATTTCGAGCCCCGGTTAAAGACCCGCGCAAACCGCGGCAAAAAACACAATCACAGATTCACAATTACTGTCATTGTGTCATGTTTTTGTGTCATTTCGTGTTTAGATTGAAACTACCGTGTAAGTTGATCGCACATTGCCGCAAGAGCCGTAATAGGAACAAAAGCCGCAAAATCACCTTTCACTGCGTAATTTCATGACTTTCAGGTCACATCGTTTTTATATGGCAATGTGTATTAATAAATTAATAAATTATACAGATTCTAGTAATTATTTTGTATCAGACATGTTTTGTAAACAATCAATAAAAAACTGCCAAAAATTTACAGTCTACGTGTAACAGGTAAATACACTTTTATCTGTACGAATCTTACTAAATAGGTAAGGAGTTTTATTTAATCCAAATGGTCAACCATTGAACTAATTAATGTTGCTACAAGGAACACATATTGCCACAAGAACCGCAAAATTAAGTGTCACTAAAAATAAATTCAAAAAATTAATGCGTTGACGGTACCAGTACTGATAAGTAAGAATCTAAAACAAATCTGGTTTATGATCCTGATTCGCTAACTCAGTGTCTAGCATTGAATGATAAACACCGAGCTCATTTGTCATTTATTTTTAATCCATTCAAGGTTTTTGGCGAAAAAATATTTTGATATCTCTCAGCGAAGCATTAATGTAGAGCCAACCAATGTCAAATGAGCCCGGTGGCTATCATGTTAGCGAATCACCCCCCTGGAATTACTGTTTAGGTTTAATTTTGCGTCGTATATAGAACTGGGAAACTTATGGCGAGTATGACGTAATGTGCAAACAACATTAAGTAGATAGAAGAGACCTGTATTAAATACATAAAATAATACCTACTGACTACAGCAGCTGTATGATGTATCAAGATAACTTCTTGAGATACATCTCATAAAGCTCTTCGAAGTTCAAAATCTAATACATTTTAAATATTGCTTGGATTGAATAGACCATAAGATTAGTATAGACCTGCCTGATACCTACCTACCTATCTATTGGGAGGTATTGAGGACACGAGGATCCCCGTGGAGTGTGGATGCGCGACACAGGTACAGTTCAGCAGTCTTCAGCCTACCTACTGGCTAATAAGTAATATCTAACTGCCTAACTGTAATTAAAGAACAGTTAGGTACACTTATAGGAAAGATGCCATACGTTGCAATGAGAGGTTTCTATCCTGCAGCTCGATAGAAAACTACAATGTCACGATCGCAATCACCTCTGATTGGTTGAAGTTTGCTCACTAATTGGCTACAATGCATTGTTGCACATGGCGGTCATTTTGGAATTCTCTTTATTTGTTGTTATAGCAGCAATAGAAATACACAATCTGTGAAAATTTTACTTCTCTACCTATTATGGTTCACGAGATACAGCCTGCTGACGGACAGACGGACGGACGGGCGGACTAACAGCGGAGACTTTAGTAGTAGGGTTCCGTTAGCACCTTTCAGATAGGTACGGAACCCGCTGAGGACTCTTTGTGGTGGCACCCACTGACAAAAGTCTAAGTTCAATAGTGGACCTCCACAAGCAGATATGATGATAAAAACGAGGTAGGTAGGGTACATGAAGACATAGCAATCAAATCTAGCATGCTGACCTCTTAAAATATCGTCGGTTTAACTATTATGGCAGTTCCAAGGCCCATTGCAATTTGTACGTGACGACCCTAGCCTAATTCAAAGTGACGAATTATACATGACACAATACTTACCAATAGCTAGGTACAAGAGTGATGCTAACTAAGCACCTTTATGCATATTTTAGCCGAGACGCGAAGAGAAAAATAAAAGTGTCCCTTGGCGCGTGTAAATGAACGTTTTTAGGATTCTATACCCAAAAAGTACTCGTAAAAACGGAGCCTTATTAATGCTTAGGTCTGCTGTCTGTTCCGTCTGTCTGTCTGTCTGCGTGTCACAGGTCTCTAGCTCGTAGACTAAATTTTGATAATAATTGGTGTAGAACGTTGACTCAAAACCAAATATCGAATTAGACGTTAATTTTTTTTAATTCCAATAAAAGTTAAGCCTTGACTGCGATCTCACCTGATGGTAAGTGATGGTGAGTAAAAATTCTGATAGGAATTAAATAAGTAAATACTAAAACAGTTTTACTAATAATAACTGAATAGAAAAGTGTGAAAATACTTAGATGTAATTCTTGTGGAAAATTAGACTTAAACAATAAAAAAATTGACTTATAAAATTATTTATTAAATTTTATTTCATAAAATATTCGAGTATTTCAACTAAATCTAAAAATTAATACAAAAAATATATTTTTTATGAATAATATAACTCTGTCTTCCGAGATCACACCTTAGCTTCCATCATTTCTTCTTATCACAATCATAATCTGCAAAAAATACAAAACAAAATGTTATCGAAAAAGTTATAGGAAAACTTTAGGCCTGATATCTACCTATACGGAGAGAAGATGTGTACAGTCAACCAATGAGATTTTTAAAAGGTGACGTGATAATTTTTTCGCGTCACCTATCATGAATCTGATTGATCGACCTGAATACATCTCTCCTCTCCCCTTAGGTGGATACCGGGCCTTATAACAGAGCTTTCTATGCCTATAGTGGTTAGAGGTCCGTGTCATATTCGGAAGGTTGGAGGTTCCATCCCGGGTTAAACCTGTAACGTTTCAGTATTATGTGAATTGATTGTACGAGGAATAAAACATCGTGAGGAAACCTGCATGTCTGAAAGTTCTACATAATGTTCTCAAAGGTGAGAGAATTCTGGCAATCCGTACTGGCCAGCGTGGCGGACTATGGCCCAAGTCCTAAACCCTATCTCACTGATGAGAGGATATAATATTATAGTGTGGATGGTTTGGTCACGATGATAGTCCGAAAAACTTTGAACACAACTTTTATTGAAATCGCCCTCTAATGTCGAACGGTAGAACTAAAAATTATTGATAGCGCCATCTAGTAAAATACTTTTGTACTTGTGTGCTACACGCTAATGTGTAAACACGATGTGTTCTGTAATTTGTTAAGCTACGTCGTAAAACATACATTGCCATCTAGCGAGAAAGTTCATTACTACGTAATCTGATAATTGCGAGTGGCGTCACCTATTTCATTACGAAGGAACTTCTAAGTAGACGTGTTTGTCACCTGTCACAAGAGGTCGCTAGTGCGTCCGCCGCTCGTCCCGCCCGGTCTTCTGCTGCTTGAGGTCATTGATCGCGGTGACGCTGCCGAATAACACTTTCGCTGTCACTTGCTGCAAAATAACACACGCGTGGTTAGATCGATCTAACAATGTATGATAACATACCTAAATACTTTATAACTGATCATTATAATGTGGGCATGTACACTGTAGGTAACCTATAAATAGGTCTTTACGCAAAATACTAATAATGCCTACATTCTATGGGCCTCGTCAAATATGCGATAGAAATATTGCAAGCCATCTTTTTCAGAGTTTCGTACCCGAAGGGTGCCAACAGGAGCCTATTACTAAGCCTCCGCTGTTCGTCCGTACATCTGTCAGCGGGGTGTATCTCGTCGGTAGAGAGTAGAAATTTTCACAAAATGCGTAGGTTACTGGGTAGGTTTCTATTACCGCTACAACAATAAATAATAAAAAATTCAAAATAGCCCCCATGAAAAACAAAGCGTCAAGTATGAGCCCTTCGTGTGCGAGTATAAAAAGTTGCCTATGTCAATTTCCGGGATGCAAGCTACCTCTGTACCAATTAAGTATAAATTGGTTAAAGATATGGGGTTTAAGAATCCCATTTGAACCATTTATTTTCCGGGATAAAAAGTTGTCAATGTCAATTTCCGGGATGCAAGCTACCTCTGCATAAACGTAAGTATAGGCTTTTTAGAATCCCTTGGGAACTCTTTAATTTTCCAGGATAAAAAGTAGCCTATGTCCATCCCCGGGATGTTAGCTGACTCTGTACCTTTCATCAAAATCGGTCAATCTTTTGGGTCGTCAAAAGTATACTAAATACTGTAAATTGAAAATGTTCACAGAAAATAAAAAGAAAATTTTCGTTTATAAAAGATTTCAGAGTTGTTCACTTTCGTTCCGGCTGCAAGTTGCGACATATCTGAGATACCTGACTAGAACCCGAAGCATCTAACGAGGCCCAATTAGAAAATAGAAAAAAAGCTGAAAGCCAGTTTTCTTGGCGTGACAATTTTATATGTTGAAGAGAAAACTCGAATTGCCCGCATTTTTCAGCGGCAGTTGGAAAATAGGCCAGAAAACGGCAATTTAGTTGAGAAAGCAAAAACTTTTTGGCTGTGCTCTTTTTAAAAATGCTTGCATGTGTGTCGGGCGACCATGATGATTGTTTTTCAAAGAATATCTGCTAGCTAATGCCCGCGACTTCATCTGCGTAGACTAAACAAATTTTAAACCCCTATTTTACCGCCTTAGGGGTTGAATTTTCAAAAATCCTTTCTGAGCGGATGGCTACGTAATGGCTATCTGCATGCACAGCCTGATACGTCCAGAAGTTTGAACTGTGATCAGTCAGTCAGTGTCATTTTTTCGTTTTATTTCGAAATAAAGAGACCCATTGAAGAATCAAGGTCATAGTACTGACATAGCCCAAGCTTTTCAACTAGCAAGTTGAAGAATATGGACCTTATATAAAGAAGGCCGGGGGAAGTGGCTGGATAAGAAAGGCTGAGGATCGGATATGGTAGCGCTAATTGGGGTTTCAACAATAGTGTTATCGGTCGAGAACGAACCCACGACCCTTCGGATTTCACTCCACCCTGTGACCCTAGAGCTTTAGAGGTTTAGTACCTTTTAGTTCGTAACCGTACGTAGTGTAAATTGTACGGATTTTATTTACGGGGATTTTCTATTTTTCCATCAAAAAATTCTGTATTCAAATAGGCTTTTGGAAATATCAAAGGCCTGTCCTTTGACATAAATCCTTTGTGGGATTTTAGAGGCTTTAGAATAATATTTTGACAATAAAACCTCAAAACGAAAATAAATACGACAGGTCAGTTTAGGAATTTGGTTTTACATTTATCACGGCGATATTGAAACTGAAACCGAGAACCTATTTCAATTGGACGCCCTTGCTACTATCGTATATAGGGCGTAAGCCTTCATGTTCATTATTATCAACCGACAGAGGTCCACCACTGGACATAGGTCCACTACTGGACATAGGTCCACTACTGGACATAGGTACATAGGAACTTCAACACGCCATGATCTTGCGTCGCCTGACCCCAGCGGCTCCCTGCGTGGACCTGTCCATTGCTACTTCAGTTTCGCAACCCCTTGAGCTATGTTGGTTACTCTGGTCCCTATTGGTCTCTTCATTTATGATTTGATCACCTAAAGAAATTCCAAGCATAGCTCTCTCCATCGCCCGCTAAGTGATTTTAAGCTTTCTTATCGCATAAGCACTAAGCTTACCTATTTTTTAACAGCCGACCTGGCGTAGTTGTAAGCGTTGTTTATAAATGATTTCCGGGTAAGATTCTTTGCACGGGCCAGGGGCTAATTGGGGAAATTGATTTTGGTATATACTGAAACGAAGGTCGTGTAAGGGAAGCTGAATTAAGGGACGAGGGAGCGGGTTTTCTTGCATAGTCCATTTAAGAAACAGTCAATAGAAACACTAAATGCCAAATTTAAACTTATTTTAGTTATTAGTGTAGAAGATTTTACATAAATGCGCTTGTTTCGGATATTATAGTATTCATAATGTTTTATTTTAATTCACTGGTTTTTTTACATTAGTTGCCTTTTTTACCTGTGTATGATGGCCAACCTACAAGTGAGGGATTAAAAAAAGAATTATATTGGTCTCTTTCCACCTTGGCTCCCGTTCAAAGCAGGCTGCGGTCATTAGGGTACTCCGAACCTCCTCCACACAGTAAACCTCACTAATAACCGAGCACCCACCTAATTCTGTTACCTACGTTCTTCGTTTCTTTTTTTGCTCTCGGCTAAATGATGATTGTGGTTCTCGCGCCAAACTTTTATTTCGCTTTGAATGGGAGTTACATTTTTGTTTGTTTACTGAGGTTAAATATTTCAGTGTCCGAAATATGGGTCATCATAATATAAGCTGCGGATGATTATAGTACGCGACAGGTTGAGATGGCAATCGGGGTGGGGACACCCAGTACACCCGCACAGCCCCCGCGCTAGCCCGTGTGTGACATGCAGATGTGTATCTTTAGAATCCTTTCATCATCCCGATGGAAACTTGCTATTAATCTTTAAAAAAAATTAAATAAGGCGATTGTATGGCACCATTTTAAAATGTGAAAATTTTACTTTTCATATCGTTTTTTGGCAGGACAGTCGTATTCAAGGAATATACTCGTACCTATTACCTACTACTCTCTTGGTCGACTTTTTTATATTTTAGTTTGAACCTCCACGAATGACCATATTATTATGTAAAAACAGTTTTTACTTAGAAAATAAGAGAGAGGAATCCCATTCGAATAAGTCCAAATTGGCATCTATAATGAAATGGTCAAAAGAATTCCGAAACTGATGTAAATTGGATCGAGAAGGCACCATTAAGATCGAGAGAGGCAATTTTGTCGTTTATGGAAGCGGAGAAAGGCTTTTGATTACCCTTGATTGTGATGCTTGTACAACAGTGGCGTGTAATGCAATGTGTATCAAGTTTGAGCATTACCTCAAAAGTAAATAAGATGATAAGATGATTATATTGGTGAGATGGTGGGCAGAAAGGAAGTTTTTTTGGGTCTATCCAATTTTGATCTATTTAATAGAATATGCCCTTCGTGCGCCTTAATTGAGGTTTTTTTTAAAAAAATCTGTAGGAAATTTTTAATTTTGCACGATAAAGCTCATTTTCACTATGGGACAGAAATTATTATATTATAGTCCGGTCAAAATAGTCATTCAAGGTTACAATAATTCGCATATAGAGCTAAAAATTGGTACAAATGTTTGGAACCCCAACATAATTGAATTGTGAACGGCGGGCGTGGCTACACGCCACGCCATTTTATACAGTGTGTTGTTGTTGATGTCACGTGTTGTCGCCGCCGTGTACAGTCCGACAAGGCTCTTTTGGCACTCGAGTGAGGGCGCAGTTGTCGCTTTATGCCGACACAGCGAACTATCAACAAGTGCACCATTCCGATTTTGGCCACACGGCAAAAGAGCCTTGTCGGACTGTATGTGGTATTACAGATCTGTGACATGGTGATCTAGAATTGTGCAGAATGTGAAGAGGGAAGTGTACCTGATAGTTGCCGTTACTCTTGACGCTGGGCGGCGTGTAGCCCCGCCCGCCGTAGCCCGGCGTCGCGGCGCCATGGTACAGCGTGTTGTTGTTGGCGTCGCGTGTTGTCGCCGCCGTGTATGTGGTCTTGCAGTTCTGTGACATGGTGATCTGGAATTGATAATAGTCCACAATTTAGTGACGCCGGAAATCTCATCCGTTAGTTTAATCCTTCAATGTAATAAACGTAATAAATAATAATAGAAGCTGGCTAGGATAGTAGCCCTGACCCCCGGCCGTTTGGTCTCCCCTGCCGGGGTGTAATCCTCCGCCCGGTACAAATATGTATTTATGTAACGTGTATGTAAGTTAATTTACTTTTTTGTATGTATATTTCTTTTCGGCTTTTTATTTTGTACACAGGCGTGAGAGCAAAAGATTTTTAAAAATCTAATTTCACGCGGATGAAGTCCTGGGCAATGGGCATCAGCTGGTCGGGTAATAAACAAGAACTTTCCTAAAAATTAAAACATCAAACATTCCTTGTTAATTCTCCAGTTTTTTATAATAAAAAAAGGCTTGTTGTAAATGATCATTCGCGATGGATACAGCAGTTTGAAGCGAAAGGCCTTTAATCAAAGGCTTTTAATGAAAAGTCTGTTTTGCATTTTCGGAATCAAGTTTCGCCAAACTCGAGCGTAGGCATAGGGCTGACACTTTTGTTTTGGAATAATGATATACGCATAGTAGACATTTGATTTTACTCGGCTGAGTGTGTTGTGGGGTCTTCTCAGACTTGGGCGCGTTTTAAACCCTCGTGGCCTTAGTTTTAAGTTTACGTCATTAATTGTCACCACTAATCATCTTACAAATCTAACAATTCTGAGTATGAGAAGGTGTACAATAGTACCTAATTTGAATAAATTATTTTGAGTTTTGACACTTAAGCAGTGAAATGTCACTTCCTTTAATGGTGAAGGAAACCATCGCGAGGAAACCTGCATACCTGAGAGTTCTCCATAATGTTCTCAAAAATGTGTGAAGTCTGCCAAGACAAGACCTTATATTAATAAAATTCCTAGTGTAATTTTGTTTCAATGTAAAATACTTTCCTTCTAGAAACTGCCCAATCTAAATTTGCTTCATCTTTTTCACACTGCCGAACGCTTGCTTGGTAAGAAAAAGAGGAAACGAATCTCAGATTGTGCATAGCAAACGATTGCTCGGTTTGAATAAGTATTGGATTTTGCAATTGGGATTTGGATTTGGTTTCCCATTTTAGGATTTGGCCTTTCCATATCTCGAAATGTTCAACACGCCTAAAAAAGTCAAAACTTCGAAAAGAACGTCAAATGTTCATGACGTCACTTGTTCACTGTCTCATACAAAATCACATGCTAAGCGCGCATTTGGACGTTTGATAAAGTAAGTTGCTGATTTGACTAGTTAGCGACATTTCTTTTTAACTCCCGACCAAAAAAGAGGGGTGTTATAAGTTTGACGTGTGTATCTGTGTGTCTGTGTATCTGTGTATCTGTCTGTAGCATCGTAGCTCCTAAACTAATGAACCGATTTTAATTTAGTTTTTTTTTGTTTGAAAGGTGGCTTGATCGAGAGTGTTCTTAGCCATAATTCAAGAAAATCGGTTCAGCCGTTTGAAAGTTATCAGCTCTTTTCTAGTTATTACTGTAACCTTCACTTGTCGGGGGTGTTATAAATTTTTAATTTACACTTGTGTATACTTAGTAAGTATATTCTTTTAGTAGCATGCAACTTGTAGAGGCAACCCTAGCTTAGCGTAGGTAGACAAACTACAAAAGCATCATCGAATTGCAAATCCTGATAGTTGCGCTAGACAAACGCAGAGCCTTCCCGATTACAATTAAACTTTCACTGATTTCTATCTAATTGTTTCGTAAAATACTAGAGATTCAAAGGGAGAGAGAGAGAGATTTAATGAAAAAGTTTTCTCATTAAATATGATTAAAAATATACTTAGGGCCTGAGCAGACGAGGGACTGTTGTCCGCAGAGGACAAAAGTCTCATTTTTAGGTTTCTGTACCTCAAAATGAAAAAAGGAACCCTAGGATCACTTTGTTGTCTGTCATTAGTACTTCCCGTTGGCCTAGAATCTTGAAATTTGGCAGGTAGTTAAGTCTTATTGCACAAGTAAAGTGAAAAATCCGAAAACAGTGAATTTGTGCTTACATCTCGAAAAAAATTAAAAATTGTTATTTTTTTACGGTACGGAACCCTTTGCATGCGAATCAGACTCGCACTTGCTAAATTTTTTAATACAGTGTTTCGCAGATAGGTGTGCAGAGTTTCTTGAAAATGAACGTCATTCATTTTTTGATTGCCTATCTCGATCACACTAATATACATCAGCTCTCCCTTCTTGAATGTATGAATATGACAAGAAAAACGTGTTAAAAAACAAGAGTTCAATGTGGTAGAACTATTTCTACCCCAGTTAGGTTTTAGGTTACCCCATTACCAAAAGTGGTAGCAAGTAACTAAGAAAAGTGTAGGTAGTTTACGAGTAATCAAGAAGTCTTCACAAAGCGTGGCAGGTAATTAAAAAAACTGGCCCTGTCCGAAACTGTAGCAATTCGGAGCTGGTACAGTTATTACGGTTAATGTAACTTGAGATGTGCAATTATTCACAGGTACAAGCTACAAGAGGTAGCGGGTTAAAAAAAATGATAATTTAAAACTGGCCCAGTCCAAAATTGTAGCAATTCGGAGCTGGTACAGTTATTACGGTTAATGTAACTTGAGATATGCAATTATTCACATGGTACTAAGAGGAAGCGGGCTTAAAGTTGGTTCTGTTCAAAACTGTAGCAGGTACAGCTGTTAACGTTACATAACATGTGACATAAGTCACAAGAAACAAATTATGAGGTCGCACGCTAGATTAAAAAAAAAATATATAAAATCAGGTCTGTCCAAAACTGTAGCTTATTGATAGCGAGTACAGTTATTAGTTATTACAGTTAACATAACACAAGACGTTCAACTAGATGTGTGTAAGTTATAAGAGGTAGCGGGCTTAGAATAAAAATAAATAATTAAAAAACTGGCCCTATCCGAAACTGTAGCACATTGGAAGCAAGTACAGTAATTACGGTTACTGAAACTTGAGATGTGCAATTAGTCACATGGTACAAGCTATAAGAGGTAGCGGGCTACGAATAAAATGCTAATAGAATACTGAGCCCTGTCCGAAACTGTAGCAAATTGGGAGCAAGAACAGTAATTACGGTTATTGTAACTTGAGATGTGCAATTAGTCACGTGGTACAAGCTATAAGAGGTAGCGGGCTACGAATAAAACGCTAATTTAAAACTGGCCCTGTCTGAAACTGTAGCACATTGGGAGAGGGTACAGTTATTACGGTTGATGTAACTTGAGATGTGTAATTAATCACATGGCACAAGTTATAAGAGGTAGCGGCGAAAAAACTGACCCTGTTATGTTCTGTACTTTTGTAACGTTTATTATAAGCTGTTATTACTTTTTATACAAGGATGTTAATGAGAGTTATTTCTTAAATAATATACACGCGCACTGATTTGACTGGCGCTCCCTTGAGTTGTCACCGTCAGGGTTGTCACGTCAGGTCACGCGATGTCCTTACTTTTCTCACAAAAGCATATTTACCTTTATCTTAAACTAGCTTTCCCTGCAACTTCCGCGTGACATAATCTAAATATATATAAAAGGAAATGGTGACTGACTGACTAACGAATCAGGCTGAAATTCGGTATGCAGATAGCTATTAATATGACGTAGACATCCGCTTTTTTTTAAAAAAAAAAAAGAATATTAGCCATGTGAATCATGACTAACATTCCCCTTTCCCCGCTAACCCTCCAACTAAGCGTAAAGCTTGTGCCAGGAGTGGGTACGACAATAGTGCAACGGGTGGGGTTTGAACCACCGACCTTTCGGAATTCGTCCGCTCCTCAACCGTTGAGCTATCGAGGCTCTAATTGAGCTATCGAGGCTTTGAAAGGGTTTTTGATAATTTAACCCTAAGGGGGTAAAATAGAGGTTTGAAGCTTGTGTAGTCCATGCGGACTAAGTCGCGGACAATTATAGTCTAAATATATATTTAAAAAAAATATTTTTAATCAATTAAACTTTCACAAGTTGGTACTTTTGAATCGTCCATGCATCTACCACTGGTTCGGAATGGCTTTCCTACCGAGAAGCACCAGCGGTTTTTAACTATTATGTCGCATACAAACTCTTGAACAAGAACAAGAACAGAATGGAAAGACAGAGGTAGTTAGTTGATGGAAGCTGGAGATAGAGTAAGGAACATTAATGACTGGAGACGAAATCATAATACAGTGGACCCCCGGTAATCCGACAAACGTTTTGCAGGGCAGTGTCGGACTATCGAATTTGTCGGATTATAGAGTACTGCCTAAGACCCCCTATAGTCCGGCGTTTTTTATTAAAGAGTACCTTGTAATCCGACAAATTAAAGATCCAACGATAATATTCTATATGTCAAAAGTAAACCACATCACATCACACTATAATATTATAAAGGGTAAAGTTTGTGTGTATGTGTAGGTATATGTATGTGTGTGTGTATGTTTGTTACTCCTTCACGCAAAAACTACTGAACGGATTGGGCTGAAATTAAGAATGGAGATAGATTAACCCCTGGATTAGTACATAGGCTACTTTTTATCCCGGAAAATTAAAGAGTTCCCACGGGAATTTTAAAAAACCTACATCCACGCGAACGAAGTCGCGGGCATCAGCTAGTTCAATAATAAAATAAACTTGTCGGATTACAGAGGGTGCCGGATTAGACAGGGGCCGGATTACCGGGGGTCCACTGTATCAGCATAATTGTCTAAGGATCTGTTATCTTGTCTTAATAATACCAATGGCCTCATCCAGGAAACTAAGGCACACACTAATATATGCTAGCACAGATTATGTAAAACTAACCTAGATAATCTAAATTATGTCTAGTCTAGACTCAGTGTATTAGTGCTGCATATTTTAATGCCTATTATCATATCGAATGACTGATAAGGCTGCAGGACACGACGATTTGCATATAATATGAGCAAAAACAAGGTAAAGTCTGACTGTATAGAAATTATTAACTACTTATACACTAAGTACACACTGCCAATCTTTTTGGGTAGGTACTGATAGCGGTTACGAAAATACGGAATATCCTGTTTTGGAAGTCTATTAAACGAACTCAACCATGGTTACATCAAATTAAATTAAATTCAAGATACTGAAATTCAAATATTTATTTATTTATTTATTTATTGTCAACCAAAACAGATTACAATAATTACTTTAACTTAATTCTTAAATTGCAACATCTTGACCTTATTGTAATCCTATATGGTCGCACAACATGACTATGGTTTTTTAGGCACGCTTAGTTATTATTTTATATTAATAAATTAAATTTTATATAAACACTTAATAAGTACACTTATACTACAATAAATAATACCCTAAGAATTTGACGAAATAACAATGTTATACTATTATTTTACTTAATTATTTTTACTACTTTCCTAGCAAAGATATTAAATCTGTGATCAAAAATATCTAAGTCTATATCTGTTATATTATTATAGTAGCGGCACATTCTTATAACAGGATTATAAAATAAGAAATCAGTCCAAAAAAATGTCCTAAAAATTGGCATAGTTGTAAAAGAAATTAGAAACTTCCTTTTTTATGATTATTAAATACACAATTTTATTGATTTACGAGACTTTTTTTTAATTTATTTTATGTAGAGTTATACATAACGTAATCCATGTTTCAAATTGTTATTTCATCAAGTAATTAACTTTATCAAGTTTTTTTTACACAATTTTATAGAAAGAAGGAGATATACACAAGGTTTGAAAAATTTTATGCGAAAAATGATTAAAGTTTATTTATTTCATTTGCCATTTCTATACAATCAGATCTTATTTTCGGTCGGTACGTTGTGTAGGTATTGTATAAATATATGCTTCAATTTCTTTTGTTTCCGTATTGTGCCTACTTACTTTAATTGACATATGGGTGGGGAAGATATTAATTTATTACGTAAGAGTTATAGGAGGCGTTGGTTTATCTAATTTTGTTATGTTATTAGAATAAACGTTGGTTCATATTTCAGGGGGTCCATGTTCCATCCCTGCCACGTACCTCTACAACTTTTAGGAGTTATGTAGCTACTGGAATAAAAAACTTACCTACCTACTCTAAGATTATTTTAATGCCTAGGTCATCTACTCATATGTCCGTGGCGTACGTAGGTGCGATAATAATTGTGTTTATAAGGTTTATTATAATTTAAATAATGTACCATTGATTGAATTACTAGGTGTTTATTATAGTAATATTATAATGTACGGATAAATATTAAACATGTTATGTACATGTAATTGCATGTAATGTAACTACCGCCTCAATGATTATAGTTTTCGATAAACTGTGTTAAATGTTAATATTTAACAGGGCTCTCTCCGTCACTCGTTTCATACAATCGTAGTTCCAATTTCATTTGAATATTAAGCAACCAAAGTGCATGAAATTTTGCAGACATATTCTAGAAACTAATATCTGTGTCTGTGGTGTTTTAGATTTTTCTAAAAATATGTAGTTTTAAAATTACAGGGGCTCAAAGATTTGTATGAAAATTTTTAAGACCGCGTAACTTTGAAACCGAATATTTTAACAGAAATCTGGAAAACCACAGACATAGATATTAGTTTCTAGAATATGTCTGCAAAATTTCATGGACTTTGGTTGCTTAATATTCAAATGAAATTGGAACTACGATTGTATGAAACGAGTGACGGAGAGAGCCCTCTTAAGCCATTGTAAGTATATTTAAGCCATTCTTTAAACGGTTAAGATAATAATATTTTTGTACTTTAATTTACTACTAGATGATGCCCGCGACTTCTTCCGCGTGGATTTAGGTTTTTTAAATCCAGATGCTAGAGGTCAACGAACGTTCCGTAAATAGGCCACTCGAAATCAATGCCGCGTCGTAGGAGGGGCATTGACCCGAGTTTTGCACGCTATACAATGCGTGTTTGAAAAATACTAAATCACTAAAACTGCACGATTAGGCAAATGGTTACTGGCATTGGATTGTGTTAAGGTAGTAAATAACGCTAAGTTTTTGGTAGTGTCCTGGTTATACCCTGTATTATTTAGACATATAATTTTAATTTAGTTTAGAGATGTCACAATATATTATTACGTCTAATTTATATAAATAAAAATAATAAATTAACATTACTATTAATATATTATTATATTTAGTTTAGAGATTGTCTACAAGAAAAAAAAGATTCCAACGAATTGAGAACCTCCTCCTTTTTTCGAAGTCGGTTAATAATCACACATTGGCCATTAATTCATAAGCAAAAGCGTAAAGCTTCTTTTGCGATAGCGCTAGCTAATCTATGGTTTTTTATATTATGTTTTACAGATAAAAAGTGCCTTTATGTCTTCAGTTAAATTAGGTTTCATTGTTGTCGATCTGTCAAAGATAAAAAAATACTCAGTAAGTACATAAAAATCTATGAAATCAGTGCTTCAGTTTTTCTTTCATTTAAATGAGTTTTTTTTATAATGCTCCTTTTTGATATAAGAATGATGCCTTTTTCAGGAAATAGCTATAGTACGCGACAGGTCAAGATGGCAATCGGGGTGTGGACGCCCTGCCCACCCGCGTACTATAGTTACTATTCAAATTACTTTTGAAAAAATACCTTTATAGACTAACTAATAACTATATACTATATACTAACGTATAACTATAACTAACGTGACTACATCTGCATAATGTGGTGGGAACTCTTTAATTTTGCGGAGTAATAGTACCTACTTACCTACCTATCCTAAGACGTCTAGATACAATGCAAGCTTGTGCTGTGACCATCAACATCGGTCCACGAACAGATAGACAGATAGACACACTTTCGCATTAATATACTACTATGGATATTGGATATTGGGAAGAATATTTTTTTTTATAATTTGCTCCCCAATAAACAGTAAAGTTTGTTTTAGGAGTGGGTACAATAGGTTTAGGTTTAAATAGTTTATTTCTCAGAAGAACAATGTTCACTTATATGAGAATAATTCTAAATATAAATATAGATAAAACATAATTTTTAAAGGTACGGTGACTTTATACAATAATAATATTTCAAAACATGCTATATCCTGAGTTAATCCTAACAATAATGTATAAGTAATAGATATGATCTGTTCTCAAAAGATTTTCAGACCGAAAAGTAAGTTTCTTTCATTAGGTACCTTTAAATAATTCATGTGAAAAAATTGACTGACAGGCACAAAAGAACGCGTTCTTGGCAATACGGGGGCCTTAAATTGATGTCTCAAATTAACCAGTTTTTTAATAATCCCAGCACTTAGCAACTGTATGTATATTGCCTTGAAAGGGCTAACTGGTTACAGGTTTGCTCTTAATATGTGGCAATTATAAATGCATTCTTTTGGATAAATTGACAATAGATTTTGAACTTTATTGTATTGCTTTTAGAGTTGCATTTAGTTTTGATGGCAAACTGTGATTTTTTAATAATGTTAGCGCAAGCATCGGAGTGTTTAGGTTAGTTTTCCATTTTGGATGCGATGCGATACTGAAATATCGGATTTGTATGACGTCTTTTACCCAGGAATGTCGTTGAGAACTGATAAAGTGTCTACAATTAGATAACCTTCCAAATAAAATTCCAAGATATGATTTTCATATCAGATTAATGTCGTAGAGTCAAATGAAACTCGAGCCAGCCTATTTTTAACCCCCGACCCAAAAAGAGGGGTGTTATAAGTTTGACGTGTGTATCTGTGTATCTGTCTGTGGCATCGTAGCGCCTAAACGAATGAACCGATTTTAATATAGTTTTTTTTTATCTTTATAACCTATCGATACAGTTTACAAAATCCGCAAATTCGAATAATCGCTCCGTATCGCTTTACGCTTGTAGTGGAGCACCATCCGTATTGATCTACATACATAATGAGAAACTCTTTCATTAACATTAAAGTATCTGAACAATTTGGGAGTTCTTAAATTCTTAAATCGATACCACAAATTACCTTATTTGGTGTTTACGACTTTCCGACGACCAGTTCACGGAACGCCGATTTTTTTCAATGATACCTACTTGAAATATGTAATTACATATTACTTTTCGACCGAGTTTGGACTAATATTACATTTTTCTGCCCTGCTGCTTAAATTGTTCTTTTTATTGACCCCATTAAGGTCATGAGAAAAGATTTTGATTATTAAATTTATTTTTCGTTCTTCTGAATTCGGTACTTAATTTTTAGGATTCCGTACTCAAAGGAGCGGGACCTTATTACTGAGCCTCCGCCGTCCGTCCGTCTGTCTGACAGCAGGCTGTATCTCATGTACACTGTTGCAAAAATTATAAATGATGGTTTTATTATAAAAACTAGCTGATGCCCGCGACTTCGGTCACGTGTATGTAGATTTAAAAAAAATCAGGTAGAAAGTATTTAACTTTCCGGGACAAAAAGTATCCTATGTGTTAATCCAGTATAATCTATCTCCATTCTAAATTTCAGCCAAATCCGTCTTATAGTTTTTGGGTGCAAGAGTAATAAACATACACACATACACACAAACTTTCGCTTTATAATATTATAGTGTGATGGGATTATAAATAATCGTTTTATTAAAATTTTATGTACGTATTCTTTATCTGGAACCATAAACAAAGAGGACAAGTTATGTAAATCTTGTGTACTTTGTTCGTGGATTTACGGAAATAATACTACAATAATACTATAGTAGGTACTATTAATTAATATATTCGTAGGTACTATAATTATTGTAGATGTATGTAAATTCTGTCCCGGCCGAGTTTTCTCGGACCCAGCCGGACATCCTCCATCGATCCGGTTGGCGGATTAATGTACTTGACAAATGGCCCGATTATCTAATTACTTAGGATAGGACTGCGGCTTGTTCGTGGTCAAAATTCAAATCCCTTTTTTGGGTTCCGTACCTCAAAAGGAGAAACGAAACCCTTATAGAATCACCCGCACCTCAAAGGGAAAACCGGAACCCTTACAAAATAACTTTAAATAACTATCTGTCTGTCAAGAAACCTATAGGGTACTTCCCGTTGATCTAAAATGGTAGGTAGGTAGATCTTATAGCACAAGTAAAGGAATAAATCCGAAAACCGTGACTTTATGGTTACATCAGAAAAAAAATGTATTCATGAACAAATAAAATTAGTAGGGAACAAATATTATTAGTACTTTTAACTTTCAAAGTAAGATTAATATACAAATTGGGGGTATATGAAAGGGCTTTACCTGTACATTCGTATCGTATCTTTATCGTACAAAATGTCGGGAAAAAACCCAAGTACGGAACCCTCGGTGTGCGAGTCTGACTCGCACTTGGCCAGTTTTTTAATTTACAGACTATTGCTTTGCTGCAATCAGAATTGTTAGCCAGTAGCAAGTGATGATGCAGCCTAAGCCACACTCTACGAGATGTATCATGTAGAATACAGATATCTACACACGCAACATTGCTAGTCTTTGCACTGTTTTAAACTTTTGGCCTTATTTTGGTAGCCTTCCGGTTTCGGTGTCCGGATTGATAAAAACACCACGATCTTATCTGTTTAGATACGACATGTCTTGTTAGTGCTTAAAAAGCTTGTTTTAATCTCACGATCTAGATGTTTTGATACCATCTGACGTTGGACGTATGTAAACCTCCCTTTCACTTTCATGCCTCAGTTATTTTTACCCGACTGCGACAAAGCCAAAAGGAAGGGTTTGGATTTTGATTTTGCAAAAATTAACGTAATACCAAACGTTGATTTCGTTGAATTGTGCTGTTCACACATCACCTATCTAGCTCTTGAGTAGATAGATACTCGTATCTGTCGGCCGTTATAGGGTTGATGACTACTAGTCAAATCAGCGACTTTTTATCAAACGTCAAAACGTTTCATTAGTTTAGGAGGTACGATGCCACAGACAGATACACAGATACACAGATCAAACTTATAACACCCCTCTTTTGGAGTCGCTGGTTATTTTTTTATTTATTTATTTAAACCAAAGTATCGTTTTACATATTGTTTCCACTTGACATCCTGAAACTCTCTTGAGTTAAAAATGGTTAGCAAAATAAAAACTAGCAGTGAATGTGGATTTTACGAACTTTGGAAGAACCATTTAATAATTACTAAGAAATAATTTATTTTTGGCCTAGGCATCGTCCCCATTGTTGATTACAATAGCATGGTCTCAGGCTAGGCTTGGAGCGTCTATGAAGAGCACTCTTAAATAGTTCAATCACAGCTTCGTGATAAGAAGATCTGGTCCGGTTGAGCGCAAGCGTATCATTAGGTCACCAGACATCCGCTACCTCCGCTCCAGAATGCGATATCGTTCATCGATTGATTATAGATTAATAGTAAAACTAGTTGTAACTTGCAAGTGCATTTAGGGCTGCCTCACTTTTCATTTGCGTAATCTCTTTAAGAAAACGGACTTTTAATTCGATTTCGATAATCGAGACAGTTTTTACTCATACTAAACCATTCTTACAAGTTTCCTCAGACCTCGGAGTGAGCGAAAATTACGGGAGAATTACTCTTTCAGATAAATCAGTGATAATATTAGATGCAAGCTAGATAGGCTGTTTGGTCCTGGAAAGTCCTTATGATTGAAAGTGACTTTGACTTAAAAAGCTAAATCCACACGGACTAAGTCGCGGACATCTTATCCTAGTTTTTAGGGTTCCGATCCAAAATGGTATAAATGGAACCCTTATGGTTTCGACTTTCTCCATCCGTCCGTCCGGCTGTTTGTCTGTCGCAGTTGGTTATTTCAGTAAATATTAAGGCTATCGACATAGTGAAATAATTGTATAAAGATAATAGTGGCCCAGCCACTTCCCGCCAGCCGCTTTATATCGTCGGTCCATCGTGCTGGAGGGCGTCCCACACTACGTTTGCTTAAACGCGGTCTCCACTCAAGGACTTTCCGGCTCCAACGGCCATCGCCTCTACGACAGGCTGAGGACCGGGGGTGGTGGTGCTCTATAGGAAAGGCCTATGCCCAACAGTGGACGTCCACATGCTGATGATGATGATGATGATGATGAATAGTGGCCCAGTATCTTGGAATTTATAAATACGGGACGTCCCGGCAAAGACGAAACGCCTGGCAACACTATAACCAACACACTTGGAGAGCAGAAAAGTTTAACTCACTTAACTTCAACTCTACCGTTTTGCGGTGTCCCGGACTCGGTGTTCGCACCTATTGTTATTAAATACTGGCAAATTATAAACACACTAATTCACAGTTTCAATTGTTAGTACTTTCATAGTCACTGTTTTACTTCAGGTTATTTTCTACCAAGAAAACTACTCAATAAATTTCTGTGCCCTTTTTCATCAATATAGATTTTAAGTAGGTAATTTAAAATTAGTTCTTAGGAAATATTTTGTCTGTACGGTTTTCGATGTCCTATTTCTGCTATACAGCAGGTAATAAGTAGTAAGTATTTTTTTGAGAGTTGACGGAGTGATGACTCCGGCGGCAATTTAATTAGTATTTCACACAGTTTCAATTAGTATTTTTATAGTCACTATCTCAATTCAGGTTATTTTCTACAAACAAAACAATTGTATTATGTCGTTACATGAGTTACTATTTTCTTAAAATGAATGAGACTATAGTAATTTTTTGAGAGTTGGAGGGCTGGATTGATGACTCCGCCAGGGAAGGGTGCTGCACGCATAATGGATGGAAACGTTTACCTAAGTGTGAAAACCTGCCCAGAAAAAAAGAACCTGTCCCGACGGGATGTTTAAAATTATGCCTGAAATACGGGACGTCCCGGGAACTACGGGATGTCTGGCAACACTACAATTTGGATAGCAGAAAAGTTTACTCACTTGAACTCGACCGTTTTGCGGTGTGTCGTGCTTGAAGTTCGCAGTTCGCACCTATTGTTTAAACACTGGCAAATTATAAACACACAATCGTATTCACAGTTTCAATTAGTGCTTAATAGTCACTGTCCCGTTCCAGATTATTTTCTACAATCAAAACAACTCTATGAATTTCTATCTTCTTTCTCATTAAAATAGTTTTTAACTTATTTATAAACTAGCGCTTGGCTGCAATCAGATCTGCTGGCAAGTGGTGCTACAGGCTTAATGGATCCCGTAATTTTTACGTAATTTAATAAAACTTTTCTTCTATGGGAAACAATTCGACTTTACGGTTTTCGATGATCTATTTCTGTTACACAGCAATAAATAAGAACTAATTTTTTGTTTTTTTTTTTTGAAAATTCAGACACTATTTCATAGCACTTTTCGGCGACACTAAACGATAAAATAAGAAACAACACTGAAATAAATTAACAAATGTAATGTTCGTAGTCGTAATTAAATTGACACAGTCGATAATACGATGTTTATTTTTTGTTGTAAATTTTTTGCCGCAAAAAATGGCGCCACCGCGTTCGAATTCCGCGTCTAAGAACACGAAAGTAATCGATTTAAGATCGAATTAATCAATAATTGTTATCTTTTTTAATTTAAATTAAAAAAACATAAAGTAGTGGCGCCACTGCCGGCAGCGAAGTCAAAATAAGAGCTCGCGGATGCTGCAAGTATTTATATTTATATATTTATTGACTAAAATGCTCTATGAGAGGTAACGGTAGCCATACAACGATGTAAACTTTATATTTTGTAACAGAGAGGACAGGCTATAAGTAAGCCAACATGAGCTCTTTTGGCTACATTTGCTTCTTCTATTTTCAGCTGTCTGAGAAAAATATTAGTTACCAGCTTGGACGAATAAATACTCGTTACCAGTTGACTTTGGAATCAAAATTTTGGTGCGATATTTCTGACAACAAATCCACCTTTAACAATCTTTATGTTATAGACAATAACACAGGAAATAAAAATTTAAATGCACATTAGTCATTAGGAGAACTCCTTTAAAGGAGTTCTACATTATAAAGAAAACCTACCAAAGTCTTAGTTCCTAGGCGCAACTTTTAAGCTGTATTTATATTAGTTGTGTCAGTAAGTTTAACTTTTTATAATATGTTATAGTTTTGATACAAGTCAAATCTAGTTTATTAATCAAAATACAGCACGTAACTCGTCATTTTCTAAAATATTTTGGGATTTGACGCAAATATTTGAGAAACGTTGTCCAAAACATACGCCTCGAATGCTACACCTCCTTTTCAAGTCGGATAAAATTCTTACTAGCCACTCTATTATAATAAATATCATTGTAAACATACCATATCCGGGTTCGCGAAATAAATTCGGGACAACAGTGGGGGAAACCCGGAAATTTTATAAAAGCCTATGAAAATGCCTATTCGCCCTAAGTCCTGTTTGATGTTTTTATGTAAATTAGCAGTTTTCATTAAGAGGGGTCTCTCCGTTACTTGCTCCATACAAACGTAGTTCGTCTCGCATTGGAATACTAACCAATCATACTCAATGGAATTTTGTAGAAACGTTCCGGGAACTATTATGTATGCCTGTGGTTTTCCAGATTTCCGTTAAAATATTCGATTTCAAAGTTACGCGGTCTTATAAATTCACATACAAATCTTTGAGCCCCTGTAATTTTAAAACTAAATATTTAAAAAAAAATCTAAAACACCACAGGCACAGATATTAGTTTCTAGAATATGTCTGCAAAATTTCATGGATTTTGGTTGCTTAATATAATAAAATAAAATTGGAACTACGATTGTATGGAGTAAGTGACGGAGAGAGCCCTGTTAACGTTTGTATCATTATGTGACATGATTAATGATTTGTTTTTTTTAATAATATAATAAAGTGGGTCGATGTGATCGTGGCACGTGTTGAGTTTCACCCAATCGTTCGTACAGCATAGCGTCATATAAGAAGTCTAGAGTCTAAGGTTTGTTTCACAAACGCCAGATGAACTTTATCTATAATGCACAAAAATAAGATCTAACTCACCAGTTTAACCCTGTCATGTCAAAAGTATGATTTTAGTCCTCATTTTTTTCCAAAATAAAAAAGCTTGGTTTGAGTTGAATTCGTCTACTTAGCTCTATCGGTGTGTGTTGCGCTTTATTCTTTTTTAGACGTGGCTGGCTAGCTATGGTTAGTAGAGAAATAATAGTTAATTGGCAAATAAATTAAATATAAAGTATAACATGTCATTTTGAGTTCTGGCTTCCATTTTTCCCGCTATAACATTGATACCTTTAAAAGTAGAGTAAGGCACCTACAACTGGGCAGGCGCAATCCACCTAAGGCTGCATTATCTCTTGTTTGGTGTGATTGTAGTCAAGCGCAGGCCTGTACCAGGTAGTAACCGAACGTTACAAAATATGACATCTGTCAAGTGACAGCGAAAGCGAGTCAGAGATGCATATATACTTACGTTTTCTTTCTCTCTCGTCTGGCTTTACAAAGATTAGCCAATGTCAAGTTTGTAGTTATTTGTAACAAGTTAGTTAAACTATACAAGTGTGGACCCCGTCTGTGCCGGCGCTCCAGTCAGTTTTAACAAGAAAAAAACACTCCAAAAAGGCAGAGCACGCCCGCCAGCTAACACCAACACAGACGAAGTCCTAGGTTTTCTGTACTCAGACATCTTGGCGCTACATTGTATCTTTGATAAATAAATACTTAGTGTGTAAAGAAAGTTTAAAATAAAACCACCAAAGACCGCAAACTATCTTTTATTTGGAAATACTAGAAAAACTAGTGAAAAAAGTAAAACATGGAATTTTGAGTTACGGCATGGATCCGGGCTATACGGAAATTTAAGACAACCTTGAAGGGATTTCCAGTAATGACAACCTGCCAATATTCAATATGTATCAATGATACCAAGAATTCACCTACTGATCCATATACGAATAGGATCCATACTAATATCATAAATGTGAATGCTTGTCAGTCTGTTACATTTTCACAGTTTTGACCACCTTGGCACAGAGATTGCAAACTGGATCATGTTTTCTTTTTATCTCGGTTAATGGACGCGTTTGCACGGAATTTTCTTAAACCCTAAATCCACACGAAAGAAGTCGCAGACATGATCTAGTCAATAACTCAATACCTACACATAAAATAAATGTGAAAGTGTGACTGTCTGTCTTTTACCTTTTCACGGCCCATTCGTTGAACCATACGTCAAATGTCTTTGCTTAACGGATTTGGACGAGGTTTGGTACAGGGCAGACATAGGCTACCTTTTATCCCGAAAAATGAACTTCCCACGGGATTCTTAAAAAAACCTAAATCCTTGCGGACGAAGTAGCGGGCATCATCAAGTATTCAATAAGTATCAGTGATACCAAGAACACTAATATCGTATTATGTAGAGTACCTAAAGAGTACCGGATTCCATGTCAGTCTTTGATGTCGGCTTTGATAAAGTTAGTTGTACCTATACCCGGATTAACCCAATCTAGGTACTCGGCTAATTAAGGGGCTTATCGTTTCTGTTACATAAACTCATTAAGATATCACGTTGGAGGAATATTTGCTTTTGATGACCTCTCTATCGCTGTGGTCTTATTAGTGAGAGGTCCCGGGTTCGATTCTCGGCAAGGTTTTGATTTTTAGGGTTCCGTACCTCAAAAGGAAAAACGGAACCTTTATAGGATCACTTTGTTGTTGTCTGTCTGTCTGTCCGTCCGTCTGTCCGTCCATCCGTCCGTCGTGTCTGTCAAGCAAACCTATGAGGTACTTCCCGTTGACCTAGAATCGTGTTTGGCAGGTAGGTAGGTTTTATAGCACAAGTGAAGGAATAAATCCGAAAACCGTGAATTTGTGGTTACATCATTAAAAAAAAAATGTGTTTAAATTTTCTTAGAAAACTATACCAAGTGGGGTATCATATGAAAGGACCTGTACATTCTAAAACAGATTTTTTTTTTCTTTTTATGCAAAATGTCGAAAAAAATACCCGAGCACGGAGCACTCGGTGCGCGCGTCCGACTCGCACTTGACCGGTTTTTTTAATTCTTAATTACTTTTCTGGTCTGGTGGGAGGCTTCAGCCGTGGAGAGCACCTCGTAGCATGTGGTCCAGACTTTCCAATGAATAAAAATTAAATTAAAAATTTAAAAAACCCCCGACACATAAACCTCTAAAAAGTAAAAAAATAATAGGTAAGTATGTATGGGCCCTTTAAGAATAGTATAAATAGTAAAGTTTTTATCCAAGCGCTCGTTGCGCCAGGGGACCGCTACCTATCATAAACTATGAAAGTCATCTGTTGTAGAAAGAATAGTCTTTAGCGGTCCCCCGACGCAACGAACGCTTGGATAAAAACTTTACTATTTATACTATTCTTAAAGGGCCCATACATACTTACCTATTATTTTTTTACTTTTTAGAGGTTTATGTGTCGGGGGTTTTTTAAATTTTTAATTTAATTTTTATTTCACGCTTTTTAAACTTTTACTCATAAATTACCGTTTATTTGTGCCATTCTAAAACCCAATTTCTATAATAATATAAATCCAATAAGGCAGCTAATATCTCTTCAAAAGTAACATCAATGTTATGTTAATTATACGTTCCATGAAATATTTTTGACCGAACATCACTAAATCAAGAATTATCTGAATGACACATAGTTTAACACGACCAAAACGAAATATCTCTTTCTAACATGTCGTTGCTTTAAAAATGTACCCATTTTACGTAGTCGTATAATAGTTCGCTTTTCAAGATATACCTACGATTAAATTGAAATCGACTTTCACCCGATGAAATAAGGAATAAAGTGGCTTGTATTTCATTTTGTTTGTTATTGCATGTCAAATTTTTATTTGACATAACTTTCAAAAACCGGTCAAGTGCGAGTCTGCCTCACACATGAAGAGTTCCGTACAAGTTTTTATTTATGTAATGACAATTCAGTTGTCGGATTTTTCTGTTTACTTGGGCCACAGGAGTAGAGTGCTTGGGCTATAAGATATTGCTACCTGCCTTTCATGATTCTACGTAAACGGGAAGTACCCAATTTATAAGTTTTGATTCTCTTGAAAGATGACACACAGACAGACAACGAAGTGGTGAAGGAAAACATCGTCAGGAAACCTGCATGCTTAAGAGTTGGCCATAATGCTCCCTCAAAGGTGCGTGAGGTGTGCCAATACGTGCTTGGCCAGTGTGGTAGCTTCTCATTCTGAGAGGAGACTTGTGCTCAGTAGTGAGCCGGCGATGGGTTGATCCTGATGATGATGAATTTTAAACGTATTTTGTCAAAGTAAATAAGCTGAGTTCAAGCAGATAAAATATAAAGAAGGTGCGCCTAATGCATCATCCAAACCTGCGCGACAAAGCGACTACGATGCGGGAACCTCAGCCGCGCGGAGGGTCATCGCCTCCTACGATATATTTTAATGGTGCCATGCACACCTACGCGACTACATCTTTTTTTTCTACAGATACCTACTGAACCCTAAAAATAGTTTGACTATACTTTGGGTTTGGGTTGATTGTTCGTGGCCTTTGGTTGACTGTTGGATATTATAATTGAATTGATGTTTTCTCGTTTAACTGTGATTATAATATTTTATAAATTAGAAACTCCGCGCCTACGATCCAAAGTATCGGAGTTTTCCAAAACATTATTTTCAAATAAATAATTATGTATCTAAGCAACGTCCATCTTGACAGCTTGACATTTGCCAATTGACATAATATTATGAACCTCTGTTACAATAGTGAATGATCCCAGGGCCACCAGCCGTCACAAATTTTCTGACGAACGAAATGTGGACGATTGAGTAGTTACATTTTTTACTTTAACATTACTTACCTCACGTAAATTCTACAATTTTTTTAATTTTTAGCTGATTTTTTTATATATTTATAATTAATTGACATAAGTAAACTATAAGAGAGTGAGAGAGAAGTCAATATATCCTAATACATGTCTTACTCAGTCTCATGCGCGTAGATAATGATGCCCTCGCGCTCAAACCCACAGAGGCATTAAAATTGAATTTAGGGGATGATTGGATCTGGATCGGTCTGTCTTCTTGTAAAAGGTTTTAAAATAGTTGTCTGGTGGACATATATAAAAATAGAGCATCAGAATTTACGTGCAGTTAAGTAATTACTTATTTTGGGAGCTTTAAAGCGTCTGCAAAGCAATACGGCCGACGCGGGAAGTGTCTGGGAGTATTGGCGACATATTTTTAAGGATATTGCCTAAAATATACGTAAAAATCAGTTTGGAGAATTTACGTGAGGTAAGTAATGGTTTTATGTACCTTGATTATCAGATACCTGAAAATTGGCCGTCTAAGCAAGCTAGCACGTAGGCTAGGCATGCTTTCTTAGTACTTACTAACACTACTCAATCGTACATATTTCCTGTGTCAGAAAATACGTAACCTCTGGTGGTCCTGGGATAAAAGTAATAAGAAAACCAGAAAAGAGCTGATAATTTCCAAACGGCTGAACCAATTTTTTTGGATTATAGCTAAGAACACTCTCGATCAAGCCACCTTTCAAACAAAAAAAACTAAATTAAAATCGGTTCATTCGTTTAGGCGCTACGAGGCCACAGACAGATACACAGATACACAGATACACACGTCAAACTTATAACACCCCTCTTTTTGGGTCGGGGGTTAAAAATCCTTTGGAATCATTTGGCATGGGTAGTCAAAGTCAAAATCATTTATTCAAAGTAAGTACACCTTTTGTTTGTCAGATTTGATAGATTTGAAAAATGATACCTAATACAGTTTGATGATATAGTGGTTTGAGTGGTGATAATTAATTACGTTAACTTAAAACTAAAGCTACGAGGGTTCCAAACGCGTTCAAGTCTGAGAAGAGCCCTTAACAAACTCAACTCAGTAATCAAATAATCCAATGGGACAGTAATGTATCATTGGGAATAAGATACATGAGATGATGTTTCCGTATTTCGCAAGGCTGTCGGCACTAGGCACTAGGTAGGCACTAGGCGGGTAGTCGTCTATTTACTATTGCGAGTGCACTAGACGGTCCACTAAACTTGTGTGCCAATTCTTGACGACGCGTGGGGCTCTTAGTGAAGCGGGCGTAGGTGCCGACATTACTAGTTAATCAATCTCTAATCTTCCGATAAGTTACTCAAGTTATCGACAGACACAAGTTATAAACGGTTGAGGAGCGGACTGAATTCCGAAAGGTCGGCGGTTCAAACCCCACCCGCTGCAATATTGTCGTACCCACTCCTGGCACAAGCTTACGCCTAATTGGAGGGGAAAGGGGAGTATTAGTCATGATTAGCATGACTAATATTCGTTAAAAAAACTATTTATTTATCTATCTATCTATCTATCTATGATGATGATGATGGTGATACGAATAGCGGTACAACATTTCGTTGCTAATGGGCATAATCAAAAAAATATTAGCCCCGTTTTCCACCGCGTCAGTTCCGAAGAAAAATGACTCGACGTTCCCTACCGCGGTTCTAATGGCCTGTTACTAACTGGGGGGCGTTGAACCGTGCGAGTCGAACATCCGGCGCTCAAAGAAAAACTTATATCTACCAGTTGTTCGCCATCCGGTTTGGAAATTTATTTCTTGCGTGTGATTTGGTGTTTTTTTTCCCTAATGTTTTCGGAGATGGATTTCTTCCCGTGAAGATATGTGTTACTAAAACTTTTTTCTAAAAATTATTATTAATCCACATTTATAACATACTAGCTGACGCCCGCGACTTCGTCTTCGTGGATTTAGGTTTTTCGAAATCCCGTGGGAACTCTTTGATTTTCCGGGATAAAAGTAGCCTATGTGCTAATCCAGGATATTATCTATCTCCATTCCGAATTTCAGCCATATTATCCATCCAGTGGTTTTTGCGTGAAGGAGTAACAAACATACACACACACATACACACAAACTTTCGCCTTTATAATATTAATATGAAAGTATGAGTATACTATCCATCCATACTGAAATTATATATGCGAACGTGTGCCTGTCTGTCTGTGAAAAGCTTTCACGGCACATCCGCTAAACCAAGTTTGACGTTTGGCACAGAGGTTGGTTGGAACTCTTTGATTTTCCGGGATAAAAAGTAGTCTATGCCACTTTCCGGGTCTTTAACTATATCCATGTAAACAATCACGTGGATCTGTTGCTCCGTTGCGGCGTGATTGAATGACAAACTAACATATTTTCGTATCACTACCCATAATAATAACTCAAAATTTAAAAAACCACCGACTCAAAAACCTCTATAAGAAAACTTGAAAAGAGCTGATAACTTTGAAACGGCTAAACCGATTTTCTTCGATTATGGCTAAGAACACTCTCGATCAAGCCACCTTTCAAACAAAAAAACTAAATTGAAATCGGTTCATTCGTTTAGGAGCTACGATGTCACAGACAGATACACTGATACAGAGATACACACGTCAAACTTATAACACCCCTCGTTTTAGGTCGGGGGTTAAAACGCGAAGTAATGGTTTAGAATAGGTACGTACAGTACATGTTCAATGATTGATTTAAAAAACGGTAGCGCTCATACCTTTTTAAGTGTTATTTGCGGAAATGGATGATGTTATGTAATAAATGAAGCTTATGTATAGCTCCATAAGCCATATAAGGAACAATAAACCTATCCATATTCCAGAATACACAATATGACTGGCAATTGAATAGAAAATGAATTGCAATTCAAATTGTAAATTAATTCACTCCATTCAACATATAATTAAAATAAAAAAATAAAAAAATCTTCAGTAACACTTAATAAAAATCTAATAGTGACGCAAAATATTAGCTGCTCTCCAGAAACTCTAAGGCCTCATATACACGAGAGCTTTTTTAAAGCTTTTTTGACTCAATCGTCCAAATAGAACAAAAGTATTCCCAAAGCATCAGTTCACACGTCCACGTTTTTTTACGTGTGAACAGATAGGTACTTGACAATAGATTTGTTTTTAACCCCCGACCCAAAAAGAGGGGTGTTATAAGTTTGACGTGTGTATCTGTCTGTGGCATCGTAGCTCCTAAACCAATGAACCAATTTTAATTTAATTTCCCTTGTGTTTGAAAGGTGGTTTGATCGAGAGTGTTCTTGGCTATAATCCAAGAAAATCGGTTCAGCCGTATGAAAGTTATCAGCTCTTTTCTAGTTACTGTAAGCTTCACTTGTCGGGGGTGTTATTTTTCTATTTACACTTGTATTTGGACGCTTAGTTAACGGATATTAAAAAGCGCTCTCGTAAATGAGGCTTAAAAGTGGGATATACCTTAGTCTCCCTCGAGGCGTGTATTGTAATAAAATATCACGTCGCTGAAACTCTATGAAACGCGCAGACACGTTCATTCTAAGATCGTTAAAGCCCCTCATTAATATAAACTGAAGGCTTTCGGCTGCGGCTTCGGAGGACTATTGGCTTGGGTGAGATTATTGTGTTTTGGAACATTACGAAATTGCGGCGAAGATCGTAGCAACATGAGAATATTCATTTTCATTATAACGTCTATATTATAATTTTTTAAATTATTATCAACTAGACTCTAGAGGATGCTCGCGACTTTGTCCGCGTGGATTTAGGTTTTTAAAGATCCCGTGGGAACTGTTTGATTTTCCGGGATAAAAAGTTGCCTATGTCAATTACAGGGACGCATCACGCAAGCTACCTCGGTACCAAATTTCATACAAATCGGTTAAGCGGATGGGTTTTGGGAATCCCGTGGGAACTCTTTGATTTTCCGGGATAAAAAATAGCCTATATCCGTCCCCGGGATATAAGCTAACCCTGTACCTACCCGTCAGAATCGGTTAAACTGTAGGGCAGTGAAAAGGTAGCAGACAGACAGACAGACAGACTAACTTTCGCATTTATAATAATAAGTATGGATTTTTCGCACCATTGTGTAATAAGATAATGCGAAAGTGTGTTTATTTCTTGGTTTATTGGTTTATCCTATAATCACGTCGATACGGGCCATAATACCTACCTACCTGCCGAATTTCATGATTCTAGGTCAACGGGAAGTACCCTACAGGTTTTCTTGACAGACACGACAGACGGACAGAAAACAAAGTGATCCCAAAAGGGTTCCGTTATTCCTTTTAAGGCACGGAACCCTAAAAATACTACATTAGTCTACGAAATAACATACAAGTGTAAATTAAAAATTTATAACACCCCCGACAAGTGAAGGTTACAGTAACTAGAAAAGAGCTGATAACTTTCAAACGGCTGAACCGATTTTCTTTGGATTATAGCTAAGAACACTCTCGATCAAGCCACCTTTCAAACAAAAAAAACTAAATTAAAATCGGTTCGTTAGTTTAGGCGCTACGGTGCCACAGACAGATACACAGATACACAAACACACAGATACACAGATACACACGTCAAACTTATAACACCCCTCTTTTTGGGTCGGGGGTTAAAAACAAATGTCTCAACAATCAGACAATTAAACATGCCACAAAAAAATTGCCGTTACACTCACACGTATTAATTTGCTAGCATTGTTATCTCCTTCACTCATTATATTTTATACTTGAATACACGTAAACTAGTACATACCTACGGCATCTAACTCCATTCATTTCGTTGTTTCAAAGAGATTACGATCGCTATTGTTCTTGCAAGGATTACCAATTTATAACGGCTTCTAAAAAGGTTTATTGCCTACTGTTGTGATAATAATTATGAAGATACTGTACATCATAGGCTTCTAGGATTTTTATGTACTTAATAGAAATCCTAGAAGCCCGGCCCTAGCTAGCTAGCTAGCTACCTGATGCCCGCGACTACGACCGCATGGATTCAGGTTTTTCAAAATCCCGTGGGAACTCTCTGATTTTCCGGGATAAAAGTAGCAAATGCGAATCCAGGATATTATCTGTCTCCATTTCAAATTTCAGCCAAATCAGTTCAGTAGTTTTTGCGTGAAAGAGTAACAAACATACACACACACACACACACATACACACAATTTTTGCCTTTATAATATTAGTGTGATGTGATACTAGCTTATGCCCGTGACTTCGACTTCACAAATTTCAAACCCCTGTTTTACCCCCTTTAGGGATTGAATTTTCAAAAATCCTTTCTTAGCAGATGTGTAATATTATGTCCTAACTAGCCGATGCCCGCGACTTCGCCCGCGTGGATTTAGGTTTTTCGAAATCCCGTGGGAACTCGTTGATTTTCCGGGATAAAAAGTAGCCTATGTGCTAATCCAGGATACTATCTATCTCCATTCCAAATTTCAACCAAATCCGTCCAGTAGTTTTTGCGTGAAGGAGTAACAAACATACACACACACACACACACACACACACACACATACAAACTTTCGCCTTTATAATATTAGTGTGAAGTGTGATAGCCATCTGCATGCCAAATAGCCCGATCAGTCCAGTAGTTTGAGCTGTGAGTTGATATCAAGTTTCACAGTTTACCTTTTATATATTTTGGTGAGCATGCCAAAATATTGAAAAAAAGACATGCCTCAATTAATGATCTTTTATTTATTTACTATATCCAAACCAAAATACTTTATACATAAGTAACTAGGTACAGATTTAATTTCAGACATGTTAATTTCCGCATAGCAACCAAGCAATTGTTGCGAAATTCCAAACTTGCTTCATGCGTCAACTGTCAATATTAAAGGATTGCTTATTAATTTTTTTAACAATAATTAATTAATTTTTATGCACATAATGTCACAAGTGCTATGTAATCAGAGTACCTACTGTAGTACGCGACAAGTTGAGATGGCAAGCGGGGTGGGGACGCCCCGCACACTCGCATAGCCCCCGCGCCATCACAAATGTTCATGGGGGCCGCCCCCCATGAACATTTAACACTTAATCACTTAACATCAGGTGACCCGCTTGCTCGCTATTTTTATTTAAAAAATACATCGTGAGGGAACCTGCATGGCTGAGAGTTCTCTTTAATGTTCTCAAAGGTGTGTGAAGCCTGCCAATCCGCACTGGGCCAGCAATGCTATGACCTTCTTATTTTACACCCGAGAAAATACCCGTGCTCAGTAGTGACGGGTACTGACGGGTTGATCACGCTGATGGTGAAGAAATTAATCTCGGAATTCCATCCGAGCGAAAGCCGGTTTCAGCTAGTATTACATATTTCCCCTAAAAACCCCTTTGAAAAATTGCATATAAATTGGAATTACGTAAAGGCCTCTACGGTTGCCCAAAACAAAAAACCTCCCCGTTACATCCCCCTTGGCGTTCCGCCAGCAAATGTTCCTGCTATCAATCACTACGCCCCGATATATGCGGAATTGTGTTTAATTCCAAAATATACGGACGTACGTTCAAACGTGGCTTTGTAACATTATTAATGTTGTAAACAAGTGTAAAATAAAAATTTATAACACCCCCGACAAGTGAAGGTTACAGTAACTAGAAGAGAGCTGATAACTTTCAAACGGCTGAACCGATTTTCTTGGATTATAGCTCAGAACACTCTCGATCAAGCCAGCTTTCAAACAAAAAAACTTAAACTAAAATCGGTTCATTTGTTTAGGAGCTGCGACGCCACAGACAGATACACAGATACACAGACACACAGATACAGAGATACACACGTGAAACTTATAACATCTCTCTTTTTGGTTCGGGGGTTAAAAATTAGAAAGTTTAAAACGTCGTCATTTCAAATTTCACTGCACTGAAAACCATTTTCATTCAGTTACTACGTACCGGAACGCTTAATCGCTTGGCGGCATGGCTTTGTCGGTAGGGTGATAACTAGGTGGGGTAGAATTTATATGTCTTCTTTTTTTCAAAAATAATTTAATTTCCGCAAAGCGATATCAAGTACATACGAGTACCTACTTATACTTATTTGGAAAACTAGTTTTAAGTTTTGCTAAAGGAATGCATGCTAAATTATATTATTTTTAATACTAATATATGTAAAACAAGTTCTGTAACTATCAACAATGTAATAACGCCACGTAATTACAGGTAGTAATTCTACCTAGTTTGGAATTAAAACGACTTTGCATATCAGATCATACTTAATTGATAGGTTACATTTTAAAAGCTTAAATATTTTTTTATATTCAAATTAGGACTAAAAAGTCTTGCCGCTAAAGACTTGCGAATGCTTGCTAAATTTATGGTGCCTATTTTATAATCATTTATTATTTAAAGCTGTGAACCTAACGGGATTATTATAGTATAACATAATTAGTAGGCATTAATTAGTATATTATATTATCAAGTAGGTAGGTATTATAATAATTTATAAATAAAATGGCTGATGTCTAGAATTTCGTGCGTGTGGGTTTAGGTTTTGAAAAATCCCGTGGGTAGGTATTTTTTCATTTTCCGGGATAAAAAGTAGCCTATGTCACTCTCCAGGCCTTTAAGAGGGCTCTCTCCGTCACTCGTTTCATACAATCGTAGTTCCAATTTCATTTGAATATTAAGCAACCAAAGTCCATGAAATTTTGCAGACATATTCTAGAAACTAATATCTATGTCTGTGGTTTTCCAGATTTCTGTTAAAATATTCGGTTTCAAAGTTACGCGGTCTTAAAAATTTTCATACAAATGTTTGAGCCCCTGTAATTTTAAAACTACATATTTTTAGAAAAATCTAAAATACCACAGACACAGATATTAGTTTCTAGAATATGTCTGCAAAATTTCATGGACTTTGGTTGCTTAATATTCAAATGAAATTGGAACTACGATTGTATGAAACGAGTGGAAACGAGTGACGGAGAGAGCCCTGTTAACTATATCCATACGAAACATCACGTCGATCCGTTGCTTCGTTCCAGCGTGATTGAAGGACAAACCAGCAAACAAAATTACTTTTTCACATTTATAATTATAATTATATATTATTTATTTTAATATTTATAATACATGGGTAGTGAATAGTGATGTAGGATGCAATGATTTGTAACTATGCAGTATTCAGATATGCAATATGCACAACTCACATAATATGACATGCAATAAATAATATTAAAACTAGGCCTGATTTAATTAATTTATTAATGTTAATATGATTTGTCGATAGCTGCCGGGAACTCTGTAATTTAATATTGTATATAAAATTATAATAATTTATATATTATTTGTATAAAATAAGATATAATGATTATAAGTAGTTCATTCCTGTGTAATAAGACAAGCATACGCTGTATAATATGATATTACATCATATTTGTTGAAGAATTAGCGTGTGACAGTTTTGAAAATTCAGGTAACAAATAGTTCGAAAACTTGTGACTGTAAGAAAACGTGACCCCAAAAATAGAGAATTATGGCATAAACACAACAAAATTATCAAGAGGGATCGCGAAGATAACTTCTCATTTTGCTTTAGGTATGGCTTTTAGGAGTTATACTTTAAATTACAACGAAAAAACCAAATTCATGGATTTCGTTGGAAACTGCTAAAAATAAATAAAATGGAATTGAAAAAATTCTTGTACATATTTTATGTTTTCTAGAGACCATCGATAGCCATTAATTAAGTTAATCAGTTGGTTTTCCCGATTGTCCCGAAAAAAAGGTCTTATCTAAAAAAAGTGTTAAGGAAAATGTATGGGGATGAATTTTATCACCATCAATTAAAAGGGTTAGCCCTGAATCGATTTATTTGAAACGATCTACGTATCGGCGAGCCAATCTCTTGGGACGACGCTGTAGGGTTGCTACCCTGGTTTATTATATAATTAATTTTTACGTGACTTCGTCCGTCTGGACTACCAAACCTCTATTTTACTTTCGGGGTTGTATTTTCAAAAAATATTTTTAGTGGGTGTCTACGTCATATTTGTATGCCTTTCAGCGCGATCCGCCAATAGTTTAAGCTGTGCGTTAATAGATCAGTCAGTTAGTCAGTCTTTTTTTGTATACTTGAATAGTACAGAAGTAGTTTTTGCCCGTGACTTCGTCCGCATGGATTCGGTTTAATAGAATCCTGCGGGGTTCCCTGTACTTTCCGTGATTTAATTCCTATGTCCTTCATGCTTTTCATGAAGGACATAGGAATAATATTATAATCTCGGGAAAAAGAAATAACACAAGAAGTAGCGGGAAACAACTAATTATCCTTCTATTTTATAAGTTATCATTCAATCTATTTAGTAAGTGCAAGTTAAAAAAAATATAACATGCAGCGAAGAAAGCAAATTAAACTGCATTGTCATCCATTTGCAAATTAATCTAGGTATTCAAGGTTCTTAATCGATTGCAAAATTAATACCCAACAGCCAAACGTATCTACAAGAAAGCGAATCAATAAAAACCTGATAAAAACCATTAAAAAGAAAAAGCACATAGAGATCGTTGGTAAAGCCATATTTTTAATTCACATATCAAAATGCAATAAGTAAACTTTATTAATTATATAGTACTGCATTTTTGTATCACTTTCAAGGTTGTTTTAAAACAATAGGCAAGTCTATGCTTCGTTTAATAGTGGGGAATTTCGAGTGAAAGGTGAACGTATTTTCCTCACGAAATTCCCAACGGCCGTTACTAAAAATATGTCACTTACCCATAAAAGCAGTCTACGTAGGTATAAGGCATTGTAACTTGTAAGGTTATGCATAAAGCTTTGCCAGTAAAAATCCATGTGCAAAAAAATTTTTTTTTGACTTATCTCCAAAAATAGTGTGAATTTTCTAAAATTAACGTTTCTAAAAAATAATGCTCTACTCGACAACTTTGCCCTAAAATAGAGATTTTTCAAGGGTCATAACTTTCAAAATAAATGTAAAACCAATTTTTTTTAGGGCATAGATAATGGAGAGATAAATCGATATCTGGCTTAGTTTTAGATCTATTACTACAAATAATAGAATAATAGGCGTAATACGTTTGTATGGAGGTGCCTGGAAGAAGAGCCACCTTCCCACGGGATTTTAAAAAAAACCTAAACGACGCGGACGAAGTCGCCGGTATCATCTAGTTAAACATATTTTGTTTGACAGGTCGTCGTATGTAACAAGTTTCATAAATTGTTTTGTTTAATTTCCGTTCTCACTGCAGAAAATTGAGTAAATTCTCTGACAGATACCAATATTTAATTGAAATGTCAAACAAGTTCCTCTTCAACAAATTAATGACAATCCATCGCAATTCGATACAAAAATAGAAACAGAGTGAGGAATTCACTCGACGGTTACCCGTCAAAGTTGGGCCTTTTTAGGGATCCACACCTCAAAAGGTAAAACGGAACCCCTATTGGATCACTATGTTGTCTGTCTTCCGGCCAAGTGTGAACCAGACTCGCGCACCGAGGGTTCCGTACTCAGGTATATTTTCCGACATTTTGTACGATAAATCAAAAACTATTATGCATAAAAATAAATAAAAATCTCATTTAGAATATACAGGTAAAGAAAGCCCTTTCATATGATACCCCACTTGGTATTAGTTATCTTAATTTGAAAATTGAAACACATTTTTTTTTTGTGATGTACTTCTACTTTACGGTTTTGGAATTTTTCCCTTACTTGTGCTAAGACTTACCCTACCTGTCAAATTTGATAATTCTATGTCAACGGGAAGTAGGTACCCTATAAGTTTTCTTGACAGACATGACAGACGGGCAGACGAACAGACGGACCGACGGGACAGACAGACAGACAACAAAGTGAGGTTTCCGTTTTTCCTTTTGAGGTACGAAACCCTAAAAAACGCTACTCCACTAAAACCTTGGTACAGTATTTTAGGTCTTTATATTATTTAGTTCTCAAGTGCGATTTAAACACCTATGTACACGTCACATAATGACGTCATGGATATTTCCTTTAGCCTTATAATTCGCGCATGAGTACATTCCTTGTCATCCAGTCACTTTCTTTGTTACGGAAGGTCGTGCGACCGCAATGATTCAATGATTGACTGATTTGTCACATACAAGCATGCACCTGCGGTTTTGTCTCTATAAATGCATATAGTTAGCGGCAGGAAAATGTACTTTGACCTTGAACTTGCGCAATGGGCGATTTATCGATTTATTCTTTCGTTTACCGCGCACTGTAATACGTGTATAATCAATTAATCAACCTGTTTGCAATTTTGCATCTACTGGTGGGCATAGCTCAAAATAACTCAACGGTTGAGGAGCGGACTTAATTCCGAAAGGTCGCCGGTTCAAATCCCACCCGTTGCACTATTGTCGTAGCTACTCCTAACACAAACTTTACGCTAAGTTGGAGGGGGAAGGGGAATTTTAGTCATGTCGGTCATGACTATAAGTAGTATTTGAAATAAAAATGGGCCTTCCGAAAGCGCGTCTCCACATGATCCTCGGCCTTCCTCATCTATCCACTTCTCACTACCTTCTTAAATTGTCAGACCAGCGGGTTCCTGGTACGCGGTCTCCACTTCAGAACACGTCTGCCCCAGCGGCCATCGGTTCTCTGACAGACATCATCTGCCCCTAACAGTTCAGCTTGCTAATTCGTCGAACTATGTCGGTTAGTTTGGTTATCCTAAGAGTTTTTTCGTTACGGATTTTATCCCTCATAAAAACACCCAACACAGCCCGCCCCATAGCACGTTGAGCGACTTTGAACTAGTGGACAAGGCCAACTGTCTATGTTTACGTTTTAACGTACACATCACCACAGGTAGAACACATTCATTAAAGTCTTTCATCGATACTTGTAAACTGCTTTTCAATACAATTTTCTTTTCGAAAAGTGCTTTTGCACCGGAAAAACTGCTCAGACTTTACAAGGAGCCTGGAAATTCGATCTATTTGAAACACCTAATAATATTTGCATAGTACTTTCGTACCCATATACAGACGTATTGACTGTTTTTTTTTCGTGGGATTTGACACTAAGTGTACAATTTAAAAACACCTCACGTATGCCAATAAAAATACTTGTAGTAATCTAATAAAAATAACTAAGATTGCTCGAACATTGTAAGCTATGTACGCGTTGATTGAATTTACTGATTATTTAGTGGTTTAGTAAACAACAACAATAAAAATCGGTCAATTTGATTCGAACACGAAGGGTTCATCACACCGAAATAACATTTTTTTTGAAATTTTCATGGCAGCCATTTTGAAATTTTTATTATTTGTTATAGCGGCAATAGAAATACACATTTTTTTTTTTTTTTTTTTATTCAGTCCACAAAACCGACTACAATTGGTATAAAAAAATACAAGATGATAAATGGACAAAGATACATGCGCGCAATTGCGTCTTCTCGATGTGGACTCGGCATGCACTATTAAAGTATGTAGGTACAAAACTACAGCGCAACACAAAATAAACTTAACAAACAAGGAACAAAAACTTAAACCAGAACAGCTACTAACAAAATAGGAAAAACCTTATACAAACTACTTTCTAACAATTACTTATCTGTGTACTTAACTTACTTTTTATTCTTGGTATATTATCACAGAAGATATCTATAACATCTCTGTAATTATTTGCAAGAGACTGCATTCTATATGGCGGACTATGATGCCCAAGCTTGGTTTTGGTTTGAGGCAAACAGAACGTCTTACGATTGTGTAAGCGGCTACAGTCACGGGGCACAACGAACTTCAAGCGTTCAAGTAACTCAGGCGCATCAATGAGACCCTTCATTAGTTTTGCCAGAAAAATGACATCCGTAATCTTTCTACGGTCTCTAAGGGATTTCATTTTATAGTAAGAGAGACGAGATTCGTATGAAAACAATTTGTCACATTTGAAGTCATTGTAAGTTAGATGGTATATTTTTGATGGTATATATTTTTCACATTGTTGCTAAGAATCGATACAAACACCATTTCTAATACCGTATTTAAAATTCTGTAATCAAAGGTCAAGCCCCAGCCATTAACAGCGGCAAAGATCAAAGCATAGTTGAAAATCGCTTAAACCAAAGCTCTAACGCGTATTTATAGCTTTCTAAAGGCCTAGGCCATATTTCTCGTATACTTAAAGCTGTAGAGACTCACTCAAAGAAGCTTACTTGCATTCGATTCAATTTACTTCGCATACAAAAGCTTTGACTGTAAAAGCACAAGATAATAATATGCCATGCGAAGTTTAACACATAAAGCGTCTGCATGAGTTTATACTCATTTTTTTTGTAGCAAAACCGTAAAAAATAAGAAAAAATATACAAGGTACTTTAAAGCTTCATTTACCCCAAAGCAACATAGTTCAAAACAAGTTTTATAATGATAAAATTAAAAAAACGACTGCCTTGCCAAAAACTAATTAAAAAGTAGAAAACAATGTCATTTAAAAATGGCGCCATATTGAATTTATTTTCAAAAAAATTATAGCCTGAAGCCTGTCCTTGAGATGTAAGGTTTCTAATGATACCCCATACATTCAAATGTTCTGGCAAATGTTCAGAAGTTATGGTGGAATAAAGAAACGCACATACATACATACCTACAATAATTGTAGGTATGTATGTATATGTGCGTTTCTCCTGCATGAACCCTGAAAACATTATACTCAGATTTGGGACGATGATTGTCAAAAATAAATTATTCAAAAAGAGGGTATTCGAAAATTGGAAAAATGCACGTCCTCTTTTAATTTTAAGTTTGCTAACCATTTTAAATCATTGATTTAACTAAAAAAGTGCATCAAATTACGTCAAACGTTTATGACATCACATCTGTGTATTTCATATAAGCTCCCTTACTACCTACTTCCCTTAGTCCCTAGTTTTTACGTTTGATAAAAAGCCGCTGATTTGACTAAGTAGTAGTCATTATCCTCATTATGGCATGTCACAAAGCTGAATGATATAAAGCACGTAACGTTGTATAGTGGGAGGCTTCGGCCATGGCTAGTTACCACCCAAGCCGTGCCACCAAGCGATTTGCGTTCCGGTACGATGCCACGTACAAAGTACAAAGCAAAGGAATATGGGCTTTCATTTAAGACTTTCATCTAAGACTGCATCATCACTTACCATCAGGCAAGATTTCGGTCAAGGGCTAACTTGTATCTGAATAAAAAAAAAACCTTAAAAAGCTAGAAGTGCGTGCCCGGAATCGAACCCCTCCACCTCCGAATACGAAGCTGAGATTTTGACTTTTGTTTCGGTAAAGGCTAATTTCGTTTCACTTAACTTTGTGGGCGAATAAGCTGCTTACAAAGCTTTCATATTTTACCTTTTTGTTTGAAAATATTATTATACAGTTTGCAAACAACATAATAGGTATTTCAAATTAATAAATAATATTCCGTTAATACTACAGCTAAGGTCCAACGCATACTTACGGAGTAGAGAAGAGCCGATAAAAAAATCGGTCAAACAAGTAATAATTTATTAATTGACCGTCTGAAAAAATGTTATATTTTGTACGATAGCACGGAACCCTTCGTCCGACTCGAACTTAGCTGTTTTTTTTTAATATTTAGTACTTGTTGTACTTTAAATAGATTTTAACTGGAATGATCGGAATGTACCTAATTAAACTTGCGGCCAATAATATCGGTCACGGAAGCTGCGGTTACCGTGACAGGCGGGTAACGGGTAACAATCGACCTATCCGTATCAGTTTCTCATAATTTCGTATAATATGCATAATTATCATTAAATGCATTTATGGTATTTATCTGTGACATTCTAATTCATGATATACAGGGTATAACCAGGACGCTAGCAAAGTCTTAGCGTTATTATTTTACTACCTTAACACAATCCAATGCCAATGACCTTAATAAATAAATTTGCCTTATTTTGTAGTTTTAGTATTTTTCGAACCCGCAATGTATAGCGTGCAAAATTCGTGTCATTGCCCCACCTACGACGCGACATTGACTCCGAGTGGCTCACTTACGCAACGTTCGTTGACCTCTACCGGCAGTCAGATGTTTTATCCATACTAATATTATAAATGCGACAGTGAGTCTGTCTGTCTGCTACCTTTTTACGACCCAACAGTTTAACCGATTCGGACGAAATTTGGTACAGGGTTAGCTTATATCCCGGGGACGGACATAGGCTATTTTTTTCTCCGGAAAATCAAAGAGTTCCCACGGAATTCCCAAAAACCCATCCGCTTCATTTGTATGAAAGGTACTTACCGAGGTAGCCTGCGTCCCTGTAATTGACATAGGCAACTTTTTATCCTGGAAAATCAAACAGTTCCCACGGGGATCTTTGAAAACCTAAATCCACGCGGACGAAGTCGCGGGCATCCTCTAGTTTGCAATATATTGTGAACTTCTAAAAAATATAGGCTTTTTTATTTACTTTTTTCGCATTTTTGTAGTATCTCATCAGTAATCATCAGTACTATCACCTGTCTTCGTTTTTGCTAGCGTTCTGGTTACACCCTGTATATTCAGGATCGTTGTATGTCAGAGAAAGAGCCTGTGAGGGCCAGACCGTGGTTATTTTATAAAAGCTGAAAGTTTCTTTGCGCATTGTCCCCAACACAGGGAGGAACGATCAGCGACTATGAAGTTTGGATCATCGTGGCTTTGGCAGATAACTGTTAACAAGGTGTATAAAATCTTTCAACAAAGTAGGTGTAAAGTGGAAGTTTTTAAAATTTTCTTCGGAATATTATTATATTTCGGAATAGTATTAGAAAATACGTCATACATTGCAGACACTCAGTATCGTGGCATCCCCTTGCCAGACATCCTTAAACATTAATAAATTGTTAAAGTTTAAGGGTGTCTGGCAGGGGAGAGATTGCACACCATTTTCTCGGAGATTTCTGAACCAATTTGTTTTTTTTTTCACTCAATAGAGGTATAAAAAAAATTATAATGTAGTAAAAAGAGTTGTTAAAGCAAACTTGCCCAAGCTTTCTTATCATTCAAACAATCCTTTAGGTATATTGTTATAAGTTTTTTCAATAAGTTTGCTTTTCATAAAAACTTCGAACTTTTTGTTTTTTTTTAAGACTTTATCCTCAAAGGCAGTTCAAAATCACAAGACCATTACTTAAAGCCCGATAGAGCCAAATCAGCCAAATCGGGCTGAAATAAGCAATTATCGGCATCTCGTATCAATACGTCTCAATCGGAATTTGAACTGGTTACCTACTTTCTAAATGCTCGCTATACGCTCGTAAGTGCAGTTGAAAACCCGTGTACGTACATCCAGGGCAAAGTGGATTCTAGTTGCCTTACATAGTAGCTGTATATATTTTTTTTGGGTTCCGTACCTCAAAAGAAAACAAGTGTAAATTAATTTATAACACCCCCGACAGGTGAAGGTTACAGTAACTAGAAAAAAGCTGATAACTTTCAAACGGCTGAACTGATTTTCTTGGATTGCAGCTAAGAATACTCTCGATTAAGCCACCTTTCAAACAAAAAAAAAAAACTAAATTAAAATCGGTTCACTAGTTTAGGAGCTACGATGCCACAGACACATACACAGATACACACGTCAAACTTATAACACCCCTCTTTTTAGGTCGGGGGTTAAAAAGGACACCGTATGGGATTACTTCGTTATCTGACTGTCCGTCTGTCGTGTCTGTCATAAAAACCTATAGGGTACTTTCCGTTGACCTAGGTAGACCTTATAACACAAGTAAAGGAAACAATCCGATAACGATACCGAGTAGGGTATCATAATATGAAAGGTCTTTATCTGTTCAGTCTAAAACAGATTTTTTTTTTGCACAATAGTTTTTGTTTTACCGTGCAAAATGTCTAAAAAAATACCTGCTAACGGAACCCTAGGTGCCTGACTGGCATCTGGCCGGTTTTTTTTAAATAACCAAAACCGCAAATAAGTACTTGAAAATCACGGACTTTCATACTAATTTTTATTTATTTCACTAATTTAACTTTCATTGGGGTGGAATTTCCAAAAACCGTAAAAAATATTTTGGAACAATTACAAAGAGGTTTAGGTAGGTACAATTTTTAGTCTACACACCTATTTAAAACTTCGCGTTTAAAAAAAGTCATGTACCTATTTTGCTCTTGATGGTCACAATATTATAATAATTGTATTATTGCAATAAGTACTTGTATTATTAGTGTATTTGTGCATTTATCAACCTTCCTTATTGAAATAACCAATTTCAATTTGGATTAGCGTTCTAGTAAACATAAATTGGTTGTAAATACAACGATATAATATGACTGAGTTATCGTGTGTTGGTCACGATGATTCATTTCAACGTATCATCGTAATCGATGAAGCTTAAATCCATTATGCTGTTTCCCATGCCGAAATCATAAGCGATAGCGATTTTTGTTTTAATTTATCTCTCGTATCAACCAATTTAATTTAGCAGGGCTTAGCTTGGTGCTTATTTAAGCTTATTTCAGTATAATATTTAATATATACGTATAATACGTTTAAGAAAACACGCGTGAATGTTGAAACAAACTAGTATCATGTGGAATGTTTTTTTTTTCTTCTTAAAATGTGTCTTTCTGAACACTTTTAATTTTATTTAACTTCAAACGACGAAACCACAATTATCAAACAAACACGACCAAAAATTCTGAAAGTGCGTGGCTGATGAGTGATGAGCCAGATATATTCATCAATGGGTGTAAGTGACTGTCCGAAGTAAGTTTAACGCTACTGCTGCGCGAATTTGAATTTGGGATATTCTTTCGTTCTTTCTCCAAATCATTGTATTACATGTTCTGGGAGCCGTTGCATTGATTTTGTTTTAGTCAAAGCTCTACAGCACACCACTACGCTCCATACAACCGAAGTGATTTATTTACTTATTACTGCTACCGGAACATTGCCCTGTTGTAGGGCTGACAACGCTGAGCATAGCTAAAGCTTGAGTGAAGCCAATCAAGCGGGACAAGGACAACTCTATACAATAGCAACATCAGCGTTGCTTACGTATAGTTTGTGTACGTGGACAACAAGTGAGAACCAAGTAACGCCAGTGTGGCAGCGCCAGTAGCTATGCCATTAAATTGCGGGTGACGATAAATTGGCTGGGAGGAGTGATTGTCGCTTCCTTATGTACTTACTAATATTTAGTATTCTTTATAACCCTTCCCGCGGCCTCTCATCGCGTGGACGCCAGTAAAGCTTTGCATGGATTACAATATGTACCATTTAACGATACAACAGTGCTCGTAAAATCGCAAACTTTTGAGAATGTCAAATACCATCCGGGCGATTGTCTCAAGGCTGGCTTTAATGAACCAAATACCAAAAACGTGGTACCACGTACCAGATCTATTAATTTGGTTCATTAGTTCTCTCTAAGGATTACTGAATAGACAGAAAGCTATAGAAATCTTTGTTGGCAAAAAATTGATTTATTTGGTTCGTGGGATCTTTTTCGAGACAGCTGCAGTTTCCGAGTAAGAAGAGAAATATCTTGAAGATACAGATTATTTATTCCCTAGCTTATCCTAGCCCCGCGACTTCGTCCGCATTTGACGGAGAAACACTCAAAGAGTGCACTCAATTCGTACGATCACTATTCGTACGTTTGCGTACGATGCAAATTCGCATCCAAAGTGCGGTTAACCTTATAGGTACATATTGTGGGCGTTTGTAATTAAAACCTCAGTTATTGTTGTTAATGCTGTGTCATTCGTTATGAATAGTTGCACTAGAGCGGAAATTAGTGTTTTTGCACCATTTTATTTTAGACATAAAGGAAATAATAAACTAATTGGAATTTTATTAGCCTTTTGTGAATCAATTTTTTAAAATCACTGGTAGGTATCTTGTGATTAACACAATATTACTATGTGTGGCGATTCTTTATTATGCTGTTTTAAATTTTGACTCCCGTAAAAGAATTCCATCCACCAGCCTGTATGCGTCCAATGCTGGACATAGGCCTTTCCAAGAGCGCGCCACCAAACACGGTCCTCCGCCTTCCTCATCCACGCCCACATCACCACATGTTATATATGTTGCGGATCCGCACCGCTGGATCCAGCGTCAGATGCTGGATCCAGCAAGCACCAAAAACGTGCTGGATCCAGCTGGATTGCTGGATTGCGGATCCAGTATTGCAATCCCTAGTGGCAACCCTAGTTAGGTAGGTATTATTATAATCATAGTATACTAAATATTAAATTTCATACTTAAGTGCTTAAACCGAGCTTTTGACCTGTGCTTTAACTGCTGATTAGTTCTTGAAAGGCTAACATTATAAACCCCACTATTTTAGTCTAAGCTATCTTATGTATTGATTACTTTACTTAGAGGTAATGTTATGACAGTAATTAAGTACAGTTAGTATAAAACGTAAACGCTTATGGTATTCGATTCCCGTCTGCTAATTTGCACTTGGACAGTGCAGCGTGGTGAATTATGGTCTAAACCTTTTCTATTCAAAAAAGACTCATGTTCTCCAGTGGGTGATGATGAATTATTTTATTGAAATAATGGAGAAAATTACTTTTATTAGTTTTGCAATTAGACATTGTAAGGTCTACATCTCCTGAGGATGCTCCGGTGTCGGGGCGAAACGCGCGTCGAGTGGTGTTGGAATTTGTGTGGTGCTGCGTACCATACAGATTTCGTTGGTTTGGCGGATTATAGCAAATTAAGCTTTTGGTTCCTTGTATATCATGGACTTCCGGAAAATAACGCCTGCTTCTATAATACAGAAAAAATGGAGATTCGATTCCATATAGTGAATGTAAAAAAATTAAAGGTAAACTACTTATATTTTACTTTTGATGACTATAATATAAAAGAAGTCGGCTTTCGTTTCCGGTTTTGGCGGCTCAGGGATTCGATTCTAACTTTTTGGCGTTGGTACTTTTTAAGCAATTAATTATATTATCAGTTGCATCAATGGAGAAGGAAAACATCGTGAGGAAATCTTCATGCCTGAGAGTTTTCCATAACGTTCTCGTTTGTATTATCCATATGAGTATAAAAGCTTAAAAGGAGTTCATTCGCAGCGAGCTCCAAATAAACGTGGTTTGGTTTCCGTTTGAATATTAATCAATTCAATGAAATTTAATATAGATACGCTCTATAAATTAATATATTCTGTGTCTGTAGTTTTCCTGATTTGTATAAAAATGTATCTACACTTCAGATCCAGATAAGTTTAAAGTGTAAAGTTGCACTGGCTTAAAGAAATTACATACATTTGAGTTGAATTACATACTATAATTATTAAGTTTGATACCCCACATTGCTAAGGTGGTAAACCACACCGATATATGTTCCTAGAATGTACCTATCTACAAAATTTCATTGTTTGAATAGTTAATGTTTAAAGGAGAACCAAATAAGTTTGTATGGATAGCGTCGGGAAGCGCGCTAGGGAAACTTCTCTTAATAATACCCCTACTCATATTATTAAGCTAAGTCCACTATTATGTTAGCCGGCGACCTTTCATTTTATGGGTTTGCTAAATATTTCATTTTCGATTACCGCCTGGCAGTTTAGTGGGCACTCGATAATTTATCGAAGTCCAATATTAATAGATTGGTACGGTCGGCAACGCAATATATTTTCAATTAGTTTAATTATACATATACGAAAATTAGCTGATCCACCCCGGCTTCGCTTTAAAGTGCAATATTCAAAACCAATAAGGGGGAAGGGGGGCTGGCGTTTACAACGGCATTCACATTGCCGTTTGGGGTTAGATGATTTTAACCTCCATTCAATTTTATTGGCATTAGACGTTAACCGTTCATGGGTGGCCACTCAGTTAAACGCGTTGAATATCGGCGGAATTGTGGTGTTATTAGGCATTAACGTTCACCTTGCAGCCCGAGCATTAATTAGTAAATGCCTAGATGTTATAAAAGAAACTTTCTTTTCTGAAAATGAGCCGGTTTTTTATCAGAATAATACTTACAGATTTTTTTTCAATCTATGACACCATTTGGTACCACCCAAGATGGCGGCTTCAAGCAGTTGATATGTTTGCCGGCCATTTTACCGAAAATATATCTGAGTTGCTCTCAACAAGTTTTACTATTAGCAAAAATTAATACATAGGAAAGTATTTTTTTTTGGGTTCAGTACCTAATAAGGGTCAAAAGTAAATATAGCTCATATTTCTGATTTACGGCATATTGCAAGGCATATATTTTGGAAACCCTTTGGCCCTTTCTTGACAACACAAGCGTAATTAAAGGCGACGAAACAATGTATCAAAAGTCCCCTGTCGAATAAACTTGTTTCAGAGGTTTGGGCATTTCCTAAAATGATTTATATAGATTCAAATACTTTTCTGAATCTAGGTTAAATTCGTATTTTTTTTATAAGTACCTAGGTACCTAGTTTTGAAAGACAAGCTGACACGACCTGTTTTCGAATTGATTGTCCAAAAAATTTGCTTTTAAAATATAAAAATATGAAAGTGTGCCTGTCTGTCTGTTACCTTTCCGGCCCATCCATTTAACCAATTTAGACGAAAGGCACAGAGATAGCTTTTTCTTTTTTATACCTTTTTTAAATTCAGATACGAGTTAGCCCTTGACTGCAATCTCACCTGGTGGTAAGTGATGCGGCCATAAGCCTCCCACCAGACCAGACCAGAAATTTAGAAATTATAACATTCCAAACCCCTACCGGAAATCGAACCCGGGACCTACCACTAATAAGACCACAGCGCCTACCACTGTGCCAGGGAGGCAATCAGCTTAGTTAAGCTGCAAGACTCTAGCATACTTATTCAAATCATCGATGTCTTGCTCGTTAAATCTAGATTATTTCTGACATTTGTGGAGCAATCGCATTGTAAGCGTAGGTTTAGTATGCAAGCGCGAAAATCCTTGAAGATTCTCATTGGCATTTGATAATAATGCAGAGCAGATTGTTATGTACTTACTCGTAGATGAATTTAGTTCACAGCTTTAAGAGAAGTATCTAACCCTAGCGCGCTGCCAGCGCATTCCTTATAATCATAGTTTGGTTCTCAATTCAAACTCAATGAAATTTTGTAGGCTCGTTCTAGAAGAAAATTTCTGTAGTCTGTGCTAACACTTTAAAAGTTAAACCATTGTACCTGCGCAGAAATCATATTTTTGAGCAGTGCGAAAATATTATCTCAGCCAATCATAGCGCGCGTAAGTAGGTAGATACGTTCGCTATTTATTGTTAAGTACTTCAAATTGCTTTTGGAGTGTCTTTTTAAATCCAGGCTAAGCTAAATAATGGAGAACATCTATTTTCTAGATCCTGAAAGTTTGTACCTAGTTTTTTTTACTATCTAAATATTTGGAAAATTTGAAGCTTGAAATACGGTAGAACTCAAAAGTACGTGACTTAGAATCCAGATCTCTCGTTCCTTCTCGTTTATTATACCTAGCTAAATTATTATAAAACGCACATTTCCTAAATAAACCTCATTGAAGAATAATCAATTAATATAACATACACAGTACACGCTACAAGATTATAAGTAACTAGGTACATTTCGTAAGTACACATTTATGCAAAAATATACCATCAATCAAACTGTACTCTACCTATAAAAACTTGCTTTAGTATTGCGACATTTTATCAACATTTTACCTTCATAATTACAGGTCTCAAGATTTTTTTATTCGTTTGAAGGCTCGATAATAATATTTCATTTATTTGGCAACTTGTTTAAAAATAAAAAGTTGACTTTTAAAATATCAAAAAATAAGGAAGAATACAACTCACCCTTGTCCTCAAAAAGCAATCAACATGAAAAAACAAAACACAGACAAAAAAAATCACAAACAAAAAAATATGGCGCGCGAAAATGACAGCTCCACAAAAGGGGACAGGCTGTCAAAACGGAAAAGGCGCGCGATTGAAAAAAAAAGTTTTTAAATTTGGAATGGCTAGGGCCGCGACTGCATCGCGATTCGCGTCGTGGGTAAAGACAAAATGAATAGTGAGGTGCCCGTTCAACGACTTTGTCGGTAACACTCGGTAAATGTGTAAGCATCTATACAGACGTGGCTGACTTCCGACTGCAACGTACGTTCCAAGTTCCAGCTTAATCAGTAATAATAATTAAGTCGGTAGTCGACTTAAATCTTTACTAGAAGTGAAGTAATTGCTATTAAAGCCAGTGTCAATCAAGCAAGGGTTGCAATCCCAACATCATTGCTCCCCGAACTCTCCAATATTTCTTCGAGCCCTAAGGCTTCCTCCAAGATGAAGCCAGCAGGGTCTAAACAGCATATTTATCCGAAAATTTAAAAAAATGTGTGCAAATGTCCAATCAATTAGCATGCAGCCGTATTTCTCATCCTCTTACTTCCTACCGATGACCTCGGTGGCCATCATTCACCTTTGAACACTGTGTCTGAACGATAGCGAATCAGCATGCATACGATATGCATGCTATCGCATATCGCACAGTAGAAGTCTAAATTATGCTTTTTAGTATGTATTTAAAGTCATCTGTATACTATGCAGACGAGTCAAATCCATGTATAATCGTTGTTACTTCAAGGTAAGAATGGCAAGTGGCATTCCGAACCAGTGGTAAATTCTTCTAACGATACCAAAATCTTACTATTTCTATATTTTCTATGAGTGAATAGGCATCTTCGAAGCGAGCTTCAATTTTAAACGTCATTATTGCTGTCCGTCCATTGCATGTTTGTCGTCAAGCAATTTGACACGTTCTACGCGGAAAAATTCCACCCGTATAAAGTTCAAATCAAGTTGGAGTCTGGAGTCGTGCCCGTGTGTAGAGACTTTATAAATTGTGGCGGGAGTAATGACTGTTGATGCTTTCATTAGCGATTTTATTTTGCTCTCGATTTTAATGATCGAGTTCCGCGCGCAATTTGACGAAACGAAAGCGGAGCGTGTGGGGACAGCGCGCCGCGACCGCTAATGGCCCTCTTTTTAGGGTTCCGTACCAAAATGGTAAGAAAGGAACCCTTCTATCATTAAAATAATAATATGATAAGTTAACTCTTGTTACCTTGTAGTAAGCGATGATGTATATAGATTAGCAAGATTCGGACTAGTTTGAAAGCTTATTTGAATTCATAACCGTAAACGGTAGTTCCTGCTTAATAAGTCATTTCAGAGAAGTCAAACTCAAACTCAAACTCAAAATCATTTTTTCAAAGTAGGTACAATTGTATACCTTTTGATGGTCGGAATCGTTAGATTTGTAAGTTATTATAATATATATACCTAGTGTTGATAATTAATTACGTAGACTAACAAAACTAGAGCTAAAGTTATAAGCACACGAGTAGAAATATGTGTTAGAAGCAAGCAAGAGATTGTCAGACTCTCTCTCTCTCTTTTTTTAATTCGAAAAATTTATTACTAAAATTATAATCATTGCAATGTGATAATCAGTGCTGATTATCACAATCACCACATTGAGTTTGCAAGGAAATAATTGCGTGCAAAGTGCTAACCCCTGATTTAACATTATTTTAACTTGAAAACACACTAGAGCTTTTAACTTTTATCCTAATGCCAATGGTCTCGAGTTCTGAGTGCAGATTTCTGAAGACAGAACTCAACTAACTAACTAAACTAGAACTAAAGAAAACAAATCTTCTTTTAGTATATAAACTTGGTTTCTGTTCGTGTATCCGATTAAGTTGAAACTTTGAACAGTTGTTGTTAGCACTGCACTTGGGTGAAGGTCCATCAGTATACTTATAGGTGGCGTGCGAGGCACATTGCAACGAATGCCAGACATTATACTCGTAGGTAATTGAAAATATATCAGTGTTTTCCTAATATCAAGACTCTCCATTCCTACTAAAGTGGATTCCCATAGATTCTTGCAGCTTGGCATTTCAGCAGACAAATGCTAAAATGTAATGGAATTAGCATTATTGCTAGAGATGTACGATGTACCTACGTAGTCGTAGACCGAAGCGATCATTCTATAGAACAGCGGCCTCTCCGAAACAATCGATTCTGCTGGGCCATTTGATCAAGTGATCAATGAAGTGCGACAATAATATTGATGTAGGTGTGAATTGTTGGTGTGTGTGTGTGTGTGTGTGTATGTGTGTGTGTGATTTTTATACTACTCTTTAGTTTAGTGCCTAGCTTTTTTATACCTAAGAGTTTTCTTCATGAGGATCCATTTAAGATCCATGAGATTCCAATTTGGGGCAAAAAAATAGTTTTTAGCTTTTTTGTCTGGAAATTGTCAAATATTGATTATATTTGGAACACTGGTGGTGTAACACCCTCGTGCCTTGGAGAGCATAGAGCGGAGAGATAGAGCTAGGCTGTCGGTCGAGCACCGACGGCTCGATTACGGTAAATTTTCAGCTACAATGTCACAATCGCAATCATCACTCTGATTGGTTGATGCTCGCTCACTTTTGGCTACAATGCATAGTTGCAGTAAGAATATCATAAATTCAGCCAATCACAACAATTTAGATTATGATAATGATTTATGCAGTTTTGCCGCAATAGATCAGCAGATGTTTCTATAGGTAGTTATATTCTTGTCGGATTTCCATCCCATAAGACTATGACAGTAACTGAAAGGCTTCGTGTTTGCGTACACACTGGTGCATTATAATATCTTCAACTCTACGTTGAGATTGACTGCCGTAGCTGAAATGGGAGAACCATTCGGTTCGTGCAAGTGTGTCATCAGTCATCACTCGCTCATTGCTTTAGCCATGTTCAGTGCTTTTCCACCACTTCAGATTTTAGCCACCTTAATTTTTGAATATTCAAAAGTACTTGTTTAATTAAATAAAAATAAAAAATATTTTATATGTATAAATTTATAACAAGCTGCGATGGCTGCCTTACATGGGTTAAGCCGCCTTATTGGTACTTAAAGTGCATGGAAGACAGAGTTATGCTCAACCGATTAATGTATTCTCACAGTTTATTGATTTAATTTGTTTACTTTTTATTTAAAACGACTACCTACCATTTCGTGTGTGGTAAACTAATGACGTAATCTAAGAAGGACTATTATAAAGATCACTAACCTATCGAAGTACCTATGAACTTATAGTTACAGAACGTTATACATTATTGTCTAAGCCGGAAATAAAGGAATTGCCGGCCTAGTAATATTTGAAGCCGAGTACTCCCGAAGTGCTTTTAAAATGACGAAGCTCCAACCGAGTCCTTTTAAACTAAACGAGGTCGTCAATTGCTATTTCGGTCGAGACTTGTAATAGTACTTTTATCTCATTTGTGAGGAAAAACGAAAATAACAAACTAAGCTAAGCTTCTTCTCATTTATCAACTCAATAGTCTGAGAAAATATGCAGAACTCTCAGGTATGCAGGTTTCCTCACGAAGATTTCCTTCACCGAAAAAACCACACCGAATCAAAACCTAATTGACTATTTTCCGTTGACTTAGAATTTTCTATATGTAGAAGAATGTCCTATAGTAGGTACAAGTAAAGGGAAAAATCCAAAAACCGTGAATTTAAGGTTACTACACGTGTAATGTATACGTATCAAGTCGGGCAATCTTCACATTTAGATCTCTAGTTTCTTTTATTAAGCTCGCTTGACTTCACACATTACACGAGTACAAACAAAAATTATTTTTTACTTTTTGGTGTTTGTGGTTATTGAAGTCGGTTTTTTTTTAATTTTTTTTAGCGGAAAATGTCCCAGTATCAAGACTATCCGTGTCCAGCACACGCCGCATAGATTCGCATCGATACAGCTTGGCATTTGGGCTGACAAATGCGAGCTCTCAGTGCGGAGGCTGTGTCTATTAATTATACCGCTATTATACCAGTACCGTTACGATACTTACAATAACATATACTTACCTAAAACAGCTGTGGACTTTACAACAAGCATAAGTTAAACACCACTAAAACCCAACTACTACCCGCTAACTGCCGATAGATAAGTAGCGATAGATAGTAAAATTCTTTATCTGTCGCTCGGTGTATTTTAACATTGTACTATAGTACTTATTTATGAACTTAGAATTTTTTCCTCTTTAATTTAATATCCCACTCGATACAAAAGCAAATTTTAGAGACCTCCACTTGTTTGGATGTAACATCTGTCAATTCGATTTCTTTCGTATAAAATACCTAACCTATGTCACTGGTCGATTGACGTCTCATTCATCAAAATCAGTAGTTTAGGCGCTACGGTGGAACACACAAATGTACATACATACCTACTCGTAGAAAGACTGCTAAAAAAAATCATAACCGTCCTTCCTTTTGGCTTTGCCGTAGTCGGGTAAATAGATTCGTTCTCAGTCTTCAAACGGTGCGTATTGCCAGTGTAATATGGATCCGCGATATGGTCGCTAACTATGGATAGAGTGAGGGAACTCTCTGGTTTTAGATTTAATTTAGTTTTTAATTTAATTTAATTATTTTTAGTTTTAATTTAGATGTAAGTTTATTTTATAAAAAACTCTTGAATGATGTGAATAAAAAAATATTATAAAAAGAAAAAAAAAATTTAATTACATATCAGTTGCTTTAACGGTGAAGGAAACATCGTGAGGAAACCTGCATGCCTGAGAGATCTTTATTCTCATTTTGAGAAGAACCCCGTTCTCAGTAGTGAGCCGCGCGATGGCTTCACGATGACGTTTATTGTAGACATTTTACATTAGCTAAAAGTTTGTTTACGTTTAAAGAGTTATTTTCGAGGCTATGATTAAAAATTTTATACGCTTATAGTCAATTGATCTATAAACGATTTTAGTTGGTATCCTGTGTTAACTAAGTCTGTAATTTCATCTGAAATTGCTAGATAAATGGTATTTATACCCCTACGTGTAATTTAGGTGGATATAATTAAATTTCCGTTTACAAACTATACATTAGGTATCGATTTAGAACGCAAATAACTGTTTATGAGCGAAATAAATCTCAAAAGAGTGATCTTGAGCGGTGGTTAGCTCGTAACTTTAGTTTTAAGTTTACTTAATTAATTATCACCATTATATCATACAACTGACTGTCAATAGGTACCTACTTTGAATAAATGATTTGACATTGGCTTTGATTCGATCCCGGGCACGAATCTCTAACGTTACGGAGTTACGGTATGTCTGTTTTAAGTAATTAATTAATAACACTTGTTGAACGAAAACATCGTAAGGATTTCTTGTTTTATTATGGAAGCCTAAAAAAGATATAGGTTAGGTTGAAGATTATATGTCTGGTAGGAGGCTTCGGCCATGGCGATTTGTCCCGGTGCCATGCCGTGTAGAAACCAAAAGAGTATGGGTTCAATGAAAACTGCTATACTCCTTCCAGGTTAGCCCGCTTTCACTTTAGACTACATCATCACTTACCACCAGGTAAGATTGCAGTCAAGGACTAACTTGTATCTGAATAAACAAAAACATCGTAAGGATTCATTGTTTTATTACGGACGCCAAAAAAGATATAGGTTAGTTTGAAGAGGAAATATATTGTATACTCAGAAATGCAATAATCCAAGCTGGAAGAGCATAATATTTCGCTCGCCAAATACGTTGGGTTCGCGCCAAGAAAGAGCCCCTATCTAGTATTCTACCACCGCTTCCCAAATAGATGCGGAGTTAGGCAATAAACCTCCAATCCAGGCCAATACTTATCTCGATTGTTTCACTTTTATTAATGGGCTGAGCCATAATTGGCAGAATGTCTATTGGAGATGGATGAAATTGGGCCTGATTCATCGTTTAGGGATAGATAAATTCGATATATAAATTACTAGAGGATGCCCGCAGCTACGCCCGCGTGGATTTCGGTTTTTATAAAATCCTATAGGAATATAATAAGTAGCCTATGTCCTTCTCCGGGATGTATCCCATGTCTGTACCAAATTTCATGAAAATCGGTTCAGTGGTTGGGCCGTGAAAACGTAGCAGACAGACAGACAGATAGACAGACAGACACACTTTCGCATTTATAATATTAGTATTTAGTATGGATTTAATGCGGCGTAACCGTGATATATATAATTTTTATAATAGTACTAACTTATCCCCGTGACTTCGTCTGCGTGGACTTCACCAATTTCAAACCCCTATTTTAACCCTGTTAGGGATTAAATCCATACTTAATATTATAAATGCGAATTTGTGTCTGTCTGTCTGTTACCTTTTCACGGCCCAACAGTTTAACCGATTCTGACGTTTGGTACATAGTTAGCTTATATCCCGGGGACGGACACAGGCTACTTTTCCCACGGGATTCCTAAAGATCCATTCGCTCAACCGACTTGTATGAAAGGTACCGAGGCAGCTTGCGTCCATGTTATTGACAAAGACAACTTTTTATCCCGGAAAACCAAACAGTTTCCACGCGATCTTCAAAAACCTACATCCACCCGGACGAAGTCGCAGGCATCTTCTATAAATATTATAAACTAGCTGATGCCCGCAGCTTCGCCCGCGTGGATTGGTCAGATCCCCTGCAGCATCAGGATTGAGGAATTGGACTCCAAATTTTTTATGAAACAATGTCGCAAAGTTCCTCTATCGATTAAAAAAGAAATGACGCAAATCGGTTCAGAAATCTCGGAGGTTTCGGTTATTCCCTGGTCAATCCTCTACTTGTCTGTGAAAACCCCGTCAAAATCGGTTCAGCCGTTCCCAAGATTAGCCTTTTCAAAAGACAGACAGACAGACAGACAGACAGACAAAAATTTTAAAAACGTGTGATTCAGTTATAGTATCGTTCAAATGACCATATGACCTTAATATGCGGTAGTAATTTCGAAATTACAGACAGACACTCCAATTTTATTTATTAAGTATAGATGTGAAAGTGTGGATATTTGGATGTTTGTTACACAATCACGCAAAAACGGCTAAACGGATTTGGATGAAATTTGGAGTCGAGATAGACTATGCCCTGATTAACACATAGGCTACTTTTTATTGCGGAAAATCAAAAAGTTTCCGCGGGATATTGAAAAACGTAAATCCACGCGGACGAAGTCGCGGGCATCAGCTAGTTTTCAATAAATCCTTTCTTAGCGGATGTCTACGTCATAATGGCCATTATTGATAACCCACTAAAAAGGATTTTCATAAACTCTACCCCGCAAGTATATATATGGGTGTTATAAGTTTGACGTGTGTATCTATGTATCTGTGTGTATGTGTATCTGTGTATCTGTGTATCTGTGTATCTGTCTGTGGCATCGTAGCGCCTAAACGAATGAACCGATTTTAATTTAGTTTTTTTTGTTTGAAAGGTGGCTTGATCGAGAGTGTTCTTAGCTATAATCTAAAAAAATCGGTTCAGCCGTTTAAGAGTTATCAGCTCTTTTCTAGTTTTCTTGTAGAAAAGAAGGTTAGATAACCGTTAGGTTCATAATATTATGTCAATAGACAAATGTCAAATGTCAATGCATAATTATTTATTTGAAAATGATGTTTTGGAAAACTCAAATACTTTGGATCGTCGGGGGTGTTATAAATTTTTAATTTACACTTGTTCTTTACAATTTTAAAGGAAATCTTCATAATACTTATATATTTTTTTCCAGTTCGCTGTTCTGTGATCGTTGATAAGGCCGGCTTTGTATAGCCTAAGGACAAAGGCCTGGCGGGATAGTACGCGATTGTTTAAACGTGGGATTAGCATGAACAGCGCGTGTCCATTGTTGCGTGAGTGACGTTGTACGAGAGCAGGTGATTCGGGATTTACGGCGAAAGATCTAAGATCCTATGAAGCCGTCTAGTTGCTCCTGTAACTTAATCGTGGCGCTGAAACGTGAATACTGACTTGATCCATCAATTCAAAGTCACCTAGTGAGCCATTGAGATGGCTGTGTTAGGATTGTCTCTCAAGGATACAATTTGAAAAGGCAACGAAGTCTTGGTTCAAGTTCATAGGGCATAGTTCAAACTCTCACTAAGTTGAAGTGCCAAAACAGATCGTAAAGCATTCCAGATCTAAGCGTATTATTAACGAGGGATCATTTCATACCTCTTCGTGAATCAAAAATAACTTGTAGGTACATAGTATACGATCTTCCGTCAGTTTAGTTCCCATAAAAATCTTTTATATTTCTCGTCCGCTACTATCATAATGGAATCAAACCGAATAGGTTTGGCTAACAGTACATGGTAATGATAGAGTCGTTATCTTTACGCTCGGTTTGGTAGAGGAGGGTAGAAAGAGAAAAGAATGTCAGAGGTTTCCTTAATTAAAAATGCTAGAAGGCATTAGATTTTACTTTACGTAGAAAATGCCTGGATCGCTGAGTAGAGAGAAAACATGGATAATATTAATTGATCATCGCTAGACCAATTAGTTAATCTAAGAGGAAAAGTTAATTTATTTAGAAAAAAATTCGCATACTTATATAATATTATAAGGTTTATATTATTTCAGTTTTTATAACATGTTAGGTTTTTATTAGATTTTAGTGATACAAGTGTAAATTAAAAATTTAAAACACCCCCGACAAAAGGTTACAGTAATTGGAAAAGAGCTGATAACTTTCAAACGGCTGAACCGATTTTTTTGAATTATAGCTAAGAACACTCTCGATCAAGATACTTTTCAAACATAAAAAAACTAAATTAAAATCGGTTCGTTACTTTAGGAGCTACGATACCACAGACAGATACACACGTCAAACTTAAACACCCCTCTTTTTGGGTTAGGGCACAGGGTTGGGGGTGAAAAAACCCGGGACCGACACAGACTTGCAGTCCGAGGAATTTAGACAGGTAAAGGCAAATTTCAGTTCTGAATATTTTTAAAAACGATGCACCATTCGCGCCATGTAAGCACGCTCCAATGTTACCAAAAGCCTATTCTGTAAAATGCAGCACAAAATATCAGCAATATTGAACCGCAGCATCTGTAAATTGAAGCACAGTGCAGTGCCCACAGAACCAGCCCGCATCTGCCTCAGCATTTTCCATTTTATATAAAAAACGACGCCTTTTTTAGGGTTCCGTAACCAAAGAATAAAACGGGACCCTATTAATGTCATTATACTCTGTATCCGCGAGTCACAGGTCGACAAAATGAGTTACAAACCTGAAATATTGGTATTCGGTGTAGAACGTTGACTCAAAACCGAATATTGAATTAAAAATTCAATTATGTTAATTATTTTGCAGTGGGGCACCAAACACCAAAATTTCAGTTTTGACAGTCTTTCCTCTACGAGCTAGAGATACGCAGACAGACAGACAGCGCAGAGACATTAATAGGACTCTGTTTTATCCTTTGGGTCCGGAACTCTAAAACCCCCGAAATTCTCGAATATCAGCATTTATAGTTAAAAATTTTGTTGGAACGAAAATTAATTGCCAGCATCGAGTTTCCTATAGCACTTTAAAAGCGAAAATTTGAAATAGGTATCATAAATAATCATTTTGTCTTGAATTATGATTCTGACTAGGTAACAAATCGTTGTTAACATCACTTTATTTATATTTTGTAAATGGGAGAGTGTGTTTGTGTGTGTTTGCTGAAAGTGTGTTAAGGACGTGAATAGTGACATAGGCTATTTTTATCTCGAAAAATCTTAGCGTTTCCATACGATTTTTAAAAACCTTTCCATGCAGATGAAGTCACAGACATAAGCTAGTAATTCATAAATTATAGTTAAGTAATTGTTTTCAAAGCATATCTACGGAACCATATCTCATCCGAGTCACGATGCGCGCTTGGCAGATTATAAAAATTTTCACGAAATATTTTGAAGAGCTTTCACTTATTTTTAGTTAAAGCATCCTTTTACCGTGAGCTTTTATACGGTTCATTCGAATGGAAATTATTTCGCAAATATTATGATTCCTTGCTCACGTAAGAGCTTGTAAAAATGAAAATCACTACTATAATTATAAACTAGCCGACGCCAGCGACTTCGTTTGCGTGGATTTCTTGTGGGTGGTCTTTTTTTTTTAAATTCCATCTGTCTCTCTTTTGGGAACTCTTTGATTTTTGAAACGCTTTGAATTGAAACGCATAGTATAATATTAACTATCAACGCTTGAATGTCAGGTGTACTGACCTATTCTCTCCAAATAAGCGTAAAAGGTTCTAGGAAACTACGACAATCGGTAGAGGTTTAAACTTTCGACCTTTCGGATCGCAATCTCTTTTACCGTTGAGACCTTTTAGGGTCGCAAGCTCTTTAGATAGTAGATACTTACTTAAGTACCTGTTTCGTACAGTGAATATTTTCTATAAGTACTTATCTCTAGTAAATTTCTATCATCATCGGCCTGTGGACGTCTACTGTTGGACATAGGCCTCCCTAAAGAGCGCCACCAGCTCCTTCCCTACCCACCCGCCTTCGTGCTGGAGGGCGTCCCACACTACGCTTGCTTGTACGCGTTCCAGCTCCAACGGCCATCGCATCTACGCCAGGCATGGCCTGCCAACTGCCACTTCAGCTTGCTAATAGTTTGGGCTATGGGCTAATAAATTTCTATAGGTATCTTTATTAATATCATGAAATTGCGTATTCTTGTATGTACATGCGTCACAATTGAAATATCGGTGAAGTGCGAGTTGGACTCGCATACGAAGGGTTTCGTACAAGAAATAAAACTTTTTTTTTCATTTGTAAAAAAAAAATCTATTTCTATCTAACTATGAAAAGGACCCTGGATGGGTTCGAAACTAGTCGGCCTTATATCGACTAAATACGTGAGTAAATCAGGTACATTCTATACTTATATACTTAATCAATTTGCGTTATAACTTAGCTTAAACCACTTACTCACCTATTTTAGACCAGCAAAGCCTTTAATCTCGGAACAGTGCAATTTGAGCTGAGTTTTTCACGTGTATAATTGGCGCAGAGCCAGCGCACTTACAGGATTAGGCTTTTAGTTGGACGAGGAGTTTCCGCCGCGTCCAGCCACCACTGCGGTTTGGCGGTGTTAACACTTCTTTGTATAATCTACAAATTATGTTAGACAAGCTGTAGGCTATCTCTCCAAAGTATTGGCCGTTTTTAGGGTTCCGTACCACAAAAGAAAATAAGGAACACTTATAGGATCACTTCATTGTCTGTCTGTCTGTCGTGTCTGTCAAGAAAACCTATAGGGTACTTACCAATGACATAGAATCAAAATTTCGAAAATAGACTGTTTGGTAGGTAGGTTAGTAGCCTGCTACTCGTAGGTCTTTATAGCACAAGTAAAGGAAAAAATCCGAAAACCGTGAATTAGTCATGGTTACACTATAAAAAAACAATTAAATTGAGTTAATAGTTTACTAAATCACATGTAGAGGGCCCTGTCCATCATTAATTTGCAGTCTTGCACATAAAAGTGTTATATCTTGTATAATGGTACGGAACCATTCGTGTGCGAGTTCGACTCGCACTTGAACTTTTTTAGTTAAACTTAAGGAAGTCTGCTCCATTTGTACACTGTCTGTCTGTCACAGACACAAAGTGTCGTCATCATCTTCATCAACTCATCGCCAGCTCACTTCTAAGGACGTGTCTCCTTTCAGAATGAGAAGGATTTGGTTAGTCCACTACGCTGGCCAATTGCAGATTGGCCGACTTCACACTCCTTTGAGAATATTATGAAAAACTCTCACGTATGCAGGTTTTTGATATTTGCTTAAAACGCACATACACCGGAAAGTTAGAGGTGCGTGCTCGGGATCAAACCTTTGACCTTCCGAATAGGTTTGGTCTTAACCATTGGGCTATTAAGGCTAAAAAAATGTACTCCTATTTAAATAATCTGTCTATTTAAATAAGTAATTGTTTAGATAACTTTAATGTATTCTACTAGTAGGTACAAAAATAATAATAATATGCACTAGTTGGTATCTAATTTATGGACACGTGTAACCTTATTTACTAGTCAAATACATTTCGCAAAGATTACATTACTATATTTTTTGCATTTTTTCACTTGTTGGATAGTATCAGGCGTTACGAGATAATATACGAGAAGTTTTAATTCGCTATGATCCACCTAACCAAACAAATATGTATTATAAAAACGTGCAGTATGCGATATGCACCACCTTTCCTCCCTCTATTGAAGAAGCAGGAATACATATCGCTAACACACACCACCACACCAATTCAATTCAATTCAATTTATTTATTTGCTGATACATCTATCTGATACATGATAAATCTTCTAGAAATCTCCTACACATCCTCAGGAAATGTTGACTCCACAATACAAAATTGCTCTTTTGCAATCATGTTTCGATATTAATGTTCATACACACATACATATTAAGATCATCATTCTCATTCTTTATCATGTTCATGTGTTTGCTTCCTAAAAAAGTTTATGTCATCACCATTCATCATCATCTCACCAGTCCACTAGAATACGAGTCTACCTACCCCCAAAATAAAAATTGTGTATTCAATTAAATTCACTACTCATATAATTTTGAAAAAGTGTGTCCTAAGTTTAGCACCTAATATTATTTATTTAAAAATTCATATTTAATTAATTCATACAAGTTTACCAAAACTCAAAAGAATTCTCAAACGAATTAGTAAATTCGTCATTCGCATTTGACGCTCCCTCATCTATGGTTTCATAATTCGTCAAATCGAATTTATCAGCCAAGAATGTATCAGCAGCATACGTCGTTGGTTTTTCAGTGGAGAAGAAGCGATCTACTTTATAAGTGACCGGTTCTGCTGTTGTTGTACTGAGCAAAGCTTCACTGATCTTCGCTTCTCTGCTTTTCTTCACGTCTTCTTCAGGACGGCAGAAGGTGTCCCAGAAATGCCAGCCGTGTGGGCAGATGAAAATTTGAGGGTATATGTTGCCGTGCCTTGAAATGCATACGTAGTAGTGGTTTGGGCTGCTATCCAAAACGCCGAATTGGCCAACTTTGGCGCAGTTTGGAACAGGTTTCTGGCTACATTGGCCGTGTTGAAGTTGGATCTGTAACAAGTATTTTGTTGAGGTTTCTGTTTTTTAATTGGGTTAAGTTGAAATCGTTAACCTAGCACATCAGATGCATACGTAGGCTTGAAACTACTTTATAAAGGAAATATATTTTATTCTTCTGGATCAGATTTAAGCAAACTTGATTTGGACACCATTACAAATCCTTTGTTATTATTTTTCGTGGAGAGATTTAAAGGAATCTGGCAAAGGAAGCACTTTTTTGCAATGCCATTTTTTCTGAGTGGAAATCATCTCGCGAGGGACGATGAGTTGTGACCCCAGGAAGAGATTCTAGCATTTTCATACGCATTTAAACCCGAAGCCTCCCCTTTCCTTATAAGACCCCAACTTATACTACGCGAAGAGGTCCAGGAGTATCACCAAATAAATCCTGCTTTGAAATTCCAGATATAACTTTATAAGCGGACCCAGTTTTATAGGTACCTATAGGAATCATGCTGGAATAAAAATTGACTTAATGACAAGTTATGCACTAAGTCCTCCTTACCGAACACTGAGCAGTTCTTGGATCATAGCCATAATGTCTTGGGCATAGCGCAGTTCTGTGGTCAGCTGGTCTGCCATCAGGGAAACCTTCCGGAGGCGAGCAGAGGTGGAACTTCCTGCAGTCATAAGCATCTGGGAATATGCCCACCTGAAAAGTAAACGGCTAAATTATTTGGGGTATTTCGGCTATACCTTGCACATACATTATCCGATTAAGATTTCAGGATTAAACTTTTTGACGACATTTTTTTTTAAATATATGAGCTTAAAATAAGAGTTTTTGGACTGTAAGTACTAAGTAATAAGCTAACTATTAAAAAACCGTGATAGCCTAGTGGTTAAGTCGTTCGTCTTTTATTTGGGAGGTCGGGGGTTAGATCCCAGGCAAGCATCTCTAACTTTTAGGAACTATGTTCGTTTTAAGCAATATCACTTGCTTTAACAGTGAAGGAAGGCCTGTTAGCTAACTCCAAAAAGTTAGAAGTGCTTGTCTAGGATCGAATCCCGAACCCCCGAAAAGGAAGCCAACGCCTTAACCATTAGGTCATAACCGCTTCATTCTATTTCACTTCTGACGAGAAATGCAGACCTTAGCTAATTACCTATTAATCACCAAGAAAATGCCACATGCCAAGTAAAAGATGCAGACATTTGCGTGTGTAATCTTAATTCCATCTAGTCTAAAACTAAAGGTCTCATTTGGACAAAGTTAGGACCGTGAAATGTGAAGGCTCTTAGTAAAATATGGGCTACGACAATCATAATGATACGGTTATCTAAAACTATAAATAAGTCATCGCTAATTGTTTCACTAGCTGACCCGCCCTAGTTTCGCATGAAACTTTCAGCTTTTATAAAATAACGAAGGTCTGGCACGTGCTGGCTCTTAGTCCATTAAGAAGCTTCGCTTAGTTTATAGTAACAGTAGATTATTCCTCCGACTGCTTTCGCGTGGACTGCATAAATTTCAACCCTCTATTTTACTCCCAAAGGGGTTGAATTTCTATAAAAAACTTTCTTAGCGGATGTCTACATCTACGAGATCTGCATGACCTAGGCCTATTCGTCCAGAAATTTGAGCTGTGCCTTGATAGATCTGTCAGTCAGTCAGCTTTTCTTTTTAACCCCCGGCCAAAAAAGAAGTGTGTTATAAGTTTGACGTGTGTATCTGTGTATCTGTCTGTGGCATTGTAGCTCCTAAACTAATGAACCGATTTTAATTTTTTTGTTTGAAAGGTGGCTTGATCGAGGGTGTTCTTTCTTAGCTATAATCCAAGAAAATCGGTTCAGCCGTTTGAAAGTTATCAGCTCTTTTCTAGTTACTGTAACCTTCACTTGTCGGGGGTGCTATAAATTTTTAATTTACACTTGTCACTTATATATTTAAAGATTTCTTATAAAATTTGTGATATTCTATCTATATCAATGGGCTAAGGAATAAATTTTTATTACATCATGGCTATTGCTTTCGCAGTATAATATTCTCCTTGACATTTTCTTTCTGTCGAGATCTTCTCACGTCTGATCGAAGATCATCGTTTCCTCGACGTAGATGCACCGATGCCTTTGTTTGTAAACAATACGATCACGAATTCCATGTTTGTACGTAGAGTCGTATACATTTAATGTAACCTAGGTCAACTTTAACCTTTTCAAGGGGCTTTCGACTTTGACTTTTGAAAGGCGAAAGTTTGTGTGTATGTCTGTGTGTATGTTTCCTTCACGCAAAAACTACTAAACGGGTTGGAATGGAGATAGCTAATACATTGACCCCGGGTGTTGCATGTTATACATTGCGGGCTTGAAAAATAATAATAAATCACTACAGCTACAAGTATAACGCAAGTGGTTATTGGTATTGGATTGTGTATAGATAGAATAATAATCGTGCTAAGTTTTCGCCGTTTTAATGACATCCTGTATATACCTGTTCACAGATATGACGGTATTTGTCGGTCGCAGCGTCGCATTCTGGCACAGCTTTCGAAGAGCATTGTTTCAGGTGGGCGTTGCAGGTTTGTCCGTCAGAACATTGCTGAAGAGGTACCTGAAAAATAATATGAAACTAGAATATGCCGGCGACTTCTTCCGCTTGAAAGTAGGTTTTTAAACATTCCAATCGAATTTCCATCAATTTTTCCGCATAAAAGTAGTCATATAATTATATGCCATACAGCACCTTTTACTTTTTAATTTGTTTTTAGCAGGGTCGTGTTTTTAGGACAGCCTTCCGTACCCGAAGGCTGTCCGTCCGTCTGTTCGTCCGTCTGTCTGCCAGTGGGCTGTATCTCGTGAAGGTATAGAGTTGAAATTTTCACAGAATGCGTATTTCTAGTGCTTCTATAAGGACAAGTAATAATTTTTTTAAAATAGCTGCGACGAAAATTTGAATTTGAAAGTAATATCGTGCAAAATGTCGAAAAAATACCCGAGTACGGAACCCTCGGTGCGCGGGTCTGACTCGCACTTAGCCAGTTTCATTTTAATTACGATTACTTGTTTGCTACGCCCTAATTATATCCGAGAGATAACGAAGTGTTCTTTTGATGCGACATGACATTGCTAAGTCTGGGAGATGTTTCCACGAGTGACACTAATAACAAAATTGTTTGGACTTGAGTTTTTAGTTAACAAGTGTAAATTAAAAATTTATAACACCCCCGACTATCCAAAGTATTTGAGTTTTCCAAAACATCATTTTCAAATAAATAATTATGTATTTAGGCAACGTCCATCTTGACAGCTTGACATTTGTCTATTGACATAATATTATGAACCTAACGGTTATCTAACCTTCTTTTCTACAAGAAAACTAGAAAAGAGCTGATAACTCTTAAACGGCTGAACCAATTTTTTTAGATTATAGCTAAGAACACTCTCGATCAAGCCACCTTTCAAACAAAAAAAACTAAATTAAAATCGGTTCATTCGTTTAGGCGCTACGATGCCACAGACAGATACACAGATACACAGATACAAAGATACACAGACACACAGATACACAGATACACACGTCAAACTTATAACACCCCTCTTTTTGGGTCGGGGGTTAAAAACATGTAGATAAAGCAGGTATTTTCTAAGTAACTAAAGTAAAATACTCTTTACACTGTACACCAAATTTACATAAAGAAATCTAACAAAATAGATTTTTATACAATAGGCGGCCTTATCGCTAGTAAAATACCATTTATTTATTTATTTGCAAAAATGCAGGTTACCATAGATTTTACAATTCACTTTAGTTAGTATCACTACACTTGCCATGTAATGGCATGAAAATATTTAAAAATAGCGATCTCTTCTAGCAATTTTAATGTTCAATGGCATCAATGGTTTTTATTGATTAATTCTTAGGGTTCCGTACCTCAAAAAGCAAAATGGAACCCTTATAGGATCACTTCGTTTTCTGTCTGTCTGTCCGTCCGTCCGTCCGTACATCCGTCGCGTCCGCCCGTCGTGTCTGTCAAGAAAACCTATAGGGTATTTCCCGTTGACCTAGAATCACGAAAATTGGTAGGTACGTGGGTCTTAACTCTTATAGCACAAAAATAAATCCGAAAATAGGGAATTTGTGGTTCCATCACAAATCAACCAAAAAATTGATTTACTAAATCACATATATGTAGAAAAAAACAGTTTTAGCTCCCTAGATACTACACTATGCGAAGAAGTAAACCTACAATACAATAACATCATCAATAACTTAAAAATAGCTAGCCAAAAAGTTAAATCTGTTAAGAAAAAAGAAAGAAAACTTTCTCATGAAACCAAAATTTTGATAGATGAGAGACAACAGTTGACTCGAAATACACCTGAGTACGCTTCAAAAGACAAAATAGTCAAAAGGTGTATACGAAAAGACATAAGAAACTCTAATACGAAAATAGTACAAACAGCTCTTGAAAAAAACACTTCCCTTAGGGCCGCCATTCAAGGTATACAGAATAACAAAACTTCTATCAACGCGTTAAAAGATCATAAAGGTTTAAAACAGACAAATAGGTCAAAGATTCTGCATATCAGTACCGAATTTTATAAATCTCTTTATTCCGACTTCAACCATAAATTAATCCCCGTAGATACTATAATAAATCACGATACAAGCTCGATGGACATTGAACCTATTTCAAACTGTGAAGTCCATCGTGCACTCTGTAGTATGAAATATGGTAGGGCCCCCGGAGAAGATGGAATTACTACAGAAGCACTAAGATTAGGTGAGACTGTATTACTTCCACATATAACAAAATTGTTTAATACTATTTTACATTCTGGTAATTTACCTGAACAATTTTGTCACTCAAATATCATTTTACTGCACAAAAAAGGTGACAAAACAGATGTAGGTAATTATCGTCCTATCAGCCTGATATCACATTTATATAAGACATTTATTAAAATAATAGAATATCGAATATCGGGACAGTTAGATAAAAACCAACCTGCTGAACAGGCTGGCTTCCGACGCGGCTTGTCTACCACTGATCATCTCCATACAATAAATCAATTAATTGAAAAACATTTAGAGTTCGACCTTCCACTTTATTTAGCATTCATAGATTACTCAAAGGCATTCGACAGTTTAAAACACTCCAAAATTTTTGAAGCTTTAAATAGCCAAGACATCCCATCCCAATACATTAAAATATTACAGCAAATATATCACAAAAGCACAGCATCCATCAAAATACATTCAACAGGGCCGACTTTCCACATTCAAAAAGGTGTCAAGCAAGGAGATCCACTCTCTCCCAAACTTTTTACTGCAGTTTTAGAGGAGGTGTTCAGGAAATTGGCAGTAAAATGGATGGGAAAGGGTATCGTCATCGGGGAAAAAAGGCTTTCTAACCTTCGGTTTGCAGACGATATAGTCCTTTTTGCTTCGTCAGCGTCCGAGTTGGGGGCTATGATTGCTGAGCTCAACGAGGTAAGCGTCGGGGTCGGACTTGAGATGAATATGTCAAAGACCAAGCTCATGACAAACAGCACAAAGCGTAGGCTAGAAGTAAAGGGTGCGGAGATTGAATATGTCCATGAATACATATACTTAGGCCAAATAGTCTCTTTTCAGGCGAGACAGGATAAAGAAGTTTCGAGACGCACCGAAAACGCCTGGAAGGGTTATTGGGCCATAAAAGATTTAATGAAGGGAAACCTTTCATTAAATCTAAAACGTAGACTCATGGATATGTGCATTCTTCCCATCCTCACATATGGTGCTCAAACTTGGTCTTTGACGGATCATCAAAAGTCCGCACTGAGAGTTTGCCAGCGAGCAATGGAGCGCAGCATCCTTGGAGTAAAGCTGACAGACCATGTTAAAAACAGCATACTGCGCTCCAAGACGCAGATAACGGATGTGGGAGACAAAGCTGCCAGACTAAAATGGAACTGGGCAGGACATGTTATGCGCATGTCCGATGAACTATGGGCAAAGACCACAACACAGTGGATGCCACAAAATTTTAAAAGACGTCGAGGCAGACCGAGGCGTCGCTGGCGAGACGAACTCGATGCCTACAGGTCGGCCTGGCCTCAAATTTCTATAAACAGAGACAGGTGGAAGAAAGAAGGGGAGGCCTTTGCCCAACATTGGGACAGTTCAGGCTAATAATAATAATAATAATAATATATGTAGATAGTACGTAGGCGCTGTTGTCATTAACTTGCTGTGTTGCATATAAAATATTAAAATATCCTGTGCGATGATACGGAACCCTTCATATAGCGAGTCCGACTCGCACTTGACCAGTTTTAGAAAAACACACGGAAAGCTATTTATGAGGTAAGCAAATAGGTATTTCCGTACCTTTCTCCATAAAAGTAAGTTATTGTTATTGATTCAATTACACTGTAAGCGTAGCTACATTACATCATCATTATCATCAGCCCATCGCTGGCCCACTACCCATCATGAGTCTCCTCTCAGAATGAGAAGAGTTTAGGCCCTAAACCACCACGCTGGTCAAATGCAGATTGGAAGAGTTCACACATCTTTGAGAACATATTATTAGAGAACTCTCAAGAATGCACCCTGATTTTTAAAAGGATTTTTATTCAAATAAACTTATGATTTTAAATCATCAAGTGAATTTACCACTGGTTTGGAATGTTCAGTAAGAAACTCAGCGGTTGCTCTTCAAATATCAATGGAACAGATGCATACCTTTAGCCATCCGATTGGCAACGGTAAGTATTCAAGTGACAGCATGACTATGACTATGACTATATATTATATACTTTGAATTGAATAAATGAGTTTTACTTTGACTTTGACAAGTCATACCAGACTCCGTACAAACACCTTCGATGCCTAATTATTTAAATAAACTATCAAATTCAAAACTTTTGAATCGTCACTTGTTCAGCATAATGCTTTTGCTACCGAGAAGAATCAGCAAGAAACTCGGCGGTTACTCTCCAAATATCAAAGGAATAGATACATACCTTTAGCCATCCGAATGGCAACGGTATACAAGTGACAGCGTGAGTGCAGTTCTGGCATGTCATGCCAGCCTCCGTGCAAACACCTTCGATGTCTAATTCCCCTTGACCAAGGGATTTGCCCAGGGGTACTGCTGCCATACGATTGCCAGACACAACGCCGCTTAGGTCGTATGAGGTAGATTGCTGTTGACAGAAAAAAGATTTATTTATATATAAACTAGTTTATAAAGCAACGACTAGATTCGCGGGCCGTGACTTCGTCCGCGTGGATTTAGGTTTTATTATATTATATTTAATAACGTTTTACCATCCATACTATACATACTGTTTATAATTAGAAATGTGAAAGTGTGTCTGTCTGCTTGTCTGTTAGCTGAAAGTTAATACAGGCTAGTTTGCATCCCAGGGAAGGACATACTCGTAAGCTAATTTTTGTCCCGGAAAATCAAAGTATTTTCACAAATTCTTACAAAACGTGGATGAAGTTGTGGGTATGATCTATTTGGTACAAAGATAGTTTGCTTCCCGGAGGTATAGGCTACTTTTAATCCCTGAAACCCAAAGAGTTCCTACGGATTTTTTTAAAAACTAGATCTACGCGGACGAAGTCGCGGGCATACCTAATCAGTAAATATATAAAACATCCCTCTGGCTCCTAGAAGTTGTTTTAGAAACGTAGCTAACGAATCGGAAATATAAAACCAGAAAAACGAAAGACATTGCGAAAGTATTCAATTTCATAACAGTTACGAAGACGCAGAAAAAGTTATCCTACTTATCATAAGTGCCAAAGTTTGATACTCCATCACGCCTAAACGGTTGAAAGGATTTGAGGAAAAGAACGAAAAAAGATGGATTTGTCCTGAAGCTTTTTTTCAGGGTTTCGCAGTTTAACAAAGAACAACAATAATTTCGCCATGTCCATCTGTCTTTACGTCACAGCCATTTTAGAAATAACTTAAAAAATATAAAGACAAAGTTTGTGTGTATATGTGTGTGTTGTATGTGTGTGTGTGTGTGTGTGTGTATGTTTGTTATTCCTTCACGCAAAAACTACTGGACGGATTGGGCTGAAATTTAGAATGGAGAAGATAGATTATACCCTGTATTAGCACATAGGCTACTTTTTATCCCGGAAAATCAGAGAGTTCCCACGGGATTTTAAAAAACCTACGTCCATGCAAACGAAGTCGCGGGCTTCCTCAAGTAACTTATAAGACCTAGCACAGTGTTGAAAGCTGAATAAGTAGTTTTTTAACATATTTTAAATTTCAAAAAATAGTACCAAAGTAGTACCAAAGTAACCGGCATGCGAAGCTGAAGTAACAATTTTATAAACCTCATATCCTTGATTGGTTTCCACGCGGCATCGTACCGGAATGCTGAATCGCTTGGCGGCACGACTTTGCCAGTGGTGGTAACCTCCCACCAGACCAGAAAATGTCCTATCTAGATAAGAGAAGAAATACTTACAATGCCATGGCATCCAAGAAGAAAAAATAATAAACTCTTAAGCCACATTTTACCAACTGTCTCACTTAAAAGTTAAGTTGAACTAAATTCGTCAGTAGGTATAAGTTAAGTACGTATTATTTTGGAGGTCTGCTCTCTAACCTGCGTTATCAATAACTCTAAACATTGATAACTACGTGATGTTATAGCTAAAATTATAAACTGAATTAATTTGAAATTACGAAAGTGTGTCCGTCTGTTTGCTAGCTCTTCACGGCCAATTAAATCAACCAATTTTGATGAAATTTGGTACCGAAATGAAATTTGGTAATTCCGGGGACGAACATAGGCTATTTCTTGTCCCAGAAATCATAGAGTTCCCATGGGATTTTCAAAAACCAAAATCCACATGGACGATGTTGGGGGCATCATCAATCTAATAATACTGAGAATTTCCTAAAAGAAAACCCAGTAATGACCTATTTATGGCACACCCCGGGAATCAAACCCATGATATCGTCATCCGCAGTTGAACATGCTAACCACTGGAACAATGAGGCAGTTACGCCTGAATACAAAAATATAGCAAATTCTAAGTTGATAACATTTTATACAAAATTGTATGCAGCGTCATACTCATAATCACACTAATATTATAAAGGAGAAAGTTTGTATGTGTGTGTGTGTGTGTATGTTTGTTACTCCTTCACGCAAAAACTACTGGACGGATTGGGCTGAAATTTAGAATGGAGATAGATTATACCCTGGATTAGCACATAGGCTACTTTTTATCCCGGAAAATCAAAGAGTTCCCACGGGATTTCGAAAAACCTACATCCACGCGGACGAAGTCGCGGGCGTCAGCTAGTCATAAAATAAAAATACGAGTTTTCTTAAAAATACTAGTTAGTATTACACAAATCAAAGTTTTCTTAAGGAGCTAATTAAAAACAATGTAAGTACCTACCTAGTTTATAGGAATTTTTTATTGTAAGGAATTTCTGGTGTTCACAAAGGGAATGTTTTACAAGTTTTGCGAAGTTTCGGCTTCTTTCCAAAGTGAAATAATAGTTGGGGAGAGTTCGAACTCCTCACAAAAGGAAAAGAATTGGATCTCAAGTTTAGCTCTAAGTACCTTCGGAAAAACAAAACTCGAATTACCTACGTACCTAACTGTTTTGGATTTGCTAGGGTAACCATTATTTTTTACATACTTCGTCGTTTTCAATCTATAGCCGTCCACAGCTGGACATATCTACATTTCGGGTCGGGATTTTTCCTTTACTTGTGCTATAAGACCTACCTACCTGCCAAAATTCATGATTCTATGTAAACGAGAAGTACCCTATAGGTTTTCTTGGCAGACACGACAGACGGACAGACCGACGGACAGATAGACAACTAAGTGATCCTATAAAGGTTCCGTTTTTCCTTGCGAAACCCTAAAAAGGCACGGTTAGTTTCATACTATTTAATGAAGAGCAGTATCTAGCTACTCCAAGACCATGGTACACCAGTAGTGAGTCCCATATTCGCATTTCTTCAACGTGGAATCCTTAGTAAAAGGTTTTATGTTTCCCCGAAGGTCCTCAAAGAGGTCCCGCCTCACTTACTTGTAGGTAGTTGTTAATAAACATTAAAAGGCCCTCGCAAACTGTTTGCCCTCCGCCCTTCGCCCTACAAGGCGCTAATCATCCCGTCGCCCTTAGAAATAGGACCTCAAGGACGGAGATTTGAAGAAATACGGGAAAACGTTTCTCCTTTTTCACGTACAAAGGACGTCAAATGCGGAAAAGAAACTCAGGAAAGAAAAATACGGACAAACGTTTTTGTTAGGAATCATACTATTAATATTATGGTGGTTGGTTTGTTCTTCATTCACGTCGCTACTTACGGAGCAGTGAATCGACGACAGAAAACCCTAAAACTTTTTTTGTCCACCTCGAGACTCGAATCTGGGACTTTATCCGCAAATAAGCTAGCCACTAGACCAACGAGGTAGGACGTGCATCATCATCATCATCAGCCTATGTCAGCCCACTACTGAGCATCAGTCTCTCCTCATCGTGAAGAAACCGGAATGCCTTAGAGTTCTCTATAATGTTCTCAAAGATGTGTAAAGTCTGCCAGTCAATGGCCAGCGTGGTGGACTAAACCCTTCTCATTCTGAGACGAGACCTGTGATAGGACGTTTATGGAACTTTACTTTTTTGTATGAATAAAACCCTCAATGAAAAACTTTATTCCACTTTATAATGTTAAAGTATAATCAACTGAAACCAATTACAACCCGGTCATAAATTTCGCTTATTGACATCGAATCGACTCGATTCACGAAATGAATCGGGAAATTTCCATTTATTAGGTATGCGGAAAATCGATTTGAGTAATATTCGAGTAGTAAAATAATATATTCGGTAGACTAGAAATAGTCGGCTAGTGGTTAGGACATCCGTAAGTAAGGTACTCATGTTCTTTATCTGCAGCAACAGTTAAATTACCTATTTTTCCAAGCAATCCTTTTTAAACGGATTTAATTTCAATAAACATAAATTTAAATTAAATAACAAGAATTTAATTTAATTTATTTTAGTTTTTAATTTTTTTAGATTTAAGTTTATTTTGTAGAATTGTCAATCATTATTAAGAAATGCAGTACTATATTATATATTATGTACATAAAAATAATCATTAAATAACACATTTACACGAAAACTCTATTAAATCTAGTTTTTTACCAAACCAATTAATATTTCGTGCATAAATTTTCATATTACAACTCAATCACTCGCCAAATTAAACGAATCGTTTTCTCCGATTCTTTAGCGGAATCAATTTAAAATGGAAAGAGTTTTGGCAGCGTGGGGCTGCATCCCTGGCCAAATAAATACCTTCTCGTATATCTAGTACCTATCTACCTGAAGTACGTGTTGCGGCAATGCAGAGATACATCGTGATAAACTACAGAAACACCTATTTTAACCGACTGCGGCGAAGCCCAAAAGGATGGTTATGTGTTTAACCTGTACTATACAGGATGTAACCAGACCGCTAGCAAAAACTAAGACAGGTGATAAGATAATACTGATGATTACTGATAAGGTATCATCACAAAACAAATATAAATCGGTTAAACGGATGGGTCTTTAAGAATCCCGTGGGAACTACATTGATTTTCCTGGATAAAAAGTAGCATTAGTCCGTCCCCGGGATACAAGGTAACTCTGTGCCTTTCATCAAAATCGGTTAAACAGTTGGGCCGTGAAAAGCTCGCAGACAGATAGACAGACAGATAGACCGATAGACAGACAGATAGACCGATAGACAGACAGACAGATCGACAGACACACTTTCCCATTTATAATAGTAGTATAGATTTGGTTCAGAGTTAGCTTGCGTCCCGGAAATTGACATAGGCAACTTTTTATCCAGGAAAATCAAAGAGTTCCCACCGGATTTTTAACCCCCGACCCAAAAAGAGGGGTGTTATAAGTTTGACGTGTGTATCTGTGTATCTGTCTGTGGCATCGTAGCTCCTAAACTAATGAACCGATTTTAATTTAGTTTTTTTTTATTTGAAAGGTGGCTTGATCGAGAGTGTTCTTAGCTATAATCCAAGAAAATCGGTTCAGCCGTTTGAAAGTGGTCAGCTCTTTTCTAGTTACTGTAACTTTCACTTGTCGGGGGTGCTATAAATTTTTAATTTACACTTGAATCTACGCGGAGGAAGTTGCGGGCATCATCTAGTAAGAGATAAGTATATTTCCCGGGTCATATTGTGAGCAAGTAAGCCCGTACTGGTCAATGGTCATACATTCTGTATGACGCAACTCAATCAAGCCCCTCGTGAAATGAATCGCGTTATAGGAGTCAACAGTAAACCCCTCGGCTTGGCTCGCTGCCTTGTACGTGATGTAGCACTGCGGATATACAAACTGCATTTACTAACATAATACCCATGCTATCACTAGGTAGTAGGTACCTACCCACATTATAAATCCATACTTACTTATAATATTATAAAAGCGAAAAGTGTGTCTGTCTGCCTGTCTGTTAGTTTTTCACGGCCCAACAGTTTAACCGATTCTGACGAGGTACAGGGTTAGCTTATATTCCGGGGAAGGACATAGGCTACTGTTTATCCCGGCAATACAGAGTTCCCATGGGATTCTTAAAGGCCTATCCGTTTAACCGATTTATATGTACCGGTTCAGAGGCAGCTTGCGTCCCGGAAATAGACATATATGCTACTTTTTATACCGGAAAATAAAAGGGGTGTTAAAAACCGTCGCAAATTTCATTATAAATATGTTTAACTGGCTAAGCTCACTCATTTGTCAGAGTATGCATACCTACTTCGCTTTTTTTCGCGAAATTGATTGGCAGTACCTACATTGGCAGGATTTTTGGTAGAGTGGTTTCGACATCACTGAATCCTACCACCAAACCAGACTTGAACCAATCAATATAGAAATTATGAATCCAGCCTATCAAACCTAGGGCCTTCCACGCTCAACTACCAATTACCATGTCAGGGAGGTCGTCAGTTAGTACCCATTTACTTTTCATTTTCACTGAGAGATTTTGCATTGAAATCTCGAAAGGAATTCTGTACACAAACTCTTTGATCTCTAGTTCTAAAGGCCGTCGTTTCGTATAGAATTTATTTGTAAAGTCACTTTTGTGATGCTTAACTAGATTTTGCCTGCGGCTCCGTCCACAGAAAGACTGTTATATTAATAAAATAGTTTCAAGTGAAAATGTTTGGTTATAGTATACAATATTTCAGAACAAGTGGCGCCGATCCTGCTGTCTTTCTCTAAACTAAATTTAGAGTATGAAACATGAATTTTACATTCAAAGAGTCTAAATTTTAGTGCACGCTTCAAAAAACACAAGTGTAAATTAATAATTTATTACACCGACAAGTGAAAGTTGTAACTATAAATTAGCTGACAACTTTCAAACAGCTGAACCGATTTTTTTGGATTATTGCTAAGAACACTCTCGATTAAGCCACCATTCAAACAAAAAAAAGTCTAAATTAAAATCGGTTCATTAGTTTAGGAGCTACGATTCCACGGACAGATACACAAATACACACGTCAAACTTATAACACCCCTCTTTTTGGGTCGGTAGTTAAACAGGCTCGTGACAGGCAGCTAAAGTCACGAGGTTTGACCACTCTAAATTAAATTTAAAACTGTCAAACTCTATCTGTCCTTTTCATATCACATTAGTAAGAAGAGTATGCGAATACTCTAAAACTCAGCTTTGCTCAGAATCAGGTACATAGAGTTTTAGATGCGGTTACGCATTCTGTTTGTATCAAACTTTATACTTGTCTTTCTAAACCCATATAACAAAGCTACGGTATGTGGGTATAACTCATAAAACATTCCAGTTTTTTACTCTGAAATTCGAGCCTAGACAAGTTAAAATATCCCCCCAAAAAAGTGGTAACAATGGTTTACACTAACTTATGGTTTAGAGTTTTGTTGGTGTAACCGCAACGTATGTGCCAACCGCAGGGCGACAGATTTTGTTCCCAGTTTTAACTTTTAAACATAGAGTAGGCAGTAGTTTTGGTTACACTGTTTTTAGAGTTCTGTACTTTAAAAGAAAAACGGAACCCTTATAGGATCACTTTGTTGTCTGTCTGTCCGTCTGTCATCTCTGTCAAGAAAACCTGTAGGGTACTTTCCGTTGACCTAGAATCATGTAATCATAGCAGGTAGGTAGGTTTTCTAGCACAAGTAAAGAAAAAAAGCCGAAAACCATAAATTTGTGGTTGGTATCACAATAAAAATAATTAAAACGTGTTCATGAAATAATAATAATTACTATTTTCAATTTTCAAAGTAAGATAACTATACCAAGTGGGGTATCGGTTTACGTGTACATTCCAAAGCAGATTTTCATTTATTTTTATGCATGATAGTTTTTGATTTATCGTGCAAAATGTCGTAAAAAACACCCGAGTATACGTGACCCTCGGTGCGCGAGTCTGACTCGCACTTGACTGAATTTTTAAACTGCTGACCGTTATGTAAAACGGCGAATTTTGCAATTTGGTTGCGATATGTACCTACATGAAATTGAAGTTTTTAAAAGAGGAACGGCCGAGTTTATTTCTGATTCTTTTCGCTAATGTGGACATTGCGAACCAGTGGTAGATGCACTTGACGATTCGACTGAGAAGAACCAGCAAGAAACTCGGCAGTTGCTCTTTTCCACAGATGTGTTATTTATTTAGGTATATATTACATAATCTTATGTCATTGAACACAGTGCGTCAGCTGCAGTAATATGCTAGTGATAATATAGTTATGCATAATGCAAGGCAGGCTTATTGATATAAGGTATTACAGGAATTCTAAGCAGAACTGCTAGTGTGATAATTCTGTTTGTATGATATTATATAAGGCCCTACTATGGGTCCGTAGAAATTCATAGGCTCGAGTATAAAATGAGAAATCTGACAAATCTACGTAGAGCTCGAATTGCTTGGCGAGCTTTGACGACTCCCCTGGCGCAGTGATGAGCTCTGTGATCTTAAAAGTTAGAGATCCCAGATTTGATTCCCAGGAGGAGCAATTTTAGCGTGTAGCTTAAATATAATGGAGATGATGCCTATGTTTTAATAAATTATTTCTTAGTAATGATTAAATAGAGTGTCTTCCAAAATTTGTAAAATCCACATTCGATGCTAGTTTTAAGTTTGATAACCATTTAAAATTATCGATTTGTCTAAAAAAGTACATCAAATTACGTCAAATGTGTATGACGTCCCATCTGTGAATTTCGTAAGTCGCTGATTTGACTAGTAGTCATCACCCTTTTTCTAAATTGTCTTTGGTATGCTCTGGTGGGAGGCTTCGGTCGTATCTAGTTACATCTCTATCTCCTGGCGAAGGTAAGAGAAACTCGTTGGCAACTCGTCAGTCGAGAACTTATGGTAGGGATTAATAATAATATATTACACGGCAGCGTTGCGGTATGTCTGTTTGGTTTGCGGACGTGACCATAGCTCCCAAACTGAATTCTTCCGCAACCGCAGTAGAGTAATGGCGCGGTAATAGCCGCACAATAATCGCTTTATCTAGATATTTATTGTAACAATTATTGCCCTACTTTAATTGGAAAGGTTTGACTATAAATATAAAAAACCGGCCAAGTGCGAGTTGGACTCGCACACCGAGGATTCCGTAGCTTGGAAAGAAATGGTTTGCGGACGTGACCATAGCTCCCAAACTGAATTCTTCCGCAACCGCAGTAGAGTAATGGCGCGGTAATAGCCGCACAATAATCGCTTTATCTAGATATTTATTGTAACAATTATTGCCCTACTTTAATTGGAAAGGTTTGACTATAAATATAAAAAACCGGCCAAGTGCGAGTTGGACTCGCACACCGAGGATTCCGTAGCTTGGAAAGAAAAAACCAGGGCTCTGCCTGAAAATCAGCGCTGCAGTAGTCAAATACTGCAGCATCTTGCTGAGGCAGAGCCCTTTTAGCTCACAGACACAGCAATAGGATAATGGTGTTTTCTAGTTTTGAGTTTGATTTATATTCGAGTTTGATTTTATCTTTGTTGTTATTCTTGTTCTTTTTTTTGTTTTTGTGTGTGATTCTGTATATGAGAGCTGAATAAACCTTTATTTATTTATTTATTTATTTAAATAATTAGTAAATTAACTTATGGTTTTTAATATGTGTTTCGTTTTCTGTACTGATTTTTGGAATATTCATTCTTTCATCCATCCATTCATTCGTACGGTTTGTTATTCGCGAGTCATGACTGATAAACTTTTTTGGCGGATTCGGTGGATTTCATTGCTGTTCACAGCATGCTTTTACAGGATAAGCTGAAAATGGGTTAAAATCCTTTTACCTCGTTCATAATAAAATGTGCATGTAGATATCCAGCAGAGATGGGATTTATTGCTACTTTGAAATCATTTTCATTTAGTGAATGTTATTTTCCTTCACAGTGATTTCGAAGGCTAAGTTTTTTTTTAATTTTACAATCGTACTTACAAAATTTAAATTCGTACTTACAATCGTTTACTACGAGTATATTAATTAAGGTCAACACAGTTCCCAGTTGGGTTTTCACGGAAAATGAGTTGTCGCACTTAGATACGTTTGTAAGTGCAAAAATTCGCCTAACGTGAAACGTAGTAAACGACTATTTGCTATACAAGGAAGCAAAAGCTTAATTCGCTATAACCCGCGAAACCAAACAATGAAGCAACATGCAGCATGCGACATGCACCGCCCGCCCTCCCACTGATAAACATGCAGCAAAAGCCGGCCACCAAGCAAGCCATATGCACCACCACAGTCCACACTTCTATACAATAGATTATTTGCTAGTTATATTTATTTGTTAGATGGCTATGATATGATTCTAGTTTCTAAAACGAAGCGATGCGAGTGTTCTCGTTCGCGCGTTCTTAGCTTGGGTCAATGACTGTGTGCGCGTGAAATTTTTAAAGAACTAGCTGATGCCCGCGACTTCGTTCGCGTGGATGTAGTTTTTTAAAAATCCCTTGGGAACTCTTTGATTTTCCGGGATAAAAAGTAGCCTATGTGCTAATCCAGAGTGTAATCTATCTCTATTCTAAATTTCAGCTCAATCCGTCCAGTAGTTTTAGCGTGAAGGAGTAACAAACATACACACACACACATACAAACTTTCGCCTTTATAATATTAGTGTGATTAAGTGCGGTATTAAGTGTAATAAATATGCTTTTTTAGCAATATTAAAAAGAAAAATATATGGATTCTCTTTTAGTTCAGAAAAAGATATCACAATCATATCAAAACTCTTTCACATGATATTTCACATGCTACCTATGAAATGGCCCATCTCTAGACTCTACCTATATCTACGTAAATCTGAACAAAACATAAAATCCAGAAGTGGAGAAGCACATTTTCGAAACGTTCATCTTCATAATTTGCAGGAAACTTTTATTTATAACATTTTTATTTGTATGGTGCATTTAATTTAATGGAATATTTTTCCAGTCTTCTATAAACACAGTTTCATATTGTTATTTGGTTTTGCATTTGGTTTCTGCATGATAAAATAATTAACCCGCGACCCAAAATATGGGTCATATGGGTGTTATAAGTTTGGCGTGTGTATCTGTGTATCTGTCTGTGGCATCGTAGCTCCTAAACTAATGGACCGATTTTAATTTAGTTTTTTTTGTTTGAAAGGTGGCTTGATCGAGAGTGTTCTTAGCTATAATCCAAGAAAATCGGTTCAGCCGTTTGAAAGTTATCACCCCTTTTCTAGGTACTGTAACCTTCATTTGTCGGGGGTGTTATAAATTTTTAATACTTGTATAGGTACTTGGTGGTCTTGGAGTTGTGTCCAAACTTTTGTGACCTCAGTGTGGTAGAACCTTAAAAGAATCTCTAACAAAGTATCAAGGTATAAGAACTGAGATGATTAATACTCAACCTCAAGAGTGATTATTGAAAAAGTTGGAACATTGGCTCGAGTAGGCAGCAATGCCGAAGTGGATTCTTGTTACGTTTAATTACTACCGGCGGCAGAGTTTCTAGCGTTAAGGCCGGTTCATATTGTTCCAGTTACTGGAGCAAGTGAGTACCAGTGCTGGATTAGTACACTACTCTTTGTGTGTATTCTATCAATCAATCATTTATTTGGTATAAATGCAGGTTAACAAAGATTTGTTGCCATGCAATGAATTTATGCATGCTATTGAGTTGCCGAATGAGTGACGTGAGGTCTAGCTGTGTGGCACTGTGCATATCAATCAAGATAATATCAATAGGGTATTTTACTCTTTTTTGAAAAGTGTCTCAATTTAATCCTAAGGTGATAATTTACCACTAGATTTTTTTTTTTAATTTTATTCAATCGATAAGTACCAAAAAAATTCATTTAAATTTTGCATTTTAAATTTTCGCGCGCAAGTTGACGAAAACGGTAGCTATGCTACCTAGACGCCATGTTATGACGTCATCGGGATAGTAAACTAAACTCACAGAGTAGGCAGGAACTAGAGATCACAAAGTGGCACAGAGTAACTTTGTCTGTAAACTAGATAGTAAGCTCACAAAGTACCTATCAGTACCTCCTAGAGATGACAGATTGACACAGTAATTTTGTCTCTATACTAGATTGTAGTCTGTGATAATAATAATTCTAAAGTAAACAACAACAAGCTGACGCGGTGATAAATTATTAAATTATTACAATTTAAAATGACAAAATGAATGATGAATTAAATGAATGATATAAAATTATTTAAATTTATTAAATTATTATAATTTAAAATTTATTTAAAAAATTTTTAACTGTTTCTTGCTAATTTAAAATGAGTTATTATCCATATCATTGGTGTGTCGTTCCTGAATGTAAAAAAATTGTCTATGGTTCCCTTGTTCCCCATACATTAGGCTAAAAATATCGTTCCATAACACGCTTGTTGATGAAAAATAAATGACTAATGTAAAGAAAAAAACCATGTGCCTCACGCAAAGATGAAATAGTATATTTCATTACAAGTGCGGAAAGGCTGTCATTGCAAAGAGTTCCGACAAATGTCTACCCGAGCCGAGGCGTAGCTGAAGGCGAGGGTTGACAGTCGGAACGAGTTGCAATGACGGTTCCGCACGTGTACTGAACGACTATTTTTAATACAGTTGCGAAAAAATGAATAATTTAATAAAATAATAAAAACACAATAAACTCAACTAACTTAATTTAATTTAAAACAACTTTATTGTTAATAGATATAAAAAACTAGGGTCGAAATTACTCATTTTAGGCAACCAACAACTAAACTCGCAAAGAAAATTTCTGAAAATGGCGCCAACCGTAGAATATAAGCAGAGTTTTTTTTTCTTCACCCATTCTGGTAGGCAAAGGGAACTATGCCCATACAGCCAAGTCTTCAGTAGAATTTTTTTATTGATATGAAATGAAAATGAAATTTAATGAGATGAAATGAAATGAAACCTAACCAAACTCATTCAATCAAATCATTAAATCTGATATTGAAACAAATTAGTAGCTTCTTTTTAGAAATATACGTATTTGCATGAATCATAAAAACTTCTATGAATTTTTTTAGTAAAAACTTCATGGTTGGTTTTTCTTTTTAATATTTTGACAGTTGGGAAAGAAAAAGCACGAGTGCGGGAAAGGTAAAGAAAAAGCACGAGTATGTAATAGCCCACATCCCGAACGCTATACGTCCCTGCAATACGCCACTTTTTGAGTAACTGTATTAAAAAGTATTTTTAAATTTGGGAGCCTAAACTATTTAATCCATGCATCAGTAATCCCAAATTCGTGCAGTTCGATTCTTAAACCTTTTGTACTGTGGTCATGCAATTAGAAAGGGAAGGATTTACTGACATGATGACGTAGTAATATGGCGGGTACATAGGCGGCTAGCGGTTCGCATAATTGTTGCACAGATAAAAAAAAGTGAAAATTTCGAATTAAAATATAAAATTTATTTTATAATTTTGTGAACCGATACTTACACTTCCCGTTTTCTTATTGCCTAAACTATCGTAAATAAATATTTTTAAATCAGTTCTCACTAGGTGTAAAATACCCTATTGATCGCGACTGTTAAATAACGTCGACCCAAGTCAGTAACTAGATAGGTGGCTAGTTTTGGAGGTCTGAATTTGGGTTTTTCATTTGCTCTATAAAGAAAACATCTTAAGTCGTCAGTATCAGATAGTATCACTCATAATATTTCTGATAATAACTGTAATATTTAAGAGTGGATATCTCTTTTCCATTAGTGTCGTAGTTCTATGCGAAAAGATCTGGGAACTCACCGTATTATTATCTGAAGAAAACTCCTACCATTCAAACTCTATCGATTTAACAGCAGCTTACAATAGGTTAGGGGGGGGGGGGGGGGTGATGGTGATTGATTGTATTGAAATATTGAAATCAAAAAGCTGATGTGTTGGTCAAGTAATAAATAGATCGCTGCACTAGATCGCTGATCTGGAATGCTACTGGAATAGTGTAAACAAAGCGTTTCTTAAAGTTAATTTCGACTTGGAAGACGTTAGAGGAGATGATGGAACTGAAAGGAATACTTAGTGAACTTGTTTTTGAAGTTGCTCACTGACTTTTGTAAAAGGTTAATTATTTTCTTCAATGTTGATAGGCCCGAAAATTTTCTTTTTGTGTAAAAAAACGTGATAACTAACTGTAGCCCTCGGTTTTGGCCACGTTTTTGGGTAAGATCAGCCACGGCGGCCAACCACCACTTTTCCACCAGAGATATGCTATGCTACGTTGCTATGGATGCATTTGATATCCACCAATCATATTCATTAGTGCACATAGCTTAGCATTGGTGGAAACGGATTCAACTAAGATATTTTTTATATGGAACGATGCGTGCTATTGATGCGTGCTATGGCTGCCTGCTATGGATGCCTGCTATGGGCCGTCGACAGTGGTGCAGAACAGAATACCTACAGTATGCGCATGTTTCTCGCGCAGCTACTTTGCGGCGGCGCATCTTCATAGCGCATCCTCCTCGCACAGCTACATAGCTTACTATTGGTGGAAACGGTCACATATTTTCGCTTATGGTATCTACCACTGAACAAAATCTTCTTCTCTATCGGCGATTCTTCTGCTTGAAGCGCCATGATAAACAACTCTTAAGTACATAACATGTGGTGTGTGTGTGTGTGTGGCACAATTTACAGAATAAACGTTGTTCTTTCATTCTTTATTCTTTTCTTTCGTTATTCTATTTCGTTATATACAAAGAAAACTTTCGTGGATCGTTTAATTTTCGTACTCAATGTTGATGTTTTTGATAGGAAAATTTTCCAGTTCCATAATCCCCTTACGATAATGAAATTTCTTTAAGAAATTGAGCGACTTCAAACGCGAGAGTAGGTACCCGTACCTACCTACTTGTTTGATTTTAGTTTGAGTTATTTTTTAAGGTTCCGTACCTCAGAAAGAAAAACGGAACCCTTATATGATCACTTTGTTGTCTGTCTGTCTATCTATCAGTTGGTCAGTCTGTCTGTTGTGTTCATCAAGAAAATCTATAGGGTACTTCCCGTTGACCTAGAATCATGAAATTAGGCAAGTAGGTAGGTCTTATTATACATCGATGTATAGCACACGTAAAGGGAAAAATTCTTAAACTAATGAATTTGTAGCTATCCCACTATCAGCCGTGTATGTATAGCTATTCTTCTCTTTATCTCTACTATAAGTACCTATTATTTTTAAATATAGCTCGTGCCAATAAAGAAATGAATTGGAATGATCCTCACCACCATCTTCGATTAGTTTCTTTATCCATACTAATATTATAAATGCGAAAGTGGGTCTGTCTGGCTGTCTGCTACCTTTTCACGGCCCAACAGTTTAACCGATTCTGACGAAATTTGGTACAGGTTAGCTTATATCCCGGGGACGGACATAGGCTATTTTTTCCCCCGGAAAATCAAAGAGTTCCCACGGGATTCCTAAAAACCTATTCGTTTAAGTGATTTGTGTGAAATTTAGTACCGAGGTAGCTTGCGTCCCTGTAATTGGCAAGTTTTATCCCGGAAAATCAAACAGTTCCCACGGGATCTTTAAAAACCTAAATCCACGCGGACAAAGTCGCGGGCATTATCTAGTATATTGATAATTATTTAACTTCAGTTGTGCATCAAAATCATTTTAAAATTATTCCGTCCAGTGGTGTGGCTTGGTAACTGCGAGGCTATCTCCGGTAACAGGCGGCTCCGAAACACGGACCCTCATCAAAAAGTCATTGATAGCGCGCTTGTGGGCATACTCGTATCATCCACTAGCGTTCTAGGTTATGCCGCCACTACTACTGTCATTTATTTACTACTAACTAGCTATACTTGGCTAGTACCACAGTTTTATGATGTCAATGTAAACCTTGGCGATGCTCGTGACTTCCGATGACATTACTAACTAATTAATATTTTTATTTAGAAAGTAATAATACAGATTTTCACAAATGTTAAAAATACTTAAATATAAAAATTATAAAACAACAAGTGTAAATTAAATATTTTCAACACCCCCGACAAATCATTTTCAAATAAATAATTATGTATATCTAGGCAACATAGAGATAGTATTAATACTTCATCCAAGCTAGGCAACGTCCATCTTGACAGCTTGACATTTGTCAATTGACACTTGAATATTATGAACCTAAGGGTTATCTAACCTTCTTTTCTACAAGAAAACTAGAAAAGAGCTGATAACTTTTAAACGGCTGAACCGATTTTCTTGGATTATAGCTAAGAACACTCTCGATCAAGCCACCTTTCAAACAAAAAAAAGTAAATTAAAATCGGTTCATTCGTTTAGGCGCTACGATGCCACAGACAGATACACAGATACACAGACACACAGATACACAGATTCACACGTCAAACTTATAACACCCCTCTTTTTGGGTCGGGGGTTAAAAATATCATCCAAATCACTGTAACGAGGCAGGGTGTCCAGAACGCTGGCTGCGTTACCTCGTTGAATGGCCAGACTAATATGCTGACCAAGGTAACTGCCAGATTTCCGGTCACCCGTGGACTCCACAAGACGGGATGACAGGTCCTTAAAAAAGGATCTGGCATCCTCGCCCCACGAACCCATGGTCTCCACTCCAAAAGGCACAAATATGAAATTATTTTCTATATTTTCATATTTGCGCCTCTTGGCCCTTTCTGCCAATTAATATTTAGATTTAGTGGTAGTCCTCCTTGGTTGGCGTGCTATGCTTCCGGCATGCCTCTAACGGTGTTTGGGGGCACGTAGTGTCCCAGTGGTGGGTCTGCTGCGGCGGGCATCCGCTGAAGGAGTAACGAGGTGTTGCCGGTCCCTTGAGCTCCGTCATGGAACTTCGTGAGGTTTTTAGTCGGTAGGAGTCCGATATAACCACTGTGCTACCCTGTGGACGGTGGTATCCATGACGGATGTTGCTCACGAAAAAATTAACTAATCCATAATATTTTAATATTATTAATGCGATAGTGTGTGTCTGTCTGTCTGTCTGCTAACTTTTCATGGTCCAACAGTTTAAATGATTTTGATTCAACTTGGTACAGAGTTAGCTGACATCCCAGAGACGGGACATAAGCTATTTTTTATCCCAGAAAATCAAAGAGTTCCCACGGGATTTTAAAAAACTTAACTCTACGCGGAGGTAGTCGCGGGCATCATCTGGTTTTACATATTGTCTATACAACATAAAAGAAAACCGCAAGAGGGACCCTAATGACTATATCAGAATGTAAAGGCAGCTATTGTCAGCCCGTCAGCAGTCGCCAGTGTAAACTAGTATAACTTCGCAATTACGGCTTGCGGTCGCACCCCACGTAGCGCTCCTATCGGTCTAATGAGCGGTCGAGTTATCATCCGTCGTACCTCGCCGCGAGGTCTATTCTGTTTGTTGAGGTCTATGTTTGTAGTTAGGGCTGCGATTTAGGTACATTTTAACACTTTATACAATACTGGACAGTATGTAATACCATATTATTTAAAAAAATGTTTCTGCAAGTAAAGAATCTTGAATTTTGAATCTTGAAATAGTTCTGTTGACAGTAAAACTAAGAACTACAGACCGTATCTTGATTATCCCCGACGGTTCTGATGGTTGCAGGTCTTCGTCGTTGGCACCATCACCGCAGTCCAGGCATGCGGAAAAGGATCCCGAACGGGTTCGAAACAACTCCAACCAACACGCGAGTTCAGACATACACTTCAAGTATTTTTTCGAAAATGACACCCTACACAGATAGTAGGGGTCCCAAAAAAACCGTCGATCGACAGGCGCCAGCTAACGACCTCGTCGATTTATGTCCTCATTGGCGGCGGAATTAAATTGAAAACCGCTCGTTTGCGCGACAGCTACGGTAAATGGATCGGGGTCTTTTAATTTCCTCCCCCCACCCCCTTTTTAGGGTTTCGTGGAACCTACCCCTTAGTACATAGGAAAACATTCATTTTAGTCTGGTGGGAGGCTATGGCCGTGGCTAGTTACCAGTTACAACCCTACCGGCAAAGCCGTGCCGCCAAGAGATATAGCGTTCCGGTACGATGCCGTGTAGAAACCAAAGGGTCTAATGAAACTGCCATGCCACTTGCATCATCACTTACCAGCAGGTGAGATTGCAGTCAAGGGCTAACTTGTATAGGAATTAAAAAAAAAAAATCTTTCTTTCTTTCTAAACAAGTCAGTCATGTCTCCCCTCCCATAAATATTGCTGTTTATGGCCTGTACCATCTGTCTCAAGACGATTTATTTGTTGAGTATAAGCTGCCAATGAAAATCGTACGTTATTGTATTACAGCATCAACAGATGTTCCAACAAGATTGCTGGGCTGTAACCAACCGACCTACAAACATACGAAAATCATCATCATCATCATTGTCAACCAATAGATGTCAACTGCTGGATAACAGGGATATGCATACACCTTGGTCTTGCGTCGCCTAAATCCAGCGGACCTTTGACACCCGTATTCACAAACGTTACTATGAGGTCTCATAGTGCGCTCGAACGCACAGTATAGATTCCACCAATCAGATTACTGTATCACGTCAATTTACAATGATCTGATTGGTGGAACCTACACTATGCGTTCTTGTTCGCACTGTGAGACCTCATAGTAATGATTGTGAATACGGCCTTGAGACTGATTTGATGTCGTCTGTCTGCTTTCTGGAAGTCTTGAGTCGTTCAACGCTAAACTTTTCGGTTAGGTCATCATTCTAGTACTTTGGGACCTCGTCTAGTCGTCTATCGTCTAACGCTAAGCTTTCTGGTGCAAATTCACCATTCTAGCCCTTCAGGACTCGTCTATCGGTTTATGTGTCCTGCCCATTACCACTTCAGCTTTACACCCCCTTGGGCTATGTCGGTTACTTTGGTTCTAACTGAAATATAATTACAACTGTGTGCTGGAGGAAACATAAGAAAGGAGACCGACACGGAAAAGTGAAAGCAAATTCTCAAATTTGTTACTTTCCAAAAGATGACCACGTCCACTCTACCAAGCCTTAGCGTTTACTGTTTAGAGAGGTAAATTAGGATGATCAACCCATTTCCGCCCCACTACTGAGTACGGGTCTCCTCTCAGAATGAGATGGGTTTAGGCCATAGTCTGACACGCTGGCCCAATGCGGATTGGCAGACTTCACACACTTTTGAGAACATGGAGAACTCTCAGGCATACAGGTTTCCTCACGATGTTTTCCTTCACCATTAAAGCAAGTGATATTTAATTGCTTAAAACGCACATAACTGAAAAGTTAGTGGTGCGTGCCCGGGATCGAACCCCTGACCTCCGATTAGGAGGCTGATATTCTAACCACTAGGCTATCACAGCAAAGTAGGATAAAAAATAAAAACTGTCAGCATCCAACTTGTCGGCGCGTCTGTAGACGCTTGTCACTCACGTCGCCGCCTAGACAAAGGTAGTAAACGCTTGTGTGAACATCAAAGGGCTCCTCGTGTAAGCCGCCTCTATCGAGACGCAGCGGTGTGTGCGCTGCTTTGATTCACGTGACTTGAATGCGAAGTTAGGGTTGTCACTTTTGCAAAAAATATTAAAAAATATGTTTTTTTTCCTCCACCTTAGTTCGTGGTTATGCAAAATGTTAAGTTAAGCAAAATGTTTTATGGAAGTTTACCTAAATGATTTTTTTAGTGAAATTAGATTCTAGACACACACAATCTAATTAATTTAATCACAAAAAGTTGACATCCCTATGGTAAAGGTTGTTCTTGCTTACTTAAATGTATTTTCTATGCTTCTATTTTTTCAATAAAATTACGGTATATTAACTTTATTTGACAGACAAGATCGCTTTTCTTTGAGTTTTGGTTTTACCACCGTAAAGAAAGAGAAATGAAATTCCTTTCTTAGAAATGTGTTCGTCCACTGCGGATGGCGAATTTGCATAATAAAATACTAGATGTTACCCGCGACTTCGTCCGCGTGGATATAGATTGTTTTGAATGACACACGTCAAACTTATAACACCCCTCTTTTTGGGGTGTTATAAGTTTGGGGGTTGGGAGTTATAAATAAAGAAAAGCAATGATTTTTAACCCCCGACCCAAAAAGAGGGGTGTTACAAGTTTGACGTGTGTATCTGTGTATCTGTCTGTGGCATCGTAGCTCCTAAACTAATGAACCGATTTTAATTTAGTTTTTTTGCTTGAAAGGTGGCTTGATCGAGAGTGTTCTTAGCTATAATCCAAGAAAATCGGTTCAGCCGTTTGAAAGTTATCAGCTCTTTTCTAGTTACTGTAACCTTCACTTGTCGGGGGTGTTATAAATTTTTGATTTACACTTGTTATTTAATTATTCTGCATTTAAATAAGTAAATATCCTTTATGATATTGAATTTTAGCCCGACAAACTACCGCTATACAAAACATCACAATACTCTATTACTACAGCTACAGTCCAAGACCCTATTCAACGAAGAATAGGTACTATGTATCTAAATAATATATTATCAGCTAAGGTGTCATCCCTTCCAATTTGGCTTTATTAAAAAGAGTAACTTGATCGTAACTTTACGTTACTAAACTTTACGCCTCTACACCTAGATTACTTCGCGTAAATCTAGACTTAGGCTCAGAGCTTAGCTTAAAACCTAAGTATCTATATACTTAGGTTGGTTTACTTAAAATTTTCATAATATGGGTCCTTAAATACTCTGTTTAAAATTTAAATGCGTATTATTTAACAGACAATTTAAGGACCCATATGTAGGCATGAAAACATTGAAGACTTTTGGAAGGTTTTATTTGAAAACTACAAAATAATATATAAACACTTTGATAATATTCCAAATGTGCATTTTAGGTATTTAATGCTTGAAGCTATTATATTGATAAAAGATTTGCACCTTACCACAATCATCAGAACAAATACTGATGAAATTCTGAAAACTGCTTCTAAACCAGTTTATATTTTTGGCAATTTTTACTGGACCATATCGTTATCAGCACTATTTTTCCTTACGGCTGAATTTTCAATCGCTGTATAAAGCTACGGCCACACCTGCGCATCATGAACGCGGGATGCGGGATGCGACGCGGCAGCGTCCACTAACCGAATCTATACGTGCATCTATACTTGCGTAGGTGTTCATGACGCCATTAAATTAAAGACCCTCAATAGCTCAACGGATAAAGAAGCGGACTGAAATCTGGAAGGTCGCCGATTCAAACTCAACCCGTTGCACTATTGTCGTACGTACTCCTAGCACAAGCTTTACGCTTAGTGGGGGAAAGGGGTATATTAGTCATTTTTTTTATTTACCACAGCGTACCAATACGTGACAAAGTGAGCCTGACCTGCTGCTATTGAGATTTTTTTGATATTATACCTACTCTAAAAGTGGTTGAAGCATAGGTCAACTAGACCCTACGCGTGGACGACAGGTGCTGATTTCCCTTGCGGCCATATGAGCCGCACTACGCAATAACATGCGATTGGATAATAATTGCGTCACGGGCAATTGGACTTTATTGACTGTTGCTTTTTTGAATATTGCATGAAGTGAAATCATATTTGGTAACAGTCCGCGACTTCGTTTGCGTGGATTTAAGATTAAGGTGTTAATAACTGCAAATTCTTTCTTGGGCACTAAGAAATAATTTGGGACTTACTCAAGGAATCATTTGATCATCATATTATTAATATGTACTAAATGATGCCCGCGACTTCGTCCGCGCGGATTGAGGTTTTTTAAAAATCCCGCGGAAACTCTGCTTTTCCGGGATAAAAAGTTGCCTATGTCAATTTTCCGGGACGCAAGTTACCTTTGTACAAAATTTTATTTAAATCTGTTAAACCACGTCATAATAGCTATTTGCGTGCCTTTCAGCCCGATCTATCCTGTAGTTTGAGCTATGCGTTGATAGATCAATCAGTCGGTGAGTCATCTTTTCCTTTTTTAGTACTTTAATAATGAATTTGACTATGATTAGTTTATTAAAATAAGTATTTGTCGAAAAAAAAACACTTTATTCATGTTCCATTATCTTTTTAATGTTTAAAACATCTATTGTGAGTGATATACCAATTAATATCTAGACTAGACTCTATCATACTTCGACTAATCACGTGAACCTAGCTGCTAGATATTTATATCCATTTTCTCTATTTCTGATTACAGGGACCGATACTATAATTAGCATGACGAAAGGAGAAAAAATATAAAGGTTCACTCCGCCATTGACTTGGCAGGCTGTCTCACTAAACGAGGTCGTCCTCCAAGTAGCATTAGATAAATCTTTAACACCTGCTATTAGCTTCTCAGTCGCAATCTTAAGTTCTGGTGAAGGTGACTGGGTTTTCCCTAGTTTCCACGCCCATACTGAAAAAATATTTATACGAGAATCTAAGGGCGCATGTACATTAAGTCGAATTCAGCCACCAATGTTTAACGTGCATTGAACCGTTAAGCATCAGTTGAAAAATTCGGCCATTGACTTAATGTAAATGCGCCCTAAAGGAGGGTTCACACCTGCGAGTTGATCATGAGTCGCTCATTCACTCAGTAGTTGTTCACTTGAGTAAAGTGCAAACGTATGTAGATTCGTTTTTATTTTTTCGGCTGCTACGATTATCTATGGCAGTACCCCAGTTGACCAGAAAAACCTCCCCCCCCCCCACCCCCCACCTCTACACAGTCTCTATGGTGGTTACCTGAACTCGTGTTCCCATCCGTATTCTGGCAGCTGTACAATACCATACTTTGTTGTTCATAATAAGTAACAGGCATTATCAAATAATCGTAAGAATCACCACCTGGAAAAAAAGTGAGATCGCAATCAAGGATTCGAATCCTTGATTCGCAAAATTGATTGAGGAAAGGAGGACTCGCAAACATGCCATTACGTCATCCGCGTGGATTTAGGTTATTTAAATTGCGTGAGAATCTAATTTTCCGGGATAAAAAGAAGCCTATGTCATAATCTATGTTAACCTACATAAAACTATGTTTAAGTTGTTATCGAAAATATTCGGTTCTCTTCACTCTATTTTTGCTGGAGGATTTTTGCTTATTACAATGTTTAAAACTCACAAACATTTGCACGCCTTGACATATTGTACAACGTGTATGCAAATTGCCCGCTTTTGGTTTGGTCGACCGTGGCTAGTTACCACCCTACCAGCAAAGCCAAGCCGCCAAGCGATTTGGTGTTCCGGCACGATGCTGTGTAGAAACCAAAGGAGTATGGCTTAAATGAAAACTGCTATACCCCTTCCAGGTTAGTTCTTATGATGCGCCAACGTACACGGTTCGCGCGCGTACGCAGGTGTGGATCTGCGTTAAAAATCTAAGCACTTACCAGTAAACGTAAAGTTCAGCACGCCAAATATACTACTACTAGTACTACTAAGCGAAACAGATGCATTTCTGTAGACCAATTTACCACCAGCCACTTCCCTGCTGGAGAACTCAAGTCCTGAGAGGATTTGACTTGACAAGATGACTGTGAAGGTGGTGGTCGAGCAGTCACCAGACTCAAAGGTGTTCTCGATTCTTTCTAACTGATACCATCTTCCTGCTATCTGAAAAAGCGATCACGTGCAAGGCGAAACCGCACATAAAGATTTAAAGGGTTTCGTATCATCTACAAGATATAACACCATGTCAATTTTTTTTTTAATTTTTCGTTGGGGCTGTTTTGAAATTCGCCATCTTGTTTTTTAGGGTTCAAAAGGAAAAAGGAACCCCTGTATAATTATAGGATCACTTTGTTGTCTGTATTTCTGTCTGTCTATTGCCTGTCCGTCTGTCTGTTTTTATTAATTGTTGTTATAGCGGCAATATATAAGTACCTACACACTCTGTGAAAAATTCAACTCTCTTCCAACTATTACGGTTCATGAGATAAAGCCTGCTGATAAACAGACTGATGGACAGCGGAGGCTTAGTGCTAGGGCTTTGGCACTCTTCGGGTACGGAACGCTATAAATAGGTAAGGATTTGAATTGAATCTTGTTGATTAAGAATGGAATTTAACCCCTAAATTAGCTTCAGTATTTCTAACTTTAGTTAAATGTAGGTGGGTAAGTACTTACAGTTGATACATCAAAAGATGTAGTTCTTAACCCTGTGAAATTACATGCTTTATCAAGATTGAGCTGCGCGTGCGCAGGTGACAACAACAATAAAATAACCACTCTATACATTTTTCTAGTAAAACAATTTTATTAAATTATATTATGTTACACCGTAATAAGCTAATACAATGACAATCTTTACAGTACAATTTATGTATTACAAGTTTCCACTTATGGGGTTTTAAAGGTTCCAGTACACAATAGCCCAATTGGTCAGTGCACTCGGCAAGTAATGTCACTGTCTATCACACTATCACACTAGTAATATTATAAAGGCGAAAGTTTGTATGTGTGTGTGTGTGTGTGTGTGTATGTTTGTTACTCCTTCACGCAAAAACTACCGGACGGATTGGGCTGAAATTCAGAATGGAGATAGATTATACCCTGGATTAGCACATAGGCTACTTTTTATCCCGGAAAATCAAAGAGTTCCCGGGATTTTTAAAAAACCTACATCCACGCGAACGAAGTCGCGGGCATCAGCTAGTATTTGTATAAATACCTAGCGCACAAAAATCGGCAAGCTGGAACTCGACAAGTTTTTGCCAAGTGTAGAGAACACAAGTTCACTGAAAGTTTTTGTTTAATGAGTAGTGTGCTGTTATGAGCTTAGTTTATACTGGTTTAACAGGACTTCATCTGCTTGGATTTTGGTAAAAATCCCGTGGCAACTCTTTGATTTCTCGAGTGTAAGCTTATGTACGGCTCCGGTAAACTCTCTGTAAGCAAATTTCCTTAAAGTCAGTTAAATGGCGGTGAAAAGGTAGCAGACAGAAAGACACAATTTTCCATTTATGTTAAATATTAGAAAACCTCGAATAGCTTTACATCGAATAACAAGGTACTGGAATTGGTCCACAAAGAGAAAGAATTACTCATGCCCACCGAATGTGAAGGAAGCTCGCTTTCTTTGGAGATTTACAGGGAGGAGTACAATTCTCATTCCCAAGATTAGTGTTGGAAGGGAGAATTGCAGGCAAAAGAGCTCAAGTTCGCTAAAGATGTAAGTGGTTGGACTATAATATACGGGCTTACTTAGTTACCCGAAGAAAAAAGAGGCGGCTTTATAGAAAAACTCTTCGAACAATGATCGCCAAACTTTGTTCCGAAGAAAGCACGCGATGATGATGATATTAGAAATTAGAATGATTAGGTTAAGCTTGTTGTTTCTTATGAGTCTCGAGGAATCACACTAATATTATAAAGGCGAAAGTTTGTGTGTGTGTGTTTGTGTTTGTGTGTGTGTGTATGTTTGTTACTTCTTCACGCAAAAAGTACTGGACGGATTGGGCTGAAATTTAGAATGGAGATAGATTATACCCTGGATTAGCACATAAGCTACTTTTTATCCCGGAAAATCAAAGAGTTCCTACGGGATTTTTGAAAAACCTACATCCACGCGAACGAAGTCGCGGGCATCAGCTAGTTTTATATAAACATCAAAGAATCATGATGCAATTTGCAAGCAGCAACAAAACATTGGCCAGCATTCCCTGAAGACTTTAGGTCAACGTGTATTGGAGCCATTGCAATCCACGTCATATCAATTGTTAGGGGTAAGTACCTGTTTCCTTGATCAGTAATCTTATCTTTCTCACATTATATATACTGGAGTACCAACGTAGGTACCTTCTTAATTAAAAAAAAATCATTGTCTAACTAATTTCATCTATTCTCTACTATTTTTAATTTTCATAAGCCAATTTGTATGTTTATCTATTTGTTATATGTACAAGAGTCCTATGACCAGCTGTGGACATTTACCGGTTGATAATGATGATTTTAGAATTTAGATAAGTAGATGGTGCAGTTTATTGAGATATTGAAGAATGAGCAAGTGTACTGCGGTTTTTAACCCCCGACCCAAAAAGAAGGGTGTTATAAGTTTGACGTTTGTATCTGTGTATCTGTCTGTGGCATCGTAGCTCCTAAACTAATGAACCGACTTTAATTTAGTTTTTTTTTTTTTGTTTGAAAGGTGGCTTGATCGAGAGTGTTCTTCGCTATAATCCAAGAAAATCAGCCGTTTGAAAGATATCAGCTCTTTTCTAGTTACTGTCACCTTCACTTGTCGGGGGTATTATAAATTTTTAATTTACACTTGTTGACAGTCAGACAGACAGACAGACAGCCCTCTTAAGAGGGCTCTCTCCGTCACTCGTTTCCACTCGTTTCATACAATCGTAGTTCCAATTTCATTTGAATATTAAGCAACCAAAGTCCATGAAATTTTGCAGACATATTCTAGAAACTAATATCTATGTCTGTGGTTTTCCAGATTTCTGTTAAAATATTCGGTTTCAAAGTTACGCGGTCTTGAAAATTTACATACAAATTTTTGAGCCCCTGTAATTTTAAAACTACATATTTTTAGAAAAATCTGAACACCACAGACACAGATATTAGTTTCTAGAATATGTCTGCAAAATTTCATGGACTTTGGTTGCTTAATATTCAAATGAAATTGGAACTACGATTGTATGAAACGAGTGACGGAGTGAGCCCTGTTAATTTACACTTGTACTTCAATCGGTTAAAAAGTTACAACTATGGCCTCGGAATAAGAATGTTCTACGCAGCAACAAAACTAGGTTAAACTATCCACCGAATTGTGGTTTAAACAGTAGATAGAGTTAATTACTCCCTAAACTCCTGAACAGATATAAACTGCATACAACGCCCAGTGAGGGCGAACTCCTCCAAAACTAATTACTCAAACTCTGATAAACCAGCGAGTTATGGCCAATTCTATTATGTTAATAACAACACACCCACACCGCTTCATTTCGTATGAATAAAGTTCGACGCATACCCACGGAGACGAGTGGAAAATCTCGTCGGAACTCATCACTGTAAATTATTATCACTTAACATCCCTGACCTGACCTGCCTGCTTGTTTGCTCGCTATTATAAAAAGAAACTCTTGATTTTTCATTATAAAAAGTAGCCTGTGTATCTCTCCAAATCTTTGACTATATATCCAATCGAGAAACCATATCGATACGTTATTCCGTTGCGGCGCGATTAATGAACAAATCAACAAACCAAAAAAGCAACAAACAAGCATCTCTCGCATTTATATAATGGGTATAGTAACGCTGTTATAAAATTATGACTTGCTGACGCCCGTGACTTCGTCCGCGTGGATTTAGGTTTTTCGAAATCCTGTGGGAACTCTTTGATTTTCCGGGTAAAAAGTAGCCTATGTGCTAATCCAGGATATTATCTATCTCCATTCCGAATTTCAGCCAAATCCATCCTGTGGTTTTTGCGTGAAGGAGTAACATACACACACACACACACACATACACACCGCCTTTATAATATTAGTGTGAAGTGTGATTAGTGTGAAGTGTGATCCATCAACAATTTGATTGGTCCAATCCATTCCACTCTACCTACTCCACTTCGTTTCGCATGAATAAGATTCAACGCTTACTTAAGGAGCGGAGTGGAGCCGTGTTCTTTTACCTGACTACGAGGCACAGACAGGGTTATGTTTTTCACGACTATTTGGGTATGTCTGTGGGAACCTTTATACCCAACTTAGTTGCAACAATATATATTATGTATGGGTGGGTAGTAGGTACTAAAAAAGGAATAAAATATGCAAAAAGATTTATTTTGATTGCATCGCGCGCTGGTGGCGTGCTGCCAGATTGATGAATATGCAGATCAAACAATACCGCAATGGCGTATTTATTGTATTAACTTTTTATTTATTTATTTATTTCATACAATACATAATTAAAATCCATACTAATTGTCAGCATGTTGTTCAGTTCAATCAACTCCCAAATATTGGCTTTTAGGTGTGCTAATGATACTGATTCCGGTGGTAACTTTTTTGAATATTCGCATCTTCTTTTTACCATGTAATGAGAAAAGGACAGACAATTATAGAACTATAAACTAGACAATAATTTAATTATAGAACTGCTACTATAGGCGCCAAAATTTGTAGAGTAGCTCTAAAATTTTAGAGTATTTAATTTAAAATTCATTTTCCGTCCTTATTTAGCAATAGGTATTTAAAAAAAGATGCAGATACTCTTTAGTTTAGAGGAAGATAAAATTGAGTGATTTCTGCGTGAAAATATTTTTGTTTAAAAAAATTAAAAAATATACTTAGTACGTTTATCGTCTTGTGACGTCATTGATCGCCTTCCGTACACCGTGACGCTAATCTATACTAATAAATAAAATTGGAGTGTCTGTCTGTAATTTCGAAATAACTACCGCATATTAAGGTCATATGGTTATTTGAACGATACTATAACTGAATCACACGTTTTTAAAATTTTTGTCTGTCTGTCTGTCTGTTTGAAACGGCTAATCTTGGGAACGGCTGAACCTATTTTGACGGGATTTTCACAGACAAGTAGAGAATTGACCAGGGAGTAACATAGGCTACTTTTTTAACCGACTTTCAAAAAGGGAGTTGTGTTTTTCTACCTATGTATACCGAAATCTCCGAGATTTCTGAACCGATTTGCGTCATTTCTTTTTTAATCGATAGAGGAACTTTGCGACATTGTTTCATAAAAAATTTGGAGTCCAACTCCTCAATCCTGATGCTGCAGGGGATCTGACCAATCCACGCGGGCGAAGCTGCGGGCATCAGCTAGTAAATAATAAATAATAATTAGTTGTGTTAAAAATTTCAATAAATCTAGAGTTATTTTTAAAATATTTTGTTTATTAATGGATTCTAGCTCCATAAACTACAATTAAACAAAACATCACATCATTAACCGACTTCCAAAAAAGGAGGAGGTTCTCAATTCGTCGGGATCTTTTTTTTTTTTTTTTTTTTTTTATTTTTTTTTTATATTTTTTATGTATGTTCCCCGATTACTCAAAGACCCCTGGACCGATTTGGAAAAATTTTTTTTTGTTTGAAAGGGTATACTGTGCAGGTGGTCCCATATAAATTTGGTGAAGATCCGATGAATATCTTCGGAGATGGAGAACAGAACTCCTGAATGGATAAGAGCAAATTGCTCGCGATCACTGTAATAGCTTAGTAAACAGTAGGGTTTTAACTGGGCATAGCATATTATAGTACAGTGGGGCCACTAAAAATTGTGAAATAAAAAATTTTCAAAAGAAAAATAAAACCGACTTCAAAAACCAAAAACACTAAAAAGTAGAAAATAATTTTTGTTTAGCTACACATGTAATGTACCTAGGTATGAAGTCGGGCGAGCTTCACTCTTGGATTTCTAATTTTGTTTTAATATGCTCGCTCGACTTCATACCTAGGTACATTACATGTGTAGCTAAACAAAAATTATTTTCTACTTTTTAGTGTTTTTGGTTTTTGAAGTCGGTTTTATTTTTCTTTTGAAAATTTTTTATTTTATTACTACAGTCCAAGAACCTATTTCTAGAACTAATTAATTAGTACAATATTTCTCGTACATTGCGTTTTCGCTGCGGCGAATAGCAGCTGCGTGTAAAATGTCATGTGCAAAGATTTTTAAACCCTAAAAAAATGTCTTTGTATCCTTAGATTTTATTTACGGGCCATTCTTCCATCTTCTCAGTTTTAATTACAGGTTTTCTATTTTTGGAGCCATGCTTCCAACAAAACCTGTAAAAAAATTGGACTTAGAACTTTTGATGATCTCCCTGGTGCAGTGGTGAGCGCTATGGTCTTTGTTGTAAGTGGGTATTCCCAGGTTTGATGCCAGGTTTGGTGGCAGGGATAATTTTCAATTTTTTAAGTGTCTATGTTCTGGTCTGGTGGGAGACTACGGCCGTGGCTAGCCACTACCCTACCGGAAAAGCCACTAAGTACTTCGTCTGTGTTGGTGTTGGCTGGCGGGCGTGCTCTGCCTTTGTGGAGGTGTTTTTTTTTGTTAAAACTGACTGGAAAGCGCTCTAAGGGGGTGCCGTGCGTGTGTCGGCGAGCGCCGGCACAGACGGGGTCCATACTTGTATAGTTTAACTAACTTGACATTGGCTAATCTTTGTAAAGCCAGACGAGAGAGAAAAAAAAAAGCCACTAAGCGATTTAGCGTTCCGGTGCGATGCCGTCTAGAAACCGACAAGGGGTCTGGGCTCTGGATTTAGTAAAAAAACTGCCAACCCCTTCCAAGTTAGCCCGCTTCCATCTTAAACTGAATCATCACTTACCACCAGGTAAAATTGCAGTCAAGGGCTAACTTGTAATGACTTGTACTTGACTGGTGTTTATTATGACAATAGCAAATCCTGAGTGGACCCAACAGATATGCTAGAAGGAAGAAGATAGTTATACCTTTCCATCAGCATGATAAAAGTTCCCAGGATAAACCCAGCAGCCAACACAAAGGAAGGACACTGGGGCAGCAACACCGAAGGCCAAACATAGAAGACCTACCTTCTTCTCTGCTTTGCTGCTCTCACGACCCAGCTGCTCTGCTCATTTTGGGGTTTGGACCGGGACTAGAGGCCTAAGGATGGGTTTTAAACTAGTCGAGCTTACTCCAACTAAACACGATAGTAGTTATACCTTTCTATCAGCATAATGAAAGTTCCCAGGATAAACCCAGCAGCCAACACAATGAACGCCGGGGCAGCTCCACCTAAAGCCAAGGCTCGTGGGGAACTTCCTGCACACTTGACCTCGTGGGACCAGGTCCTTTCATGCGTGCAGTGAAATATACCTCTTTCTAGAAGACGAGCTAGGCTGAAAGAAGATTCTTTCATATCAAAGAAGATATAACTCTATCCAAGGAAAAAGTTGATACTATAAGGTTCTCTCTGTTATCCCATACAAATGACAAACACAAAAAGTCAGTGGGCGTTAACCATTTTGAGTTTTCCGTATTACTCTATCCTCGCCAACAGTACGGAAAACATAGGCTCGTCTGTGATTGGTTGGTCACTCAAAGTGGTTAAACCCACCCGTGATTTCAGCCAGATTCGTCCAGGTAGGTACTAACTCGGGCTGAAATTCAGCATGCTATTATGATGTAGACATCCACTAAGAAAGGATTTTTGGAAATTCAACCCCTAAGGCGGTAAAATAGGGGTTTGAAATTTGTGTAGACCACCCGGATGAAGTCGCAAGCTTTAGCTAGTTTTTATATGCATTAAAAATTATTTAGATATTTCCTTGAAGTTTAGATAAAACACTATCATAAAAATTATGAGCAGTGATATTAATATTAAAGTCTAAATAAGTACCTCCAGCTAAAAAACTCCCGGTACGGACTATTCTTCTGTAGACTCGAATAAAGCAAAACTTTCTCTATGGAATGTAAAGAGTCCAGATCACATAGCTCTTGTTGGTCGAAGGTTCGAGAAATTCTGTCGTTTGCCGCATTCGTCTCTGCGTGGTATGCATATCCTGGAGAGAGTAGAGCATTTTAAATTCGAAATTCAAAATACTATTCTTTTAGGGGTCCGTACTTCGTAGGCCTCCAGAGAATAAAAGGAACCCTTATAGGATCACTTCGTTACATATCTGTCAAGACCCGATCAAAACCTAAATAGACCTAAAATCATGCGGTAGGTAGCAATGTCTTATCGCACAAGGAAAGGGGAAGAAAATCCAAGGGACCAAAATCCGAAAACGGTGAATTGTGCTTTATATCACAAAAAAACCGGCCAAGTGCGAGTCAGACTCGCGCACTGAGGGTTCCGTACTCGGATATTTTTTTCGACATTTTGCACGATAAATCAAAAACTATTAAGTATTAACAGACAGACAGACGAAAAACAGAGTGATCCTATAAGGGTTCTGTTTTTTCTTTTGAGTTTAGCTAGTTTTTTTTTGACAAAATCATTACCTCCTTTTCTAACCAATTCGATGCCTTCGTTCATAGACGCAACTATAGTTTTTCCTTTCTTCATCATGTTTTTTAGTTTAATTTTTAAAGCATCTTCACTATCTGCCTTCTTGTTATTAAAATAGTAGTCCGGTAACTGGATAAATAAATACATTATTAAATAATTTAACGGGGCGGCGCACGGCGGTCTCTTTGTCACTCACTCCATACAAACGTAGTTTGGTTCTCATTTGAATATTATTCAATCAAACTCGAGGTAATTTTTGTAGACATGTTATAGAAACTATAAAAGTTAATGTGTGTGGCCGAAATAGAACTGTTCCTCTACCTATTCTGACTTATATGGTATAAATACTAGTACTTTATGATCCTCAAAAGTAATGCACTGCGAGCTCTAAAGCTACGTCCACACCTGCACGTTATGAACGCGGAATGCGGGACGCAATGTGGGAGCGTCCACGACGAGAATCTATATGTGCACACCTATGCGGCTGTTGTATTCTCGTAGGTGTGCATGGCACCATTAAATATCATGGAAGGCGACGGCTGGGCACCGTTTTCGTTCCCACTTCGTAGTTGCTCTATAGTCACGCAGGTTTGGATAATACTTATTTGGATTCTGAGTGTAGATCGTGGTATGTACCCAGTACATTAATTTGATGACTTTATTTGTCGATATTTCAACCCAGTTGCATGGTTCGGGGTCACGACAGGTGGAGGATGCTTTACCTGTAGCCATGAATAAGTATATCCAGTATCCTCGAGTATTGGCTGAAGTGGACTGGAAAGCAGTTCCCACAGAGAGTTGATGGAAGGTGGAGGCCCGTTCAGCAGCCAGCTCACCACGCTACTGGTATAGTAGTTGTAGATCAAGATGCATGATATACCCGTCACCAGGATTGTCATTTTCTTGGCTATAAAAAAATTGGTCAATTTGACAATTGAAAACTCAAAACTACCATTGTATATTTATGTAAGGCTAGTACATATTTATAAATTTTGAGTTTTTTGAATACCTGCTGATGTTCTTCGTAAATCTTCGAACTCTTCAAAAACTAAAACAAAAAGGAACCATAAATATTAATAATCACAACCAAACCCTAATATAGGACTTTGGTTAAATCGATATTCAAAGAATAGTATTGTTAAGTAGATTGGAAAAAATAAGTTAAGCATCACAGACGCTCCGTGGTTTATAAATAACCTATTTATTAGGTAATCCACATACCATTGATCTCCAAAATTTTAACGCAATATACCTGTACTTAATTAATTATCACCATTACGTCTACATCTTACAAATTCAACAACTTACAATTAAAAAGTGTACAATGGTACCATGGATGTATAAGAATGGAACCCAATTTAAATAAATGATTTGACTTTGACTTTGGAATTAGCTGAAAGGCATGACGAAATACGGACAAGTCAAACTAATAAAAAGTACTCACATTGTTGACAAATCAGCGCCATAACAGACAAGATGGAGTAATGATACACGTTGATTGGCTGGTTTTCCGCGATCGCTGACAGCAGCAAAACGATGCAGCAAAGCACACAAATTCCGATCACACACCACCAGGTGGCTGATGAAAATGGACGTAGAAACTGATTCTCAAAATTGCCCACACCTTGAGCGGGGATGCGGTAGTAAAATCGACTTCTAAAATTACGCGAAGAAATAAACAAGTTTAGTTGATTATAATAATAATGTCCTCCAAACCGAATTTCGGCTAAGGCGGCCAATCTCCATAGAAATTAGCCAATTTTTTGGAACGATACAGAGAAGATTAGCATGGCCCCTGCGCAAGGATGGCACATAAAAAAAAAAAAAAACTGCGTGAGATATATCATAGTGTATGCACTATAATAGTGAGTGCGCAAATAAAATTGCACTCTATTCACTCTCACAGCCGGATGGAATAGAAAGCCGACATGACCGGAGAGAGATCAGGCCCAGGACCGATAGCTGTACGTGCTCTTCGAGGCCAAAATGACGAAAATCTTGTTGGCTTGAAAATAAGTCGCCAATCGAGAGTCCTGCCTAGAATATTAGAAGAGGTCAGTCATTGTAACTTACTCAATAAAGGTGACAGGTGGTGTGATCACATCGTATCTATCAAATTGTGCGGGATGAAGGCGCAAAATTGGCGTAATGTCTTGTTCTCGAAAATAAAGTGCATTCGTCACTGCCTGGAAATTGTTCCAAAGTTCATTTTGGTTACTGACTTGGTGACTTGTGCCATTGCTGACAATTAGCGTGGAATGAGTTGAATTTAAAACTAGAAACGAGTTGGCCGTATAGTTAGAATAGTTTTGTCACCGGGATATTCTCATAGTGTATGAGTGCCATGGGCAATTACTAGCGCTGGAACTTCTGTAAAACTGCGCTTGCGCTGGTGTTTTGACCACCAAGAGAGTGTTGTTGAGCGAGTTTTTTTTTATAACTCTTGTCGCTACCACAAACGAGTGAACACAGCTCAACTATTTATTTTTTATTGGCACGGATTGATACAACGATTACACGTTTTATGAGCGAGAAAATAGTCGATAGATGGTCGCTTCCTCGTCGGGCGGTGGGACAGTTGCATTATGGTTGTATTTAAAAAAAAATATTATTTACCTTGTGTTCCTTTATATAATCACCAACCCATATATCCATAATAGTGTAATTGTATCTGAAAATAAAAAAGAACATGGTGTCATTGCAAAACCAAATAAATAAATAAATAAATTAATAACCAAATAAATAAATTGCAAACACCAGACTCAGTTTTATCTAGTGTTTTGGTCTACAAAGTTTGGTGTAAAATGTTCACTTCCCATTGTCTGTAAATAAATAAAAATAAAATAAATAAAAAATTAACTAATCTTTGAAAAGTGGAACCGCCAGGATTCGCGACCTCCGCGACTATACTACATGCGGTGCGCATCGCTTCCCGCATCCCGCATTTTGACGCGCAGATATGGCCGTAGCCTTTAAAAAAATAGACAAGCTCTTGGCTGCAACCATACCAACATACTGTTTCGCTAACTCAATGTTCAACGATGAATGATAGCCTCCGAGCTCATTTGGCATTCGTTGGTTTTACAATGCTGCTTTACTGAGAGATATCAAAATATTCTTCTTAGAAGACCTTCAATGGATCACACTAATATTATAAAGGAGAAAGTTTGTATGTGTGTGTGTGTGTGTGTGTGTGTGTGTGTATGTTTGTTACTCCTTCACGCAAAAACTACTGGACGGATTGGCCTGAAATTTAGAATGGAGATGGATTATACCCTGGATTAGCACATAGGCTACTTTTTATCCCGGAAAATCAAAGAGTTCCCACGGGAATTTTAAAAAACCTACATCCACGCGAACGAAGTCGCGGGTACCAGCTAGTTAAAAATAAACGTATGACCTCAGTGGCTATTCCTTGAACACTGAATCAGCGAATTACCCGCTGATGGCGATGATGAAGCGAGCTTGCCATGAAGATTTTTTTTTAATTTATAGAATAGCTTGGATGCAATCAGACCTAGCTAGTGATGATGCAGCTTAATATGGAGCCTATTCACTCTTGACATGAAGGTATTTACCTAAAATTATGTATCCCAGCGATTTCATGTAGAATTATGGCGCTTGTGTGAGATACAGTAGATACTCTATAATCGGGGGTCATACTTAAGATCATCTGTGGATCAAACACTGAAGGAATCGGTGTCATCTGCAAAACGATAATAATAAACAAATCGGCCAAGTGTGAGTCGGACTTGCACACACAGGTAGATACTTACTACTACCGCCATTTTGAAAGACATCTCCTGAAAATCCCAACGTCTGTAGTATTTAAATTCCTTTGGAATGTTCAGACCTAAATTAATGATGTTATTAGGTATGTACCGCGGGAGACATAAAATTATTTATTTGGCAAAGCATAATATAGGGTGGAAATAATTATGGACCTTGGTAGGGAACTAAGTTAGATCATTTTACTTAAAGGGAAAAATCTTATTTTTAAAAAGAAAGAAAACTGCATTCAAAGACTTTCTATTTGCTTGTCTCACCCGGGAATCGAATTAGCTAAAAATTCAAAAAATAATTTCTTATAACTATGTATATTATCCAAAGATATAGATTCATACTTGGTTAATTATGAATTTGTATTTAATTATTGAATATGATAATAATATATAGGTATTCATTAAAACTAAAAATTTACCTTTATCTACATTCCAGTCTCCTATACTTTTAATGACAAATTTTCCGTTGCGTGCTTTACCAAAATTATACACTTCGTACAGTTTAAACGACGAATCATCTGTCAAAAAATAGAAAGAAGTTGTTAAGTTTTTTCTACTTACTATATAATATAGGCACTCGTTTCACACCTGTTGGGAAGTGATGATGTGGCCTAAAGCTCATTTCAGACTATGGAATATAATATAAAATTACAGTCCGGTCAAATAGACATTCAAGGATACAATAATTCGCATTACATAGTTTTGCTGCTGACTGTACCTATTCACTCTTATTGTAAACTAGCTGATGCCCGCAGCTTCGCCCGCGTGGATTTAGGGTCTGAAATCCCGTGGGAAAGTTGTCACAAAGTTCCTCTATCGATTAAAAAAAAAATTACGCAAATCGATTCAGAAATCTCGGAGATTTCGGTGTACATAGGAAGAAAAACACAACTCCCTTTTTGAAAGTCGGTTAAAAAAGTAGCCTATGTTACTCCCTGATCAATCCTCTACTTGTCTGTGAAAACCCCGTCAAAATCGGTCCAGCCGTTCCGAAGATTAGCCTTTTCAAACAGACAGACAGACAGACAGACAGACAAAAATTTTAAAAACGTGTGATTCAGTGTTGGTATCGTTCAAATAACCATATGAGCTTAATATGAGGTAGTTATTTCGAAATTACAGACAGACACTCCAATTTTATTTATTAGTATAGATTTTCTCTGCGTTCTTTAAATGTTTATTGTAAGTTACCTTATCAAGACGAGTATTTGTATCTATAAATAAATATAGCTAATTAAATAATCAATAACTTCAAAAGATAAACAACATAATTACCTATTTTCGCAGACAATATGATATCAGCGTCGATGCTCAAGTTTAGATTACTGAGAACTGATATTGATGTCATTTCGTTCTCGTTAACAATATGTGTCTCATTGTAAAGAGTCCCTTCAAAATCACCCATTCCATTTACCAAAGGAACGTCGTTTTTGAAAATATCTCTTTCTTCTTTTATAAGCCATTTGTGTTTGGAATCGAAGAGAACGTTTTCAGAAGCCTAAAATAAAAGATTTTTTTTATTAGTATATTGCTAAACTAGTGACTGAAAGCGACTTTACTCGGCGCAAACATAAATCCTTTTTTTATGCTCTACTAGCCGATGCCCGCGACTTCGCCCGCGTGGATTTAGGTTTTTCGAAATCCCGGGAGATTTTCCGGGATAAAAAGTAGCCTATGTGCTAATCCAGGATATTATCTATCTCCATTCCAAACAAGTAGTAGTTTTTGCGTGAAGGAGTAGTAAGCATACATACTTTTTCCTAGTCTTCATTATAAATTGAACCTCTGGGCTTATGGGCGTCGCGTTTCATATGAGGCAGTCGGGTAAAATTTAGATACTTATTATGTGTTTAATTAAGAACTAGAAAAACTGTATTAGTGTATGTTGCTAAGTGTCGTTGACATACTTCAATGAAGCATTAGTACTTGTTCTATATTTCTATAGGTACATATCGTTGCTAACATCAATAAATGTAGTGAAAATCTCTACGGTTTAGACACTGGGTTAACAGGGCTCTCTCCGTCACTTACTCCATACAATCGTAGTTCCAATTTCATTTGAATATTAAGCAACCAAAGTCCATGAAATATTGCAGACATATTCTAGAAACTAATATCTGTGACTATGGTGTTTTAGATTTTTCTAACAATATAAAGCTTTAAAATTACAGGGGCTCAAAGATTTGTATGTGAATTTTTGAGACCGCGTAACTTTGAAACCGAATATTTTAATAGAAATCTGGAAAACCACAGGCATAGATATTAGTTTCTAGAATATGTCTGCAAAATTTCATGGACTTTGGTTGCTTAATATTCAAATGAAATTGGAACTACGTTTGTATGGAGCGAGTGACGCAGAGACCCCTCTTAATATAATTAAATATTTAGTTGCCATTTTATTTACTTACGCGATACATGATTTCTTCATAATAAGGACACTTTGGATTTATCAAAACCCCGGTGGACGTTGCAGTTTGTTTCAAACATAAATCGAGATCCTCGGAATTATTTTGCAGCTTTTTATCAATATCAAAACTTGATACAGCTATATTCTGAGTTGATGCATATTTTGCAAAGTTATGGTGAAACCCTGTCAAAAAATTACCAAAATTAAAGTATCTATTAATACGATCAATCTTTACTAAGTAAATTAAACTTTTATTTTTATTATCAATCTGATTTCTCCTTAAAAAAATATATTTTTTATCATTACGTTATAAAATTTGTTTATAGATACAAGGTACTTAGAAAAGAAAATGTAGAGATGAAAAGAGAAAAACTTTAGAGGAAAAGAGAAGAGATGCCATCTTACATGTCTCTTCCCCACATGTCAATAAACACACAAAAGTCACACGTCTCCCTTTGAAATAATCGACAGAAAACTCAATCCAATGGCCCAATATCAACGGTGTCACATAAGAGATGGTTATTATGTGACTAATGAATAGCATTTTGATTGCCAACGACCGCTGTGAACGTGTATCACGAGGTAATAAGTGAGTATCAAGTAGCTATTGGCTTTATAAAGGTGGCCTTAATAAGCTATCAAATATTAAGACCGGCGTTAAGTGAGTGGTTTGCTTTGATGTGATATCATAATCGTTATTAACGTAGTTTTGACTACTATGTAACTGCCTTCTAAATATAAGAATCGGTCAAGTGCGAGTCGGATTTGTACACAAAGGGTTCCGTACCAAGGGCACAAGATTCAGTACTTACATTTTTTTTTTTTCAATTTAGATGGCGGCCATTTCATATTTGTGTTATTTTTGTTATAGCGTTGTTGAAATACACACTCTTGAAAATTTCAACTCTTTAGCTATTATAGTTCACTAGCGACCCGCCCCGGCTTCGCACGGGTGGACATTTATTTTTTCTATTTTCCGGGATAAAATATAGCCTATACGGATTCGGAAGAATCCCTCTAAGTAATGGTAAAAGAAATTTTGAAATCGGCCCAGTAGTTTTTGAGCCTATTCAATACAAACATACAAAAATACAAAGGTTTCCTCTTTATAATATTAGTATAGATGAGATGCAGCCCGCTGACAGACAGACAGATAGACGGATGGACAGCAGAAGCTTAGTGAACCTTCGGGCACGGAACCCTGAAAACTACCTGCTTTATTAGTCTAGACTCTAAGAGGCTAGCTTACATATATGTATAGTAATGAGTGGTGGGGCCAAAAAATTCTTGGGGTTTTCTGTCAAGAAATTCTGAGTAGTAACCCATAATTGGGAAGTTTGCGGTGTTATAGTGCGCGTAATACAAGTATACCAATCTGAAGTTTCAACATAGTGGTTTGCCAGGGTCCTTTAGGATTAACATACACATTCATAATAATATGGGTACCTAAAAAATTATAATTTCCCAGACTGATACAAACGAGAATCAAATCCGGGACTTCTTATTTTGGGCAACAGCACACCTCTGTGAAAAATAGGTCATCATTTTATCTCATTAAGTGAAATATGAGAGATTTTCCGACTGTGACAAATGGGCCAATGGGCGGATATGACGACCATTTGGCTACTGAACCCTAATAAGATTTATTACCTACATTACGTGGAGCGCGCTTAAGTATTCTGGTCATTTTCAACTTTGCCTATTTTGGAGACACGTTTTAAGTAAAAAGTTCCTAGCAAGGGCGGATCTACACCTGAACATTTTGCAGTTTACACGATACAAGAGATTTAACGAACCAGTCTCATGCGTCAACGCTCTTAATTCTAAAGCCTACTTCCCTACTAAGATTTGACTAAGATGTGTTTAGAGACTTCGTCTGTGTTGGCGTTAGCTGGCGGGCGTGCTCTGCCTTTTTGGAGTGTTTTTTTTTTTGTTAAAACTGACTGGAAAGCGCTCTAAGGGGGTGCCGTTCGTGTGTCGGCGAGCGCCGGACAGACGGGGTCCATACTTGTATAGTTTAACTAACTTGTTACAAATAACTACAAACTTGACATTGGCTAATCTTTGTAAAGCCAGACGAGAGAGGAAAAAAAATAGTGTTTAGAAATTACAACGTTGTCCTTAAAAATGTATGTTTGAGATTTCTGGACCGATTTGCAAATATTTTATTTACTTATAGGTACAAGTAATATTTTTGCCAACTGTTTTCTGTTTCCCTACTTTGAAATCGGTTAAAACCAGTTATAAAAAAACTCCCCTATAACTTGCAATTACGTGAAATTCACTTTGATTTGTATTCGATTGAGTTGATATAATTTTCCTGTCATTTTTGCCTCGATATGATTTTTATGATCAAAGGAGACTATAATAAGTACGAAGACTTGATATTGGCATGAATCGGTAAATAAAAATTACGCTCTCTGTTTTGTGCGATTGCCTCAAAGGCTCAACGGTTAAGGAATGGACTGAATTCCGAAAGGTCGGCGGTTCAAACCCCACCCCTTGCACTAAGAGCCAGGGAGTGCCAGACCTTCGTTATTTTATAAAAGCTGAAAGTTTATCTGCATCATCGATCATAAATTTATCTGCGTATTGTCCCCAACACAAGGATGAACGATCAGCGACTAAAAAGTTTGAATCATGGGGGCTTTGGGATTATAACGGGTAATAAAGCTGTAAAAAATCTTACGTCAAAGTATGAAGTCTAATTTTTTTGATTTGATTTTTGGATTGATGTTGTAAGTAAAAGTTAGTGACTCATAATTAATTGTTGGGATAAACAAACTAACCAAGGTTGGTATTCATAGTGTTGACTTGGTAGATTGCTAGTTCAGGCTAGTTAGCTATCAACAAGCTAAGCCTGTTTAACGTGTTCGACCCAACTTGTTTGATAGTTTGCTTTTCGAGATCATGTTAGGGCGGATGATAGCCATAAATCTAGCCCGAACTTTGGCATTATTATACCTATAGTACAAACCTGCACAGGCAAATATTTTCGCCCTATACATGTTAGCTCCTGACTGCAATCTCACCTGGTGGTAAGTGATGATGCAGTCTAAGATTGAGGCGGGCTAACCTGGCACACTGGGAGGTTACTTGGCTGGCACTCCTCCCGGGATGTACCTAAGTTACTCCGTACCAAATTTCTTCGAAATCTGTTAAACGGATGGGTCGTAAAAAGTTAACTAACAGACATACATAGGTATAAATTCAATCACGATTCCTTTTACATCAATAGGTTTATTATAAACTGTTGTACCTCTATAAAACGTGATATTAATTTACTTAAAATATATCTAGGTATAACAATAAATTGCGTTATGAAAATTAAATTTTAATATCAAAGGGTGCCCCTAAATCATGAGATTTTAATATAGAATGTAATCAACTCAAGTTAGCAGGCAGTATATTTAGGTAAAAGGTGATATTTGAATAATTCTCGGGTTCACGAGGTGCCTAAGATTGCAAAAAGGGCTGACACAAAGGGATGAAAATTACCTGCCTACCGCAAACGACCGATAACAAAATCGGCGAAAATTACATTGGACATTTACAGCCGGAATTCATAATAAAAGAAACGGGCAAGTGTGAGCCGGAGTCGCACTTGAAGGGTTCCGTACCATCGCACTTTTAATTATTTTTTTAATTTTGAAATTTTTATTATTTGTTGTTATAGCGACAATAGAAATATACATTCTGTGGAATTGTCAACTCTCTACCTCTTCTAAATTTCTAGTCTGGTCTGGTGGGAGGCTTCGGCCGTGTCTAGTTACCGTGCCGAGCCGCCAAGCGATTCAGCGTTCCGGAACGATGCCCTGTAGAAACCAAAGGTTTAATAAAAACTGTCATACCCCTTCCAGGTTAGCCCGATGGCCCGATTCCATCTTACTTACGACACTGACAGCACGCTGACAGCGCTACCTACTGCTGACATAAAACCGTCTCGTTTTGATTGAAGCTTTAGTCTGAGCAATGTCAAAGTGCGCTCTATAGATCTCAGCCTTAGACTGCATCACCACTTACCACCGGGTGGTTTGCAGTCAAGGGCTAACTTTTATCTGAATAAAAAAAAGAATAGGAGGAAGCCGTATTAACCATTAGATTATCACCGCTTCTAAGATTATGCTGAGTCGTCATAAAAGTGAAGGCAGTAAAAATTGTTGCTAGCACAAGTTGTGGGATAATTTATAGCGCGATAAGAAATAATATGTTCGTCCCTTATGAAAGGTAACGCCGTCAGCAACTTGCTACCTTTTATGGGGCGGGACCCTTGATATATTACAATCCAAAGTCAAAACTCATTTTTCTGGTTAGGGGTTTGAATATTTTAGTATGGAGCCTGGCCTACCTACATACCGAAATGTAAATAGAAGCTTATAATAGCCCAATGAAGCTTTAAACAGCCAATCTTCGGAATTCCTCAGAAACAGCTCGATTTTGATGTTTTTTTATTTTTTTATTTTCCGTTTTTTTTAAATGTTATTTTAAAAAGATACCTTTTGAATAGCTATTAATTAATAGATACAGGTTTTATTCGTGGCCGCTATTTTGGAACTTAGTAAAAGTGTGTGTGTGTGCTTGTGTTTTAGAGTGTTACTTTTTCACCTATTTTAAAGCTATTAACTAGCAATAAATTATGACATGACAAAGAGTGGTGGACTTTAGCCTAAACCCTTATCACTCTGAGAGGAGACCTATGCTCTGTAGTTAGCCGGCGATGAGTTGATGATGACGATCTTACTTTTTAACACAGAAAATAGTGTTAGTTACTTTTGTATGTGTATATCTTTGGTTTTTGATATCAGTGGGTGAGACGTAGAATTTATTACTGTTCCGTACCTTTTCACCGGAAATAAATTGCCTTGGGCTTATGCGACCGTCTGTCAAAAGTCATTTTTAACCCCCGACCCAAAAAGAGGGGTGTTATAAGTTTGACGTGTGTATCTGTGTATCTGTGTGTCTGTGTATCTGTGTATCTGTGTATCTGTGTATCTGTGTATCTGTGTATCTGTGTATCTGTGTATCTGTCTGTGGCATCGTAGCGCCTAAACGAATGAACCGATTTTAATTTACTTTTTTTTGTTTGAAAGGTGGCTTGATCGAGAGTGTTCTTAGCTATAATCCAAAAAAATTGGTGCAGCCGTTTAAGAGTTATCAGCTCTTTTCTAGTTTTCTTGTAAAAAGGAGGTTACATAACCGTTAGGTTCTTAATATTATGTCAATTGACAAAATATGTCAAGCTGTCAAGATGGACGTTGCCTTGATACATAATTATTTATTTGAAAATGATGTTTTGGAAAACTCAGATACTTTGTCGGGGGTGTTATAAATTTTTAATTTACACTTGTTCATGGGTACTTCGTGACAGAGATATTGATTGTGGTTTTACTACACTAATTCAATAACAAAATTTCAACAGGGAAAAAAGGTTTTTTTAAATCTTGTATTTTTTGTAACTTTTCATGAAGATAGCCTCACTCACCTAGTGTTTTAAGTGTCGATACAGTTAAAAAAAAACCAAATCGGTCCAGGGGTCTTTGAGTAATCGGGGAACATACATAAAAAAATAAAAAAATAAATAAGATTCCGACGAATTGAGAACCTCCTCCTTTTTTGGAAGTCGGTTAAAAATGTTGTTGTTTAAATGCAGTATAATATGGGTGCATCGAAATTTCATATTCCTAACTAGCTTTTGAGATAATATGAAGAAAGGTCTAAAATTGGCAATTTTGAAGCCCCCATTTCATTATTTTTTAGGATAAAAAATAAATAAAAAACATATTATTCGTACTTTACAAACTCTAAACAATGTGGTATCATGCACACACATGCTAGGGTCCAAAAAAATATTTTTTTTCGGCTCCATTCATACATCTTTTCATGTATGGGAGCTCCCCTGAAACATAATTTCATTGAATTTCCAATTCAATATTTGGTTTTGGGTCAACGTTCCACACCAAATGCCAAAGTTTCAGGTCTGTTACTCATTTAGTATACGAGCTAGAGACCTGTTACACGTGGACAGATAGACGGACAGACAGACAGCAGAGTGACATTAATAGGGCTCCGTTTTTACCATTTAGGTACGGAACTCTAAAAACTCTTCCCAATTTTGCTTTATAGGTTCTTGCAGCTTTGAAGACACCCGGGTCAAAGTTGAAAATTAGCGCTCTGCTTTGCGTGCGTGCTAGCGCATATGATGCAGGGCATTATGCTGAGCTTACCTACACCTATTTAAGAGGTCTCACGGACCAAAAATGTTATAATCGTAGGAGACACATACTAAAAATACGCCACCCACATAGTAAAAGTTCTCTCTTCTCAAAAAGCCTCTCTGTACAGGGCCAACCATCCATATTAATATTATAAATGCGAAAGTGTGTCTGTCTATCTGTCTGCTACGTTTTCACAGTTCAACCGCTGAATCGATATTAATGTTTGGTACAGAGTTAGCTTAAGTAATCTCTGGAATTACTGAACCGATTTTGAAAATTCTTTCACCAGTAGAAAACTATATTATTCCTGAGTGACATGGGATTTTATTTTCTAAAAATTAGATATCTCTACGGAAATTGTAATAAGCTAGCCGCGCGAAGCCGGGGCGGGTCCCTAGTCGTGTATAAAAAGATAGATACTCGTCCGTGCCTTTTCCTAGATTTTAAGTTTTCTACCTATCTGAGTTTAGCTAACCAACTTTAGCGCTCCGAATCCATGGATTACTAACGCCGTCACGAACCTTATTAAAAAAAACTTTTGTTTGTCAAACACACAGACTAATGGACAAAATGGAGATAGATAGATCCTTTTGTCGATTCAATAGCACTTGTAAAAGTTTTTTTTTACAAAAATAGCGAGCAAACGAGCAGGCGAGTCACCTGAAGTGATTATCGCCGCCTATGAACATTTGCAGCAAGGAACCGCCAATGCTTTGCCGGCCTTTCAGGAAGTTGTTGGTCCGCCCCTTGAAACATTAAACATTAGATTACAACATGGTAACCCATGGGGTTACCATGTTGTAATATAATGGGAACACCGCAGAAGGAAGTTTATTTGAAAAACAGTAGGTACATTACATTCCAGGCCAGAAATAAAACTAGTGCTGGCTGAGGAATATTGGTATGACGAGGCAAAGCCGAGTACTTCGTGAGTATATATTTTGAGCCTACATATCGACTTTGATTAAGTATTTAATTAATATTCAAATGAGAACCAAATTACTTTTATATGGAGCGTGTGACGGAGAAACCACCTTTAAATTAAGCTCAACTCAACGCTGAAACGAAACTAGTAGTAATTTTCTGTGAGGTAGACTCATTATCAACGAAAAAGTCAAATAAGATACGGACGACATATTATTTTGTAATTTGCTGTTGAGTTTCAATTTTTTCCGAGGGCTGTCTATCTTTAACGTTTAGTCTGTGTAAAAAATGAAAAACTTTTGTCTTTTGTTTGTCTAACTGAAAAACTTTTGAAAAAAAGCCCGCGTAATTAAAAGCGTCCAGGAAAACAAGAAAAGTTTATCCGTTATATCCACTACTTGCTGTCGCCCGTGACATCGTTTGCGTGAATTTTCTATTAGGGTTCCGCACCTCAAAAGGAAAAACGGAACCCTTATAGGATCACTTTGTTCTCTGTCTGTCTGTCTGTTTTCCATATCATATAACTCTGAATAGGACATATTATGTGATGTAGGCTATCCCCGGTTTTTTAAAATTAAATTACTAGCTGATGAACGCGTCGATCTAGTTTTTAATAAAATCCGTGGAAAATCTTTATTTTCCGGGATAAAAAGAAGCCTCACTCTCTAGGTATTTAACTATTTAACCATGCAAAAAAATTACGTCGATCCGTTTGTCTGTTGCGGCGTGATTGAAGGACTAATCAACAAATCAATAAACGAACAAACAGCATACTTACGCATTTATAAACATCAACATCATTACCAGCCTGAGGTCATCCACTGTTGGACATAGGCCTTTCCTATAGAGCGCCACCACACCCGGTCCTCAGCCTTCCTCATCCAGCCACTTCCCGCCAGCCGCTTTATATCGTCGGTCCATCGTGCTGGAGGGCGTCCCACATTACGTTTGCTTGTACGCAGTCTCCACTCATGGACTTTCCGGCTCCAACGGCCATTGCCTCTACGACAGACATGGCAAGCCTACTGCCACTTCAGCTTGCTAACAGTTTAGATATCACCTTGGTTCTTCTGCGGATCTCCTTATATCTATGCTAATATCGTAAAGAGGAAACCTTTGTATTTTTTATTTTTGTATGTTTGTATTGAATAGGCTCAAAAACTACTGGACCGATTTCAAAATTTCTTTTACCATTACTTAGAGGGATTCTTCCGAATCCGTATCACACTAATATTATAAAGGCGAAAGTTTGTATGTGTGTGTGTGTGTGTGTGTATGTTTGTTACTCCTTCATGCAAAAACTACTGGACGGATTTGGCTGAAATTTAGAATGGAGATAGATAATATCCTGGATTAGCACATAGGCTACTTTTAATCCTGGAAAATCAAAGAGTTCCTGAGGGATTTCAAATACCTAAATCCACGCGGGCGAAGTCGCGGGCATCGGCTAGTAGGCTATATTTTATCCCGGAAAATAGAAAAAATAAATGTGCACCCGTGCGAAGCCGGGGCGGGTCGCTAGTGGTGGATATATCAGTGGCTTGCAGCTCACAGAGGTATAAAAGTACTGCCTACCCTAGTTGTACTAAATCAACATTTATTTTCCATTATGGCTTGCCAGAAAATAAGCTCATACCTTAATCTTACCCTGGCTTTAAACTCTGTGTACGCCACTGATGGTGATGAAATGTAGATAAAAAAAAATTAAACAATTTAATTTCAGATTCTTACTTGTATTTGTCTTATTTCTAAAGTGGTTTTCATTCTTTTAGATAGGTATTAGTTGTAAGGAGACGCAATTCGCGGGCTGGACGTGTGCCAGAGGCTTTGCCGTTACTAGCAGGCTGAAAGCTGGGGGCTTAGATTCTTTATTTAGAAACATGACACAATAATACGGGAAATAAATAAATTGGCTCATTTCAACTGTTTGTTACACGGAAGGTTACATTTTTCACATCATTAGCTCAGTAACTCTAAATTAAAAAAAAAAACTCCGACACAAAAACCTCTATAAGAAAACTAGAAAAGAGCTGATAACTTTCAAACGGCTGAACCGATTTTCTTGGATTATATAGCTAAGGACACTCTCGATCAAGCCACCTTTCGAACAAACAAAACCGAATTAAAATCGGTTCATTAGTTTAGGAGCTACAATGCCACAGACAGATACATACGTTAAACTTATAACACCTCTCTTTTTGGATTGGGGGTTAATAAAAAACATTTTTATTTATTTATTTATTCCCTTGAAGATTCTTGACAGATACAATAGACAGACAGATTGACAACGAAGTGATCCTTTCAGGGTTCCTTTTTTCATTTTGAGGTACGGAACCCTTGAAAGCCTTCAAAAACCAGGCAGTACAATTATGAGTAGGTATGTCTGTAGAACATGAAATTGGGCCGCAAGCACAACACTTGGCTTTGCGCCATTCGATTTGTTCTCTCGAGATTAGGATGAGAGGCTGCTTCAGGCTGACATACTATGCACTGTGGTATATCAATACCACTTGTTTGGAGGACGCAAGATTCTCCCAAAAGAGATACGTCACTTGCTAGTAGCTAGTATGACGCAGTCTAAAACACACGAGCAACTTTTGTCTCCGTAAGTTTCGTCATGGGTTTCGTACCTCGAAAGTAAAAATGGAATCCTTAATGAACCCCCTTGTGTGAGTGATAGGATCACTTTGTTGTCTCTCTGTCTGTCCGTCTGTCGTGTCTGTCAAGAAAACCTATAGGGCACTTCCTGTTCTAGGAATGTCCTAGGATCATGAAATTTGGCAGAAAGGAAGGCCTTATAGCAAAAGTAAAGGAAAAATCCGAATGATTACCTACATAACAAAATGCTTTTGTTATGTAAGCTCACGAAAAAAAATATTTACTAAATCACAATATAGATAGCGCTGTTGTCATTAACTTACAGTATTGCACATAAAATGTTGAAAATATATCTTGTACGATGTACGGAACCCTTCGTGTGCGAGTCCGACTCGCACTTGACCGGTTTTTTAGGGTTCCGTATCTCCAGTATATTTTCATCAGGATCAGATGTTAGTGATAATGTCCGGGACCGGTAGGGAAAAACGGAAAGGTCAAATTTGCTTAACCAGTGCAATGTGATAGTACTGTCACAACACGTCACTCATGGATATCTGACAATATTTTGCGAATAAAAAATATAAACAGTAAAATTCACGACTCTTTTAATATTATTTGGTATTTTAACATACATAAGAATTTCAAATTACGTTTCGCACTCCGAATCATAAAGGCGTTAGGTTGTTGTTCCACTGAGGATGTTATGCGAATATTTATAGTTTACCAAAATTATCGCTTAGTTTTTATAGTTTAGGCAAATGAAGTGAAAAGACTACTTTACATGATTAACAATATGGTAAAATAATTAAGTTAATAAATGATTTACTTAAAGTCCCTATCCCTATGTGATGTACCTATTCAGTGTGATAAACCCCTTTTCACCATATCTAAGAAGAATTTTTTACAAGTGCTTTCGATACATAAAGTCAATCTAACACTAGTTCGGAATACTCTTCATACCAAAAACAACTAGCAACTCGGTGGTTGCTTTTTTCAAAACGTGAATTTACAGATCGTTTTTAAATATTTTTTTTAAATTCTGCTGCCTCTCACTGCTCTCTCTGCGTGGTTTCTTTGCTGAAGATTATAATCCTTGCCTCGAATTTATCGCTACGCATCTCTGCAAATTCCCGGTGGAGCCGCATCCTTATACTTTTACGATACCTCCGCGCTTTATGGAGGAAGGTTTAAATACATAAATGATAACTAGGGCCCTAAAATTGAGTCAGCGACGACGTAACGTTTCATAATGCGTGTTAGTTAAAATGATACTGTAAATAACGACATTTCAGAGTTACGCGCATTTTAAGCAATTTAATAAGGTCATTGAATTGAAATAAGGTCATATTAAATCGTAGCCAGGTTCCTCGATGAAATGATTAGGCATAATCCATTTAGTATACAAGGAACCAAAAGCTTAATTCGCTATAATCCGCCAAACCAATCGGATCTGTATGGTGCAACATGCAGCATGCGACATACATCGCCCGCCCTCCCACTAATAAACGTGTAGGAAAAGCCAGCCACCAAGCAAAGCCATACGTACCACCACCACGCAGCACCACACAAATCCTAAACCACCACTCGACGCATGTTTGGCGGATTATAGCGAATTAAGTTTTGGTTCCTTGTATATCATGGACTTCCGCAAAATAAAGCCTGCTTCTATACTACATTTTATAATCCACTTAGTAACGTTTATTTATTTATTTAAAGAGCTTTATTGCACAAAAAATACAAAGATAATAATAAATGATACAATTTTAGAAATGCAAAGGGCGACCTTATCACTAAAGTGATCTCTCCCAGGTAACCCGTATGTTCGAACCTACAGAACTATAAGACGAGGAGTCGTCGTGCAGCTATATATATACAATTAGGTATACATAAACATACACTCTAATAGGTACATACTATACAATAAATATATAAATATATATAACATATATATAAAACATTAAATCTGTGTAATATAATTAAATAAATAATACATAGTTAAATAAATAGCGTAGTGTACATAATATACTATGACAGAAACTAAAGATTTATAGTGATAGATAGTATTTCTTGACACGATTATTTCTCCCGAACACTATTAGTTATTAAGAAGTTCGTAAAATTTCGGCGTCTCGGTGGACCGATATTAAAAACGCTTCAACACTGACGGCGCAAAACGAACACGAAATAGGCCTAAGGTCATTTGTCCACCCAGCTTGTGACCCAGTGCAGAGTTCACCAACGCTGCGTTAGTGTCTGTTTACATTGTTATTTACTCGAACAATGGCTACTAAGCCTAAATAAAATATATCGTCTACTCCAATATGAAAAGGCTTTCAGCCTAATGAAGGGAAAGAACACTTCGTGCATCTGTACCAGTCAAAAGTGACCTAACTGAAATATTTTTTTTTTTTGCCAAGAACCGTTTTAACAAAACTTCTATGAAGAGTTAATTAAATCTTAGTGACCCAAATTCTGCAACCTGGACTACTAAATGATGCCCACGATTTCATCCGAGTGAGTTTTAATTTTTTTAACTATTTTTGTTCCTTTCGTCAAAATCGGGTAAATGAATGGAATGTGAAAAGTTACCAGATAAGCAGACAGACAAACACGCTTTCGCCTATAAAATAGGTATTCAAACTCAAATCATTCATTCAAATTAGGCAGCATTGTACACTTTTGGACTGTTAATTGTTGAAATCAGAAGATAATGATGTAAGTGATTATTGTTTTTAACCCCTGATCCAAAAAGAGGGGTGTTATAAGTTTGACGTGTGTATCTGTCTGTGGCATCGTAGCTCCTAAACTAATGATCCGATTTTAATTTAGTTTGTTTTGTTTGAAAGGTGGCTTGAAAAGGTGTTCTTAGCTATAATCCAAGAAAATTAGTTCGTTTGAAAGTTATCAGCTTATTTCTAATTACTGTAACCTTCACTTGTCGGGGGTGTTATAAATTTTTAATTTACACTTGTAGTATGGATTACTCCAAAGCACAAATAAAACAAAAATAATAATTTAATACGTAATAATGTATACAACTTATCTCAATTGTATTTTCAAGTACAATTCCTCTATTCAAAGAAAAATATTCTTCTTACCCGTTAACATTAGTAAAACAATTCTGCAAAAATGTTTCATAGAAAGTGTAGATTTGCCTAGAATATTTTGATTTAGAGTTAGGTCACTTTAGCTCACAAGGTCGCCCCGTCGTAAATGTTAGGAAATACTTTCGTAAAGTAGACATTTTGTATTCGATTGCCAGGATGGTACTCTCGTGGAATTTCCCCGTATGGGTAACTTATCTCCCAGCCCTAATCTAATCTAGGTATCTAGGTATAGATACTTGGAATAAAATATCTGGAGTGGTATGACCTAGTTATCCAGGTTTTATCACTACAAACAACAAATAAATAACTTTATTGAAAAATGATAAAATGCTTTATAAATATAATAACAGGGTTCCGTAGTCATACTAGTGGCTAAAAACTTTGGCGGTCATTATATTTTCTTAAACAGCAATTTTTTTTCCCAAAAACAGTTAGTTTTATTTATAACATGATTCCAAAGTTCTCAGATTTGCCACTGCATAAAAATACTGTGTCAACTGAATACGTAAAAGGAAAAGCTGTCTGACTGACTGACTGGTCTATCAACAGCTGATTGGGCTGACATTCGGTATGCAGATGGCTAATGACGTAGATATCCGCTAAGAATCGATTTTTTTTAAATTCAGCCCCTAAGACCCTTAATTTCAAATTCATTCCAAAATTTTCTACACTGGAAGGCTACATTCGGGCCTTCAAAGTCGGAGTCCCATCCAGTTACCGTCTTGGGTTAACGTTGCTTGACCATTGTGGTTGACAGTTCCCTCCGATTGTATGAGAGCTTTAATAATTTTGTGTGGTCCGGAACTAAGTTAGATGGTTTTCAATTTTATGCCCTTGCGGTAAATCCCTAGTGATACAAAATAATGATTCGTAAGTGTTGACTCGGTCTTATCTGCAATGTTAGCTGTCTGTATTAGCTGTCCTTCAGTCGAAAGTGATAATAATGTTGTAATCCATTGTTGCGGACATTCTTAACTTTTTAACCGACTTCCAAAAAAGGAGGATGTTCTCAATTGATTTTTTTACCCGATTACTCCGCCATCTATGAATCGATTTTGATGATTGTTTTTTGTTTGCTAGGTGGTCTGATCTCATATTTTAATAAAGATTTGATGAATATCTTTAAAGATAGACAACGGAACTCCTCAACGAATAAGAGTAAATAGCTTGCGATCAGTGTAATAGCTTAGTAAGCATAGCATATTTTACTACAATGGGGCTACTAAAAATTCCGAAATATAAAAAAAAAAACAGAAAACTAATAAAAATCCATTTCAATGAGCACAAACACTAAAAAATCATTTAAAAAAATTATGTACAAGAGTAAATGTAGCTTTATTTTAATATACTAGCTGATGCCCGCGACTTCGTTCGCGTGGATGTAGGTTTTTAAAATTCCCGTGGGAACTCTTTGATTTTCCGAGATAAAAAGTAGCCCATGTGCTAATCCAGGGTATAATCTATTGCCATTCTAAATTTCAGCCCAACCCGTCCAGTAGTTTTTGCGTAAAGGAGTAACAAACATACACACACACACACATACAAACTATCTCCTTTATAATATTAGTGTGATTTTTTGTGTCACGTGGAGTCATACAATTATTGGGCATTATGAAGCAAAGTATCTACCTAAAGTCTACGGCATCTCCTACGCATTTTACAATTAATATAATATTGTAAGACCTATTAATTAATACTCTTGCTAAATAAATAAAACAGTCTTTAGTTTTCACAGTTTATTTTAAATTAGGTATTTACAGTATTTAGCGTTAATTTACAGTTTCTTTGTTTGAAAATTACCTGAACTTACAATAATAGAGTCATGTGGAGAAGGTGAAACAAATAACTTAATTTAATACTTATTTACAACTAAGTTATTATATATCTTTCGCTAAACCAAGAGCTAGCAGAAGGAACAGTAAAGGCGATAGTTGCAGATTCGTCGCGCCTCCTTTCAGCTTGCAGGCCGCTTCAGAGTGTGACACCACCTTCCAGGTCGTGTTGGCGATGTTTGCATTGGCTGCCAGCGTGTTGGTGGCGTTCTTGGCGCTCAGAGAGTACGTCGTATTGCGCCCCAGCTTCCATGCGCTTACTGAAATCACAGTTCAAAGTCAAAGTCAAAGACATTTATTCAAATTAGGTACTATTGTACACTTTCTGATTTTCAAACAATGATGTATTGGTGGTAGTTAATTACGTCAACTTAAAAGTAAAGCTACGAGGGATCCCAACGCGCCCAAGTCTGAGAAGAGCCCACAACAAACTCAGCCGGGTATTCTTTTTTATTATCACCGCTTCACAAAGTCACTTATTAAAACTATCAAAACTTTTTGGCAACTCATTCCCAAGCTTTCTCATCACACTAATATTATAAAGGCGAAAGTTTGTATGTGTGTGTGTGTGTGTGTGTGTGTTTGTTACTCCTTCACGCAAAAACTACTGGACGGATTTGGCTGAAATTTGGATGGAGATAGATAATATCCTGGATTAGCACATAGGCTACTTTTTATCCCGGTAAACCAAAGAGTTCCCACGGGATTTCGAAAAACCTAAATCCACGCGGACGAAGTCGCGGGCGTCAGCTAGTCATTTAAATAGTTCTTTAAATTGTAATAAAATTTTTTCATAATATTACTATCGCATCCTCCTCTTCATTTTTAGGGTTCCGTATCCAAATGATAAGACGAAGCCCTATTAATGTTACTCTGCTGTCTGTCTGTCTGTCTGTCCCTTTGTCCGCGTATCACGGATCTCTAGCTTGTAGACGAAATGAGTTCCAGTACCGAAATTTTGGTATTTGATGTAGAACGAATAAAGCGACATAGTCACTCAGTGACTAAGCTTTTAAATAAAGAGATTAAAAAAAAAGTTGACTCAATCTATTAAATTATTTTCCAGGGGGCTACGTTACACGAAAAAGTCAAATCTTTTGGCGATCCGCAAACGAATACATGCACAGAATCCATCAAAATTGTTAGCTCAGAACGCAAAATAAATTTTGGAATACTTACTAGTAGCTGATGTGTTGCCATTGTTTTGACAACTGTACAGCATGAGGTACTCAGTGTTGTCAGTTCCCAGAATTACGACAGCTTGTGAGATACCATCTGCAAAAAAATCGGATCCATAAATACATAAAAGGAAAAGCTGACTGATCTGTCTACGCACAGTCCAAACTATTGGACGGCTTAGGCTGGAATTTGGCCTGCACATAGCTCTTATAACGTGGTCATCCGCTAATTCCGTAATAATCCGCTAAGAAAGGATTTCTAAAAATGTAACCCCTATGGGGGTAAAATAGGGGTGTAAACCATGTGGATGAAGTTGCGGGTATCAGCTAGTTAAAATATACAACCAACCTCACCGTTTTTCAGTATGTATTTATTACACCAAAATATATATCAAAATGAGTATAGTTCAAACGTATAGCCGATTGGCAAAGATGTCCGTTCCCTAATCGGAAGGTCAGAGGTTCAGTCCCGGGCACGCACCTCTCACTTGTTCACAAAAAAATTAATTTACTAAATCACCATAATAGACGGCGTAGTCCGTCATAAACTTGCAGTGTTCTACATAAAAGTGTTAGGTATACCTTGTACTCTTACTTGACTCTTACTTGACTGGCTTTTTTAACTTACCATGGTACGTCACATTCCAGACCCCTAATTCAGAAGTGTTCATGATGGTGGCATTCCGTAACGCAAGTTTTCCATCAACCACTTCGGAGTCATACTTGTTCCCTGACCACACTAGTGTTGAGTTGTCGATCTCAATTGTCAAGGTGGTGTGGGAGCAGTCACCTTTTTCCACACTGTTTGGGATTCTTTCTATTTGGTACCATTTGCCTGCAATCTGATTATATTCGTTAAGAAGACGTTATAATTTTAAAAAAAATGACTGCCCTGGTAAATTGAGCTTTTAACCCCCGACTCAAAAAGAGGGGTGTTATAAGTTTGACGTGTGTATCTGAGTATCTGTCTGTGGCATCGTAGCTCCTAAACTAATGGACCGATTTTAATTTAATTTTTTTGTTTGAAAGGTGGCTTGATCGAGAATGTTCTTAGTTATAATTCAAGAAAATCGGTTCAGCCGTTTGAAAATCATCAGCTCTTTTCTAGTTACTGTAACCTTCACTTGTCGGGGGTGTTATAAATTTTTAATTTATACTGGTTATTTCAAAAAATTATAGCCTGTATCACTCAGGATGACGTAAGGATACCCCACGCCCAAATCTGTTCTTGGCATTAAGAGGAAAACCATCTCGAATGACTTAGACGATTTCACCTTCAAACTAGCAATTTTGACATGTCATGACCCTCTATTGACAATTAATCAAGCAGACATTTCAATCTGCGAAATTTACGCGGACTTTTAGTATTTTGACGTAGGAGGGTAAAAGATCCAGTACATGAACGAATAAGGATTACCCTGACTTTCACCTAAAATTAAGATATATGAGAATTGTTCTATATATAATTTTTATTTTTTGTGTATCTGTACACAGTATATCAAAAAATCAAATAAAATGCGTGGTATTAATTATTATAAATTATTTTATTTAACAAAAGGATAAATTGCCAGTAAATGAACTGGAAATTTCAGTGAATGAACGAACTCTATCTAGTGCATAAACTCTCGATTCCTATTAATAAATTCTTAAGTATATTTTCGGCTTGGAATTTAAAAAAAATGTCAGATTTTCAGTTTTTGACTTATTGTATATTTTTTTCTACATTTTGCGCGATAAATCAAAAACTCTTTTACATAATAATAATAAATAAAACCTGTTTTAGAATGTATAATAGAGCCCTTTCATATGATATTATCCCCTTTGGTATAGTTATCTTAGTTTGAAAGTCACCTAAATTTTCTGGAAAACAGTCCAAATGACTACAGAGAAAATGAAACTTAACGCCCTTGTTGCATCCAAGTCGCTGGAAGTGCAACATCAGCTACTGAATGTGTTAAGAGTAGTGAGAATAATATACCGTAACACAAGTGTCTGATGTTATCAGATTTGTTCCTTTGAGCCGAGAAGCCACATGTTCTGATGCTTTTTAGACAATCTAAGATCTCTCATTAAGTGATCCAAATAATTTTGATTGAATGGTCTAAGTTGAGATGTAAAAAAGTCACTACATCGTCACTACCTTCTGAAAGTTCTTGAAATGGTAGATTAGAGGTACTGGGTTGGGGCTGAGGTACAGATTTATCACCAGAAGTCAGAATCGTTCAAATTGCAGACTGCAAGTTACAATAGAGCCGCTTGGAACAATTTTTTTGCTGTTTCTTCTGGTAATATTCACAACGCAGAAATAATAATCATCATGGTGTTTAGATGGTTCGCGCCAAATAATAAAATTTTTTTTTAGTAAAAGTAGTTAACTATTCTTATTTGCTCATAAACGCAACGAGGAAATACAGCTTCCACATATAAAAATTGGAGTCCAGGCCTTGCTGTTAGCTGCTAATGGGTTCTCAAAGTAGCCCGAGTATGCTTGTTTTACTGGGCACAAAAGGAAAGAATGAAAGGAGCTTACCCAGTACATCTTAAAAGATCCGTTATAGATACATGCATCCTGCCATGCCTTACCTATGCCAGCCAAACATGGGTCCAGACAAAGAATATAAAAAGAAATAGTAACTTGCTAAAGGGCGATGGCAAGTTGCATAAATTAAGCAAAAAATATTCAAAGTGAGAATTGAAGACATAAGAAAAAAGACAAAGCCTACAGACACCTTGAGACATGCCCTAAAACTGCAATGCAAATGGTCATATTGTATCGATTTTTACAGATGAAAGAAGGACAGGTAGGTAGACCGAAGACGCGTTGGTCTAATGCTATTGTGCAAATCGCGAGAGAAAATTAGCTTGATAGTACCAAAGACAGAGAGAAATGGGGATACCCAAGAGGGATCCATATCCAAGAAAGAAGAATACCAGAATAAATATAAAAAAAATTCAAAAGAAAAATAAAACCGATTTCAAAATCACAAACACTAAAAAGTAAAAAATAATGTAAGTTATTGTGGTTTTTGAAGTCGGTTTTATTTTTCTTTTGAAAATTTTTTATTTCAAAATTTTTAGTGGCCCCACTGTACTATAATAATATGCCATGCCCAGCTAAAACCCTACTGTTTACTAAGCAATTACACTGCTCGCGAGCAATTTGCTCTTATCCATTGAGGAGTTCTGTTCTCCATCTCAGAAGATATTCATCAGAACTTCATCAAATTTATATGGGACCACCTGCAAAGTATACCTAGCTTTTCAAAAAAAAATAATTTCCAAATCGGTCCAGGCGTCTTTGAGCAATCGGTGAACATACATTAAAAAAAAATTGAATTTGCTCTTATCCATTGAGGAGTTCTGTTCTCCATCTTCAAAGATATTCATCAGATCTTTACCAAATTTATATGGGACCACTTGCAAAGTATACCCTATCAAACAAAAAAAAAATCCAAATCAGTCCAGGCGTCTTTGAGTAATCGGGGAACATACATAAAAAAAAAGATACCGACGAATTCAGAACCTCTTCCTTTTTTTAAAGTCGGTTAAAAATATACTAAGATTTACTAACATGGTGTTATACCACAGAGTAGCAAACAGAGGCAAAGCTTCTAAGAAGCGAGCAAATTTTATAACTATTTTGGTAGGGTTGGCACTGGAGGATACAATTTAATTAACAATAGTTATTTGTTCAACAAGATGGTAAAGTTTGTTTTTGTTGTGATTGCCTAGTTTAAATATCGATCAATAGATCTAAATATCGATTTTAACGAAATCAGTCAATTTAGAAAGAATTATAAATGGTGCCAACTTTTTTAAATTTTGGTTACAGTTTCCTATTTTGTGATCCCAGGGAGCTCTAAATATCGATTTTGAACGAAATCGGTCAATTAACAAAGAATTTCAAAATGGCGTCGACTTTTTTAAATTTTGGTAACAGTTTCTTATTTTGTGATTCCAGGGAGCTCTAAATATCGATTTTGAACGAAATCGGTCAATTAACAAAGCATTTCAAAATGGCGTCGACTTTTTTAAATTTTGGTAACAGTTTCTTATTTCGTGATCCCAGGGAGCTCTAAATATCGATTTTGAACGAAATCGGTCAATTAACAAATAATTTCAAAATGGCGTCGACTTTTTTAAATTTTGGTAACAGTTTCTTATTTTGTGATCCCAGGGAGCTCTAAATATCGATTTTGAACGAAATCGGTCAATTAACAAATAATTTCAAAATGGCGTCGACTTTTTAAATTTTGGTAACAGTTTCTTATTTCGTGATCCCAGGGAGCTCTAAATATCGATTTTGAACGAAATCGGTCAATTAACAAAGAATTTCAAAATGGCGTCGACTTTTTTAAATTTTGGTAACAGTTTCTTATTTTGTGATCCCAGGGAGCTCTAAATATCGATTTTGAACGAAATCGGTCAATTAACAAATAATTTCAAAATGGCGTCGACTTTTTAAATTTTGGTAACAGTTTCTTATTTCGTGATCCCAGGGAGCTCTAAATATCGATTTTGAACGAAATCGGTCAATTAACAAAGAATTTCAAAATGGCGTCGACTTTTTTAAATTTTGGTAACAGTTTCTTATTTTGTGATCCCAGGGAGCTCTAAATATCGATTTTGAACGAAATCGGTCAATTAACAAATAATTTCAAAATGGCGTCGACTTTTTAAATTTTGGTAACAGTTTCTTATTTCGTGATCCCAGGGAGCTCTAAATATCGATTTTGAACGAAATCGGTCAAATAACAAAGAATTTCAAAATGGCGTCGACTTTTTAAATTTTGGTAACAGTTTCTTATTTCGTGATCCCAGGGAGCTCTAAATATCGATTTTGAACGAAATCGGTCAATTAACAAAGAATTTCAAAATGGCGTCGACTTTTTAAATTTTGGTAACAGTTTCTTATTTTGTGATCCCAGGGAGCTCTAAATATCGATTTTGAACGAAATCGGTCAATTAACAAAGAATTTCAAAATGGCGTCGATTTTTTTAAATTTTGGTAACAATTTCCTGTTTTGTGATCCTAGGGATCCTCAGATATTGATTTTGAACAAAATCTATGACAGTTCAAGAAAATAGATTTTAAACACTATTTAAATTATTATCATTAACATTAAATTAAATGAAAACACGACGCGCGACGTGTACTGCAGCCCCTGAACTTGAGCACAGGCCGAGCCGGTATAAACCGATTTCTCTCCGTACGCGACGTAGCGCCTGTGCTCACGCACACACGCGCCTCAAGCTTGTAGTAGTGTACCTATCGTAGCGCGCTTGTATGAAGCTTTGACTCTGTTCGCTACTCATGTGGTTATACAACGCAATACCACACTCACAAACGCTCGTACAAACATACAGACAAGTATATACTCTCACACACACATGGACGCACGCACACGCACTTTTGAACGGTTTGAACGGAACACGGTTTTGAAATTGAAATTGAAAAAAGTGTAAGAATTTGTAAGAAAATATTTAAAAAAGGTATATCAGCCGGTTTTTTATTCCAGCTCTTAATACATGTAAAAACGTCCAATCTGTTCATTTACTCGAGCCTTTACCCTAGTACCTAATTATATCGACCGCCCCATATCAAAACAAAGTAAATGTCATTTTTCCGAAAATCGTTTTATGTCATAAGCCTAACTTTCATAGTATGTCCCGTTGTATTGTAAGGACACCCACATTAAAGTAAAATTAAAAGCTAGTAAGTCGCTTTGACCATTTTAAAACATAGTAAGTCTTTGAACTGGCTAGGTTTTTATAGATTAATGCGCCTTACTAAGTTTTTAAAAGGAATTAGATTAAATAAAATAAATATCACCCATTATCTAAATACCATGTCAAAACAGTAAATACTTAATAATGCATTAAAACTTAAAAGTAAGATAGGAAAAGTCAATGACCTCTACATGTCAACTGTTAAAATATGGTTTGCAAGGGAAATACTTTGCATACTTACATAATGTTTTTAGGGTTCCATATCTCAAAAGGAAACACGGGACCCTTATAGGATCACTTTGTTGTCTGTCTTTCTGTCCGTCTGTCCATCTGTCGTGTCTGTCAAGAAAACCGATAGTGTATTTCCCGTTAACCTAGAATTATGGGCAGGTAGATAGGTCTCAACTCTCATAGCCCAAGTAAAGGAATAAATCCGAGAACAAATTTCGTGATTCTAGATCAACGGGAAGTACTGTATAGGTTTTCTTGACGGACGGACGGACAAATGGACAGACAACAAAGTGATCCTTTAAGAGCTCCGTTTTTCATTTTGAGGTACGGAACCCTAAAAAAGAAAGTGATGCACATCTAATGAATAAATGTGTAGGCCAGTCTTCACACTAAAATATTTAAACCCCTTTAATTTAAAAACTGTCATAGCCTAGTGGTTAGAACGTCCGCCTCCTAATCGAAGGTCGGGGGTTCGATCCTGGAATCACGCACTACTAACTTTTCAGTTATGTGCGTTTTAAGCAATTTAATATTGTATATCAAATCTTTGAAAAGAGCAACCGCCGAGTTTCTTGTTGAAGACTACGGCCTAAACTTCTCTTGAATTTAAACCACTTACTAGGTTTTGATCTGAGAAAGAAATTTGACATTAATTGACAAAATTGAGAGACCTAAGCTTGTATAAGAACACAGAAGTGTCATAATTCGTGTTCACTTTGCCTAACGTCTCTCAGAGAGCAGAGAGAGATTTAAACTGTTTCTTATAATCACTGGCCATATTTCAAATGCGAAAGTGTGTTTGTTGGTTTAATATTCAATCACGCTGCAACGGAGCAACCAGTCGACGTGGTTTTTTGCATGGATACATTTAAAGACCTTGAGAGTGACATCTCTCTCCGCATCGTATTCTTTATTGCTGAGGGTTGTGACCTCTTTCCATTATTCCTACATCTAATGGTAGGTTTTCTTGGGATAATAATGCAGTGGGTTCAAAGAGCCTACGGAACTCGACTAGAAAAACGAGATTTTGACACTTAGGTTTAACGGTTATGAATTAGTTATTAATATCAGTGATAAAATTGATTAGGGCTGTCAGGTAAAATGACATTTATCTCGGAAAATCAAAGAGTGTCCACGAGATTTTTTTCCAAGTTTGCGCTACTAACTACATATATTATGAAGAGGAAAGGTTTGTTTGTTTGTTATCGATAAACTCTGAAACTACTGAACTACTTGCACTAAAGACATAATCATCAAAATCAACCGACAGACGTCCACAGTGAACATAAGTCTTTAATAGGGTCTTCCACATGCTACGGGTTTGCGCCGCCTGAATCTTTGCGCTTGCGCTTGACGACAATCATGCTTTAAAGAAAGCAATGATGAGGTCAAAGTTGGAGCACGCTTACCTAGAAGATGCCTATTCACTCTTGGCTTGCAGGTATCTAAGGTATATATGGCAGGAAACACGGCCGCCGAAATGGCGTTCCAACCTTTAGGCTCTCCCCATTGCCCGCAGCATGAATCTGAGCTTTCTTATGAGACCCATGGTTATATTATGTACATATAATATCTCATAAGAAAGCTCTAACACACAATCCAGCTAAGTAAGTCCAGCCGACAAATCTAACTCAGGCAGCCTTCGGGAACCTTCGAGATGTCTCTGTCCAAAATTCCTCAATGCTTGAAGAACAGTCTTTGAATAGTGCATATTGTCAGTGATGAAATATGGATCCGAAATATAGGTCTTTTTTTTGTACACAGGAAATGCCTGACGCATACCCCTCCGTCATGTGGGGCTTGCACCAAACTTGCACTACTACGAAATCCATTTCGGAACACGGCACCCGGAACGAGGCGCGCTATCTCCTAACATAGGTATAATACCTATTTAGAACACTTACTATCTGTCATCATAATCTATGACAACCTCCGAGTATTTACCTGGTAAAACCGTAACTTTAGAATAAAATTTAGTATATAAGCAGGCTTCATTTAGAAATGAAAAAATCCCTATTTTATTTTTCAACGATTATAAACACAACTTTCATTCAAAAATAATAAGGTTAAATTCATTTTAAATAATATTTTGCGACGAAATGACGCGCACAGTCCTTCCGCCATGACAGTCCAGTGGACACTGAATTCCATAGAGCGCCTGCAAGAAAATAAATAGCACAGGAAGTTTTTTGGTTAGTTTTAGATTATTTAAGAAACGAAAAACATTTAGTATAAAACTAACAGTTAAAATTGATTGCTAAACCTAAACATATCATTTTCTGGAGGTTGGCTTCAAAGTATCAAGATGTTAAAGAAAACTTTTACAGAACAAGTTGCGAACAGCAATGTTTTCAACTTGGTTTTTTTTTTTATTGGGATAATGTATACTAAATAAAAAGAGGCCCTTATAATCTTCACAAACTGAAGTTTTTAATTGCATGTATTTAATAGCTGTTAATGCTTTAGAAAAATAAACAATTTACTTCAAAGTACAGCATTTTTGCGATTTGTCAAATAGCAATTACCTTAAATAATAAGTTACGGTGCAACAGATATTTCAGAAAAATTCAAAATGATGGCTGGCTATAGGCTTAGCTCCATACTAATATCTTCGAAGCCTTTACGGGGGCTCTACGGGTTTAAATAAAAACAGCAGGCAAACGAGCAGGCAGGTCACCTGATGTTAAGTGATTACCGCCGCCCATGAACATTTGCAGCACCAGAGGTACCGCCGATGCGTTGCCGGCCTTTCAGGAACTTGTTGGTCCGCCCCTTGAATTACCCCATGTTGTAATTTTAACCTTTAACTTACTTTATCTGAGACAACTGTATGATGGTTAATATTAGTTAAATCGCAAGTTCCATTAATCTCAAGCTGAGCGTGCACTGCCGAAAAAAACAATAAAATCACAAATCGATACATTTTGTCTATTATTGTTAAATAAAAAAAGATCTATTACTATCACTGTTAAAAGACACGATGTTAACTGAAAGTGAAAACTGAATAAGCTTCATTTTATATCACTTGGGTGCGATCTTTTTTTTATCTTATCTTTTAATTCTCAGTTTACACAGGTTTTCAAGAGTTAATCGATATTTACATCCGCAAATGCACGCATCGTTCTATAAAAGATTTTGCTGGGTTTTATCAAATGCTCAAATCTAATACCCTATCTAATACCAATTTGTCAATATACTGGTTTTTACAATTTTATTATATATTGTAACTACGTAAAATATTGTAAATAAGTTAACGCAGTGTCCGGTAAAACCAGCTGTGGTTTTTATGGCACTAAATGTAATAAAAATGCCCTGTACATTATACGTATAAGTTTAAAAATATAAATAACAAGTGTAAGTAAACTAAAAATTAAAACACCCCCGGCAAGTGAAGGTTACAGTAATAACTAGAAAAGAGTTGATAACACTCAAACGGCTGAACCGATTTTCTTGGATTATAGCTAAGAACACTCTCGATCAAGCCACCTTTCAAACAAAAAACTACGATGCCACAGACAGATACACAGATACACACGTCAAACTTATAACAACCCTCTTTTTGGGCCGGGGGTTAAAAAAAACATTATGCGAAATTACATAAACATATTTTAAGCGTATCCATCCATTCTTATAAATGGGAACGTGTGTCTGTCTGTCTATCCTAGCTTTTCATGGCTAATCCGTTTAACCAATTTTCATGTTTGGCCTTACTAACATCCCGGGGACTGACATAGGCTTCTTTTCGCCTCAGAAAATCAAAGAGTTCCCACGGTGTGGGGTATTGATAGTATAAAATTGATAAGTTGATTGATATTGATTATAGACTGTATTTCCTTCGATAGCTGATTGATATTGATTGATATAATTATATGATAATGATATTTACGAGTACGATTCGCGTGGCGACCCGTAGCGCACTGTCTAATTCGTATGATGTCTAAAGAGAGTCCTTCCTAAATTCGTTGACTCTATGTCCGCTGTTAGTTTTAAGTTTGCTAACCATTTTAAATTATCGATTTAACTAAAAAAAAGTACGTCCAATTACTTATATATTTTCAGCCCGATCCGTCCAGCTGTGTGTTGATAGAGCAGTCAGTAAGTAAGGCAGTGAGTCAGTTTTTCTTCTTATATGTTTAGACTAGCTGATGCCCGCAGCTTCGCCCGACTGGATGTAGGGTCTGAAATCCCGTGGGAACTTTTGATTTCCCAGGACAAAAGTAGCCTATCCGTATCGATATAAAAAAAAATTACGCCAATCGATTCAGAAATCTCGGAGATTTCGGTGTACATTGGTAGAAAAACACAATTCCCTTTTTGAAAGTCGGTTAAAGTAGCCTATGTTACTCCCTGGTCAATCCTCTACTTGTCTGTGAAAATCCCTTTTCAAACAGACAGACAGACAGACAGACAGACATACAGACAGACAGACAGACAGACAGACAGACAGACAAAAATTTTAAAAACGTGTGATTCAGGATTCAGTGTTGGTATCGTTCAAATAACCATATGAGCTTAATATGAGGTAGTTATTTCGAAATTACTTTCTAATTAGTATACATATAGATTATGCCGCGTTAAGAATTTTTAACTAATTCTCGATTTGCAGTTGAGAATGGGTCGAGTCCGCAATGCGCAGTATTTAGCCTTCACGTAGGTACGGTCTAGATGCGTTCGATTGACCCGTATTTACTAATTTAATGAGGTAAAACGGCATAGCTCAACGGGTTGCGAAGCTGAAGTGGCTATGGAGAGGGCACATAGTTCGAAAAACCGATAGAGGTTGGGGTCCCAAGGTGATGGGGCAACCTTGCAAGAGCAGTGTCCTAGTGTACCATTGTGTCAGTGGGTCATTCACTTTACATCTGAATGCAGACCCTCACGGTCAAGACAAATGGACTGTCCAAATGACCACAAGGTAACTAGATAATCGCAGTTGGAATGCAGTTTTATTGCAGTTTACATAACTGCTTCGCAACTATTGACTGCGCTGTCCGCATGCAGTTGGCGTGCAGTTCTTGTAGGTACGCACAGTGCACATTCAGTTGGCAGTTGCGATGCAACTATTCAATAACTGCGTCCAAACTGCCATTTGCAGTCAGCTTGTGATCTAGTTGCAGTACGTCCGTCTAGAACCAAAGAATAACATTGTAGTAGAAAGATTGATTATAATATCTAATCTTATCGTAAAAGTCTATACTTAATACCCGTTATTGTTTTATTACAAGAATACTAAAATGACTCAGTTTCTGATTATTTGGTGTCATAATGATTATTACAATCCCCAAGTTTGCCGACCAGTGCTTTTATTCTGGCTTTATCACGCATTGAAATGACTAATCAATCAAAAGTTAATAATATTGTGTAATTATGACCTTACTATCTATTTATAATTTCAAAACATTTTGAAATCGCTAAGTGTTAAAACTCGACTATCCTGTACCAGACGTCTGCCGAAAACACTCGAGTACTTCGGTCACTTAGCTAGGAAACATGCGACAAGCATAGAAAAGCTCATGTTAACAGGAAAGATCGAAGGAAAGAAGCCATATGGACGTAGGCCGTCCATGTTGGATGGACCAGCCTACTGATTCGCTACTCACACTATCACACTAATCACATCACACTATCACACATCACACTTCACACTAATATGGAAAATATAGAGGTGCGTGCCCGGCATCGAAACCCTGGACCCTAAAAAGGAGGCCAATGGCTTAACCACTAGGGCCTAGGCTGTCACCACTTTTAATTTATTTACTTACTAGCTGTGCCCGCGACTTCGTACGCGTGGAATAGTGACTTTTCGGGCAGCATATACTCTGTACGTTAAAAATGTTCGCCGTGATTTTTTAAATTGACATAACTTTTTTATTTATGAACCGATTGACATGAAATAAACACTAAATGTTAAGTAAAGCTTACTACAATATATAAGTGAAAACCGTATCTAAATCTAATAAGCCGTTTCTGATATTAGCGTGCACAAACACACAGACAAACAGACAAACAGACAAACAGACAAAAAAAAATTTAATTACAATATCGGGTTCGGCATCGATATAATAACAACCCCTGCTACTTTTTTTTTATATATTTCCATTGTACAGACACCACTCTTCTACAATTTCATTATATTTATTTACTTATATGCTTCTGATTTCTATGGTAGCAACTTCCTGGTTGTAACTTGTTTTCATTGAAAGCTTTTCATGAAGTACGTATTTTACATAGAAATTTCGTCTCTAAGGATGTCAGTCACGTAGGCTTTTTTATCTCTTGGAGCAAGATCCTAGGACCGCCAGACTTACTTATTTTCTGGGAAACAAAATGTGTGGGATAGAGTAGTTTTAGGGTGTACTGTGAAGAGTGTCAATCAAACACAAGCGTTAGGCATGCACTGATTTATTATATTCACATGACCGATCTCATATACATATATTTCATACTACCCTCACATCTTCCCCCTTTAAAAACAAAATTATTAAATTTATATTATCATCCCTCTTTTTTATAATAAACACACACTCGCTATTCATTTTGACAATAATAATTCATGAGATAAAAAAATTAATTTTACAATAATCATAATTAGTTTTATGTCATAATATCTGTTAAATGATAAATTCTTATGTTAAAAAAAACAACTCCATCTGTCCAGGTAATAAACCAACACTCACTATTCATTTTAACAATAATAATTCATAAGATAAAAAAATGATAACACAATAATTAATTTTTATGTCATAATTTCTGTTAAATGATAATTTAAATTATTCTTATTAAAAAAAACCAGTAAAGATATAAAAAGTAAAAAGATCATACAATTATGCTATACACAAATTTTAAAATCAAGTTATAACAATTTTCTATTATGTTTCTGCTACCTACATACATTTCTGAGTTCATTTCTATTCTGCTTAGCCGCGCCTGACGCTACGTGAACCCCCATCTATCCGGAGGCCTCACTGTCCTGCCAGAACGAGTTACATAGTTGTTACAATTATTCATACCTGTACTATTACTTTGACTTTGACTAGGTTCTCTTTCTATCTCTGTATTACAATCTATATCGTCATAGTCAAATCCATAGCAAGGCGTGTCTTGTCTTTGCGATGAGTCAATCATAATGTGTCGTCTATTGCGAACTAATTTTTTACCATTTAAAGTCGTCACTTCATAAGATCTGTTAGCTAGAATGCGGCTTATCGTCCCTGGTACCCACCTTTTGATCCGCAAGTCATAGATCCGTACTTTTTCTCCCTTCCCTAACTTTATTAAATCTTTAGCATTACGATCATAATAAAATTTTTGTTCTTTTTGCCTATTTAACAACTTCTGTCTTATATTTTCATGAACTTTTGGTTTCAACAATTTTTTTTGATGTCGGCAGAATGCTTCTAAATTTCCTACTCTGTAATAATTCTGCCGGAGAAGGTAATTCCGTTGACAACGGAGTATTTAAATATTCTAATAAAGCCAAGCGATAATCCGAGCCATTTTCTTTAGTCTTAATCATGATATGTTTTACCGTCTGAATCATACGCTCAACCTGTCCGTTCGACTGCGGGTAATGAGGTGAAGAGGTAATATGCTTAAATTCCCACTCCAAAGCAAATTTTCTAAAGCAATTTGAGCTAAATTGGGGGCCCGAATCCGAAATTACAATCGAAGGAATTCCTTGGTGACAAAAAATATTCTTTAAACAATTAATTACAAACACAGAGTCAGTACACTGTAATTCTACTATTTCAAAAAACTTACTGTAATAATCAACTATCATTAGGTAATTTAAGCCCTTCAAATGAAACAAATCAACGCCAACTTTCACCCACGGACTGTCAGGAATTTCGTGAGACTGTAATTTTTCCTTTTGATTAAATTTTTTATGCGCAAGACAAACATCACAACTATTTATTAAATTTTTTAAATCATTATTTAACCCTGGCCAAAATATTGTCTCCCTAGCCCTCAATTTAGTTTTTTCTAATCCCATGTGACCTATGTGTAGTCTACCTAACATTTCTTTTCGTAAAGCCTTCGGTACCACTACCCTTTCACTTTTCCATATCAATCCATAAGCAACTGATAAACTCTCTTTGTAATTCCAATACGGCCTAACTAACTCCACTACATCACTCTTTTCCCCCGGCCAACCCCTATTTATGTATTTCATCACCTGTTGCAACTCACTATCATTCTCAGTACCTTTCTGCAAAGCTATAAACTGCGCATTCTGAAAATATTGCGTGAGCGCCGATGCCGCATCGCGAGTGACGGCACACACCTCGTCATACAGACAGTCTTGTGTCGAATGAAGCGCCTCGGCTGCGGCCGCCGGTTCATATGCACGCGATAGTGCATCGGCGATATATAGGTGCTTACCTGGCTTGTACACGAGTTTAAATGTATAACGCTGCAATCTTAACAACATCCTTTGCAAACGCGCAGGAGCGTCTGTTATTGGTTTTTTAATAATGCTTATCAGCGGCTTATGGTCGGTTTCAATAGTTACATCTGTCTTTCCATAAATATATGCATAAAACTTTTCACACGCAAACACACATGCGTACAGTTCCTTCTCGATCTGTGCATATCTCTGTTCAGCCTTAGTCAACGCCTTGGACGCATAACAGACCGGCAAATTGTTTTGCATTAAACATGCACCTAACCCACTCTTACTCGCGTCCACTGATATTATAATCGGTTTATTCCCATCATAATATTGCAAAACCGGGCGACTAGACAGACATAGCTTAATATCTTGAAAACATTTATCATGACTTTCATTCCAGTGCCACTCAATTTCCTTTCTTAATAATTCTCGCAATGGCTGAACCCTATCCGATAGATTAGGAATAAAACTACCTATATAATTAACTAAACCCAAAAATCTTTCTACATCTTTTTTATCCTTAGGGATTGGCATTTTTGTAATAGCCGTGATATGACTGTCATCCGGACACAGCCCATTTTTCGTAATCCTATGTCCTAAATACTTTATTTCTTCCAACCCAAACCTACACTTATTTTTATTTAATTTTAAATTAATTTTTCTACACCTTTCCAACACTTTCCTCAATCTTTCATCATGCTCCTCTTTATTACACCCATATATCAGTAAGTCATCGATATACATGCACACTCCTTCAAGGTCATCAAAGTTTTCTATCATTTTTTTATGAAATACTTCCGATGCTGAACAAATTCCAAAAGGCATCCTCAAGAACTTGTATCTCCCAAATGGAGTATTAAACGTACAATACGAACTGCTTGTGTCATCTAAAGCAATATTCCAAAACCCCGAGGAAGCGTCTAAGGTACTAAAATATCTAGCTCCCGATAACCTTGATAAAATTTCATCCAAGGTTGGTAACCTAAAATGTTCCCGCTTAATTGCTTGATTTAACTCCTTGGGATCTAAGCATATACGCAAGTCACCATTAGGTTTTTTAACTACCGTAATACTGCTAACCCAATCAGATGGACCCTCAACTTTAGAAATTATCTTCTGCGATTCCATTTCATTTAATTTTTTCTTTACCTCCTCCTTAATAGCAAACGGTAACTTCCTCGGCGCATGTACGACAGGGACAGCATCGTCCTTTAAATGTATTTTATATTGACCCGGTAAGCATCCTAGACCTTGAAATACGTCCTCAAACTTCGTTATAAAACCTGGACTATTATCATTACTCTGTACCGACATGACACGCCTAACTACGTCTAATTCCGTACAAGCATGACGTCCCAGTATGGGTACAGACTGAACTCTGGCTACTTTGAATTCGAGCAAATAAGTTTTGTCCTTGTAACTCACATATAGAAATATTTTTCCCAAGACGTCTATGCTTGCACCGGAATAACCACTTAACTTTGTTTTTGTCTGCAATAAACACTCCTGGCCTATATTTAACTTTTCAAAATAATGTAACGGCAAAACATTTACATCAGCTCCTGTATCTAATTTAAATCTAATCCAAGTCCCACATATTTTTAAGCTAAGATTCCAATCACTACTATTATTTAAGGAATAGATTACCTGTTCGTCAGATTCCTCGATATAATGTACGCCACAAACGCGTGCAAAATGGTTCATCCCTGAACATCGCACACACCTTTGACCATATGCCGGGCACTCAAACTTTTTATGCACAATTCCACAATATTTACACATTTTACTCGAACCCGGGACCGCACGCCCCTGGTTCACGTTGAACTCGCTCGCCGCTAGGAGACGCCCGCGCGGCCGCGGCGCAAGCGCATGCGGTGTGCGCGCCTCCGGCGGCGCCCGTCCGGCCCGCCAGCGCGCGGCGCGCCGCACGCTCTCCGGCTCCGCCGCCGCCGCATCGCGTCCCGCGCTCCGAGCTCGCCCTCTTGATGACGTCATCTTCGACTTCACAAACGAAACCTCTTTCTGCGATCGATTAACTTGATGAACGTTATACAATTGTGTCTCTTCTCTTTCAGGTTTGATTTTTTCCGAGTTCGTTCGAGATGCGATAGCTGCACGACAAATATCCATAGCCTTTTTTAACGACAAATCATCTTCTCTTAGCAAGCGTTCACGAATTGCCGAACTAGAAATGCCACATACCAATCGATCTTTGATAAGTTCATCATGTAAATCACGAAATTCACACGTTTGAGCTAACTTTCTTAGCTCAAAAACGTACTGTTCAATGGATTCATTGTCTTGTTGATGACGCATAAAAAACTTGTGACGCTCGACCGTAACATTCCTTTTTGTATGAAATTGCTCATCTAACGTTTTCCAAACTTGTTCAACAGTCGTACATTTGTCCGGCAAACGATCCAAAATATCCCGACACTGTTCACCCACCACATGCAACAGAATATTCACTTGAATTTCTACTGGCTTCTTGGTTATCTCGCACGCTTTACTGTATATTTCATAACTTCGCTTCCATTTTGTCCACCTCTCATTAAGGCTCCAGGCGTCCGATGCATTCTTATCGAAGCAAAACGAAGACGGCGGTGATAATACACTATCCATTTCTAAACTTCAACCACTTTTCCACGTTTTATTTTTATTTAACGACTGCGCCATGTGAAGAGTGTCAATCAAACACAAGCGTTAGGCATGCACTGATTTATTATATTCACATGACCGATCTCATATACATATATTTCATACTACCCTCACATACCTTTAACGTACGCATATCTGCTAGCTTGTGCTGTGATGGTCAATCTAATAGGTACCAGGTGCTAAAGGTGGCTGGAGGTGCGTTGATAGGATAATTCGCCTCCGTATGTGGCCGTCAGCATACGCTAGTAGATGTGCGTCCATATACGTTAAAAATACACACTATCACTACTCTATCCCACTGATTACTTCTCTATAAAAAAACCGGCCAAGTGCGAGTCAAACTCGCGCACTGAGGGTTCCGTACTCTGGTATTTTTTCCAACATTTTGCACGATAAATCAAAAACTATTATTCATAAAAATAAGTGAAATAAGTTTTAGGATGTACAGGTAAAGCCCTTTCATATGATACCCCACTTGGTATAGTTATCTTATTTTGAAAATTGAAACACATTTTTTTTAATGATCTAACCACAAATTCGCAGTTTTCGGATTTATTCCTATAATTGTGCTAGAAGACCTACCTACCTGCCGAATTTCATGATTCTAGGACGACGGGAAGTGCCTTATATGTTTTCTTGACAGACACGACGGACGGACAGACCGACAGACAACAAAGTGATCCTATAAGGGTTCCATTTTTCCTTTTGAGGTACAGAACCCTAAAAAGTAACGTCTGGCCGTCCTCGGATCTTAGACCATCTGGATAGAGTAAGATAGTAAGAAGTTAGGGATGAGGAGTGAAGGATAAGGAGTGAGGAATGAGGAGTTACGAACGGAGTGAGGAGTTACAAAATAACAAACGGAAAGCCAGAGCCAACAAAAAAGGATTAGTGCTTTTAGCTATTGTTTTCACACAATAGGCTCGCGTGTATGTTGTAGGAATTTTGCGAAATGGACATTTTCAAAAAACACCCATGTATATATTTTTTTAATAGCAATAAATCCATTTTAAAAATTTATGCACACAAAGTTTTATAAGTGAAATTTCAAAGTTCATAGACCGAGTAAAGGCTGTACCTACAGTAATTGATATTATCAATCAGATTATTTTGGGCTTTGTCCACCCCTAATTTGTTTTGACATCATAGTAGTACTTACCCTGAATTTCGACCTAAATCGATGATACAAAGATCGAAATCATCTTTATCATCAATCCCTTGTTGGTCCACTACTGAGCACAAAATTTCTCTCAGACTAAGAATGTAGACTTGACACAGATTTAATAACATTATGATAAACTCTCAGATATGCAGGTTTCCACACGAGTTCCATGTTCTCCTTCACCCCTAAAGCAAATGATATTTAATTGCTTTAAATTTCACATAATTTCGAAAATCTAGAGGACTTAAAATTACCCTTACCCTACCTAGTCAATTTTTATTAAAGTACGGCAACTTGTCAAAAATACCTAGTGTTAGGATTGTCGGTAACATTCAATGTGCTATCCAAAGGCGACGTGACATTGTAACCTACATTCGAAAAGAAAAGATTCGCGTCACGACTACGCCTCCTTGCGCGACAAATTTCTAGTGGGACTATGTACTTTTGTGATAGCCCAGTGGTTAAGATTACAACCTCTTATTCTGGTCTGGGGTTTGGTCCAGGGCACGCGCCTCTAAGGGTGAGATCTATAGAGCGCGCTCTGCCTTTGCTTAGACTTAAGACAGAGTTAAAACGAGACAGAGCTATATCTCTCACATAAATCTGTCTCGTTTTAACTCAATCTTAAGTCAGAGCAAAGTCAAAGTGCACTTTATAGATTTCAGCCTAAGTTTTCGGAGCTAACCAATTCTCACTTTCATTAACGGTGAAGGGAAACTTGCGAGAGTTGTAATATTCTCTAAGGTGTGTAAAACCTACCAATCCGCAGCATAAACCCTTCTCATTCTGAAAGGATATCCGTCTCTGTAGTGGGCTGGCAATGGGTTGAGATGACGGCGATGATTTCTTATTAACACCCGACCCAAAAAGAGGGGTGTTATAAGTTTGACGTGTGTATCTGTGTATCTGTCTGTGGCATCGTAGCTCCTAAACTAATGAACCGATTTTAATTGAGTTTTTTTTTGTTTGAAAGGCGGTTTGATCGAGAGTGTTCTTAGCTATAATTCAAGAAAATTGGTTCAGCCGTTTAAAAGTTATCAGCTCTTTTCTAGTTACTGTAACCTTCACTTGTCGGGGGTGTTATAAATTTTTAATTACACTTGTTTTACGGCTGAAATTAAGAATAATAAATAATAATAAATAATTTTTTTTTTCCGTTACTCTAGTTTTTGTTGTTTATGTTATTTTATTTCTCTTTTGTTTCTGTTATTTATTGATTTTGTTGTTGATGTTATTTTATTTTTTGTTGTTTCTGTTATTTTTTCTGTGTTTCTGTTATTTTTTCTATGTTTCTGTTATTTTTTCTGCGTTTCTGTTATTTTTTCTGTTGTTTCTGTTATTTTTTCTGTGTTTCTGTTGTTTCTGTTATTTTTTCTGTGTTTCTGTTATTTTTTCTGTTGTTTTTGTTATTTTATTGTTTGTTGTTTAAAAATAGGATAAAATGGGAAAAATAAATTAATGAGAGTAAAAAATAATTGACCTATTCGTAATCTGTCAATAACTTAGAGCCGGTACGCACTCAATCGTAAGCGATATTGGAGTTCGACCCGAGTTTCTTATATCCGTTATTTCACGGATTAAAGCCGATTCACACGCGCGAACGTATACGTGACACTTGTGTAGTGACGCCAATGACTTCTATGTATACTACAGTGACGCACGTGAATCCGTAGATATAACTGCACGCATTACGTCTACGCGAACGTTCACGCCAAGCAAACGGTATGCCATGTCTCATACAATTCCATACATTACAACGCAATGCTACACGCTACGTCTACGCTTACGCGACGCGTACGCGGCCTGTGTGGGCGGCGCTTTAGATCGGATGCAGTGCGTAATCGCCATTTGAATCTATTATATTTAAAGAGTTTCGCCTTTCGGAACATGTCACTCCGTAAGGAATCTACATTTATGAAATTATCTAAGTACTTTCGCAAAGCCTTCTTGTACAACCGTAATTAGCAATGTCGTAAACTGTCAAAAAATACCCTACGATTTATACTAACCTATCGTGAGATTACACATAAAATCGATTATTTATTTCAGCGATTAGTGAATAAATTATTACGAATAACCCCCGAATCCGTAATGTATAGGTCAAAGCAATTTACTTAGACTAAGTTAATGCTAAAATCGCAAGCAAAAGCTAGCTTATCAGAGCTTAGCGGGATCTGTGCGGTCCTGTTGAACTCTCCGATAGGATCAGAAGTTAGTTGTAGTAAGCATAATAAGCGATTTTCCAAAGATCTTCCTCTCTGCGCCTCATCGCTTAAGCCTTGAAAGGTTTTTTATTCATCACAATAAATAAAGATTAGTATTGGTTTTCTTTTGATAGATTTAAAGAGTTTATTTCTCAAAAAAAAAAAGATAATAATATCTATACTCTACTATATCTATACTACATCACACTCACACTAATATTATAAAGGCGAAAGTTTATATGTATGTGTGTGTGTATGTTTGTTACTCTTTCACGCAAAAACTACTGAACGGATTTGGCTGAAATTTGAAATGGAGATAGATAATATCCTGGATTAGCACAATAGGTTACTTTTTATCCCCGAAAATTATATAGTTCCCACGGGATTTTGAAAACCTAAATCCACGCGAACGAAGTCGCGGGCATAAACTGAACTGAACAGAATCTACAAATAGGTAAGCTATTTGTACATAATATGTAGTACGACAAATACTATGTCAATGACTTACGACTTCAATTAGATTTCCATCGTCGAATAATATAGATAAAAACATGATTAGTTAATCTAAAGTACCTACTTGGGATTTCCCTTCATTTTTAGACCTTGTCACCTTCACCCGATATGCGCCCACTGCTGGACATGTAGACACTTCCACACGTCCCGGTCTTGGGACCCTAAATCCAAAGGAACCCTGCGACTCGTTTGATGTCGTCTTCTTGTTTAAAATCGCCATTGCATCTTGGGACCCCAATATCGAAATTAAATGAATAAATGAATTTATTTATTTCATGTACCTAGGACAGCTGTAGATATGATTCTATCACCGGTTCGGAAATCAGATTCTACCGAGAAGAACCAGCAAAAAAACTCACTTAGTCAAAAACTCACTTAGTCGCTTTTTTTTTTTAATGTTACAATACGTAAATATGAAATACATAAGGAATGTATGGACCGCTGAATACAAAGCCGACAGTTTCCATGCAACTTGTCACTAAGAATTTCGTATGCTTTTTTCAGGAACTTTTTGACGACGAATGATAAAAAGTTGACCCGGCTGAGTTTGTTGCGGGCTCTTCTCAGACCTGGGCGCGTTTGGAACCCTCGCATCACTACAAATCTATCAATTCTGACCACCAAAAGGAGTGCAATAGTACCTACCTACTTTGAATAAATAATTTTAATTTGAGTTTGAGATAAACGGAACCCTCAGGACGCGAATCTGACTCGCTCTTGGCTGGTTTTATGCAGAGATATAGTGTGTACCACATAAACTAACGCTTTGCAAGCGCCGCTATTTACACCTCATTAATTAGGGTACAAACCTTACCCCCTCTGCAAACGCTTATACCCTCTGTCGACTCCGGCCAACTAGATTTACAGCATTGAAAATTTTATTTGACCTAGCCATAAAACCCGATTTGGCTCATGTACATAAAGCGGTAACAAGTTTAGTTTACTAGGGTATGTCCGCGGCTTTGCCCGCGTGGATTTCGATTTTTTTAAATCCCGTAGGAACTCTTAGATTTTCCAGGATAAAAAGTAGCCTATGTCCTTCCCCGGGATGTATCCCAAGTCTGCACCAAATTTCATTAAAATCGGTTCAGTGGTCGGGCCGTGAAAACGTAGCAGACAGACAGACAGACAGACATACTTTCGCATTTATAATATTAATAAGCTGATGCCCGCGACTTCGTCCGCGTGGATTTAGGTTTATAAAATCCCGTGGGAACTCTTTGATTTTTTGGGATAAAAAGTAGCCTATGTCACTGTCCAGGTCATTAACTATATGCATGTAAAATCAAGCCGATCCGTTGCAATTCATGGACAGACAAACAAACACACTTTCACATTTATAATATTAGTATGGAAATTATGATGTATGAACTATGATAGAAACTGTGCTTTTTGAAGTTTACAGCTCTTCTAGTTTGTTCTTAATATGGCTGACACACACACATAGACAGACGGACAGATGGACAGACTGGACGAAACTATAAGGGTCCTTTATTTTACTACGGAACCCTAAAAACAGCCTTCGGTTCACAACGCTGTCTCACGTTTTTGCGCCCAGCTCGGACACAGCTGTTGTCATGCGGCCGAAACGTGGGTTGAACTTAGAAATACCTTGTAGAACACAAAACTCAAGTTTACCCCATTAATTAGTAGGCGAGCTTTACCCCGCCTGAAATAATTACCCGCTGTCGTCCCCCGTACACGAGATTTACTGCACAGAACGTTGTTTGGACTGGGAATTACCCATCAACCCTCCATAAAGCCCGATGTGAAGACGGAAAATACAATTTACCCCAAAAAATCGTAGGTACGTACTAATATTAGCTGAGTTGTGGTCCTATAAGGAGGGAGTTCTTAGATTCTATTCCGAACAGAGGTATTTTTTGAATTGTCTTTGGTCAGGTTTTCTGGGAGGCTTCGGATGAGGTGTATTACTATCATATGCCAGCATTACATCTTAGATTACATGATCACTTACTAACGAGTGAGATCGGAGACAAGGGTTAATTTGTATATCATCATCATCATCAGCCTGTGGACGCCACTGTTGGACATAGGCCTTCCCTATAGAGCGCCACCACAGCCGGTCCTTAGCCTTCCTCATCCAGCCACTTCCCGCCAGCCGCTTTATATCGTCGGTCCATCATGCTGGAGGGCGTCCCACACTACGCTTGCTTAAACGCAGTCTCCACTCAAGGACTTTCTGGCTCCAACGGCCATCCCCTCTACGACAGGCATGGCCTGCCCACTGCCACTCCAGCTTGCTTTCAGCAGTTTGTATATGAATAAATAAAAATACTTTGTAGAAAACAAATTCAAAACCCCATTAATTAGTACGCCGGCGTTACCCCGTCTGAAATAATTACCCGCTGTCGACTCCCTTACACGAGATTACTGCAGAAAACGTTGTTTGGGCTGGAAATTACCCATTGAACCTTCATAAAACCTTATGCGATGGGAGAAAATTCAATGAACTCCAAAAAAACGGCCAAGTGCGAGTCAGACTCGCGCACCGAGGGCTCCGTTCTTGGGTATTTTTTATTGGATAAATCAAAAACTATTATAAAAATCTGTTTTATAATGTACAGGTAAAGCCCTTTCATATGATACCCCATTTGGTATTGTTATCTTACTTTGAAAATTGAAACACATTTTATATTTTTTTTGTGATGTTACCACAAATTCACAGTTTTCGGATTTATTCCTATACTTGAGCTATAAGAGCTACCTACCTGCCAAATTTCATAATTCTAGGTCGATGGGAAGTATCCTATAGGTTTTCTTGACGAACACGACAGACGGACAGACGGACAGACAGACAGACAAACATACGTACAGACAGACATGCAGACAACAAAGTGATCCTTAAAGGTTCCGTTTTTCCTTTTGAGGTACGGAAACCCCTAAAAATCAAATAAGTGTATACCTATAGGTACTCCCTGGTGCAGTGGTGAACGTTGAAGATCCCTGTTCGATTCCCAGGAATGGCAATTTGTTTTTCAAAATCTTGACTGGTCTGGTTCTTAGTCTAGTTTCTAAGTCTTGATTGGTTGGTCTGCTAGATCTTGGTAGAGATTTATTTTTACGTAGCATAACTTTTTTGGGTTTAGATGTTTTTGCTAATTTATTTTTCAGGTGCTATAATATTTTAGCTATGATTACAGCTAGTTGACCCACCCGGCTTCGCACGAGGAGCCTACCTATTCCATAAACAAAATTTCAGAATGAATGTGTTATACCTATTTGTAGGTATCTTAATAAATATTTTTCGTGAAATGTTCTGAATATATTGAAACCTGCATTGAATTGCACTGAGTAGAATGCGTACCTACAAATCTGGATTTTTTTTACTGAAATCAATCGTCAAGTTATAGTTTTATTATAGATTGAAATTATTATTCCAAATAAAGTTTTTTTTTGTGAAATCTTAGGCCACCAAAATAGATATTTATCAAACACTAAGGTTGCCTGAAAAGATAGCTAGTTTAGCGATAAAGCCACAAAAGACAAGCATCTATTTTGTTACATATTTCTTTATGTGTCGCAATAAAAGATATTTTACTTTACTTTACTAATAGCTGATGCCATACGCGTGGATGTAGGTTTTTAAAATTCCCGTGGGAACTCTTTGATTTTCCGGGTTAAAAAGTAGCTTATGTGCTTATCCAGGGTATAATCTATCTCCATTCTAAATTTCAGCCCAATCCGTCCAGTAGTTTTTGCGTGAAGGAATAACAAACATACACACACACACACACACACATACACACACACACACATACAAACTTTCTCCTTTATGATATTAGTGTGATAATCCAAGATGTGCAACCTATCTGCAGGGTTTTTGTTATCAGTAGGTACCTCAGTAGACGAGTTAAACGTTGTATTGATGTTGCGAACACGCTTTTGGGCTGGTGCCAGGCAGTCTGTTATACCTTTGTCGGCAGACTATTTAGGCCTCCTACGCACTGGCGACCATGGTCGCCGCGACCTGGCCGCGGCGGCCAGTGAATTCTGGACTTTATATGGCAATCGCTATAGCCCCTACGCACTTAGCGGCCAGCGACCAGCGGCCACCGTTGGCCGCGGCGTCCAATTTGATGCCACGCGACCAGCGACCAATCGTGGCCGTCGAGAACATCACTTCTGTATTAAAATTCATCAGTGCTACCGCATCGGCCGCGGCGACCAGACGTGTAGCTAGCTACAGAGTGATTATTTTACAATGGCCAATTTCGACACGGAAAGGTTCATAATTGAAGTTGAAAATAGAAGAGGTTTATGGGATTTAGCATCAAATGATTACTCCAATAAAGATGTTAAGCGGCAGTTGTGGCTTGAAGTGGTCGATATATTTGGCGGTGAATCCATGGAAGATAAAGAAAAGGCAGAACTTGGTTAGTATTTTATTTTATTATGCCTAAGTAAATTAATAATGCGATGAACTACAATAAACGCAGCAGGTGCTGTAGTAGCATTCGACACGTATATGTGACATGAGTGATTTTTTTTAAAAGTTGTTCCGTTCATTCAAAATCTAAGAAATTTTAGCAAATAGGTAATTGTCAAAAGTATAACTATTTTATTTCTACTATTTTTCGCTTTGCACATGAGTTTTGACAATTATTTGCTAAAATTTCCCAGGTTTTCGTAATGATTGGAATAACTTTTTAAAAAGATTACTCATACCGCATGTGCGTTCGACGCCATTTTGTTTACGGCGCGCAATGGCGGCTCGCGGCGAGCACCCATATATTTACAAATTGTGCCAGGGCAAGCGACCATCGGTACTGAAGTAGTTTGCGAATATATCTCGATATTCGGTTGATGTTCTATTTGCTCTATTAGGTAAACATGCAGGTATTTCTAATAAAGCCTCTGGTACAGTTAACGTGTCCTTGAAATCATATCCGTCTCTTTCTCGCACAAAATTATGAAGCACACATAGAGCTTTTATAATCACAACTGCAAATTCTTTCTTGACGTTTAGGGGTCGGTGAAGAATCTGCCATTTATTGGCTAATATTCCAAATGTACATTCAATATAGCGGCGGGCACGGGATAGTCGATAATTAAAATTAGTCTTTACATTATTCAAGTTTCTCCCAGCATACGGTCGCATCATATGTTCCGATAGTGAAAACGCCTCATCACCCACTAAAACGAACGGCATTGATTGGCCATTTTCTTTGATGGGGTTATTGCTCGGAATATCGAGATCATTATTTAAGAGCCTATGATAAAATACAGAGTCTTTGTAAATTGACGAATCACTGCATTTGCCGTATGCTCCAATATCTACGTAAAGAAATTTATAATTTACATCACATATTGCAAGTAACACGATTGAAAAATAATTCTTGTAATTGTAATAAAGAGATCCCGAATGTTGTGGTTTGATAACTCTAATGTGCTTGCCGTCGATGGCTCCGATGCAATTAGGAAATTGGGCGTATTTTTGAAAACCTTCAGCCGTTTGAATCCACTTATCTCTGGTCAATTGTGGCATCACAATTGGTTTTAATATCTCCCATATTGCTTCACAAACATCAAATACTATTTCCGATACTGTAGGAAGCCCTATACGGTATTCATGACTTATATGAGATAAAGAACACCCAGTAGCCAAATACCTGAAAATAAAATTCACATTAATAAACATAATATTAGTTTTGTAATATGTACTACATTTATTTATTGATTTACAGGCATTACTCTCCAAAAAAGATGGAAAAACCTTAGAGACTGTTTCACAAGAGAGCTGCGCCGTCTTAAAGATGTCAAAAGTGGTTCTGCTGCAAAACGTAAATCACAATACACCTATTTCAACCAATTACTGTTTTTGAAATCAGTGCTGGACACAAACGCAACAGAAAATAGTCTCGAAGAGGCAAGTCAAGAAAATGAAAGTGCAAGATCTTCTGATCTTGAGACTCAACAGTCTGCATCAAAGTCGCTTAGAACAAAAAGGAAGAAAAAAATACCAAACGAAGAATCCGATACAGACCCTCTAATTTCAGTTCTGCATAAGACCATAGCGACTACACAGAATGATTCAAATTGTGACAGATTGTTTCTTTTATCCCTCCTCGAAAGATTTCAAACAATCCCTGCTGCAATGAAGACCAAAGCGAAAATGGAAATCATGGAAATTATAGAAAAATACCAACCGAACTGTACACCTACAACAGCGCGCATAAACTATTCAAGTAATTTCAATACTCTTAACGACCAAGAATATGACCCGCATCGACCGAGTTATTCAGGTTATTCTACTACCAACAGGATATCAGATGATTCAAATTACAGCGATACTCATACTCATTATTCTGATATTTCTCAAAATTCAGAAATGATAGACCTATTTCCCAATTTGAATGATTAATTGTTCACAATTGCCATTTTTTAAGTTATGAAAATACAAATAATTTGATTATCTACTTCAGTTTTTTAATATTTAAAAACATGTTATAAGCAAGCCCTTTTCCTCTCCTTTTCAAAGTCGTAAAGTAGAATACTACTGAACAATAGTTCATAAATTTTTTAAAGTGGCAAAACCTTGGTCAATGAATTATACAGGTTGTTGTGAAAAACGCAACAGTGGTGGTTTAGGGTGATTCAGAATCAAGTCTTGTATAATTCAAATTTACAAAAAATCCGTTTAGCAGTTTAAGTAAAAAAAAAGGCCCTATCACATTATTTTTATTTTTCCTGTACACAATACTCCATTCCGAAACATCCTTTAAAATATATCACGTATTTTTTAAACATTCTGTATTTAAAAAAGAAAAAGCTTACCTTATTGTTATTACTAATTTTTCTTCTGCTGGAATGCATTTCCGATAGTTGTTACCAGTTCCAGTAATTTTTGGTTTTATTGTATCCAGTAACAGGTTAAAAGTATTCGTTGACATTCTCATGTAATTAAAGAATCTCTTCTCATACATTTTTAAATCCAAAAAATAAGTATAATATAATCCTTTAGTCTTTCTCTCGCAAAGTAATGGATGCACCCAAAACTGTCTTTTACGTGAAATCTTCCGTTTTCGTTTTCGTAGTAAATACACAAGCACAGTTAGCGTGATTATCTTCTGCACGTCCATCTTGACACATCCTTGGAAGTCGACTGCAAATTTTTCGGCCGTCCACATGTCGCGCTTGCCTACGCACCGGCGACCATAGCCGCGGCGGCCTGGCCGCGTCTATGGTCGCCAGTGCGTAGGAGGCCTTATTTATCTGAGATGCGCAGCCTGCACTCGATTTTCTTGTTCTGTTTCAAGTTTCAACCTTAAATTATTTTTAGTCTCTTTCAAAAAAGTTTTTGCTCATATTGTTATTATCATGTACTAGCTGATGCCCGCGGCTTCGCCCGCGTGGATTTCGGTTTTTTAAAATCCCCTAGGAACTCTTTGATTTTCCGGGATAAAAAGTAGCCTATGTGCTAATCCAGGATATTATCTATCTCCATTCCAAATTTCAGCCAAATCCATTCAGTAATTGCGTGAAAGAGTAACAAACATACACACACACACACACACACACACACACGCACACACACACACACACAGACACGCATACAAACTTTCGCCTTTATAATATTAGTGTGATTACCAAACTGCAACGAAGCTCAAAAGAAGGGTTACGAGTATGTGTTTAAACCATCAATGGTTTAAACAGTATCTATATCCTTTCCTGTGTCCAGTCATGCTACTCAATGGTTAAAACCGATTTTAACCCCCGATCCAAAAAGAGGGGTATTATAAGTTTGACGTGTGAGTCTGTGTATCTGTCTGTGGCATCGTGGTGGCATTGTAGCTCCTAAACTAATAAACCGATTTTAATTTAGTATTTTTTTTTGAAAGGTGGTTGATCGAGAGTGTTCCTAGCTACATATACCTAATCCAAGAAAATCGGTTCAGCCGTTTGAAAGTTATCAGCTCTTTTCTAGTTACTGTAACCTTCACTTGTCGGGGGTGTTATTAATTTTTAATTTACACTTGTGATAAATGATACGTCATATAAGTACCTACATATAAATCTCAAAAAAATCAAAATGGTGGATTTTATGCACATAAAATAAAAAAGATGCAGAGTAAACCGTGGCAGTCGGGTTTTTTGAAAACCTTTCGAATACGTCTTGTTTTTATATCAATTTGTAATCAAGTAGAACAACTGTAAGCAAGTATGTACTAATTCTATACAAGTTGTATATAAGTTAGCCAGAGAGCTCACCAAGGGTAAGTGATATGCAGTTAAGATTTTTTAAATTCCATTGTTACCAATTACAATCCGGGTATCTTTAAAACAAGAGTGAATAGGCACCTTCTAGGTAAGCGCGTCCCATCTTAGACCACATCATCACTTTCCATCAGGTGTGATTGTGGTCAAGCGCTTACCTATAGTGAATAAAAAAAAAAAAAAAACCTCATTCTTGTTAAAAAAATTGAACCAGGGACTATAGGCTATACAACTACAGGCTCACCAAAGGACTCAAGGTCATGAACAACATTTGATTTGACACCATGCCTGTATGACTGATGGTTTTTGAGGGCCATTAGGGTACTCCGGTAATTTTTCCACATCTTAGACTTTGTTCCTTCCCTGGCAGGTAAGATCATAGTCAAGCATTTGTCTTTCAATAAAGTCAAATTCGAAAAAAATGCGCACGTCCTTTATCTCAGTCACACAAAAATAAAAAATTCTTTGGATATCATAAAACCGTATATGAATAGAAATATTCAGGTAAACCTGGCTGAAGCTAGGACTATAGCTTAGAGGGATTCACAGGGTGATTTATTATCTTTTGTGGACCACTAAAAATAGTAATATAAGTGTAATAACAAAGGAATAGGACAGGGATAAGAACAAAGCTGGAAAAGGATTTTTTGTTTATGAAAGTTTTTCATTGTGAATACAGAATTTTCTTCTTGGTTGGTGCCTTTTTAAATTTTCATACTAAGTCTAAATGCGAAAGTGTCTCTCTGTCTGTCTGCTAGCTTTTCACGGCCCATCTGTTTAACCGATTCAGAGATCCTGCATCCCGGGGAATCAGGCCACTTTTTAACGGACTTCCAAAAAGGAGGTGGTTCTTTATCAAGGAAAATCAAAGAGTTCAAACTATCGCTGTACCAAATTTTGTCAAAATCTGTTGAGCTGTTGGGCTCTGAAAAGGTAACGGACGGACAGACCCACTTTTGCATATTTTAAAATATCATTATCATCAACCCATTGCCAGTTCATTGAGGCCAGAGGCACGAGTAGCCTCCCGAGTAGCCTCCCCGGAGAAATGTTAGGCCATAGTCCACCACGCTGGCCAATGCGGATTGGCAGACTTCTCACACCTTTGAGAACATTATAGAGAGCTCTCAGGCATGCACGTTTCCTCACGATGTTTTCCTTCACCGTCAGAGCAAATCACACAACTGTTGCCTGTAATCGAACCTCGACGCCCCGATTAGGGGCAACGTCTTAACCAATAAGTCTATCACGTCTTTTAGTATGGACCGTGTATAATATTAGTTAGGACTAGCTGTGCCCGCGACTTCGTTCGCGTGGAATAGTGACTTTTCGCGCTTTATATAGCCACGGACGCTCAGGCGCGAGGCGCCGTGATTCTTTAAATTGACATAACTTTTTTATTTATGAACCGATTGACATGAAATAAACACTAAATGCTAAGTGAAGCTTACTACAATATATTAGTGAAAACCGTATCTAAATCGAATAAGCCGTTTCTGAGATTAGCGTGCACAAACACACAGACAAACAGACAAACAGATAAACAGACAAACAGACAAAAAAATAATAATTACAGTTCCGGGTTCGGCATCGATATAATAACAACCCCTGCTACTTTTTTTTAATATATTTCCATTGTACAGACACCACTTTTCTACAATTTTATTATATGTATAATAGATATGGATATAGGAATTTTGTGGATATAGATATTATGTTTAAGGTATAACTGTGGTGTATGGATATCATAAAACCTAATCAAGGCTGACGCGAGAGGTAAAACTGGTTAAAACCGGCTAAAAGCGGCTAAAACCGGCTCAGACCGGCTCTTGCCGGTGGTGTATCGGCTTAAAGGATTCACCAAATGATATACCGGCTTTAACAGGCCACTGAAAATAGTAATATACTGTAATAATACAGAAATAGGGCAGCGGGATAAACATAAAGAATGTTCTAGAGATTGTATCTGCAGTTACGTACTGTATCTAGGTGGGTATACACCACACTATGTATTATGAATGGAATGTAATGGCTTTATTAAATTATCATAACTAATGGGGATTTTTGTTGAAAAACTGAATTATGTGACACAAAAAAGAATAACATTTTCGTTCCGTTTGCCGAGGAGACCCTGAGGCCATGGAGTCTTAGTACTAAAAAATTGTTAATAAACTGAATTATGTGAGGATTTTTGGCACAAAAAAGAATTCTCTAAAAAAATACACTACAAAGCAAGACAAAGATATATTTACTGTATCTTCGTTTTGCTGTGTATGTGTTTTTAGGGTTCCGTACCTCAAAAGGAAAAACGGAACCCTTATAGGATCACTTCGTTGTCTGTCTGTCTGTCTGTCTGTCAAGAAACCTATAGGGTACTTCCCGTTGACCATGAAAGGCAGGTAGGTAGGTATTATAGCACAAGTACAGCAATAAATCTGAAAACCGCGAATTTGTGTACGGAACCCTCAGTGCGCGCGTCTGACCGTTTTTTTTCTTTATTAATTTTGTGGTGTACAGTAAAATTATATTCATTTATGCCGTGCAGACCCTGAGGCCATGGAGTTTTAATAGATATTCATAAAATATTCTAAGTTAGTTAATTGCCTCATCTGGTGACGGAAGGGCTGGCTCATTTTTTACGCAAATAATCAGCTTAGCTGTCCAGCGCGGAAATGCAGCCAGTATTCTTGGCATCATTCCATGAGAGCATGGTTTGACAGTAATTAGGTAGGCAAATCACGACAGTTAGATACGAGTACTTCAATCAATCATTCAACCAATCAGCATGTTTGCGTCCATAGATGGACATAGGCCTTCCCAAGAGCGCGCCACCACACACGATCCTCCGCCTTCCATAAGGTACTCACCTACTTACCTTGTAACTAAACGTCGAGGTTCCGACGTCACTGGCAGGTTTACATTTATGTAACTGCACGTAGCCTATGAATAGCCCATTTTTCTTTGATTTCACGTTACCCATAGCCATTTTGACATATCGTCGATTCAGGATCAAAGCGAGAGATCCCTCACTCTGGTTCACTCTGGCTTTATTGTAACATTTTCCTACTGATTCAAAGTCAGATGCCTGACCTTCTTTATGTTATCGTTCTCTATGTACGAGTACCTCGGAGAGCACATTGAGTTGTGAGTCCCAGCTATTTTCATTTTTTTTTTTAATATCCGATCATCATTATCAACCGATAGACGTTTACTCTCGGATATAGATATCTTGTACAACACCACCTCACCTAATGTGACTGTAGCTTTATATCGCTTCACTTATACCTAAGTATCTGTGCTTAAATATTTTTTATAATTACTTAAAAAAAACTGAAAATAAAAATATAAAACATGACTGCCTTGCTAAAAAATATATTATATTATTTATATTTCACACTTGAAAATGGCGCGAGTGAATTTTTTCAAAAAATTATAGCCAGAGTCACTCTGTGATCAGGAGTACGTAAGAATCCTCATGATAGGTTTGTCATACGTGCCCGATAGGTCATATAAGATACAGAAGTTATGGTGATATAAATAATTTTGCATTTGCATTGCATATAATATTATTATAATACTTACATGAACCCTGAAAACATTAGATAAACTTACACTCTTTTTTTCGGGCAGTCATGTAAAAATTTATTGTCTGCAACTAAAAATAATACAGGCGCTCTTTTCATATCTTTCAAACAACGTATGGTAGATTTTATAAATATCTTCTTGACGGTTACCTACGTCATTGGAGCAGTTTAATACCTACTTATTCGTGTGTTCCTTAGCTCAAACATCCAGATGTGGAAACCGATTAAGGGTATTGGACAGACCTTTGTTATTTTATAAAAGCTGAAAGTTTCTCTGCGTATTGTCCCCAACACAGGGAAGAACGATCAGCGACTATGATGTTTGGATCATGGTGCCTTTGGGAGATAACAGGTATTAAAAATGTAAAAAGTTTAAAAACTTAGCTAAAAGCCAGACACGCAGGGGGTTACCACGATACTAATGTCTGACAATGCGTGTCACGTGCATTTCTAATAGTATTCCGAAGAAAATATAAAAAAATTAGAATTCATACTTTGACGTAAGATTTTTTAACCCCCGACCCAAAAAGAGGGGTGTTATAAGTTTGACGTGTGTATCTGTGTGTCTGTGTATCTGTGTTTCTGTGTATCTGTGTATCTGTGTATCTGTCTGTGGCATCGTAGCGCCTAAACGAATGAACCGATTTTAATTTAGTTTTTTTTGTTTGAAAGGTGGCTTGATCGAGAGTGTTCTTAGCTATAATCTAAAAAAAATTGGTTCAGCCGTTTAAGAGTTATCAGCTCTTTTATAGTTTCCTTGTAGAAAAGAAGGTTAGATAACCGTTAGGTTCATAATATTATGTCAATAGACAAATGTCAAGCTGTCAAGATGGACGTTGCCTAAATACATAATTATTTATTTGAAAATGATGTTTTGGAAAACTCAAATACTTTGGATCGTCGGGGGTGTTATAAATTTTTAATTTACACTTGTTATAACTTATAAAGATGTAAAAAAACTCCTAAAGCCACCATGATCCAAACTTCATAGTCGCTGATCGTTATAGAAAACGAAAAAATGTACAAACTTGTAACTAAACCAAATAAGTATCACATAATAAAAATAATAAAAAATTGTCCAGGAGTAATGAAACACAGAAATTACAGATTTTGATTTATTTCAGTGATTACTGATTACATATTAATAATAACATAATACCTTAACCTATTGATTCTAAAAAAATCATTTCCAATATCACCTTACCTAGTTATTAAATTTTTGGATTAATCCGTTAAAAAGTACCGATTAAGTTTATTATTAGCTTAAATAAAAACATTTATATTAAATAGTGCGCCACGTTACAACTTATATATTGCACAAATAAATATGACGAAATATTTAATACAAATGTACATATGTTGATAAGAAAGGACATACTGTCCGAGAAAAAAGTGAAAAAAATCTTTGGTATTACTTAAGTTCAACAAATAGGTAAACTTAGGAATAAAATAAACAATTATAGATTAAAACAAAACACTCAATAAATATTATATAAATTATATAAAAGAGGACCACCTTGAAAATGTATACATTTCAGTAATTGAATAAGAACTTGTGAACAAACGAAACTTTGCCATCGCGCTCAAACTCTCAACTGAGATCCCTTAATTTATTTACTAGAATATTTTTAAATCAACGCGTTACATTTTTATATATTTTTTTATATAACTACGGCTAATTCTCTGAATTGCAACTTTTATCGTGTAAGTTAACAAACAACTTTGATTTTTTTGCTTTTAATTTATTACTAAGACTACAAATTACTCTCTAAGTTTCTATGTTTAAAACTATTCTTGACTAAGAGAGGACAGTAGTAATGAACTAATAAATGGAACTTATTAATGAGGAAGAAGTGGATGAGAAAGATGACGCTAGTTTGAAAGTAGGTGAAGTGATGGATGTAGGAACAAATCAGTTATTAGAAATTGACATGATCTATTCATGGGGGATATAGAGTTGCAAAGATGAAATATCTAAGAGGTTAGTCCGCGATAACAATTTATTGTCGGTATTAGCATTTATTCGGACAAACGACAATGATATAAGCATCTAAACAAATGGGAAGTACTCACAGCCAGAATGATTCTCCATAGTTCGTGTCTAGATATGGTAAGGAGGAAGGTTTTTTTATTTTAAGTTTATAATTTTAGGTTAGATTTTAATTTAATCTATAATTACCTACAGTGCGTAAGTTTAAATTTTCTATTTATTCAAAATTAGGATTAAAGGTAATTCCATTTTAATGGAATGTTAGATCAATAGCACTACGCGAGATTATGAAGCTATCAGACTTCCTAATTAAATACCGCACCCCCGAAACTTGAGCGATGCAGATTATAATCAAGAAGAATTTTAGCAATTCAAAACCGTTAATCTTAGATATAATTTAGAAGAAGTTTATTTTGGAAACTACGATAGTTCGCTTTAGTGATAGTTACTCTCGTGACATAGGTAAAGTTTACTTCAATTTAAATTTTGAATTATTACTAAGCTAATCAAGTGCTAGATTTATAGTTGTAGTCAATAGATTTATTTATCTAATTTTAAATAATGGGGCAGGGGAACATGAACTGAAACAAATCATAACATGGAAAGATAATGTTGAAAAGGACAATACGAGTATATAGGGCCTAACAAATAAATATAATTAGTCGTACGTAACAAGCTTATGAGGAGCGTAGAAGATAAGACGCTAAGATTTATTTTATAGAAGCATTACAAGATAATGGCACTGCGGAATGTACCTGTGTTCATAAAAAAGTATCCTAAATCAACTTATCCTTATTTTTGTTTCGAACGAGATTATGTCGCATTTTATTCATGAAAGTTACCTTAACATTAATTTTTCACTGCGCTACATTTAACATTTCGTCATTTTAACACTTCGCCTAAGATTTCTTTATTGCCAATACCTAATTTAAATTCCTGATAGTTATTCTTATTTCTGTGATCCAGCAAATAGATGTTAAGTTGTGATGTGCGATTATACCCTATATTTTATTTAAACTATCGTTATTTTATATTAGATCGTTTAAATCTAAAGATTCACGAGCTCAATGAATCTTCACATTCAACGGTAATTTATAACTATCGGCGATGGCAAAGTTTCCGCTCACGGTCAAAGAATGAGAAAAACTTACGGTTTATGTAACAGAAGTGTTCGAAGCTGAAGAACAAAGTTCTGCGTGCTTCGTCTGTTTAACTTAGAATCCAAAGCAGATCCACGCAAATTTCTAAGAGGAAGTTGCTTTGCTTTGCGTGGAAGTGCTCGGATTCCTCGATTATATAATTATATTCCAGCCATTTTCAAGGCGTTCCCTCATCAAATTAAAACACCTCTCGACTCCAAAGTAAAATACGTCGGTAAGAACATACTTTGACATGTTTAAGTTTAAATTTACATTTTTTACTCCTCCCACATTAACTCTTTCATATTATCCTCTACCGATAGACTCGACCGAACGTTACTTTACTAGAAATACAAAATTTAACGTATTTACAACCATTTTTAATTCTTTTAACAAAACACTCATAAGTACATACTTGCGACGCGCACAGTCAAAATGTACATTCCTTACATTATCTTTATTACGAGGACTAGATTATTTTGGGGAACGAAAACCGTTTTAATGGAAACTCTGGTAAAACGAATCGAACTGATGGTTTGGCGAGGCTAGTGTACATCGTCCCGAATTGTTTCTATTTTACTATTTTTCTTTATATTGTCTGGCAGTTGCGAATGTTCAATTTCGTTCGAAAACCTCTTTCCGATGTAACTTTAATCAGCAATAGCGTCAGTGGATTGGACCAGACCAATAACGATTTCGTCGTGCCAAAACGATATAATGTCTTTTAGAATTTTTGGTGATATTTCTTTATTTTACTTAGATTATGATTACATGATGATGCATTTCCCTTTCTCGGCCCAAGGGTTGTTTTTCTTGTCAGGCGCGTGTATGAGAGGATCATTTTTTTCATTTTCCTCTACGTATTCTCTCATCCTGTAACAAAAACCAATGATTGGTAAATAAAATCATTATAATCTACAATCCATATCCATACTAATATTATAAATGCGAAAGTGTGTCTGTCTGTCTGCTACCTTTTCACAGCCCAACAGTTTAACCGATTCTGACGTAATTTGGTACACGGTTAGCTTATTTATATCCCGGGGACGGATATAGGCTACTTTTTATCCCGGAAAATCAAAGAGTTCCCACGGGATTGCCAAAAACCCATCCGCTTAAGCGATTTGTATGAAATTTGGTATCGAGATATCTTGCGTCCCTGTAATTGACATAGGGAACTTTTATCCCGGAAAATCAAACAGTTCCCACGTGATCGTTAAAAACCTAAATCCACGCGGACAAAGCCGCGGGCATCCTCTAGTTTTATAATATATAAATGTAGAATAGATTTTTAGGAGAGTATACGTTTAGGCTAAAGAAGTAGGAGCATGACTTTTTATGAGGCGATAAGAAAATGGGGATAAAGGCAGCCTATGAGTCGTTATAGTCAATTGTGTTGTTTTATTTGGCATTAATTTTGTTGTTATTACTGTAATCTCGTTGAAGTTAACTGCCGATTACTGTAAGTACAGTGTGCCTATAGTGAATGATAAAAAACCAGCCAAGTGTGATCGGACTTGCACACGAAGGGTTCCGTGCCATTGCACAAGGAATAACGCTTTTTAATTTATTTTTGTGATGTAACCACAAATTTATGGTTTTCAGATTTTTCTTTCACATGATTTTAGGTCAAAGGGTTACCTACCCTATAAGTATTGATTCCATTGACGGGACCTGACAGACAGACCGACCGACAGACAATAAAGTGATCCTATAAGGGCTCCTTTTTTTCTCTAGAGTTAGAAGAGAGAGTTTTATTTAATTACCTTCGATGGCGATGCATTTCTTCTCATTTGATACCTATTCTTATTTGTCATAGTATGCAAAAAGATCACAGCAAATTCCAACTAAGTATTATGTGATTTAAAGAAAGGAGTCAAGACCCTAAGTTATGAAAAGTATAACACAGAAAGAGGAGAGTGATCTGACTTTGTTTTGGGCTATTATCATTTTATCATTATAAACATGATAGGAAAAGAATAGAATAGACTCTATACTATACAAATAAAATATACTATAAATATAAAACATAAGAATACAAACAGTGTTTTATTCTACCTATATCTAAACAACATTCAAATAGATAATAATTCAAGATTCTCTCTAAAGCTGAATTGGTAAAATAGAATTTCGGCATCGGGCTAAGAATTTAGGTATTCCACGGTGTGACCGAAAACTCTCCAGGCAGAAGCCGAAGTTTTGGCTTAAGACTAAGCACTCTCGGCATTCCTGGGAATTGTCTAGTCTAGGCTAATCGCGATTTTCGGCTTTGGATTTTAACAATTAATAAGTACTGTAGAATACAAGTGTAAATTAAAAATTTATAACCCTGCACCCCCGACAAGTGAAGGTTACAGTAACTAGAAAAGAGCTCATAACTTTCAAACGGCTGAACCGATTTTCTTGGATTAATAGCTAAGAACACTCTCGATCAAGCCACCTTCCAAACAAAAAAAAAAAACTAAATTAAAATCGCTTCATTAGTTTAGGAGCTACGATGCTACAGACAGATACACAGATACACACGTCAAACTTATAACACTCCTCTTTTTGGGTCGGGGGTTATTAACATTTACAATGAGATATTTCTTTTAATACCGAACATCATCTATAATAATTCTTTGCTGGCTTACTAAGTTGAGCATGGGTAAGTACATAATATCCTCTCAGAATTAGAATGGTTCAGCCATAATCCACCACACTGATGAATGAATGGATATATTTTTTTTTACTGTACACCAAAAAAAAATTAATACAGAAAATCACATTGGTAAACTTCAAGCAATATGGAAAACTTATAGGCACAGCTACATAAAACTTGTATAAATAGCTTATATTTTGAAAAATCAAATACCACACGGAAACCTACCTAATAATATATGAAAACAGTTTGATGAAGCTGATATTTTGGAAAAACACATGTACGAGGTAAGTGCTACGTAAAATGTTATTGCGATGGAGAGAATGAGGTGAAAGGTATAATAACTCGTAATAACATTCAACCCGAACCCTTTTTTGGAGGGTTAACCTTTGAGTTGGCTGTAGGTACGTGGTAATTAGATGAGATTAGATTACTGCCTTTCAGGTACAGAAGGTTCACTCCGCAAAAACGTTTAAATAAATAACGACTTTTGTTATGACGTAATTAAGTGCAATTCAGCTCGCACAGCACTGCGGCCTAAACTTTGATACATGCCTCTCTTTCTATCGCGTAAACTCTTATCGATTCTCTCGCACTCTCTCTCGCTAATGAGATAAGAATCACGCGTGGGCTGTGCTGTCGAAGGAACGCGGGTAAGTTAGGTATATAATAATAGTAGTAGTAGTATAAACCTTTATTGCAACAAAATACAGGAAGATTATTATGGAAAAAATAATTTGAAAGAAAATAATTGTGCTATGGTGTTAAAACGGCCTTATCATTAAAGTGATCTTTTAAAGGCAACCCAAGCGTATGAAGTAGGGATGTAACGGAAGCAGTTTTATCGGAACCGAAGCCGGAATCGGAGTTTTTAAATTTGCTTTCTCGGAATCGGAACCGCAGTCGGAATCGGAATCGGAAGCAGGGTGACATGAGAGAGAATTATTATTTAAGGACAAATAAAACATTATGTAGTATTTTTTTTTATTTTAAGTTTCAGTTGTAACATAAAAGTTTTATGTTTTATGATAAAACATAAAAAATGAACAAAATTGGCATATAAACAACAAGTTTAAATAGAATGAATTTAAACCCGAAGTAGCATGTACTAATCAATTAGTAATTAAATTATACTAACGAACAAAAGCTTTAAAAAAATTAAATCGTATTAATTGACTCTAAAAGTAGCGTATTATATTTGACGAATAACATAAATAATATGAACCTGTCGAATCATAACAGTCGGTCGGCACACGCTGCCGCACTCGCCCGCTATCTATGCTTCGACCTCCGATTCACACCTCCGATTAAAAAATGTCGGAGCCGGAGTCGGAACCGAAAGTATAATAGTAATCGGAAGTTCCGACTTAACGGAACCGGAACCGAAGCTCCGTACCATCCCTAGTATGAAGCTAGTAAACGCTAAGAATAAAAGAGGTTGAGCGCAAAGCAGAATAATATTTCCTTACATAAACATTTGCAAATAGTATTATAATGGTGTTAATAAAAAAAGTATTGATAATAAAAAAAGAATACCCGGCTGAGTTTGTTGTGGGCTCTTCTCAGACTTGGGCGCGTTTGGAACCCTCGTAGCTTTAGTTTTAAGTTACCTACGTAATTAATTATCACCACTATATCGTACAAATTTAACAATTTCGACCATCAAAAGGAGTACAATAATTGTACCTACTTTGAATAAATGATTTTGACTTTGCACATATAGATATTGAAAAATATTAGGTAAGTTAAATTATGTGTTATAAGAAGACCATTAATGAATGCTTAATCGCCCCGCTTCCGCCGCCGCTTTCGCCCCGCCTTCCGCTGTCTTTGTGGCCGCAGCCTCAGTTGAGCTATTGAGCCTAGTTTCTTATTTGAAAGGGATGAAAAAAGTCCCTCATGTGAACGGTATGTTTTCTATGAATATTACATGTGGCAATCGGGATTAGACCCCTAATAGAAATCCCCAGTCCCTGTGGGATAAAGATTCAAAATAAATATTTACTGAATAAGGGTGAGGAAAATGCCTAAAAAAATAGATTGAAATGGCCACAGTTCAGAAAATTTCTTTGACAGCCTCACTGGCATATAATAAGCGCTATGGTTTTTAACCCCCGACCCAAAAAGAGGGGTGTTATAAGTTTGACGTGTGTAATCAGTGTATCTGTCTGTGGCATCCTAGCTCCTAAACTAATGAACCAGTTTTAATTTAGTTTTTTTTTATTTGAAAGGTGGCTTGATCGAGAGTGTTCTTAGCTATAATCCAAGAAAATCGGTTCAGCCGTCTGAAAGTTATCAGCTCTTTTCTAGTTACTCTAACCTTCACTTGTCGGAGGTGTTATAAATTTTTAATTTACACTTGTATAAGTAAGAGGTGGTAGGTAGGTTCGATTTGGTAGGGCCAATTTGGAAATTTATAATTCCTAAATTGGCTCTGGTCTCTGGTCTAATCTGGTGGAAGGCTACGGCCGTGGCTAGTTACTACTGTAAGGCAGAGTCATACCGCCAGGCGGTTGAGCGTTTCTTATGTCTTAATTGGCAATTCTATACCTAAGCTAATATGAATTATTACTTTTTATCTGTGAGTAATTTTTTTGTCTAATCTAGAAATAATGTTGAAATGTTAGCTCTACAAAAAAATTAAAATGTTGCTAAGAAAGATTTTATCTCGTTTCATTTAAATTATTTTTACTGAAGAATGATTATACGAATGATTATAATTTATATATAAAAAAATGTTCATCATTCGTAATTAGTTATTTTTACGTAAAATAAAAACCTGAACTTTTATGGAACTCGAACTAATTGCTTAAAATTTTAATAAATAAAAGGAATTAAACTTGCAGGCAAAAGCATACAAAATTTCGAACCAATTTACTTAAACCAATAAACAAAAAAATCAAAAAACTGATATTATCGTAGGTAGTTTTTGAAGTCGACGCCAAATCAAATTTTTTGAAGTCGAATAAAACTAAAACTATAACTTCTTATTGTCTAAGAAAGCAAAAAAACTCGGGAACTTTGAACTAAATTCTGACGAAGTAAATAAAATAAATTATTCCTCGAGTAGTAACTACATGCTTTCAAAACTTTCAAAAGTAAAAGCAATCTAAAATGTACCTCATTTCAAATTTCAATACACTTACTCAGTTTACGACAAAATTGGATGTACAAAACTAATTTTCCAAATGGCATAGCGGTGTTAGGGCTACGCATTACCTACATAAATTTTCAAAGACATTCTTACATATTGAATTATTTATGAATTGTATTCCAATACTAGTTTCTATGCCCGCGACTTGGTTTGCGTGGTCTACGCAAATTTCAAACCCTTATTTTACGCCCTTATGGGTTTAATTTTCAAAAATAATTTAGCTATCAGCTGTGCCTATGCCTTTCAGCCCGATCCGTCCAGTAGTTTGAGCTATGCATCGATTAGTCAGTCAGTCACTTTTTCCTTTCATACATTTAGAAGACTGTTGTAATATCATGAAGAAACTTGCATGCCTGAGAGTTCTCCATAATGTTTTCAAAGGTTCTGTATTTATTTTATTAATTGAAAGGAAAACTTAAAGCTAAGTTTTAAGTCTGTATGAAAGTCCGTTATTTTTAACCGACTTCAAAAAAGGAGGAGGTTCTCTATTCGATGTATGTACACCGATTACTCAAAAACCCCTGAACCGATTTGGATTTTTTTTTTGTTTGAAAGGGTATGCAACTGTGCAAGTGGTTCCATATAAATTTGGTGAAGATCTGATGAATATCTTCGGAGATGGAGAACAGAACTCCTCAATGGATAAGAGCAAATTGCTCGCGATCAGTGTAATAGCTTAGTAAACAGTAGAGTTTTAACTGGGCTTAGCATATTATAGTACAGTGGGGCCACTAAAAATTGTGAAATAAAAAAAAATTCAAAAGAAAAATAAAACCGACTTCAAAAACCACAAGCACTAAAAAGTAATAAATAATTTTTGTTTAGTTACACGTGTAATGTACCTAGGTATGAAGTCGGGCGAGCTTCACATTTGGATTTCTAATTTTGTTTTATTATGCTCGCTCGACTTCATACCTAGGTACATTACACGTGTAACTAAACAAAAATTATTTATTACTTTTTAGTGCTTGTGGTTTTTGAAGTCGGTTTTATTTTTCTTCTGAATTTTTTTTAAGGTTCCGTACCTCAAAAGGAAAAACGGAACCCTTACAGGATCACTTTGTTGTCTGTCTGTCTGTTCTTTAACTATGAAAATTGGTATGTGGGCTTTTGGTTTTTAAAAAAATACGTGTTTTCAGACATACCTACTACCGTCAAGGGGGTTAAATAGGGATGAAAGTTTGTATGAAAGTTCGTAATTTTTCGAGTTATATCTATGAAAATTAGTATGTAATTTGGGATTTCAGGATGAAGTACGTGCTCATTGCCATCGTGAAATTTAGAAATCGGACTCCCTCATCGATTTAAAAAAAATCCAATCGAGCGAACCGGGGCGGTTAAGTTAATATTAGTTTCTAGAATATGTCTGCAAAATTTCATGGACTTTGGTTGCTTAACATTCAAATGAAATTGGAACTACGATTGTAAAAAACGAGTGACGGAGAGAGCCCTGTTAAGCTTACGCTGCAATATTTAGTGAGAGATTTACTGTTTGGATAGATTCGTCTATCCAAAGTTATTTTAACCCAATATAAGTAGAGCTATTTCCAATTATAGAACAAACATCATCGCACGATAGATGGGTTTGATCTTTATTTTAATCGATTTATTATTAACTGGAGTGAGGTTTAGTAAAATAAGTAAATTTAATAAAAAAAAAATTAATTTTGGTGAAGTAGGTAGCTAGGTACTTCAGTTCAAACAAAGCCAAAACGGCATTTCGCGAGCCGTGCCTAATGACGGAAAACGGTTAATGGAACCGCGTTATCATTCTAAAAGACCTTTCCATCATACCCACTTGCCCGCCAATTTTAGGGCTCCGTACCTCAAAAGGAAAAAAGGAACCCTTATAGGATCATTTCGCTGTCTGTCTGTCTGTCTGTCAAGAAAAGGGAATCAAACCCATATAGGGTAGGTACTTCCCGTGGACCTAGAATCATGAGGCAGGTAGAAAACCGTAAATTTGTGGTTACATCACAAAAAAATGTTTCACGAACAAATACCTACTTAAAACACATCTAGATAGCGCTGTCCGTCATTTAAACTTACAGTGTTGCACATAAAAGTGTTATATCTTGTAAGACGGTGCGGAACCCTTCGTGTGCTTAAGTATAATAATTTTTGATTTATCGTGAAAAATGTTGGAAAAATACCCGAGTACGGAACCCTCAGTGCGCGAGTCTGGCTCGCATTGGCCAGTTTTTTTTTAAATATTATGAATAGGGAATAAACGAGCAGGTGGGTCGGAACACCTGATGTTGTTTACTGACGATGAATAATATTGAAGAAAAATACCTAATAGTAGAGTCTTTTCGTTTTTTAGAGTTCCGCATCTCCAGGGACCACCCACTTATAATGCCACGGCTACATTAACGGCCATTACGCGTTTTTAACCGAATTTCCCGTTAACCATAAGTGTGGCCACGATCAACGCGATAATTCGTTCACATTGCCTGAACCGTTCAAGTGTGGCCACTCAGTTTAACGTGGTGACTATCGCGATAATTATGGCGTTGTTAACCTTAATGTGGCCCGAGCATAAGAACACGCGCTCACCAATATGCCAAGGATGTCGTAAAATACTTATATTACATTATTATAATGAAGCCCACATTAATACTATAATGTAAGTAACATTCGTAATTACAGGAAAATAAACAGTTACTAATTGATGATTAAGTTGGACTCAAGTTACATAAATATAAATTAATCGCTTTATTTCCTAAATATCCTGTTTTGTTTGTTAAACACATAGGTATAACTAGCGACTCGCCCCGGCTTCACACGGGTTCAATGTACTTAGATACTAATGTTGTGTCAGTGTGGAGTTATTTTGTAGTCTAGTCCTAATAAAGAGGAGCAATTCTATCTTAAACTATTTTGTTTTTCAAAAGAGCATTTTCGGTTCAAGATTCAAGATTCTATAGAATAGAGTAGAATAGATTTTTATTCAAGTCAACTTTTACAAGTTTTTGAATCGTCAAATAATTTACCACTGGTTCGGAATGCCGTTCCTACCGAGAAGAATCAGCATAGTTAGCTATAGTTGCTGTCGTATGTTAATATGATTGATTGATGAAAACCCTCAGTCGGTTTGATTTCTTCCGATAGCAAGTTAACGTGAAGTAAATTAAAATTTGGCAGGTAAGTAGGTCTTATCAACAAGTAAAGGAAAAAAATCCGAAAACCGTGAATTTTTGGTTACAATACAAAAAAAAATTAAATAACGTCGTGAACAAATTAAAGTAAATTGAATAAATTAAAGTAAATTAAGTAAAGTATTTTCAAATTTCAAAGTAAGATACTATACCAAGTGGGGTGTCATATGAAAAGGTTTTACCTGTATATTCTGAAACAGATTTTTATTTATTTTTATGCGCATTAGTTTTTGATTATCGTGCAAAATATCGGAAAAAATACCCGAATACGGAACCCTCGGTGCGCGAATCTGACTTGCACTTGGCCGGGATTTTTAATAAAGTAGAAGTAGAACAACATATGGGTACAGTGAGTTGGTATAGCATAGCTATCTATTACAAGTAAAACACTTTGATAAATTATGATTATCCATCGAGTAAGGCGGGAGGTAGAAACAGGTACCTACTTAGGTGTAAGCGAGGTCAAAATGGGTAGAATAATCAATTTTCTTTGTCACTATAGGGGCTTTATGCAATGTTACTGTAAGTGTTAGTTACAACTATTATTTCGGTAGGTATCTAGCTAGAAGTAGGTGTTTTCATTAGAAATTAAACTTGCAAACTTTACAAAATGAACATTAATTTGAAATGAATCTATTATTATTATTATTAGCCTGAACTGTCCCAATGTTGGGCAAAGGCCTCCCCTTCTTTCTTCCACCTGTCTCTGTTTATAGAAATTTGAGGCCAGGCCGACCTGTAGGCATCGAGTTCGTCTCGCCAGCGACGCCTCGGTCTGCCTCGACGTCTTTTAAAATTTTGTGGCATCCACTGTGTTGTGGTCTTTGCCCATAGTTCATCGGACATGCGCATAACATGTCCTGCCCAGTTCCATTTTAGTCTGGCAGCTTTGTCTCCCACATCCGTTATCTGCGTCTTGGAGCGCAGTATGCTGTTTTTAACATGGTCTGTCAGCTTTACTCCAAGGATGCTGCGCTCCATTGCTCGCTGGCAAACTCTCAGTGCGGACTTTTGATGATCCGTCAAAGACCAAGTTTGAGCACCATATGTGAGGATGGGAAGAATGCACATATCCATGAGTCTACGTTTTAGATTTAATGAAAGGTTTCCCTTCATTAAATCTTTTATGGCCCAATAACCCTTCCAGGCGTTTTCGGTGCGTCTCGAAACTTCTTTATCCTGTCTCGCCTGAAAAGAGACTATTTGGCCTAAGTATATGTATTCATGGACATATTCAATCTCCGCACCCTTTACTTCTAGCCTACGCTTTGTGCTGTTTGTCATGAGCTTGGTCTTTGACATATTCATCTCAAGTCCGACCCCGACGCTTACCTCGTTGAGCTCAGCAATCATAGCCCCCAACTCGGACGCTGACGAAGCAAAAAGGACTATATCGTCTGCAAACCGAAGGTTAGAAAGCCTTTTTTCCCCGATGACGATACCCTTTCCCATCCATTTTACTGCCAATTTCCTGAACACCTCCTCTAAAACTGCAGTAAAAAGTTTGGGAGAGAGTGGATCTCCTTGCTTGACACCTTTTTGAATGTGGAAAGTCGGCCCTGTTGAATGTATTTTGATGGATGCTGTGCTTTTGTGATATATTTGCTGTAATATTTTAATGTATTGGGATGGGATGTCTTGGCTATTTAAAGCTTCAAAAATTTTGGAGTGTTTTAAACTGTCGAATGCCTTTGAGTAATCTATGAATGCTAAATAAAGTGGAAGGTCGAACTCTAAATGTTTTTCAATTAATTGATTTATTGTATGGAGATGATCAGTGGTAGACAAGCCGCGTCGGAAGCCAGCCTGTTCAGCAGGTTGGTTTTTATCTAACTGTCCCGATATTCGATATTCTATTATTTTAATAAATGTCTTATATAAATGTGATATCAGGCTGATAGGACGATAATTACCTACATCTGTTTTGTCACCTTTTTTGTGCAGTAAAATGATATTTGAGTGACAAAATTGTTCAGGTAAATTACCAGAATGTAAAATAATATTAAACAATTTTGTTATATGTGGAAGTAATACAGTCTCACCTAATCTTAGTGCTTCTGTAGTAATTCCATCTTCTCCGGGGGCCCTACCATATTTCATACTACAGAGTGCACGATGGACTTCACAGTTTGAAATAGGTTCAATGTCCATCGAGCTTGTATCGTGATTTATTATAGTATCTACGGGGATTAATTTATGGTTGAAGTCGGAATAAAGAGATTTATAAAATTCGGTACTGATATGCAGAATCTTTGACCTATTTGTCTGTTTTAAACCTTTATGATCTTTTAACGCGTTGATAGAAGTTTTGTTATTCTGTATACCTTGAATGGCGGCCCTAAGGGAAGTGTTTTTTTTCAAGAGCTGTTTGTACTATTTTCGTATTAGAGTTTCTTATGTCTTTTCGTATACACCTTTTGACTATTTTGTCTTTTGAAGCGTACTCAGGTGTATTTCGAGTCAACTGTTGTCTCTCATCTATCAAAATTTTGGTTTCATGAGAAAGTTATCTTTCTTTTTTCTTAACAGATTTAACTTTTTGGCTAGCTATTTTTAAGTTATTGATGATGTTATTGTATTGTAGGTTTACTTCTTCGCATAGTGTAGTATCTAGGGAGCTAAAACTGTTTTTTAATTCCAAACAAAATTTATCTTTATTAGCCAAAAGTGAAATCTTGTCTATTCGTCGTATTGAGTTTTTAATTAAACGCATTCTGTGGAGTTTAGAGTTAAATTTTATTGTAGCGCGTAATATTCTGTGATCTGAGTTGAATTTAAAATTGTTTAGCACTTCAATATTTTTTATAATATTTTGATTAGAGGAGAGACAAAAATCGATCTCATTTTTGGTAATACCGTCTGGAGACATCCATGTCCACCTTCGGTGTGATTTTTTGTAGAAGAAACTGTTGCTAATACTAAGGGTTTGTCCAAAGGCAAATTGTAATAGTCGTTTTCCTCGGTCGTTTCTGGAACCAGAACCATGAGGTCCGAGGGTTTTTCCATCATCGTTGTCTTGCTTAGATCCAATTTTTGCATTGAAATCACCCAAGATGAGATTCCAAGTTCCCTTATGTTGGTCGTAAGCTTTATCGAGTTGATCGTAAAAATCTTCTACCTCTGCATCTGAATAAGAGGATGTTGGAGCGTAAACTTGTATAATTGTAAGAATTTGTTTAACATTTATTTGCAGTCGTAATATAGCTATTCGTTCTGAGAGCGCAACAAATTCTAAGATATTATGCTTCCATCGGTTGTGAACTAAAAATCCTACACCATGTTTGCCTCCACTTACTCCAAAATGATAAAATATTGATTGGTCTCTTTCAAAAGTGTTTTCTCCTTCCCGTCTTACTTCTGAGAGACCAATAACATCCCACTTGACATTTTCCAAAGCGTTTTCTAACTCTACTAACCGCTCCTCGGTACGTAAGGTGCGAGCATTGTAGGTCAGTATATTCAATGTATCGGTGTCCGTAATATGAAACGCTTGGGTCGTTTGACAGTTAAATCCACCCACCCGGAGATTCATCTTGCCCCTAGTTCCAGGAGGAGTCGGCCTACTGTCATTAGCATCTCTCCCCCCAGAACTACCGGGTACTTGGGGCCTAATTTGTTTGTTGTGATTCATGTGAAAGTTTGAAAGGGGTTTGGACAAATAACCCTCCACGCTCGTCCGATGCGGGTTGGTGGGTGAACAGTGGGCGAGCCGAAACACGTCCTCTAGTTGCTGCCGTTGACGTTTGCTAAAATACGTTCCTCCGCCAGCAACCTTGGTCACATCCTGTTCTGATGTCAACCTTGCTAATTTTGCCTCTAATGAGCTTACCGCCCATAAGCCCGAAATTAGCGCTGTGTCATTCAATTCTCTTTGAAAGACAGTGTGCCGCACTGTTGACCCCGTAGGGTTCCTCCACCACCGCACTTTTGTACGTTCCAGCCTAACGTACAGCTCCTTCTACAGCCTGAGCTCCGAATAAGTCAGAGTAGCCTGTAAAAGTGGTTTGATAACGGAATATGCTTTCCGGCCTTTTGGTCCGCGGGAGGTATTTTATTTCCCTTCTACCCTGAGATACCCTTGTTAGGATATCTAGCGGGTGTGCCCCTATCCGCCACCTGGGGACGCGTTCTATTGGGCATATTTCTATATGTATATACAAATTAATTTACTATGCACCGTTCGTTTTAACTAACATTTTATAATGACCGCATTTTGACAAAAGTTTTTATGATCCGGCAGGGTATATTGCACATCGCAATTTAGAAAGAGATAACGGATTAACGGATAACGAACGGAGCGTTGTCTCTGTCGTTAAGGCGCTGTGTTTAGCCAAGTTTCCTTCTCTCTCGCACATTCCAATATTTTCAACGATTGTGAAAGTATCAGTGTTAGAATGTGCGAGAGAAAAAGAAACTCAGCTAATCACATCGCAAGGTATGAGTGACAGAGACGACGCTATACGGAGCCGAAGTCTGTTTCTAAACTTAGATGTGCAATATTTACTGCCGTGTACAGTATAATTCTTAAAAGTCTCATAATTGTAAATCAAAAAAAAAAAAAAAGGGTTAAGAGACCTTCCAAAAATTACAAAGTTTAAGATTATTATGTAGGTTTTTCATTGATTCTTAAGAAAACTTGCAGAAGCCAGCTCTGGCAAGTCATCAAGTAACCGTTCGCAGCAGTCATTAGTTTCAGAATTCAAAAGGGGCCTCAATGTTTTGAGAATTAAAAAGGGGCCCCCATGTTTTAGGCATGAAACACGATTTGTTTTCTTATGTCTGAAAGAAAATGTAATTGAATTAAATTAGTACCTATAGGAGATCTGTTATTTCAAACAAAAATCGTTTTAGTATCACACTGTCAAAATTAGTGTGATACTGGACATCACGTTGTAAGGAAAAAGAAAAAAAATTGCTACTACTACTAGTCTACTAGTAGTAGTAGTATGAATAGAACAGGACTAGTCTAGTCTGAAGTAGAACGGCAAAAAAATTGATACTACGATTGTATTTTTAAAAATATTTTGTATCGGATTAATATCCAGTTTTGCTTGAATATTAATCAGAGATTGACGTAAATGGACTAAAACACGATTGCAAAAAATATATGTGTACAAGTTAAAAGAGTACTAATTCTATTCAGCTCATTAAATTGAAGAGGCCTAAGTTATGATTTGAGAATTAAAAAGAGGCCTAAACTATGATTTAGGAATTCAAAAGGGGCTCCACATAACGTGCTCGGTCATTGTTCATTTGTATCCGTAATCATTTATTGTTATCACATTAAATTTTTAATGTTTTCGTCAAAAAAAGGGGCCTTGTGTATTTTGAACATAAATAATGTTCGAAAGTTTATAAAAGCATTATTTTCTATGATTATATCTACAAAATTACATTGATGTCATGATTTTGAGGTACTGGTCTGTCTAGTATTTAATTGAGCAAATCAAAACTACACCAAAACTTCGAAAATATAAAAAAAAAATAAAAAAAAAAAAAAATACTCATTAGCTAACAATGTGGTTTTCAAGGCACATCAAATTTCTTTACTTTTCTCGTAAAAGGCCATTGCAATGGCTAATTGTACACAAATTGTAAAATAAAATAAACTGACAGGTCTCTAGTGCTATCCTTTTCCACACAAAGCATTATGAAAGGGACAATAATATACAGAATGTAATTAGAAAGCAAGAAAAACGAGGACAGGTGACAGTACTGATGAGATAAAAAAACACCACAAAAAGAAAACAAAATAAAGAACTCATTTCTTAAAAGTTAAGTATTTTTTAAAAGTTCACAATGCATTGCAAATAAAACATCTGACTGACGCTAGAGGACAACGATCTTAGCATAGATAGGTGCCACAGGGTCAACGCTACGTCTTAGGCGTGGCATTGACCCCGAGTTTTGCACGCTATACATTGCGTGTTTGAAAAATACTAAATCACTAAAACTACAAGTATGAGGCAAATGGGTATTGTATGTGTGACACACACACACACACGCATACAAACTTTTGCCTTTATAATATTAGTGTGATAATAATAGCGCTAAGTTTTCGCTAGCTTTTTAATTACACCCTGTATACCTGACTGTTTAGTTAAGAGACTGTGTATAGCAGGATAACCTGTTGGTTTACGTAACGTTTAATTACAAAAATTAATCTATTTTATTTTATGAATAAAAATATAGTAAAAACTATTTCGATATTTAAAACATAATTTTGTTTTAAAAAGTAAAAGCGTCATCCCTTTTATTCGTGTCAAAACTGTGCTAGGAAACGGGCATATTACTTCCTTGTTATAATAATTTAATTTGGCTAATATATATATTTTCCTGTTCATATGCAGTGCAGAAGCCAATAAGTTGTTTCTTTTATTCCACACCAAATATCCTATTCTCAGATAACCAACATTGTACATCTTCACTCGTGACGTCATAATGCTAAAGTAATTCTGAAAAAACTTCGGATAGGTACTTTGATCTAAATTACGTCACTAATTTTTTAACATAATGAAAAATTAAAAACACAGTTTTTCTTGTAATTTTATCCCTAATCATTTTCACTTGACACTAAAAAATTGATGGCTTGAATGAATATTTTTTCGTATGATGAATAGAGGCGGCTATTTGACAATTGGTCATTTGACCGGTCTTTAACAGGGCTCTCTCTGTCACTTACTCCATACAATCGTAGTCCCAATTTGCGAGTGACGGAGAGGCTCCTCTTAATAGTCCTAGTAATATAATTAGGGTATCCTAATTTTTTGTGCTTCACTAATATCATATTTCGAAGTGTTTCTCATATTTCAAAAAAAAAAAAAAAAAAATGAATCTATGTAACTCAAAAATTACTGTGATTGACAGTTACAGTGTGGTTATCGCAATCACTTCTGATTGGCCGACACTCGTTTCCTATTGGCTACAATGCCTTGTTGCGGCAAAATTACTATAAAATCTGCCAATCGCAGCAAATGAGATTGTAGCAATGTTTGATGCAGCATTTTGGTAATCGATTTGCTGTTTAAAAACGTTAAAGAAAAAGCACAAGCTCCAATGATTCATGATCATAATAAAGAAAAGGATGGATGAAAACAATGAATATTTTATGAAAAAAAAATAGGTTAATATGTAAAAATTGTAACTAGTAAGGGAATGTTTTTGTATAGTTTAAGGAGATACGGGATAAAAAAAACAATAACACAAACTTACAAAATACCTCATCAAATTCGAAAATGACCCCATAAAGCACGGTATCGTCCGATAAAGTCGAACGTCTCACTTAATCGCCGATTCACGCGATTATAAACTTTACATACGCATTAAAAAGCGTTAATTTCGCGTGCACTCACTCGCCAACCACTCCCGGCCACCTAATTCCGCACTTCACGATATGACGTCACTACACTATTTCGATTTTTAAAATAATGGGGATCTACTCACGCTGCAATGCTTTTCGATAGCGGCCAGCGTTCCATGGAGGCCTGGTACTTCATGTTTTCGATCTGCTTTTTCAGTGCCTCTTTGTCCATGGCTGCGAGAATACTGGCATCCATCGCGCAGAATCTGTGGTATAAAACACCCACACACAGATTAGTAAAGTGTGTACGTATTGCCGCCTATGTGAGCGGCATTACGTACTGGCCTGTAAGAAACGCCTACGCCAAAAAGCTTCACCCAATTCCTTACCAATAACCTGTGAAAAAAAAAATTATAACACCCCCGACAAGTGAAGGTTACAGTAACTAGAAAAGAGCTGATAACTTTCAAACGGCTGAACCGATTTTCTTGGATAGCTAAGAACACTCTCGATCAAGCCACCTTTCAAACAAAAAAAAAATTAAAATCGGTTCATTAGTTTAGGAGCTACGATGCCACAGACAGATATACAGATACACACGTCAAACTTACAACACCCCTCTTTTTAGGTCGGGGGTTAAAAACTTATTTAAATTACGAACTAATTGGAGATCTTTGTTTCGAATTTTAAATACTTAATTTTAAATTCAGAAAAGAATGCGTTCCATTTTTGAATGATAACCATTTTGGTATTAACTGTACGTAAGCTGTTTCATTTCGTGTAAGGGGAGATTTTAAGGGTGTGTGAGTGAGTGCTCAATGCGCGCGCATGGTGTTACAGTTTCTATGACAACCCCTCTACACACACAATCAAAACTTGCGCAAATTTAGTTAGAACCCAACTTATTTGAATTTAAACTTTATTACAATTATAAATAAAGCTGGTTTTAGAATGTGGTGGAGTGTGTAAAATTAATGAATTAGACGTAATGCCCAGTAGTCGCCTGTGTTTTGTATCCCATTATTCTTCATCTCTTGCGGGAGCCAAAAGAGGGCCATCTGTCAAAATCGAGTAAGCCTTTATCGCCGTTACGGGTTCACAATAAGGGTGAGATTCGCGTGGCGCCCCGGATAAATAATAGTCTGTTATTATCCAAGTGTGTCACCACTTTGAATATGCATCGAATGCGAAGACGTGATCTCAATTCATACGTTTAATATTTTTTTCCTATTGTCTTCTTGGTGCAGTTTATAAAAGACATCATTTTTGGGTTCCGTATCCGAAGCTGGTGCCAACGGGACCCTATTACTAAGCCTCCGCTATCCGTCTATCCATCCGTCTGTCTGTCAGCAGGCTGTATCTCGTGAACCATAATAGGTAGAAATGTAAAATTTTCACTGAATGTGTATTTCTATTGCCACTATAACAACAAATAGCGTCTAAAAATTTCAAAATGAAAATTTAAAAAAAATTAAAAAGTGCTTTTTTTGTAGGAGCGAGTCCGACTCGTACATAACCGATTTATGACAAAATAACAACATCGCTAGCAAAAATCACGAGAGATCGCAGATGGATTGAATATTGAAACGCAACGACGGACAAGTCCTACAATAATTTAACCTATCTCCTGTTCATAATAACATTTATTACTTACAACTACAAGTTGTTGAAAACACAAGGCGGTTTAGACGCAGCCATTAACGAAATGAGAGCAATTGTTGTTGTAATTAATCTAACGTTCCTGTTCCCACTTCGCACTTCCCTGTACAGGCTGTTTTACACCAAGCGAGAGAAAATCAAAAAAATTTAAACAACGTGTCTATAAATTAGCAAAGACCAATCAAAAAGCGTTAGTTTCAGTTCGTATTAAGTAAATAATGAATTTTTACAATTCATTTTAAAGATTTCCTTTGTTTATTTTTTTCTACCTACAAATATTCGAAAAATTTTAAATACAAAAAATGCATTTTTTTTTATTGCACTTATCGATCGAATAAAATTTTTGTGAATTTTTGGTTGTTTATTATTACTAATGATCAAATTAAGAGACTTTTCAAAAAGCCCCTAAAATAATAATATAGTCCCTAAGTAAAATACCCTATCCCTATTCCTTTTATACATAGGTTAGGTACCTAGATGATATATTTTACAGGATGACGCCCACTTCTTTGCTTGGTTTATCCGTTTGGTTAGGTGTTTAACAGGGCTCTTTCCGTCACTTACTCCATACAATCGTAGCCCCAATTTCATTTGAATATTAAGCAACCAAAGTCCACAAAATTTTGCAGACATATCCTAGAAACTAATATCTGTGCCTGTGGTGTTTTAGATTTTTCTAAAAATAATTATTTTTAAAATTCCTGACAGGGACTCAAAGATTTGTCTGTGAATTTTAAAAACCGCGTAACTTTGAAACCGAATATTTTAACGGAAATCTGGAAAACCACAGACATATAGTTCCCGGAACGTTTCTACAAAATTCCAATGAGTATGATTGGTTAGTATTCCAATGAGAGACGAACTACGTTTGTATGGAGCGAGTGACGGAGAGACCCCTCTAGTCGCGTGAGAAATCTTTTGTTTTCGGGCTAAAAAGTAGTCTATATCTGTCTTTTAGACCCAGTATGGGACCAGCGTTCATCATCATGATGAACTAAAACCAAGTCCGTAACCTAAGTTTGTCAATTACCTAAAATAAATAAATCTGTTCTAATTTCAAATCATGACATGGTCTAGCAACTTATGTATCAACATGACCGTGAGAAAAACTTCAATTAAAACATGATGAACTGTAGGTTTTTTTAATTTCTATACAATCATGGGAACCATGGACTCGGAAACAATATTTTATCTATTTAGAACCTTGCTACAGTAATTTATTAGACCCAGAATACAGCCTTTGATTGAGCCCGGTTTAACAAAACGTATTTTGACAAAGTTCTATCGGCGAAGCTGAATCTCTACTTTAAGGTCAATAACCCTAAATACTTTAGGGTTATTGACCTCATCATGTATAATCAGATTTGATCTATTAATTTTTAAATTATACTAATTTAGGAACTTCATACAAGTTTTATAAATTTTACTAAACAACTAGCTAGGCACTTACCTACTCGTTTGCTAAAATTCTAACCACACAAAAAGGAGCCCTATAGGATCAGTTTATATCCTATAAGTTTTGATTCCCTTAACGGGTCTTAACACACGCGACAGACAGACAGACAGACAGACAACAAAGTGATCCTCTAAGGGTTCCGTTTTTCCTTTTCAGGTACGGAACCCTAAAAATTACGATGATACGGAAGCCTTCGTGTGTAAGTCCGACTCACACTTGGCCGATATTTATTTTTTATAGACTAGCACTTTGCTGCAATCAGATCTGCTGGCAAGTGATGATGCAGCCTAAGATGGAGCGTGCTTACCTAAAGAAAAATAACACCAGATTTTCAGAAAAAATCGACTCATGCAAAGCCGGGTTGGGTCAGCTAGTATCAGAATAGCGAATACTTACGTATTACGGAGATTACGTAACTCAATTGGCGCAGTTCAAAGTGTACGTGGTCGCCCGATAATTAAATAAAGTTCAGTAATTGACCCTTGAAAGCCCTGAATCATTCTAATTGTATCCAAATCAGTGTAGCTAGGTACATTGTAAGGTCTATTCACACCATTTGCCATAAGTTTCTTTTACTAGCAAAGTCAAAGTCAAAGTCAAAATCATTTATTCAAAGTAGGTACAATTGTACTCTTTTTGATGGTCGCAATTGTTAAATTTGTACGATATAGTGGTGATAATTAATTACGTAACTTAAAACTTAAGCTACGAGGGTTCCAAACGCGCCCATGTCTGAGTCTAGCTGATCGATAAATGCTGTTACCCGTTGAGGAGTTCCTTCCTCTATTTCCGAAACTGTTCATCAAATCTTCACCAAACTTATATGGTACCAACCTGACAGTACAATTTTTGTAAGCCAAAAAATTGTGAGAATCGGTTAAGATTTGGTGGAGTTATGGAGTAAAATCGATAAAAAAAATTATCCCGTATCCAGAAGAATTCCTAATTTTTTTCGGGATAAAAACTATCCTTTAATTATGTTAACCCGGAGTATCAGCTATCATTGTACCTTTTATCTAAATCTGTTCAGTAGTATTCGCGTGATGCGGGCACAGACAGACAGATAGACAGACAAAAATTCTAAAAAAAATTGTTATGTGGTCTATATCGATAATAATGTTTCCTCCGATTAAAATTTTCAGAATATATTTGATGTAAGTATATAAATAGTCCAGTTACAGTTTTATTAAATGTAAGTATATAGATTTCCGAAGTTCATAGTGTTTGAGGTCGTTCAGCGTCGAGTGATGCACTTGACCTTTGAAACACATGTTTCATTCAAAATATCTATACACTTGTATCAATGAAGTAATTCCGTCTCACATTGAATTCTTCTCTCTTCTTGATTAAAAAAACTATGGCCGTCATAAAACTTCTAAGCTTCTGTGTGTGTATGTGTATAAGTTTGTTACTCTTTCACACAAAAACCACAGCACGGATTTGGCTGAAATTTAGAACCGAGATAGATTATACCCTGGATTAACACATAGACTACTTTTTATCCCGAAAAATTAAAGGGTTTCTTAAAGGGTCAGTTAGTAGATTATATGAGTTTGAATCTTAAATTGTATCAGGTGGACGAAGTCGTGGGCAAAAGCTAGTTAGTATAATACATAGGTATATAGTAGATTTTCGATGTCTGTTTTTGGAGTGTTTCTCAGATGGGGCTCATGTGTCTTTTATAGCATTTATTCTTAGCGTCTCCAGTTTTATGATCGGAGTTACATTCCTGCAAAGTTCAAACTGTATGGTTAGTATAAGTTTTTACAACTCACCAACGTTGACAGAATTCGAGCGTCGAAAGTCAAATATTCAGCGTTATTGTAAGATAGACTTTAACGGCCTTGTTTAAAAGCTTAAAGTCCATTCGTACAATATTACAGTTATTTGCGCCAAATTCATTGAATTAGTTTCGGTCATTAGTCATTAATTTAGTTAAATTTTGTAATTCAGACAGAATTTTTAGCAAGTTTATTCCAGGGTTGATAAAGGAAAGATTTACCTTTAAACACATTTAAAGATTTGTACAAGGTGACGATAGAAGTTAGTAATGACTCAGCTGACGTTTTCGACGCTCGAATTCTATCAAAGTTGGCGAGATGTAAAATCTCATACTAAGCACACGGTTTGTTTGGGATATGAAAGTCTGTGTCGCTGTTTATACTAACTTTGCGAACATATACACACTACTAAATAAAGACTCTTTAGTTTATCAAGATATTTCCTGAGTTCCGAGGAGGTTTTAAACTAGATTTTTAGAGTTCCGTACCTCAAAAGGAAAAACGGAACCCTTATAGGATCACTTTGTTGTCTGTCTGTCTGTCCGTCCGTCGTGTCTGTCAAGAAAACCTATAGGGTACGTCCCATTGACCTAGTATCATGTTTGGGAGGTAGGTAGCTCTTATAGCACAAGTTAAGGAATAAATCCGAAAACCGTGAATTTTTAGATACCTACATCACAAAAAAATGTGTTTAAATTTTCAAAGTAAGATAACTATACCAAGTGGGGTATCATATAAAAGGGCTTTACCTGTACATCCTAAAACGGATTTTTATTTATTTTTACGCATTATAAGTAGTTTTTGATTTATCGTGCAAAATGTTGGAAAAAATACCCGAATACGGAACCCTCAGTGCGCGAGTCTGACTCACACTTGGCTGGTTTTTTATTCAACCTCAAGCTCAACCTTATTATATGACAGATGTGGATTCAGGACTGAACTGAGAGCTCACTCACTCCAGTTTACTCTGCCCTAAGAGAGTTAATCACACTAATCACACTAATATTGTAAAGGCGAAAGTTTGTATGTGTGTGTGTGTGTATGTTTGTTACTCCTTCACGCTAAAACTACTGGACGGATTGGGCTGTTTAGAATGGAGATAGATTATACTCTGGATTAGCACATAGGCTACTTTTTATCCCGGAAAATCAAAGAGTTCCCACGGGATTTTTAAAAAAGTACATCCACGCGAACGAAGTCGCGGGCATCAGCTAGTTTACAAAAATACGTGAATCGGCGCTTACTTACTTTTATTTCCGCGTAGTTCCCAAAATAAAGCTACTTGTCTCCAAGTACCGGAGTCGGCCAACGCTTGCGCCTGTCTGAAACAATTTGGTACGATTAAATACTTAGTACTGCTATACACTCCGTATTGTTTCAACTTTCAAGAGCTCTGCAACTCGACGAAAGCTCTAACTTTGAAATAAGGCGTTTACTTCGATGAGATTAAAACAAAACAACAACTTTTACTTAAAACTAACTAAACTTTTTAACAGGGCTCTCTCCGTCACTCGTTTCATACAATCGTAGTTCCAATTTCATTTCAATATTAAACAACCAAAGTCCATGAAATTTTGCAGACATATTCTAGAAACTAATATCTGTGTCTGTGGTGTTTTAGATTTTGCTAAAAATATGTAGTTTTAAAATTACAGGGGCTCAAAGATTTGTATGAAATTTTTAAAGACCGCGTAACTTTGAAACCGAATATTTTAACAGAAATCTGGAAAACCACAGACATAGATATTAGTTTCTAGAATATGTCTGCAAAATTTCATGGACTTTGGTTGCTTAATATTCAAATGAAATTGGAACTACGATTGTATGAAACGAGTGACGGAGAGAGCCCTCTTAAAGAATATTACCCATGTTTAGCGTGACTAATGGAGTTAACGCTTAGTTGGAGGGGAAAGGGGAATCCATTCCTTTCTAGCCACTAAGCTTAAAGCTTGTGCTAGGAATAGGTAAATCAAAAATCAAAATCAAAATCATTTATTTACCCCCGACCCAAAAAGAGGGGTGTTATAAGTTTGACGTGTGTATCTGTGTATCTGTCTGTGGCATCGCAGCTCCTAAACTAATGAACTAATGAATTAAAATAATTTAGTTTTCTTTGTTTGAAAGGTGGCTTGATAGTGTTCTTAGCTATAATCCAAGAAAATCGGTTCAGCCGTTTGAAAGTTATCAGATATTTTCTGGTTACTGTAACCTTCACTTGTCGGGGGTGTTATACATTTTTTATTTACACTTGTTCAAAATAGGTACTATTGTACACCTTTTGTTTGTCCGATTTGTTAGATTTGAAAGATGATAATATTATAGTGGTGATAGTTACGTAAACTTAAAACTAAAACTACAGATACGACTGGAGTACCAGCCAGGTAACCTCCCTCCCAGGTAACTAGCCTGAGTGTTGCGGGTAACACAATGACAAACTCATCACCAACCACCCAACACAGCAAGATACGACTGGAGTACCAGCCAGGTAACCTCCCTCCCAGGTAACTAGCCTGAGTGTTGCGGGTAACACAATGACAAACTCATCACCAACCACCCAACACAGCAAGATACGACTGGAGTACCAGCCAGGTAACCTCCCTCCCAGGTAACTAGCCTGAGTGTTGCGGGTAACACAATGACAAACTCACCAACCACTCAACACAGCCACACAGTCCGCTCGTGGGGCTATGCCCCATGGATGCCTACCTGCGTCCTCTGCTGACACATAACACCCACTCTTTGCCAGGTGAATTAGCCATGGCGAGCAATATCCCATGAAGAGAAACTGTTAACCATGTTACCAGGGTACACCGGCCCAAGCTCTGCTGTTACCCGCAACACTCAGGCCGGCGATGGGGTAATAACCTAAGAGTAGGTATATTTTCAAGGGAAGTACCTACCTATGATATAATTTTCGTGTGTTATCACTATCAGGTATCCGCGGTTAACGCTTCACTGCTTAATTAAGTGAATCAGTATACGTTTCCTTGAGTTAATACACACACTAAATCCGGTTAGCGAGGCCTAGATACTGTTGTTATAATTTCTTGCTTCGATTTTATTCACTTGAAATCATGAAATTACTTGTGCAAGTACAGTTCACGATAGTTATAATAGATTAACAGGGCTCTCTCCGTCACTCGTTTCATACAATCGTAGCGTAGTTCCAATTTCATTTGAATATTAAGCAACCAAAGTCCATGAAATTTTGCAGACATATTCTAGAAACTAATATCTGTGTCTGTGGTGTTTAAGATTTTTCTAAAAATATGTAGTTTTAAAATTACAGGGGCTCAAAGATTTGTGTGAAAATTTTTAAGACCGCGTAACTTTGAAACCGAATATTTTAACAGAAATCTGGAAATATTCAAATGAAATTGGAACTACGATTGTATGAAACGAGTGACGGAGGGGGCCCTCTTAAGAGCCAGCACATGCCAGACCTTCATTATTTTATAAAAGCTGAAAGTCTCACTGCGTATTGCCCGCAACATAGGGAGGAATGATCGGCGACTATGAAGTTTGGATGTATGGTAGCTTAGAGAGTTATCAGTTGACAGCTACTAAAGGTGTAAAAAATCTAACGTCAAAGTATAAAGCCTAATTTTTTAGGGTTCCTCACATCAAAAGGAAAAACCGATCCCTTATAGGATCACTTTGTTGTCTGTCCGTCTGTCTGTCCGTCTGTCTGTCTGTCTGTCTGTCTTTCCGTCTGTCCGTCTGTCGTGGCTGTCAAGAAAACCTATAGAGTACTTACGGCTGACCTAGAATCATGAAAGTCAGGTAGTTAGGTCTTATAGCACAAGTAAAAGGAAAATCGGAAAACCGTGAATTTGTGGTTACATCACAAAAAAAAAATTAAAATGTGTTCATGAACAAAATATAATTAGTATTTTCAATTTTAAAAGTAAGATAGGTAACTATACCAAGTGGGGTATCATATGAACAGCTTTACCTGTGCATTCTAAAATAGATTTTTCTTTATTTTTATGCATAATAGTTTTTCATATTTTATTGTGCAAAATGTCGGAAAAATACCCGAGTACAGAACCCTCGGTGCGCGAGTCTGACTCGCATTTGGCTAGTTTTTTATTTTCCTTCAAAATAGTATAAACTTTTGGCATGGGGCTGCCCCAAGGATTGGATAAGACAATTTTTGGCCTTGGCATCGTACTGTATGTACATTAAACTAATAATAGTGTGTATGCAACGCTAAAAATCTCCTTGCCTGAAAGTATGATAATTTATCATACTTGGCATACCTAAGTATTACGATCTTAGACATCATTAGATAACGTTCAAGCAGAATACAATGCTCGATTGCTCGCGAGCGGGTTTTGCAGCAAATATAATGACTCGGGCCAATCACGCTATTGTTTGTAAATTGCATTTGATATAATAGCATTGTAATGACGACCATAGGGAAAAGTGACTGACGAGGATATTTCAATGTTGTACAGATGGGACAATAGGGATAGAAAGTATAATACCCTATCCGCGGAATAAAGTAAGAATAGCGCTCTCTGTCACATAATCCATACAAATGACCGAGCCAAAAATCTCAGTGAACATGAATCATTTTGAGCCACCAACCAATCACAAACGAAACGTTTTTTGAAAACATTTTCGAACATTGAATCGAATGATCTCAACTTTAAAAAAAAAAAAAAGAATATTAGCCATTTTAATCATGACTAACATTCCCCTTTCCCCTCCAACTAAGCGTAAAGCTTGTGCTAGGAGTGGGTACGACAATAGTGCAACGGGTGGGGTTTGAACCGCCGACCTTTCGGAATTCAGTCCACTCCTATAACCGTTGAGCTATTGAGGCTTCGCCATTTTCATATTTTATAACACATGTGTACTTTCCTAGTTAGATTTTAATTATGGAACAGAAACTATCCTTGTAGTAGGTTAATTATACATCTACGCATCCTTACACATTCCTACTGAAAGACAACTAGGTACTTACTTAGCATGCGGTACCAATCAATGATTTACCAGCATTAGCATACACCAAAACGGACTTTCAAAAATCGGTTCTTCTGACCTTGCATTTATAAATGCACGGCAATTTTGTGTAAAATACTCTTAAAAGCCGCTCTACATGTCAGATCTCTATGGTCGTCAATGTTCTTGTTATGAATAGCAATCTCGATTTCACCATTGCGTCCTACGCTGGAAGTCAGAAGTAAGCCCAGAGTGCATGAACATATAGAACATTTGACCTTATGGACTAAGAGCCAGTAAGGGCCAGACCTTCGTACTTTTATAAAAGTAGACTGCGTATAATTGTCTCCAAAGCAGGGAGGACCTATCAGGGATTATGAAGTTTGGATCATGGTGGCTTTGAGAGATAAAGGGTAACAACAACGATATATCAAATATTAAACTGCCAAGAATTATAACAGACGAAACTAAGGATACAATATTTAGAAGAAGGCTAAACAAATGGCTAGTACAAAAATGTTTCTACAGCGTGAAAGAATTTTTGAACGAATAGACCTCAATAACACGATATAATAGTTATAAGAAAATTATTGATACTTTTTTTAAGATTGACTAATAATATAATTAATAGGACATAATTAGTTAGGAATGTCCGTAACATTTTTTAATTTTTATTTTTATAAACGTGACATATATGTAATTACTTTGCAGCGCCCTGACGGGGCTTCATATTGTAATATTATAATTGTTTATTTTTCTATTATGATGTAAAACATGAATGCAAATAAATAAAGAATAAAGAATAAATAAAGACTATGGGTAATGTGAAATCAAAGAAAAATATGCGATTCATAGACTACCTACACATAGCGTCATATTAGGAACATTTGACGCCTGCCAGTGACGCGATGTCGAAACCTCGAGGTTTTGTTGCACATACCCTAACTGTCCCAATCTATATACTACTAATAAATAAAATTGGAGTGTCTGTCTGTAATTTCGAAATAACTACCGCATATTAAGGTCATATGGTTATTTGAACGATACTATAACTGAATCACACGTTTTTAAAATTTTTGTCTGTCTGTCTGTCTGTCTGTTTGAAAAGGCTAATCTTGGGAACGGCTGAACCGATTTTGACGGGATTTTCACAGACAAGTAGAAAATTGACCAGGGAGTAACATAGGCTACTTTTTTAACCGACTTTCAAAAAGGGAGTTGTGTTTTTCTACCTATGTACACCGAAATCTCCGAGATTTCTGAACCGATTTGCGTCATTTCTTTTGTAATCGATAGAGGAACTTTGCGACATTGTTTCATAAAAAATTTGGAGTCCAACTCCTCAATCCTGATGCTGCAGGGGATCTGACCAATCCACGCGGGCGAAGCTGCGGGCATCAGCTAGTGTTTAATGAATGTTACAAGTATTGGCCAGCTGAATGCAAAGTCGCGACAGGTCGAGATGGCAATTGGGAATGAGGCGAGGGGACGCCCCGCACACCCGCAGGTCACTCGTGCAATCCCGCACCGGATTAGTGCAGGAGCTAGCAGGGCAGCCCAATTGCCATCTCACCTGCCGCGTATACATGCTAATTCTTCTTTCATTTTTTAGCCCCCGACCCAAAAAGATGGTGTTATAAGTTTGACGTGTGTATCTGTGTATCTATCTGTGGCATCGTTGCTCCTAAACTAATGAACCGATTTTAATTTAGTTTTATTTTTGTTTGAAAGGTAGCTTGATCGAGAGTGTTCTTAGCTATAATCCAAGAAAATCGGTTCAGTCGTTTGAAAGTTATCAGCTCTTTTTTAGTTACTGTATCCTTCACTTGTCGGGGGTGTTATAAATTTTTAATTTACGCTTGTAGAAAATATACGGTTATTTGAACAGACCAAGCGTCGGTCACTATGCTTAGTATCAAAAGAAAAATAAAATGTGTGGTATTTATAGGGGAACCCTCAGTCGGCTAAGCTATTTTAATTAAGCTTCGTGAAATTAATTGAAAACATAAAACATTGTTAACTCACGTAATGTATCTACACAGTAAATAAACTTTAATCGAATTAAAACGGCTAAACTCTTTTAATTGTTATTGTATTTTGTAAAACTAGCAATATTTCTTTGATTTAAATGGTCTTTCTGTCTGTCTGTCCGTTCATCCTGCATCCGTTTTACCAATTTTGATGAAATTTAGTACAGTACACAGACAGCTTGCATTTTGAGGAGGTCGGGGGTTCGATCCCGGGCATGCATCTTTTTTTTTAATTTATAGACTAGCGCTTGGCTGCAATCAGACCTGTTAGCAAGTCATGATGCAGTCTATGAAGATCTCAATTTTTCGGAGTTATGTAGGTATGTTTTAAGTAATTAACTATCACTTGTTTTAAATGATGAAGGAAAATATCGTAAGGAAACCTGAAAGTCTGACAGTTCTTCATTATATTTTTAAAAGTGAGTGTACTCTGCCAATCCGTACTTGGCCAGCGTGGTCGACTATGGCCAAACTCTTCTTATTCTGAGAATAAATTCGTGCTCAGTAGTGAGTTGGCAATGGGTTGATCGTGATAAGACCTTCTAAAATGATTTTCAACAAGTGTAAATTAAAAATTTATAACACCCCGAAAAGTGAAGGTTACAGTAACTAGAAAAGAGCTGATAATTTTCAAACAGCTGAACCGATTTTCTTGGATCATAGCTAAGAACACTCTCGATCAAGCCACCTTTCACACAAAAAAATACTAAATTAAAATCGGTTCATTAGTTTAGGAGCTACGATGCCACAGACAGTTACACAGGTACACACGTCAAACTTAAAATATAACACCCGTCTTTTTGGGTCGGGGGTCAAAAATACCACGGAAGAGAAGCCGGGGCGGGTCACTTGTCCGATTAAAATCCAACGAAAGCTTACGTTATCTGTGTATTTTACTGTTTCCAGTTTTCAGCACTGCACTTCTATTTTTGACTTCAAAAAAGACACAACTTCGCAATTATAATTTTTGTCACTTATCAAAGTAGAAAACGTTAAAAATTACATACCGTTGACAACCCAAGACTTGCCACGAAACTAATTTAATTAACCCTAATTGTATTACCCGTAAAGCCAAGCTAACACATACACACTGAGACACACACAGACACACACTAAGACTGTTAACAATTAGCTGTAAACATTGAGTAATTTACATACGAAAAATATTTAAAAAAAAAAAACACTTAATACACAAAAATCCTTAACACACTATTGAATAAAACTGGCCACACAGAAAAAAAAAACAAAATTGTGATCGAAATTCAAACTTTTTTTGTGCGATTGAAAAACATTTTTTATTTTATTTTATCATTTTCGTATGCACATCAAACCATAAACATTAAACACAACACATGCATAAAGTTATGCTACCGAAGAGAAAATTAAGAAAAAAAAAACAAATTTTGTTCCAAATTCGAAAATGACAGTTGTCATTAGGCTGTCAAAATTTGTTTTCTTTTTTTAAATTTAGTAAGTACCGTGATTGTTATTGACTACTGTCGCTCTTGAGTGCTACTACTGCTGGTACTGTAATACGAACCTAGTACGGTTTCGCTGTCCACGCTCCATTTGAAAAACGGTGTAATGCAATCGTAAACAGTCATTAAAAAAAAAAACTAAAAAAATCTATAAGTAGATCGATCAGTCAGATCTTTGACTATTCAGAGGAACTTATAAAAGTCTATTTGAATTAACGTCAAAATACCTAACAAAATTAAAAAAATTAAAACCATTTACGGTAAAAATACCCATTGTAATAGGAAGTTCATTTCGTACAAGTAACTAGAAGTGGAACTTAAATTTAGAGCTACTAAATTTGTTTGTTTTGAATCCATATTAAAATTGAAAACGAAAATGTTTGTATTACTACCACGGCTCAAAAACTGAACCGATTTTGATGTTTGGTAAAACATATTATACGTACTTGCATTCTGGAAGATATAGGATATTTTTTGTTTCCGGAGCTCTATTAGGATTTTAAAATTTAAATTACCTTTACCTTGTTTTAGTTTGAGTACCTACTTAATTAAATTGGGAGATGAAACAGGGCTAATTACTTTTTTTATAGACATTTACTATGTTCTTAACAAATAAAACTCTAAATTATAAGGTTTGGTTCGCTAAAATAATGATAATAATTGAAGTTTTTATCCCGAAGTCAAATTAAGAGTTAGTACTGTGTGAGAGAATTTAGAAAACGCTTAATGAAGTGAAAATGTTCCGAATGAGTGCTACTCGGCATAATTAATAACTTTTTGAGAGGAAAGATTTTAATTATGCTTCATTTAAATTATTTTCATAGAAATTTGCCTGTAAAACTTTTTGGCAACGTATTATATTTCATCCATTAATAAAGCAAGCAATTTGAGGAGAGGCATACACAACCAACCAAAATACCTCAATGCGTAGCGAAGTTGAAGTGGTAATGCGTAGGATACATGGTTCGAAGAATCGATACAGGTTGGATTAGTGGTCCCAAGGTGTCCGAATTGCAACCTTGTAAAGGAAAGCGCAGCATTTTCAGACTTCCCAATAGCTGGACAAACGATATCAAAAGCTGATGGATCCAGGTGGTGCAAGCAAGCCGTGGCTTGACTTGGCATGAGACCTTGTCCAGTAGTGGGCGTCTATCGGTAGACGATGAAGACCACGACGAATCAATTTAGCGTTTTGGTGCGATGCCACACAGAACTCGTAGTTATAAAATGAGTAACCGACTGATTATATCACACCAATTATACCAACGTACATCTCAAACAGCTGAGTCTAAAAAAAATTCTAGGAAAGTCTTTATAATATAGACCCGGATATAATAAGTAGAAGGGTCTGAGAAGGGAACCCATCGCACGATTGTCCCAAGAAAACCTTCACCACGTATAAATGATGAAAAGTGGTCACAAGTCACGACCGTCAGAAATGAAAATGCAATGTATAAATAAAATAAATGAATTTCATTTCAGGCAATAAGTCACAAGACAACCATGCAGAGAGAGAAAGAAGTTTTTTTTTTTGTGGTAGTTAATAGTTACAGAGGTAGCGTAAGAGACTGATTTATTGTCAACATAAAACAAATAAATGTCCACTTTTTCTTTCTTTTCCTCTTTATTGTTACAACTTTCTGATACAAATAAATAGTTTTTTTTTTTTTTTTTTTAATTAAACATTAACTACTGCATAACCTCATCCACACACAAGGGCCCTACACACTAACAAGGCGCGCACACAAAGAGCTGTCTACATATAAATGCATATTGACCGTTTAATGCCTATGAGTATGAGTAAGGTAACATGGCTTTGACTCCATTGTCATACGACGACACCACTCTTACTAACCGACATAAGCTTTTAGGTAATAGTCCGCCATGCTGGCTAAGTGCGGTGTATCAGACTGGACACCTTTGAAGCAAGCAAGTTTTCTCAAGGTGTTTTCCTTCGCCGTTAAAGCAAGTGATAATAATTGGTGTAGGGCCTGCATTGAGGCCGATTAAACACCGACGCAAGTGCTCCTAGAGTGCGCGAGCGTAGCAGAATAACGAGAACGCCATTTGGGATCCCCAACCTCACTCCATGGAGCTTCTAGCAACTTGGGCGGTCTAATCGGCTTCTGAAGCGAGTTTGGATGGCCGGAGTGAAGACTTCGGCGGGGAAGGGCAATGCACGCACAACAGACGGAAACGGAAACCAGCCCAGACAGAAGAAAGAAGATGGTCTAGATACTATAGAGAAAAACAATGGAAACCCATCCAATCCTCTATAGCGGCGGCGGCGGTGCAATGTACACATATCGTATCAACGATATAAATGGTTCACTAGATGAGGCGGTTCAAAGAAACAAAATGTTGTTCCAACGAACAGTATTGGTGGCGCACTCAGTTTGGACGCAGTCCGTTTCTACGAACATCACACTAATATTATAAAGGCGAAAATTTGTTTGTATGTAGGTATGTGTGTATGTTTATTACACCTTCACGCAAAAACTACTATGTACCTATTCATGTACGTCATCATCATCAGCCTGTGGATGTCCACTGTTGGACATAGGCCTTCCCCATAGAGCGCTTCCACATCCGGTGTTCAGCCTTCCTCATCCAGCCACTTACCTACCTACGGTAAGTACTTACCTACATAATAGGTACATAATAGGTTTAAGTGAAATATTTGACTTTGACTAATGAAGTTCAAGTGCCCCATCTAGTGGTTACATAATATATCGCTGTATCGTATAGTTTAGTGAACATTTCTATAGAACAGGAGGGTATTTACAGCTGCAGAAATGAATAAATTTACCCACACGGCACCTGCCCCACTTCTAGACACGCGACTGCACCAATTTGCAATTAAATGCCTGAATAGAATAGATTAAAGTCTAGCTTAGATTACTATAATAGTCTAGTATCACCTACATTAAGTGTTTACGTTTTAAAGATTCGATTACAGTCAAATCAACTCCTGACCAACCTCTAAAGTCAAAGACATTGACTGTTTGCAAGGTTTTGTACACGAAGGCTGTCAACGGGACCATCTGCGAATTTCAAAATGGCCGCTATGCAAATAAAAAAAGCCGGCCAAGTGCGAGTCAGACTCGCGCACCGAGGGTTCCGTACTCAGGTATTTTTTCCGACATTTTGCACGATAAATCAAAAACTATTATGCATAAATAAATGAAAATCTGTTTTAGAATGTACAGGTAAAGCCCTTTTATATTATACTAGCCGATGCCCGCGACTTCGCCCGCGTGGATTTAGGTTTTTCGAAATCCCGTGGGAACTCTTTGATTTTCCGGGATAAAAAGTAGCCTATGTGCTAATCCAGGATATTATCTATCTCCATTCTAAATTTCAGCCAAATCCGTCCAGTGGTTTTTGCGTGAAGGAGTAATAAACATACACACACACACACACACACACACATACAAACTTTCGCCTTTATAATATTAGTGTGATCCCACTTGTGTGTATGTGTGTATGTTTGTTACTCTTTCAGGCAAAAACTACTGGATCAATTTGGCTGAAATTTAGAATGGAGGTAGATTATACCGTGGATTAACATATAGGCTACTTTTTATCCCGTAAATTCAAGGACTTAAATTTCCGGGATATAAAGTAGCATATACGGGATTTTAAAAAACCTATATCTACGCGAACGAAGTCGCGGGCATAAGCTAGTGTACCTATAGATTTGTATAGGATCACTATATTTATACTGTGTAGAAATGGATTTTGCCCGCACCGCCACCTGCCCCACATCTAGACACGCGACGCGACCAATTCGCAATTAACCTAACGAATTGCCTAGTTCTAGTTGAACGCTTGAATGGACTCTAGAAAAAGTGGCCTTTTATGTTGGCTGATTGCTAACGCTTAGCTCACAGTGGGGATGATGCCTATGTCAAAAATAAATTATATCTTACTAAGTAATTAGTAAATAGAGCGTCTTCAAAAATTCGTAAAATCCTTATTTCCTGCTTATTTTAAGTTTGCTCACCATTTTAAATTATCGATTTAACTAAAAAAGTACTTCAAATTACGTCAAATGTGTATGACGTCACATCCGTGTATATCGTACAAGCTCCCATAAGCTCCCATACTAAGCGACATACATTATAACAAAACTTAAAGCTCTCTAGCTTATGCCAGCAACTTCGTCCGCGTGGACTACACAAACAAACCCCTGTTTTACTCCCTTCATCATCATCATCATCAGCCTGTGGACATCCACTGCTGGACATAAGCCTTCCCTAAAGAGCGCCACCACACCCGGTCCTCAGCCTTCCTCATCCAGCCACTCCCTCCCTTTACTACCCTAGGGCTTGAATTTTCAAAAATCCTATCCTAAGGGATATTTACGATAATTGCTATCTGCATGCCCAGACCGATCCGGTAGTTTGAGCTGTACGATGAGAGATCAGTCAGTCATATTTTCCTTTTATTTTTCTTTTTGAGATTAAATGAAGTACCAGACAGCTATATCATTTACAGATATTAGTAATTCTGATTTATATAGAAAGCAATAAGCATACGGATTCATGAATACGTAAAGAATTACAGTATGAAAACCAATACTTTCCCGTCGGTTTCACTATACTCAGGGACCTTGCACACTTATTCGGGTCAAATAAAATAATTAAGAATTTTCCCACCTTCACCTTTGTTAATCAAGTGGGCTGCAAGTAGGTTGGCTAACTTTAAATACAATATTATTGACAAAGAATTTGACTCAGATATGTTGGTTTTTCCCAAAAATAATTTACATTAATTTAAAGGGTATTTTGCTTTACCTAAATTGCATCAGAAAGACTGAGTTTCGAAATCACAATCCCAGACTACACGCGTTCCAAACCGAACCATTAGGTAAGTCAAATATTAAAGTTATCGGGTAGATTCAAGATTTTCTGTTCCCTCATGTTCGCATCTAACCTGGGCATCACCACTACCTATATCATAAATGCGGTGTTTTTGTTTGTTGGTTTATCAATAAATCAGGCCACAACGGAGCAACGCATCGGCGTGATTTTTTGAATTGATGTGACACAGGCTAATTTTTATCCCGGAAAATCAAAGAATGCTACATGGATTTTAAAAAACTAAATCCACGCGGACGAAGTAGAGTAGAAAAAATATTCGTGAGTAGTGACCCGAATATGTGTGAAGGGCGAAGCCATCCTTGCGAATTATTCATCCAAATGCCTTTTGCCTTGCTCATTAGAGACTAAAAAGCACGCAGGAGTTCAGAATAAATATGTCACTCCATAAATAGCGACTATTGGCTGTATAGAAAGTATACCACTCGCGCAACTTACTATACTTACATTTATGAATAATAGGGCTGTGAAATCAATTCTAATAGCATGTGGAAGGAAAAAAGAGGAGAAATAGCAAAGAAAAGGTGGATGGATTGCGTGGAATAGGATATACGTGTAAAAGGGTTGGATAATACGTTGACGGATGACAGAAGCGAGTGGAAGAAGACATCTTGGGAAGACCCCACGTAGCGTGGGTTACGGTCAGGAAGAAGAAGAAGAAGAAGATCTTTCATTCTATATAGGTATGGACTAAGACCTAGCGCGTACCAGACCTTCGTTATTTTATAATCGCTGAAACTCTATGTATTGTCCCCAGCACAGGGAGGAACGATCAGCGACTATGAAGTTTGGATCATGGTGGCTTTGGGATATAACAGGTAATAAAGCTGTAAAAACCTTACGACAAAGTATGAACTCCAATTTTTTTAATATTTTCGTCGGAATAGTATTAGAAATCACGTCATGCATTGCCAGACACTCTGGTATCGTGGCAACTCTTTGCCAGACACCCTCAAACTTTTAAACTATAGAAATTGTTAGATTTTGTAATTGTTGTATTTTGATATATTTTGATACATAATTAATGCTTGCTTTTTTACTTTGTATCTAAAAATCAAATGTTTTTAACTTACACATATCGTTAATTTTTTAGAGAAAATCTGTAATTGGCCATATTTTTGTAACTACGAGTAGCTTTTAAGAAAATTGTAATACTAGCTAATGCCCGCGACTTCGTTCGCGTGGATGTGGGTTTTTTAAAATTGCCGTGGGAACTCTTTGATTTTCCGGGATGAAAAGTAGCCTATGTGCTAATCCAGGGTATAATCTATCTCCATTCTAAATTTCAGCCCAATCCGTTCAGTAGTTTTTGCGTGAAGGAGTAACAAACATACACACACACACACATACAAACTTTCTCCTTTATAATATTAGTGTGATTTCCTGGACATTTTCCTATACTTAATAAAAAAAAATGATTACCTATCATATTATTGTGTGCTACCTACTCACTGTTATGATAAAGTGAGATTAGGAAGCGAGCACATTAATCTTCGAAGCCGCTCCCGGAGGTTTGACGGCGACCGATGCGGATGCGCGATTACGTGATCCGATCTTTAGGGACGCGTTTCATCACAGCCAGACAATCTCAGAGGGAATTTATAATAGTGCGCTTACATCGGACACAATATCTTTCGAAAAAATAAAAAATGGTACATATTATGTATCTTTTTTTAAGCAGTTTTGACTCTCGATGATTTACAAGAAACGAGTTGACGAGCAACGAGAAGAGAGTGTGTAATTAGGATAGTTTTGTCGTTGAGCTATGAGCGAGTGTATAGATGTCCACTGCTGGACATTGGTCTTTTGTAGAGACTTACACACGCCACGGTCTTGCGCCGCCTGAACCAGTGGCCCCCTGCGACTTATTTCATGTCGTCTGTTACCAGAATACCACCAGTTGGCAGCCCTGCAAAGACAATAGGGCTGTCAATAATTGTTCAACTGCCAAGCGACAAGGGTACCACACAATAGAGGCGAGACGTTGCGTGGAACCGTGTCGCGTAGCGTATTGATTTAGTGCCCGTTTTGTAATTTGTTAGGATCAAAGTCAAAGTCAAATAATTTAGTAAAAAAGGGTAAGTACTAATATAGTTTTTGATAGTCATTTGTTGGATTTGTTAGATGATGTGATGGTAATAATTAATTACGTTTTAAACTAAAGCTATGAGGGTTCCAAACACGCCTAGGTCTGAGAAGAGCCCAAAACAAACTCAATCGAGAGATTTTATTACCACCAGTTGGCAGCCCTGCCAAGACAATAGGGCTGACAATAATTGTTCAACTGCCAAGCGACAAGGGTACCACACAATAGAGGCGAGACGTTGCGTGGAACCGTGTCGCGTATCGTATTGATTTAGTGCTCGTTTTGTTGTGTGTTAGGGTCGAGACACATTGCGGCAGCGCGTCTTAAATAGATCTCGTTTAATCGTGGCGACGATGCGACGCGGGACGTTTAATCCGTCAATCCTTACTAATATTTTTAAAACGCCAGTGTATCTTTCGGTCGTCTGTCTGTTTTTGTTACGTTTTCAGGACCTATCCGCATAACTGATTTTGACGAAAGGTACTTTTTATCCCGGTAAATTAAAGAGCATAATATTGTGCACAAAATCTGCGAGTACCTATAGTACGCGACAGCTCGAGATGGCAATTGAGCTGGGGTCGCCCCGCCCCGCAAACGTGCGTGACGTATGGCGTCCCCCCGCCTCATACCTCGATTGCCATCTCGAGCTGTCGCGCGAACTATATAACCTAATCGATATCTAAAGAGAGCCAGCCAGACTGCCATAATTTTTAATTTAAACTCAGACATTCATTCGAGTGCAAGAGGCAAATAAGTGTAAAAACCGCGGTCCAACGCAAAAAGAAATATTATTGAGACTGAAATCCAATAATACTTGTGATCCGTACAGACTGTAGACCAGAGATTATAAAAGATTAGAGAAATGGCAGATAGGTCACTCCTTTTCACTGCGATTGTGATCATAACAATTTGACCCATGTCAGCTAATTACCTACCCACGACTTATTAAAGGTGCCGTTTTGAAGTGGTTAGTGACGTCGATTCTGTTGTCTTTCTCTTAACTTAATTTGGAGTATCTGCGTCTTTTTCTTTTTAATATTGCTAAAAAAGAACTGAACATGAATTTAAAATTTTACGACTCTATTTTAGTGCACGCTACAAATTTAAACGATAGGCTCAGACTGGCAGATAAAGTCACGAGATTTGACAGTTTTAGACCAAATAAGATTCGTCTGTCCTTTTCTTATTACATTGATAAGAAAACGATGCGAATACTCTATAGTTGCGTTCAGAATCAGTACCAGTTCTTCATTATTATTACAGGTTTCTTTCCTCCCAGTTTATTACAATATAACTTTAAAAAGTAATCCGCCATTTTGTGGTGGCGGCCATCTTGGGTTTGCATTTCAATAATTGCATTGTCATAAATTTTAGATCAATAGGAATGGGGTAAAATTTCAATTACTAGATTTGAACCACACAAAACACAAACAAATCAAGCAATTTAAAAAATGAGTGTAACGATTTGCCCATTCTGATAAAATATTCTTTGTCAGTCAGCGAGCCAATATGGGAGTTATTGCAATAGATTCAGTCGGCCGCCGAACTCACTCAAAGCGTATATAGACTCAAAAGGCGTTGGCAGTTGTATTATCTTAGTCTCAACGCACTGAGATGTTGGCTATAGAGGAGCTAATCTCATACACTGACGTCAAAAAGCGCCCCTACATATCGATGAGACGTAAACTTGGAACTGATAATTTCTAAGTATGCTTAGGTAGGTAAATATCTCGTATACGTCTTTTACCTTTGATACCTTAGGTACCTACTTACTTGCTTACTTAATGTGATACCTCTCTCTGTATATATGCGTTGTATTCTTCCTTGCTGAATGTTGTGCCGCCTTCACTATGTGAAATAGGAAGGAGACACAAAATTCAACAAGGAGAATACAACGCATACATAGAGAGATATATTACATTAAGTAAGTACCTAAGTAGGCCTCATACATAGTGCTAGAGGATTCCTTAGGCTAGCAATGTACAGCCTCCGCATACTTGTTCAAATCAGAGATGAGGTGATTCGTAGGAGAACCAGAGTAACCTACATAGCTCAACAAGTTTAGTTGCGAAGCTGAACTGGCATTGGGTAGGGCACCTGAACTAGCATTGGGTAGGGCACCTGAACTGGCATTGGGTAGGGCACCTGAACTGGCATTGGGTAGGGCACCTGAACTGGCATTGGGTAGGGCACCTGAACTGGCATTGGGTAGGGCACCTGAACTGGCATTGGGTAGGGCACCTGAACTGGCATTGGGTAGGGCACCTGAACTGGCATTGGGTAGGGCACCTGAACTGGCATTGGGTAGGGCACCTGAACTGGCATTGGGTAGGGCACCTGAACTGGCATTGGGTAGGGCACCTGAACTGGCATTGGGTAGGGCACCTGAACTGGCATTGGGTAGGGCACCTGAACTGGCATTGGGTAGGGCACCTGAACTGGAATTGGGTAGGGCACCTGAACTGGCATTGGGTAGGGCACATAGTTCGATAACCGATAGACGTTGGAGCCCCAAGGTGCTAGAATGGCGACCTCGCATCAGAAAGCGCAGCGTTTCTAGACCCCCCAACCCGAAGTTTCAGGTTGACGGACGACATCAAACGATTCGGCGGGAGCCGCTGGATTCAAGCGGCGCAAGACCGTGGCGTGTGGAAGTTTCTACAAAAGACCTATGCCCAGCCGTGGACATCTATAGCTTGATAATGATGATGATAAAATTAAGAATCTCTTATTGTTTGAAGTCGGTTAAATAATGAAACAGATATTCATACTTCATTCAGTCAACTTTAAAGCATATTGCCTCAAAGGCGTCCAGTGGTTGAGAGTCGAGACTCATCATAGCGGTTCCTCTCCTTTTCAGTTTGTTATTTAATAAGTCAAGCTTCCAAGGAAAAGATGTTCTGGTAACATCTAAGAGTAAAAAGGAAATAATATTTTAAAGCAAACATTTTTCTTTACAGACGAGATTATTCGAAGACCTTACTTACTTCAACATGAAAACATGAAAAACATGCAAAAACAAACAGGAAAAAATTGTTTTTTCCGTTTCTTTTTGTCAGCTGCATCCCTATTACTATTCCGTTTATTTTTATTTATTTGTTTAATATAAATAGATTAAATTATAATAAATATATGGATTATATTAATAAACATAGTTTTTTTTCAACTAGGGCAGTACGGGGAAATCCAAAACCATAAGAGATACAGGGAAAATGTCTCAGGGCAGGAATCATGTCTTTTTGTGAAAACAATTTTGGGATAGTAAATTTTCGATCAAGCGTGAGTGGTCCATAAAAAACATAAAATCAACTTTTTTTCATGCTGATTGACTCAGTTTCATGTAAAAATCATTTTATTATAATCGAAGAAATTGGTCTTTCAATAGATAAATGTTTGTCGATGCTCTAAGCTTTTAAAAAGCTTCATGAATTGAGAGTTCCATTAAAACGTCCGAGTAACTTCATAATCTCGTAAAAGCAACGCCCATCTATGCAACGTCAAACTGTCACCAGCTCCGAGATCATAATTACCAGCTGAACATATTAGTTTGAGAGCTGGTTGAACATTTCGAGGAGCTATTTATTTTATCGAAAGTTTGTATGAAAGTGCGTAGGTCTGTTAATTTCACACAAAAACTACTGAATGGATTTGGCTGAAATTTAGAATGGAGATAGATTATATCTTGGATTAACACATAGGCTACTTTTTATCCGGAAAATCAAATAGTTCCTATGGGAATTTTAGAAACCTATATCCACGGGGATGAAGTCGCGGGTATCATCTAGTAGTTTAGTAAATACGATATACGAATTATAGACGCCCGCTTCCTATTCCGGAGGTCGGTCGGGGGTTCGATCTCGGGCATGCACTTTGAATTGTTCACTTTGAATCGGGCATGTGCTTTTGAAATTAAGTATCACTTTCTTGCATGCTGAGAATTCTCCATAATGTTCTCGAAGGTATGTGGAGTCTGCCAATCCACACTTAGCCAGCGTGGTAGTTAGTGTATGCCCCAAACCCTTTTCTGAGAGGAAATGGTGCTTAATAGTAGGCCAACGATGGGTTGAGATGATACTGATGGTGTAGGAACCCCTAGAAAACCATGCAGGTATTTTGTAAAATGTCGCACCATCTCTTCAAACTCGTGGAGCATTATTTGAACCGACTATGATGAAAAGTAGTTTAACTGGCGATGTCATGTCAGCGGACGACAAAGTTTTATAAGGGAGTTTTTTTATTCTCTTTTAATTATTCTGATAGAAATTAGCCCTTGACTGAAATTTCACCTGGTGGTAAGTGATGATGCAATCTAAGATGGAAGCGGAAGTTTTTCATTAAACCCATAATCCTTTGGTCTCTACACGGCATCGTAACTGGTCGTAAGTGAAAGGGAAGGGTATGATCTATCTCCATTCCTTTCAGCCAAGTCTGTCCAGTACTTCTTGCGTGAAAGAGTAACAAACATCCATACACCCATACATACGAGTACAAACATTTGCGTTTATGTTAGTAAGATGGTTGTGAAGCGTCATCGTAACATGGTGCTCCGCCATGGCCAGCGGCGTTGCAGGATACAAGAGTCGCCTAATTGCACTCACATACCCTACTTCATGGTTTTTTTTTCATATAGGAATAAGGAAAACGCTTCATTTTAGTTGCGGTCTAAGTTAAGTGTAGTTTATGATTTTCTACAAAGGATGATTTTTATGGTTTGTTGTGCAGAGAGTTCTCAGCCTTACAAAAATACACAGTTTTTTTATTCAGATACAAGTAGCCCTTGACTGCAATCTCATCTGGTGGCAAGTGATGATGCAGTCTAAGATGGAAGCGGGCTAACCTGGAAGGGGTATGGCAGATTTTGTTAAACCCGTACTCCTTTAACTTCTACACGGCATCGTACCAGAACGCCAAATCGCTTGGCGGCACGGCTTTGTCGGTAGGGTGGTAACTAGCCACGGCCGAAGCCTCCCACCAGACCAGACCAGTTTAGAAATTATATAATTCCAAACCCCTGCGCGGGAATTGAACCCGGGACCTCCCGCTAATAAGACCACAAAGATATAAATATCTGATATATCAGAGTTGGATATTCGAGACAGAAAGTAGCATGGGTACGTCCCCCGGAATGTAACCTAATTCTGTACCAATGTCAAAATCGGTTCAATGGGTGGGTAGTAAAAAGCTAGCAGATAGACAGACAGACAGATAGACACACTTTCGGATTAATAATATTAGTACGGAAGGATGTGGAATAGTTATGATGAGGATATGTTATTAAAAAACAAGACAAACTTTTTATATTTTATTGCGTAAGGTTTTGGATCTTCTTACATTAATTAAATCTTAACAGGAACTTAAAAGTAGTTTTGCACTTAAAAATTAACAAATACTACTTCTTGGGAAAATAGGAGAAACATATATGAGAAAAATAAAACCGAGTCGGGCTCGCACAGTTGAGTTCCGTACAATGTCCTGTTTCCTAAACTGAACATGAAAATAATATGATACAAAGGACAATTTTGCTCCGAGTATCAATAAAAGGATTCTTTCTATTTATGGAATCCTAAAAATTGACTGAAGCCAAAGAATGTAAAAGACACTTATCATATTTCTTCTATGCCTACATTTTTAATTGAAGTTATGAATTTTCGCAGGTGAACCAGCATTGAACGCGAAACTACTTTAGCATGTGTTTGGGGAAAAGTTTCTCTACTTCTTCTCCTCTTCTATTTTTTTTTGGCTTCCATCTTCTTCTTTGTAGCTGCAGATAGAGTGCGATTGAGAGCTTCGCGAGCGATCGCTTCATCTCTTTCTTCTAGAACTTGGGACAACTCTGGGTTCCATTGCGAATCTGTAGGACAAAGAGTTCATAAGTTCATTAACGCGAACACAATAAGCGTAAATTAAAAATTTATAACACCCCCGACAAGTGAAGGTTACAGTAACTAGAAAAGAGCTGATAAATTTCAAACGGCTGAACCGATTTTCTTGAATTATAGCTAAGAACACTCTCGATCAAGCCACCTTTCAAACAAAAAAACTAAATTAAAATCGGTTCATTCGTTTAGGAGCTACGATGCCATAAACAGATACACAGATACACTGATACACAGATACACACGTCAAACTTATAACACCCCTCTTTTTGGGTCGGGGGTTAATAAAACCTAATACAACAAGATCTACAACTGAAACTAAACCACTGAACTCAAGTCGTTATCAAAGTTTGTGAAGTACTAGGAGCACATGAAGTGGGAGCAGTTGGTCTGTAGCAGCCATCTTGTCACGTTCTTCCACTTTCGAGCTGTTCTAGTGGGGTTGTTAGTGCCAGCTTCGATTCCATTGAGACGTATAGATCATCGTCCTTAAAAGTTCCCTGTATTTGTTTTTAACCCCCGACCCAAAAAGTGGGGTGTTATAAGTTTGACGTGTGTATCTGTGTATCTATCTGTGGCATCGTAGCTCCTAAACTAATGAACCGATTTTAGTTTAGTTTTTTTTTGTTTGAAAGGTGGCTTGATCGAGAGTGTTCTTAGCTATAATCCAAGAAAATCAGTTCAGCTGTTTGAAAGTTATCAGCTCTTTTCTAGTTACTGTAACCTTCACTAATTGTCGGAGGTGTTATAAATTTTTAATTTACACTAATAATAATTGTTTTTTGCATGGTATTCCTTGTTGCTGACGGTCTTGATCCTTTTCCATTATTTAATTTTTAACTACCTATATTATCTTCGCCTGACTTGACTTCAATTACACCAAATACATTAAAAAAAAATGAAAATAGCATGCGAACGAGTAGGCAAGTCACTTGATGTTAAGTGATTACCGCCGCCCATGAATATTTGGAGTACCAGAGGAACCGCCAATGCATTGCTGGATTTTCAGGAATTTGTTTGTCTGCCCCTTGAATAACCCATGGTGTAATCTAATGGAAATATTTGGTGATGATGCAGATTAAGGTGGAGCGCTCTTGCCTAGAAGCTGCTTATTCATTGTTATTTCGAAGGTCTCAATATTGTGGCTGGCGTATATAATACAATCACATAATCCACAATCGAACATGCTAACCACAGATTTAGGAAAACTTCTGAGTTCTGTGATGCTAACCATTATACCAACGAGGCGGTTTGAAGTAAAAACCTACCAACAAATAGTTTCTCCAGCAGTTGGCACCTGTGTTTCTGTCTCCCCAGCACATACGTCTCATTGTAGGCCTGCAAGTCACGCATGCGCTGTAAAGCCGCCTCTCTGTCGATGTGACGGGTCTTCTGGGCCTCTTCTAGCAGTTGTGGGGTTAAGATAACCCTGTGAAGTATTGTTATGTTTTTACGAGGTCTTTCGGATAACATATCTATTATATATTTTATTTTATTTTACATATATTATTCCGGTGTCAGTATTTCCTACCATCACGAATTATTTGAGTCTTCCAAGGCATGGGTGAAAATACCCTTTCTAGACAAAATCTCTTACCGCTTACTATAACTATAATAGCTTAAGAACCGACTGTTCACTTTAACTTTTTCCCGGTCATGTTGGCACCATTGCAAATCACATTGCAAACCCTAAATTCTAAGGAATAAAGCAAATAAAACAGTGGTGCCAACATGACGGCAGGGGACAAGTGGGTAGAATGACACCAAAACAAATGACAAATGACAACAAAAAAAAAACTGCCGATAGAAGTGAAAACTTAAAACTATGTAACTTTAAGTACCTCTTTTTTTTGGATTTTCAAATTAATTGTAGTATTAAAAATTAAAATTACATTCACTAAAAAGTGTTCACTCCAGTGTTTTTTTAGAAAATTCTTTATTTTTACCTTTCTTCCTCAATTTCTTTGGTACACAGCGGGACATAGTAGAGCGGTATGAATTTGTCTTTCAATTGCTCAGGCATTGTTAGATATTTCGTTTCTTCTTCACTTTCGGTTGACATATTTTCTAGAACTAAAAGAAACAATGTAAAAGTCGTAACACATAAAAACAATGTAAAAGATAGAAACAATGTAAAGCCACGATAGCTCAACCGTTGAGGAGCGGACTGAATTTCGAAAGGTCAGCGGTTCAAACCCCACCCATGCACTATTGTCGTACCCACTCCTGGTACAAGCTTTACGCTTACTTGGAGGGGAAATGGGAGTATTAGTCATGATCAGCATGGCTAATATTCTTTTTTTTTTTTAAATGTATAATTCGTAATACGCATAAACGTACTAACTAAGAGTACTTTTTGCAAAATACTTATTTAGATATCAAAATTCCTTCAAAATATGAACGGTCTGTTCGGTGGTGGTGTGTAGGGTTCATGAAAACAAAAACAAAGTTCGATAGCACCCCGTTTATTTGCTTAGCTGTTCACACTTGAATCACAGAGTTACACCACTCGCGCAACTGTAGTGAAGGGTTTATCGAGCCAGAGTACCTATCTTCTTTAGTCTTTCTAGTGAATCCTAGCCTAGCGACGGACGGACGGACGACAGACAGAGAGACAGACAAGGACGTGATCCTATTAGGGTTCCTTTTTTCCTTTTACCTCAAAAGGAAAAAAGGAAACTAGAGTCTTTTGGTTTCATAGGCCACTATTATACACTTTTAAAGTTGAGTCATAGGACTTAGTTAAAACTCAGTAGAAACAAAGTTTCGAGCCAGTTGCGAAATGCAAATTCACTGACAAAGTATCGTGGTTTCAAAGGGCTTGTTAAAATCTATTAGAATAAATGAACGGTTTTAAATTTAATAAAACTTTATTATCGTCCATCCATTAGTTTCGTCTTGATGCCGCGAGTGTAACTGGGTATAAATAATCTAAATGGCGGATTTTATGCGCCATAATATGTGCGGGCTGCGAAAGATGTAAACCGCAATCGGGGGTTTTTAAAGTCTTTTTAACCACTTGTGATCACTTACATTCACTTTCAGTCACAGGTGTAGGCCCTTGCTGATTAGGAGAAAGGCGAATATCTTCTGAAATTAATTGTTTACTTTTTTGCTCTCCTTCCAGTTCGCTGTAAGTTTCCTGAAAAATAAAACCACATTTTTTCACCAACAAGACATGCATAATTACTATAGGCACACTAGAGGACGCTCGCGACTTCATCCGCGTGGATTTAGGTTTTAAAGATCCCTTGGGAACTGCTTGATTTTCCGGGATAAAAAGCTGCCTATGTCAATTACAGGGACGCAAGCTACTTCGGTACCCATACAAATCGGTTAAGCGGATGGGTTTTTAGGAATCCCGTGGGAACTCTTTGATTTTCCGGGATAAAAAGTAGCCTATGTCCGTCCCCGGGATATAAGCTAACCCTGTACCAAACGTCAGAATCGGTTAAACTGTTGGGCCGTAAAAAGGTAGCAGACAGACAGACAGACATACTTTCGCATCTATAATATTAAGTATGGATAAGATTAAGTCTTTCTAATATCGCCTTGAAACATCATGAAATTCATTTGATAATTTACTAAAATTAAAACTATTATCCTCAAAAGTCTAACAGAAAATATTACGTATCTACTTAGAATTTAATTATAATTTTAACCTCCGTAACAGTCCGTAAGCTTGGGGAGGGCGGTTGCAGCGCGATCTCGAGGAATTCCGCCCTGAAATCTTTCCTGTAAAACATGAGTTTAATTAAAGTATAAATAATTATACCATGGTAGCTTTGAAATATGAGTAATTTAATTACGGAGCAATATTCTGCATTGTTAATATTATGTAACACACACAGTACGATTTATAAAATTATATAACTGCAATGTGGCTCCACTATTAAAAGTCATTTCCGGAACTTAACAACTTCCGGAATTAATCACAAATATTCCGGAATAACTAACGGTAAAAACGCTTCTTCCAGTCACCCTGAGTTACCTAATTTGGGATCCTCTGCAATTTCCCCCGGCTCATGCATATCCCAACTCTCTCTCTCAGCAGCGAATTGCAGATCCCTCTCATCATCAGGCTTGGCCTGGGATCCTCCACCAGAGAACTTTCTAGCTCCACGTAAGCATCACCCAGTTGTGGTTGGTAGAGAAGTCCTGGAGCTTTGCCCTTTGCTGATCCACCCTGATGAGATCAAAGTATAGGCTGAACAGTCACTAATAACTTACCTGATCTGGGATCCTCTTAAATTTCTCCCCGGCTCATGCATATCCCAACTTTTTCTCTCAGCAGCAAATTGCAGATCCCTCTCATCATCACGCTTGGCCTGGGATCCTCTGTCAGCTGCCAGGGAACATTCTAGCTCCACGTAAGTATCACCTGGATATGATCAGTGAGGAGTTCTAGTCCTTTGTTTATGCTGATCCACCCTGGTGCGAAGAAAGTGAAGGGTGGTGATCAGTCACTAATAGCTTACCTGATCTGGGATCCTCTTAAATTTCTCCCTGGTTCATGCATATCCCAACTCTTTCTCTCAGCAGCAAATTGCAGATCCCTTTCATCATCACGCTTGGCCTGGGATCCTCCGCCAGCCGCCAGAGAACATTCTAGCTCCACGTAAGCATCACCTGGTTGTGGTTGGTATAGAAGTGCTAGTACTTTGTCCTTTGCTGATCCACCCTGATACGAAGAATAATTTTCTATTTATCTCCCTCTGCTTTGTAACTACTGCTGACTAGTGACCACTCGCAGTTCGGTCGGTTATAATACAAATCCTCTTTCACATTCTGTTGTTGTGATTGGCTGAATTTATTCTATTCCTGTTGCAACAATGCATTGTAGCCAATAGTGAGCGAACATCAACCAATCAGAGGTGACATTGTAGCTGTCATTCTAACGCAATCGAGCCGCGGTTCAAACACACGGAATCTGATAGGGTCTCTAACTGTTCTTACATCCAACAGCTCTCTTTGGAGGTATTTTCTATACAAACATACATCGAAAAAAAAAATCGTACTAAGTACTAACCCTATCCTTCGACATTGGTTTTTTTGATGCTATAATATCCAGTTTTTCCTCCTCGTGCATATTACGTACTTCGTTTACTCTAGTCCACTGATCGAGCGTCAGCGGCCATCCGTTAGGTGCTATCACTCTGATGATGATAATGTTTTATTTAACAAGCTTATCCATACTAATGCCTGTCTGTTTGTCTGTCTGTCCGTCTGGCTGTCCGTCCGTCTATTTGTTAACTTTTCACGGTCCATCTGCGTAACCTATTTTGGCAAAGACAAAGCTTGCATCTCGGAAGCTTGCATCTTGCATTTTATTTCGGAAAATAAAGCAGTTCCCACGGGATTTAAAAAATCTAGATCCAAGCAGACGAAGTTCAAACAAATTTCAAACCGCTACTTTACCCCCTTAGGATTGGAATTTTCAAAAATCCTTCCTTAGCGGATGTCTGCGTCATAATATACCTACAGCAGCCTGCTTAAATTGCACCCTGATTCATCCAGTAGTTTGAGCTGTGCGTTGATAAATCAGTTTGTCAGTCAGTTTTCCTTTTATATAATACTCATATTTAGATTAAAGCTTACTTAATTGTATACTGCTTCGGCTCCAATGGTTTGACATCCTTTATCTAAAAAAAAAAAAAAAACGAAATGAACAATTCTATCAAGTTGATGTTTTTCTAGAGTAAATTATAACTTTGTGTCTCGTTTGAAAGTACGAAATTATATAAAAATGTGAACCTTGGTCGTCGATTTTGTTTTTCCGCCCGCCTTATGTGTCTTCAGTGAACGGGCACTTGCAAATACAGCGTCTCTCTGAACCTGTAAAAGTAGTAAGTAAGTAAAAACCTTAATAATGCGTCTAAAAAGAAGTTATAAGTTAGTTATAAGTTGCTAAAAGGATAATTTTCCTGAAGATCTTGCGTCCAACTTGAAAGCAAACAGGCTACTTCACTACTGATCCGATACGTCTTAATACTCGAATTCTGCATGATATACATTGCGGGTTTGAAAAATACTAAATCACTTAAACTACAAAATAAGACAATTTATTTAATAAAGTTATTGGCATTGGATTGTGTTACGGTAGTATAAAAATAACACAAAGTTTTCACTAGCAGTCTGGATACACCGTGTATTATAAATGCGAAAGTGTCTGTCTGTCTGTGTGTCAGTCTGTCTGCAAGCATTTCACGAACCAGCAGTTTAACCGATTTTGATGAATTTTGGTAGTGTCAGCTGACATCCCGGGATCGGACATAGGTAACTTTTTATCCCGGAAAAACAAAGAGTTCCCAGGGGACTTTTAAAAGCCCATCCGTTTAAACGATTTATATAGAAGGAAAAGAGATAGCTTGAATCCCGAAAATTGACAATAGGCAACTGCCGGAAAAGCAAAAAGTTCCCGCGGGATTTTTTAAAACCTAGATCCACGCGGACGAAGTCGAAGGTATCATCTAGTACCTGCTTCAATCAATCAACCAATCAGCCTGTTTGCGTCCACTGCTGGACATAGGCCTTCCCAAGAGCGCGACCATACACGATCCTCCGCCTTCCTCATCCATCCACTTAGCTGGACTGACGACCTTAAGAGAATAGCGGGAAGTGGGTGGATGAGTACCTACTTACTAAAGAAAAATTTGCCGTTGAGTGTATCTTTACGCTTCTCGAACTAAAAGTCACATTAGCTGATTCAAGTTTAATATAAGGCCAGTACAACTCGCCGATGCCCGAACATCTTCCCAATTCTTGTGAAACCCCTTCTGACGAGGTAGAGTAGAGGATTGCTTCCATTTCCAGCTAAAAAACAAAATATGATAATATTGAAGAAAAAAAAAATCGGCCAAGTGCGAGTCGGAAATCGCATACGATGGGTTCCGTATCATCGTATAAGAAATGACACTTTTTTATAGCGGCCATTTTGAAATTTTTAGAATTAGAATAGATTAGAATAGTTTTATTCAAATAAACTTTTTACAAGTGCTTTTGAATCGTCAAAATAATCTACCACTGGTTCGGAATGCTGCTCCTACAGAGAAGAACCAGCAAGAAACTCGGCGGTTGCCCTTTTCAAGTGTTCAATTTACAATTATTATTTACAATTACAACAATTATATTCAATAGAAATACACATTCTGTGAAAATTTCAACTCCACCTATTACGGTTTACGAGATACAACCCGCTAACAGACATAGGGACGGACGGACAGACAGCGGAGGTTTAGTAACAACTAAACCCATATACCCACAATAACCGCTGGCACCCTTTGGATACGGAACCCTAAAAAATTAAATTACCTCAGGTGATGTAGCAGCTGCCCTGAAACTAACATACTCCTGCCTTTGCACCGATATCTGAACTCCACCAAGGATATTCCTACTATTCGGTATAAACACTTCATCTATATGCAACTTGTTAGACTGTGGCAAGTATAGTTCTTTGCACGAATCTATATCATTGTCACAGATGTGGAAGACATCTGCGGTGGATGAGAGGACTGTCAGTTGCCAGTTGACCTCAGAACTAGTATCTGGTGGTTCGTTTAGAGTACCGTGACCCATTATGGTGTATCTGAAAAAAAATTATAGAAAGAATTATAGAATAGCGCTTGCCTGAAGAATTACCGGCAATTGATAATAAAATGGCGCGCGTTTACCTAGAAGATGACTAATCACGTTAGACTATATTAAGAGGGGGGGGGGGGGGGGGGGGGCTGATGCCGTAAGGGCGCTCCATATTTTTAGTACAAAGGTCTAGGGCAAAGTCATATAATTCTGTACTTCTAAGTGTATCTTCTAAGTTTTTTGATACTAGAAGCCATAACATAAATAAAGAAGGGAGAGGCAGATCTCCAGCTAAATGGTGGTCCAAAATCAGTGATTGACAACACTGTGCTTCCCGGTTGGAGGTCGCCATTACAGAATCATGGAAGATACCTGAATATCTATTGGTATGTGCTTTAGAGTCGCAACTGGCAACTTTTAGGAAATAAAATGGAAGAAGAACAAAAAGAAGAAAGACTTACCCGTTGTCATTAGGCTCAAAATGGAAAGTAATATGGGCGTTATAAACTTGCGGCATCTGTTTCCCATCATCATTGTCGTAGACAGCAACGGTGCAGTACGGTAAAGAGCTTTGCAAATCTAGATGTACTTTTACTGGTGCATGACAGTAGAATACCCCTTGAAAGTATGGGATCCATTTACCTTTGAAATTAAATAAAACAATTATCGTAGTAGGTAAATAAAGAATCAAGAGATGTAATACTTCGTAGTCCAACCTAATATATACATATAATTGGAGAGACTAAATCCACGAGACTCCTCTCGCTTGAACAACTAGAGAGGATGGAAGATGAACGTGCAGTGAAAGAGCATACTTGGGTTATAGGAACAAGATAAAGTTAAACGGCACTAAAACCTGACTACTACCCGTGAACTGCCGACAAATAGAGATATAGTATAACATTGTTTTCTATGAATGCGGATGATGATGGTAAAAACTATGATGGTAATAGAATATTTGATATTTACATTTAGAAGTGATGGACGATGTTCCATTGTACTGATGGAGTCCAATTACTCCAGAAAGGGCTGATGCTACAGAGTAGGCGTATTTTGCTCCAGGATACATCAGGAAGAATTCATTCATCAAGGCTGATAATGCCTCCAAATTTCCAAAGGCGTTCTCCATAATCTGCGAATAATGTATTAAGGTATAAGGTATCTCTCAGAACAGTATGGTAGATCAGTTGGTTCAAAACAAAATTTTATTGATGTTAGTTTTAGCTGCTTCTGGTTATTGATGATGAACTTCTAAGATGGTAGTAAGCTAACTAGGAAGGAGTATAGCATGAACCGATACCTAACCATAGGTGGGGGCTAACTTTGAAGAAATATGGCATAAACCGATAACCATAAGGCCATGGGTTTATATTTTGCATCATACCGGAAAGCCAAATCGCTTGGTGACACAACTTTTCTGGTATGAAATTAATCTTAGGTGCGATTACACACCAAATAAATAAATTAATGTATTCAATAGGTATTCTGAATCAGTATTACGTACAAATTTTGATTATTTGTTGCTATAGCGGTAAATACAAATACTCGTATACACTCTGTGAAAATACCCTCTACCTATTTACGATTCATGAAATACAGCCCACTGACAAACAGTCGGACAAACGGACAGACGGATGGACAGCAGAGGCTCAGTATAATAGGGTCACGTTGGTGGCCTGTGAGTACGGACCACTAAAATATATATTCTGACCATTTTCATAACATCAGTTGTAATCAACAAATGATCAGTCATGCACTTCCTTGCCCAAGCGCCTCGCCAATGCGCCTGAATACATGTAGCTGCCTCGTGTCTTCTTATAATTTTGTCCCGTTCAGCTTTCAGTACACCACATGGCAGCTCTTCAGTAGCGAGGTCACAGATTTGGGAAGTGGAAGGTGGCTCAGGAGAGCTGAGCAGCTTATTCATTGTTTCTAGATCTATTAGTGGTTTTTCTTCAGTAACCTGCAATAACGTTGTACATGTACAGTTTTAATATCATATAGCTATAGGAAGAAAGTCATGTTTATTTCATACTTAGTCGTCGTCCGAATACAGCGCGATTTCGCGATCATCACACGAATGCTACTACATTTACTATTATAATATATTTACTACTATAAGCGTATAGTAGGTATAGCGACTTATTTTACTAGATGTTCGAATCTTTATCTCTTTCTAATCACCTCTTTTCTTTTAAAGGTTAATTTAACAGTCTTGGTAAGATTGTGGTAAGCGCTTACGTATATCTCAAATTAAAATTGTTAAATCTCTTTCATCATGATCTCTCTTGATCATGATTGACGGGTCTTCTCTTAAAATGAGATGAGTTTAGACCATTGTCTATCACGCTGGCTCAGTGCAGATTGGCAGAGTTAGAATTTGACGAAATCGGAAGCATTTATGTAGGTGGAAATAAATAACCTGTTCTTCTGTCATATTTTCTTCTTCCAAAGCCTCAACCTCTTCTACTTCAGGCATAACACAATCACAAGGATCCATATCAGCGACGGCTCTTAAAGATTTTGGGGGCTTAGGTTTTGGTGGCATACCGAAGTCAGGATCGCAGAAGTGTGACCTAAGAACTGTGCATACTGCGCGAAATTCGTTTGGTGAGAGTCTTTTACTCAATAGAGACTGCAATGCTTGTTTGAACATCCAGTGAATTAAGGCCTTATCATAACCCACTACTTTGGCGTCCCACTCCAAATCTGGTTGATAAGCTCTGAAATTAAAGATACTCCAAAAAAAATATTGAACTAAATTAAAACAAAAATTAAAAGAGTTATTTTAATCAAGATAAAGTTCAATACTAAAACCCGATTACTCATAATAAACGCTGATGTATAGTAAAACATATATGTTTTTGGCCCTTGGTATATTTTAATATTGCATTATATTTATATGTATAAACTCAGAACTTTCTCCTCTTTCATTTCAAAAAAAATTTTTGGAGATCCGCACTTTTTTGGATGTAACATCCGTCCGACAGACTTCGTACATAAAGAAAATTATAGAGAAGTCTCAGGCATGCATGTTTCCTCACGATGTTTTCCTTCACCGTAGTGTCTAAACATTTTTTTAATTATTTAGTGACTAAAGTGAAATAAGATCACATATAAACTTACTTTAGAAAATCCTTTTCATTCGCCGCCATATTGAGACTGGATTTATTCACTCGTATCCAATTAGAGAACGCAGTGCCGAGGTTTGAAAGGAAACGGGAAGCCCAAGGGCACTCTCTGACTGCCGCACACTGAACCACATCACGCGTTCCAAGTAATAATGACGACTCCGACAGAAACATGGCGTGCCAATTCATGCGGGAGTGCACCCAGATCCTAACAATTTACGGATTATTTTAATTTATTTCACATACAAGTGTAAATTAAAAATTTATTACACCCCCGACAAGTGAAGGTACAGTAACTAGAAAAGAGCTGATAACTTTTTTTTTTTATTTTTTTTCAAACGGCTAAACCGATTTTCTTGGATTATAGCTAAAAACACTCTCGATCAAGCCACCTTTTAAACAAAAAACTAAAATAGAATCGGTTCATTAGTTTAGGAGCTACGATGCCACAGACAGATAGATACACAGACACACAGATACACACGTAAAACTTATAACTTATAACTTTTTGGGTCAGGAGTTAAAAATAATTTTCACTTCAAATATTTCTCATTGAATATTTTAACAGTAGCCGTGTTTTGGTACTATCGCACGAATACAGCACGCAAGTAGAGACACTTAGTTTAGGAGCTACGATGCCACAGACAGATACACAGATACACACGTCAAACTTATAACACCCCTCTTTTTGGGTCGAGGGTTAAAAAGGCGCCCTGATTGACTGATCTGTCAACGCACAGCCTAATCCGATGGGGTTAAAAAAATTGAAATTATGTGAATAGGTTACTTTTATGAAGTAGATAGTTACTAAGAATTGAAAACTTCTACCACTAAGGGAGTTAAGAGGATGAAAGTTTGTATGAAACTACGTTACGTTAGTAAAGTTTATCAGTTAATTTATGTATTTTCAAGTTATATCCATGACAATTGGTATTTATATTGGTCCAGCGGGCTGGAGATCGACCTGCACTTCCCGGTGGGTGGTAATTTGTGGACGAGACTAACTGTTAGCCCTAATTCATACGAGTGTTAAAAAAGCGTTGCGTTAAAACCCGGCGTCGCGATGAAAATGCAACAGTGCGCGATAAAAAAAGCGTTGACGTGAATACTTGGGAATGCATTTGTTCTATTTGAACGCTTTTTAACGGACCTTAAAAAAGCTCTCGTATGATTGAGGCCTTAGTGTCCAAGTTTCCGCTTCACACGTCAGTCCCGGTACGACACACTCATTGAAGATTCTAATCTAATCAAATTGATTAATAAATTAACCTGCAAAAATGTCGTCCTGGAGGCAGTACAATCTCTACAGAATTGTATTCTCTTGTCTCTACGTACGCTTTGGCTACTGGCAGTTCACAGTCCACAAACCATTCAAAAACCTCCAGTATCAAATACGCTGGCTCTATAAAATCAAGTATGGGTACACCACAGTTGAAGAGTACTCGAGGATGGAGCATGGCTAAGGAAATCCTTAAGACATTCTCATTTGGTCCGTCGATTTGGAGGTACAAAGGTGCTGATTTTGGTGCTGGCACGTCCACCATTTTGCTTTGAGGTACTTTTGATATTCGTGATGGTGGATTGCTGGCTATCGAAGCAAATTGATACATCGACGGGTAGTATGTGATGCTGATGTTTTTTATTGATCCTTGTAGCTGAAAAAAGGTTATACTTACCGTAAGTAATGCAACAGTTATTATGAAGTCAGTCAGTTCCTGAGCAGGGCTCTCTCCTCTGAGAACGGTTAAGGCGATAGTCCACCACACGAACTAAGTGTGGATTGGCTGAACTCATATACCTTGGAGAACATTATTGGGAAAAATATCACTTGTTTTATCACAAGCGAAATCGCAAGCGGTAAAGCAAAACAGCGTGAGGAAATATCCGTCTCCATAACTTCAAAGGTGTGTGAAGTCTGCCGATCTGCACTTGGCCAGCGTGGTGGACAGTGGCTTATAGATTTATACTCTGAGAGAAATACTGGTCTGGTGATGATGAGAAGACTATAACTCTCTTTTTGCTTTGGCTTAGGCTAATAAGTATCATTACCGGCCCATATAACACCCATTGCCGTAATTCATCCTTCTGTAATTGCTGACCAGTGGCTGACGTGGCCATGGCCGCCAGTTCCTTAACAGTCTTCTTTGGTGGTTGATTAGGTTTGTCATGTTCTTCTCTGAATTGGTATGTAATCTGCAATTTTTTAAATGTTATCTTTCGACGTCTATGAATCAAACTCGTGCCCCCAATTAGATACTTAGATATTTTAATAATATCATTAACTAACCGATGCCCGCGACTTCGCCCGCATGGATTTAGGTTTTTGAAATCCCTTGGGAACTCTTTGATTTTCCGAGATAAAAAGTAGCCTATGTGCTAATCCAGGATATTATCTATCTCCTTTCCAAATTTCAGCCAAATCCGTCTAGTGGTTTTTGCGTGAAGGAGTAACAAACATACACAAACACACACACACACACACACACACATACATTAGTGTGAACTGTGATAAGCAAACAAGCAAGCGAATGTAAAGTTACCGCCACACACACCAAGGGAACACTTATCCTTTTGATGATTTATCAAAAACTCCTGCACTTGACAGAGTGTTGAAATTTCTGAAAACAATTACCGACTCAGTGCTCTGAACATCCAATAAGTGCGGAGCATACGAGAGTTTCATAAGACCGTTCACTTTCAAGAATCTTGTGCGTGGACAGTCAAATGCTTCGTACAATCCATGCCGTCGAGCCCAGTCCACCCATCTGAATGTTTTCCATAATTGAACATCTGCAAAGAAAGGTGTCATAGCTATGTGCCAAAATAAGGCTGGGGTAGCCGGAAAGTTCTGGCTTCGTGTTGGATTTTTACAAAACTATTAATAACAGTCTGAAGCAAAACATCTTTGAGAAGCTCAAATTTTATTATTTTATGAATTTTCTGCTTAGTTCATATAAATCAAAACATATTAAGTACTAGAGGATGCCCGCGACTACGTCCGCGTAGATTTAGGGTTTTAAAGATCCCGTGGGAACTGTTTGTTTTTCCGGGATAAAATGCCTATGTCAATTACAGGGACGCAAGCTACCTCGGTACCTTTCATACAAATCGGTTAAGCGGATGGGTTTTTAGGAATCCCGTGGGAACTCTTTGATTTTCCGGGTTAAAAAGGAGCCTATGTCCGCCCCCGGGATATAAGCTAACCCTGTACCTTTCGACAGAATCGGTTACACTGTTGGGCCGTGAAAAGGTAGCAGACAGACAGACAGACACACTTTCGCATTTATAATATTAGTATAGACTAGAGGATGCCCGCAGCATAGCCCGCGTGGATTTCGGTTTTTGAAATCCCGTAGGAACTCTTTTATTTTTCGGGATAAAAAGTAGCCTATGTCCTTCCCTGGGGTGTATCCCAAGTCTGTACCAAATTTCTTTAAAATCGGTTCAGTGGTTGAGCCGTGAAAACTTAGCAGATTGACAGACAGACACACTTTCGCATTTATAATATTATATAGTATAGAGGATTGTAGAAAATAGACCAACAACTCTTAGCGTATAAAGAAATAGGTCCGAGGCAAGGGGCTGTGGATTGGGCATATTTTAAGCTTGATTAAAGTAAGATAATATAATATTATGTTGCGTTTTAGCGATAATATTCGACACATACCAGGTTCAGGCAAAGGTTTCTTCAAGGGTAGATCCCTGGCCATCAAAACTAGCATACTCATCTCATGCCCTGGAGTGATTCCCGGGAGAGCGTAGGAAGGAAAATTCTTCGTGTCTTCGATGAGAATTGTCGTCATGGAACCGCGCTGGTTAACCAAACGTTTACGATAAGAAAACGGTATTATTAGGGTTCAGTACCTCAAACAAAGGAATCCTTATAGGGTCACTTCGTTGTCTGTCTGTCCATCCATCCATCCGTCTGTCGTGTCTGTCAAGAAAACCTATAGTGTACTTCCCGTTGTCCTAGAATCATGTTTGGCAGGTAGGTATGTGTTATAAGCACAAGTAAAGGAAAATATCCGAAAACCGTGAATTTGAAGTTACATCACAAAAAAAGTGTTCATGAACAAAAAATAATATAATTATGTAATTAGTATTTTCAATTTTCAAAGTAAGATAACTATACCAAATGGGGTATCATAAGAAAGGGCTTTACCTGTACATTCTAAAACAAAGTTTTATTTACCTTTATGCATAATTTTCAATTTATCGTGCAAAATGTCTGAAAATTACCCGAGTACGGAACCCTCAGTGCGCGAGTCTGACTCGCACTTGGCCGGTTATTTGCATAAAACAAGACAAACCCCGTTTAACAGCTTACCCTCACTGCTGCAGTCTCTTTAGTGGGCTGCTTCTTGATGCTTTTGGACTTGACTGTACTGGTGGGGCTTTCATCATCATCATCCCACGAAAATATCGGGACCTCTGATGTTAGAAGGTTCCATACCCGATCAGGATCTAAAAACATGAAAATGAAATGAAAATTTATTTGTCTTATGTAGGTACATGCGTTTCGTGGATTCCTAGCCTCTAAACTAGGATAGCCCGTATTATAGGGGCCAATGGTACCCATTTTCTAATTTCTAATTCTTGGAAATTCTTACCTATTTCTTATTATATTTCTTCCGGAGTAAAAGTAACCTATGTCCGTTTCTGGGATGCAAGCCTGTGCCTTTTTTCAAAATTGGTCGACATGGATGGATCGTGAAAAAGTAACAAACAGTCAGACGGACACAATTTCGCATTTATTCGGTTTCAATAAGCTCATGAGGTTTCGTAAAATCAGCTCGTAGTGTGTTGTACCACTCTTAAATATTTAAAGTAACCTTCCCTCATTACAAGTAATTCAATATTGAATTACTTAGTAATTGTAGAAACATAGTAGGTACGTATAAAATGAGTTACTTTAAGCCAATTTATTTTAAACCTGGAAATTAATTTTATTGTGCCTTTTGGCGTGGAGACCTTGGGGCCGTGGGGCCCGGAGGCTCGAGCTCTTTTTGAGAAAATTTCGGAAAGGGTTAGCGAGTCAACCAGGGACCCGAGAGCTAACAGCTACCTTGGGCAATGAATTAGTTTGGCCATCCAAAGGAGTAATGCTGCCAGCATCTAAGGTAAATACCTCGCTGCGGGTAGTCTCAGTGAGGTTTTAAAGCTCGTTCACACGGCTGCGTAAGCGTAAACGTAGCGTGTACCATTGCGTTGTAATGTATGGAAATGTATGAAACATGGCATACCGCTGGCGTGGCGCGAACTTGCATGTAGACGTCATGCGTGCAGTTATGTCTACGCACGTGTCACGTTTACGTCTGCATACGCAATTGGTGTGAATCGGTCATTAGATTTAATTTATTTTAGTTTTTAATTTAATATATTTTTTTAGTGTTAATTTATATGTAAGTTTTTCATAGAACTGTCAATTATTACTATACGTAATTATGTATGTAAATAAAAAAATATATACTTGCAGTTATTTTTGTTGCTACCTAGTACCTTCGTACCTCGTACCTCGTTTCCTGTATTGACTTATTCACGTGTCGGAGCAAATCTAATTTGCCTGTTAACTTTCTCAAAGGCGGCAGGTAGGCAAGAGTTAACTTGATCAATGAGAGTGATTGATTAGAAAGGCGCCAGGCAATATTTGCGTATCAACTTCGCATCAATCAACTTATGTTGAAGCGTTTTATTTTATTGCGTACGTAAAACCTCCTTCTGCGTTTTGTTAGAGTCTCAATAGCTCAACGGTTAAGGAGCGGACTGAATTCCAAAAGATCGGCGCGGGTTTAAACCCCACCCGTTGCACTATTGTCGTACCTACTCCTAACAGAGCTTTGCGCTTAGTTGGAGGGGAAAGGAGAATATTAGTCACGATTAGCATGGCTAATAATATTTTGTGAAAAAAAAATCTCCGTGACGCAATATTCATATAAGCTAGGTCCCGCGTTCGAATCCCAGTGGAGTAAATTAGGGAATTTAGAATTCCCTAATGCTGTTCAAGTCTGTCTGGACTCAACTGGGAGGCTTCGGTTGTGGCTAGCATCCTACTGAAAAAGCTGTGCCGCACCTAATCAACCTCTCTAGTGCAGTGGTCTTATAACGGGAAAGTCCTGGGTTCGATTCTCTGCGGGGTCAATTTGAGGATTTATAAGCTCTAACAAACTCAAAAACTCAAACTCAAAATCATTTATTCAAAGTAGATACTGTTGTACACCTTTTGATAGTGGTGATAATTAATTACTAGCGTAAACTTAAAACTAAAGCTACGAGGGTTCCAAATGCGCCCAGGTCTGAGAAGAGCCCACAATAACTCAGCCGGGTAACTGAACCTCAAATAGAATAGCGACCTCGCTCCGGAAACGCAGCGCTGGAAGATCCCTCACTAGGTGGATGGACCACATTAAACGAGGAGTAGGATGCCGCTGGATTCAGGCGGTGCAAGACCGTGGCGTAGAACTCTCTACAAGAAACCTATGTCCAGCTGTGGGTATCCATCGTTTGACAATGATGAGGAGCATCAGCCGTGGCTAGCAGGTAACCACTTTTTTGATGACCTCCCTGGCACAGTGATAAGCGCTGTGATTTTATTTGTGTGAGGTCCCGAGATCGATTCGCGGCTAATAATTTCTCTGGCTAGGTCTGGTGGGAGGCTTCGGCCGTGGCTAGTTACCTACCACCCTATCAAAAACCATGCCACCAAGCGGTGCGGTAGACTGTATCATCACTTACCACCAGGTGAGATTGCAGTCAAGGGCTAACTTGTATCTGAATAAAAAAATAAAAAACATGAAAAACTTTACCAGCAACGCTGTGTCAGGTGAGATAGCATTTAAGGGTTAACATAACATCAAATACAAAACTTACCCTTTTTTTTCCTCTCTCGTCTGGCTTTACACAAAGATTAGCCAATGTCAAGTTTGTAGTTATTTGTAACAATAACTTGTTAAACTATACAAGTATGGACCCCGTCCGTGCCGGCGCTCGCCGACATACGCACGGCACGCCCTTAGAGCGCTTTCCAGTCAGTTTAAAAAAAAAAACACTATACAAAAAGGCAGAGCACGCCCGCCAGCTGACACCAACACAGGCGAAGTCCTCACAGATCACTATAACAACTTACCCTTAAAAGTATAGGTTATGTTCACAGCCCCAGTTAAGGCGTGAAACACATCAAACTCCGGCATTGGTTCATCTTCCAAATTAGTGTCCTCATCTGAATTCATATCAGGCGCGGCGAGTTTCAGCAGCGCCTATAAAAAATATTTACAAAGTAGATCACTATCCATATTATTATTTACTAGCCGATGCCCGCGACTTTGCCCGCGTTATTTAGGTTTTTTGAAATCCCGTGGGAACTCTTTGATTTTCCGGGATAAAAAGTAGCCTATGTGCTAATCCAGGATATTATCCATCTCCATTCTAAATTTCAGCCAAATCCGTCCAGTAGTTTTGGCGTGAAGGAGTAACAAACATACACACACACACACACATACACACACATACAAACTTTCGCCTTTATAATATTAGTGTGATATCATATGAATGCGAAAGTGTGTTTGTTTGTTGGTGTTGGCAACGGATTGATCTGATTTTTTTACATAGATATAGTTGAAGACTTGGCGAGTGGTATTAGGCTACTTCTTATCCCGGAAAATCAGAGAGTTCCCACGGGATTTTTGAAAATCTACATCCACGCCGATGAAATTGCGGGCATCTGTTGGCAACTACATACATAAAGCAAAGTGCGATTGAGCTTGAAGCTTGCTTATCACTACAAATTATAATGTAAAGCCAAGCTCAAAAACTGGTAAACGGATTCTATTAAAGTTCTTGCCAATAAATTAACGACTTTATACTTAAACGAGTCAATTATCATCATGATCAAACGATCGCCAGCCCACTACTGAGCACAGGTCTTCTATCAGAATGAGAAGGGTTTAAGCCATAGTCTGCCACACTGACCCAGTGTTTATTCGCAGACTTCACACACCTTTGAGGACATTATGGAGAACTATCAGGCATGCAGGTTTCCTCACGATGTTTTCCTTCACCGTTCAAGCAAGTGATATATAATTAGGTACTTAAAACGCTCATAACTCCGAAAAGTTAGAGGTGCGCACCCGGGATCGAACCTCCGACCTCTCGAATAGAATACAGACGATGTCTTAACCACTGGGCTACCACCGCTTTTAGTCAAAAATCAAGGTTAAGTTTGTAATGTCAGGCAGTGTGATAAAGTCCTAAGTCTTCAAGATGGACGTAGCTGGCTTTAGGGAGCGCCTGTTCAATTTTGATTAGCAATTAAACAGTAATGCGTCATGAATGTTTCATGAGCGCAGGCGTTTGAGCTAAACATAATGGAAATGGCTCGAGACTACATACGCTGCGTTATTAACATCTATACTTTAGTTTTCCTTAGTTTGCTTAAAAGATAAACAAAACTCATAGCCTCAAAAGTTTGAGCCTATTTTTAGGGTTCCGTACCTCAAAAGGAAAAACGGCACCCTCATAGGGTCACTTTGTTATCTGTCTGTCTGTCTGTCTGTCCGTCCGTCCGTCCGTCCGTCCGTCCGTCCATCACCTTATCGCTATCGTCACCGATATTTCAGCCGAATATTGAAAACATTTGGAATTACCCAAAAGCGACCTTCCACAAACTATACATCAGTGTAAAATACAAAGGATCACCGATCTTTGTTTATAATTAAGCGAATAGCCCCCAGTTCGTTACCAACCATAAATCAGTGTAACTGGGTGTCTCTAGGCTTTACTATTTAGTACCCACTTACTTCTTGAATTTTATCTAGGTAGGTACTGCGTGTTTTCTATTTTGACAGATTGTTATTGCTACCACAGAATTCAGAATAAGGTCCGAGACGTAGATGCGTGCATTTTGTAACTAAAATTGTATTTTATACTAGCTGATGCCCGCAGCTTCGCCCGCGTGGATTGGTCAGATCCCCTGCAGCATCAGGATTGAGGAGTTGGACTCCAAATTTTTTATGAAACAATGTCGCAAAGTTTCTCTATCGATTAAAAAAAAAATTACGCAAATCGGTTCAGAAATCTCGGAGATTTCGGTGTACGTAGGTAGAAAAACACAACTCCCTTTTTGAAAGTCGGTTAAAAAAGTAGCCTATGTTACGCCCTGGTCAATCCTCAACTTGTCTGTGAAAATCCCGTCAAAATCGGTTCAGCCGTTCCGGAGATTAGCCTTTTCAAACAGACAGACAGACAGACAAAAATTTTAAAAACGTGTTATTCAGTGTTGGTATCGTTCAAATAACCATAATATGAGCTTAATATGAGGTAGTTATTTCGAAATTACAGACACTCCAATTTTATTTATTAGTATAGATAGAAAAGATTTTGCGCTCAGTAAACAGCCAAGCCGTACTTTTTTAACCAAGATGTAGGGTTTGTAGAATCAGAGCTTGTAAGTAGAGTTATTTGTTATTTATTGTTATAAATGTGATATATAGTCAAGAGCATTTAAGAGACTTTGGACTTGGTATAGGTCCCATGGCCAGCACAAATTTAAGCTTAGCTAGGGGATTTGCTCTACTAGAGATCTCATAACTTTTTAAGAATGAAAACCTTATGCACTTGTGAGTCTTGGCAACCTTTATACATGAAATGTTTTTGGTGGGATTTCAATGTCCTACCACCGCAAAGTTTGAAATAAGCCTTAACTCCTCACCACTGCCAAACTTCAGGATTCTAGATCAACGAGAGTTACCTACCCATTTTGATTCCCTTGACGGATCTTGACAGACAGACAACAAAGTGATCCTCCTATAAGGGTACCTATACATAGTATACTCTTGAGGTATTCGTATCGAGCGTATCGCAATAGATAAATGCCTTAGGGATTGTTACGTCGAGTCGGTAACAAGTTGAGCAACTGAGACGAGGTTTTGTGGTTATAGCGAATTGATGTCGAGAGTTAAGGATTTATTAGTTTATTATCTCAAAGTATTACAACCGCTTCAACTAGTAATCTTCAGCGTCGTGAAATAGTGAGATAATTTGTAATTTTGCTATGTTTTCGGATATCAACAATTTTTTTTATTATTACTAGGTTATTTATTTCTGGTGTAAAGAATATTTTTATAAAATTACATAGGATCTTTTTTTATAAAAATTAAGAGCAATCAAGCTGGTGGGTTACCTACCTGATGGGACGTAATTACCGCCGCCCATGAAAATTATCAGCATCTGATAATGATTGTAAAACCTAAGAATCAAAATCTCGTTCTCTTAGTGAGTTGTATGCGGAAGGATCTGGCAATTCACACTGAGAACTCTTGACATTATGAGATTAATGAAAAAATCCACGACTCTCAGAAATGAGAAATACAGCAATGACTATAAAGAAGAAGAAGAAGAAGAAGAAGGATAACCTTGCAAAGCAGCAGTGGCCAGAGATGCACGAACTTAGAAATAACAGTAACGCGAGATTGCTTGGTGCCTGGCTTTGTTGGCGGCTGGCAGAGAAGCGGAGAGAACGGCAGGAGAGGAGAGTCCGTGGCGTCCACTGGCACCAGGTCACTCACCCACACGCAGCGCCAGGCACCAAGGTAGAAGAGCCGGACGAGGTAGCAACCTGTGCATAAAAATCTAAATATATAAAAGGAAAAGGTAACTCAGACTGATCTATCAACGCACAGCTTAAACTACTGGACGGATCGGGGTGAAATTGCAGAACCGACGACTAATGTGGCAGAGGTATTCTGGAGTGAAGACCGCGTACCGGTAAGCGCAGTGTAGGACGACCCCCACCTGACTGATGACCTGAAGATGGTGGGTAGTGGGTGGATGAGGAATGCGGAGGACCATGTTTGGTGACGGGCTCTTGAAAAGGCCTTGAAGGTCCAGTAACGGGCGCATACAGGCTGGCGGATCAGATTGTATTGGATACAGAGAGAACCGTACCATTTTTGGATAAAGTGGGTCGATGCTGTTGCCCTCCCCCCGGCTTCAACCCTGGGGAGTAGATATGGTAGCGCACCCTCCAACCCTCAGGTTGTATGGTGGCCACAAAGTTCTCCCACTGGTGTTCGACCTGCGACCAAACAAATTATTAAGATACCTGAATCGGTATGGAAAAGCTGTGATAGTCTAGTGGTTAATACGTCAGCCGGCTAGTCGGAGAGTCCGGAGTTCGATTCCGGGCATGCATCTCTAACATTTCGGAGCTTTGTGCGTTTTAAGTAATTAAATATCAGTAGCTTTAACGGTAAAGGAAAACATTGTGAGGAAACCAGCATACTGAGTGTTCTTCGTAATGTTCTGAAATGTGTGTAAAGTCTGCCAATCTGTGTCAGCGTGGTATACCAAACCCTTCTCTCTTATCTTTAGGTACAACTAGTAGGTACTGTGGCACAATGTACACAAGTGTAAATTAAAAATTTATAACACCCCCGACAAGTGAAGGTTATAGTAACTAGAAAAAAAAATGATAACTTTCAAACGGCCGAACCGATTTTCTTGGATGATAGCTAAGAACACTCTCGATCAAGCCACCTTTAAACAAAAAAAACTAAATTAAAATCGGTTCATTCGTTTAGGCGCTACGATGCCACAGACAGATACACAGATACACACATCAAACTTATAACACCCCTCTTTTTGGGTCGGGGGTTGGTAAATAAAGAATTAATTAATGTGTGACGAGTGGTTACCCGCCCGCGACGAGTGGTTACCCACTCGCTTATAGCACAGCGACAAATCTATCCCAACTACGCACTCGCTTCGCTTTGTTCGCCAACTCATTTCTAGATTTTCATTCAACTTGTTTCTCGCTGATCGTCGACAGTGGGACAACTGTCTAACTCTAAGGTGTCATGATCATCATCATCAACGCCGGCTCAAGCACAGGTCTCCTTTCAGAATGAGAAGCGTTTAGGTAACTGTCCACCACGCTGGCCAAGTGCGGATTAGCAGATTTTACACATCTTTGAGAATATTCTACGTCTTAGCTACAAGGCTGTCCCGCTTTTGCCTAAGGTACGCTAAATTTTCTGCTCCAATGCTCCTGAAATTCTGAACTATTAGAATTCTCGAGTGTATTCAACAGCCAATTACAACAATCTCGCTGACGTTCCGAACGTTCCACCTTTTCTTTCTTTCTGTTCTTTCACCAGGAATCTTTAATTAGAGCTAACTAGACGTAACTGAGCGGAAATAGGGAGGTGAAAAAAAATACAAGTTCGATTTCTTCGGCTGTTTCCTTCCTGTTTAATGTTCGTAAAATTCGTGTTATCATTACCGATAAGACTGGCGCGCATTACGGTTTCTAACCGACCTCAAAAGAAGGTCTCAATCAACACGTTTTTTTCGTGAAGGCTGTACCATCATGTCTAGTTTCATTAACCCCCGACCCAAAAAGAGGGGTGTTATAAGTTTGACACGTGTTTCTGTGTATCTGTCTGTGGCATCGTAGCTCCTACACTAATGAACCGATTTAAACTTAGTTTTTTTTGTTTAAAATGTGGCTTGATCGAGAGTGTTCTTAGCTATAATCCAAGAGAACAATCAGTTCAGCCGTTAGAAAGTTATCAGTTCTTTTCTAGTTACTGTAACACTTGTCGGGGGTGTATTAAATTTTTAATTTACACTTGTTTTCATGAAGCTCAAAATAATTCATCTAGGACCAGTGTCTTTTATACTCATTCTGAGGATTCATCTTGGACAACTGGTGTCTCTTATACAAATTCTGGAATTCAACCACAAGGTTGGAAAAATGATTCCACTGAGGAGAGCATTCAAGAAACAAGCAGTAACTCTTTTTAAATCACAAAAAGCAAAAGACTCTACATAGTATAACGTTATATGAAAAAGTAGAGGTAGTTTAATAAATATTTGCTTCTACAATATGGGAAAAAATAACACTATGCATTTTTAAACACTTTCCGTATCCAGAATACATTAATTTACAAAATACTTTCCATCGATCCGGCATCAGTAGAACGGAATAAAAATAGCAATGTGCGTTTAGCTGAACGAATTGTTAAATGCTCTATCATTGGGCATATTCGTGACTATGTATAACTTATTTTAATTATTTGTTGATAACATAATTATACATTAAGTTGATCGATCTCTTTTTAACAGGGCTCTCTCCGACACTCGCTTCATACAATCGTAGTTCCAATTTCATTTGAATATTAAGCAACCAAAGTCCATGAAATTTTGCAGACATGTTCTAGAAACTAATATAATATGTGTTTGTGGTGTTTTAGGTTTTTCTAAAAATATGTACTTAGTTTTAAAGTTACCGGGGCTCAAAGATTTGTGAGTAAATTTTTAAGACCGCGTAACTTTGAAACCGAATATTTTAACAGAAATCTGGAAAACTACAGACATAGATATTAGTTTCTAGAATATGTCTGCAAAATTTCATGGACTTTGGTTGCTTAATATTCAATTGAAATTGGAACTACGTTTGTATGAAGCGAGTGACGGAGAGACCCCTCTTAACAAGTTGGCATGTTAGTTATTTAGCTAGTGGGAACTACGCTCTACTTATTATTTAAAATCATAATTCAGGGATTATAATTGATTATTGGTGATGATTTAAATTTTAGCATAGGTTGGTACTATTGAAATTACATAACAAAGTTTTTTTATTATAACTAGCTTATGCCCGCTACTTTGGATTACACAAACCGCGTAGATTACACAATTTTCAAAACCCTACTTTATCTCCTTAGAGGTTGAATTTTCAAAAATCCTATCTAAGTAACGAAAACGAATGACTGACTAAATAGTTAATTGAATATTACGGATCGGACTGAAACGCATGCAGAAAGACATGCAGATAGGCAGATAGGCATATGATGTAAGCGTGCGTAAAGAAAAGATTTGTGATGAACCCTAAGGGGGTAAATTCGGGGGTTGAAAGTTGTGTGGTTCACGCGGAAAAAGTCGCGGGCATAAGCTAATAAGCTTTTATAAAGCACTAGATCATTCCCCGCGACTTCGTTCGCGTGGATATAGATTTTTAAAATCCTATAGTTAATCTTTAATTTTCCGCGATAAAAAGTAGCCTATGTGTTAATCCATGGTATAATCTACCTCCCGTTAAGAAGTTTTTACGTGAAAGAGTAAGAAACATACACACACACAAACAAATAGATTCACACAAACTTTCGCCTTTATAATATTAGTGTAATATTATAAACTAGCTGATGCCCGCAGCTTCGCCCGCGTGGATTGGTCAGATCCCCTGCAGCATCAGGATTGAGGAGTTGGACTCCAAATTTTTTATGAATCAATGTCGCAAAGTTCCTCTATCGATTAAAAAAGAAATGACGCAAATCGGTTCAGAAATCTCGGAGATTTCCGTGTACATAGGTAGAAAAACACAACTCCCTTTTTGAAAGTCGGTTAAAAAAGTAGCCTATGTTACTCCCTGGTCAATTCTCTACTTGTTTGTTATAATCCCGTCAAAATCGGTTCAACCGTTCCCAAGATTAATTAGCCTTTTCAAACAGACAGACAGACAAAATTTTTAAAAACGTGTGATTCAGTTATAGTATCGTTCAAATAACCATATGACCTTAATATGCGGTAGTTATTTCGAAATTACAGACAGACACTCCAATTTTATTTATTAAAAGTATAGTTGTATGATGTAAGTATAACACCAACTTACCACTAAGCCTTCGACTCTCTCTAGCACATAGCAAATGCACAGCACTTTTCTGCAGAAGGAGGATCTGAGCAGCACTTGGGTGTGGCTGAGCTGAATGTCCACTACTGACATCTTTCCGTCTCCAGTCTCCTGCAAAAAAGAGTTCAAAGTAAGAGACAAGTACCGGCATGGCTCAACAGGATGCGAAACTGAAGTGGCAATGGGCAGGGCACATAATTCGAAAAAAGTCAACCAAGTGCGAGTCAGATTCGCGCACCGAGAGTTACGCATTCGGGTATTTTTTCCGACATTTCGCAAAATAAATCAAAAACTATTATAATTATGCAAAAAAATATTTTTTTTTAGAATGTGCCTTGCCTTACCTTCCATTCATATTATAATACCCCACTTGGTATAGTGACTATCTTACTTTAAAATATATTCATTCATTTATTCATTCCTTTTTTTCTTTAGAGGTGCGGAACCCTAAAAATTGATAGAAGTTGGGATACATGCACCCTTCGTCAGCAAAGTGGCAGTAAAAGCGGCTGCTGACTACGTAATCAGCAAACTCAGTCGTTGCTGCAGTTTGACAATTACTTTATTACGTACTAGGGGATGCCCGCGGCTTCGCCCGCGTGGATTTCGATTTTTTTAGATCCCATGGGAACCGGGATAAAAAGTAGCCTATGTCCTTCCCCGGAATGTATTCCAAGTCTTTACCAAATTTCATTAAAATCGGTTCAGCGGTTGGGCCGTGAAAACGTAGCAGACAGACAGACAGACAGATAGACACACTTTCGCATCTATACTAATAAATAAAATTGGAGTGTCTGTCTGTAATTTCGAAATAACTACCTCATATTAAGCTCATATGGTTATTTGAACGATACCATAACTGAATCACACGTTTTTAAAATTTTTGTCTGTCTGTCTGTCTGTCTGTCTGTCTGTCTGTCTGTCTGTCTGTCTGTCTGTCTGTCTGTTTGAAAAGGCTAATCTTTGGAACGGCTGAACCGATTTTGACGGGACTTTCACAGGCAAGTAGAGGATTGACCAGGGCGTAAAATAGGCTACTTTTTTAACCGACTTTCAAAAAGGGAGTTGTGTTTTTCTACCTATGTACACCGAAATCCGAGATTTCTGAACCGATTTGCGTCATTTCTTTTTTAATCGATAGAGGAACTTTGCGACATTGTTTCATAAAAAATTTGGAGTCCAACTCCTCAATCCTGATGCTGCAGGGGATCTGACCAATCCACGCGGGCGAAGCTGCGGGCATCAGCTAGTTTATAATATTAGTATGGATAATTGACGTGTAGAAACCAAATGGGTGTGGGTTTAATAAAAACAGCCACACCCATACCAGGTTAGCCCGCTCCCATCTTAGACTGCATCATCACTACCAGGTGAGATTGCAGTCAAGGGCTAACTTATATCTGAATCTATACTAATAAATAAAATTGGAGTGTCTGTCTGTAATTTCGAAATAACTACCTCATATTAAGCTCATATGGTTATTTGAACGATACCAACACCGAATCACACGTTTTTAAAATTTTTGTCTGTCTGTCTGTCTGTCTGTCTGTCTGTCTGTCTGTCTGTTTGAAAAGGCTAATCTTGGGAACGGCTGAACCGATTTGGACGGGATTTTCACAGACAAGTAGAGAATTTACCAGGGAGTAAAATAGGCTACTTTTTAACCGACTTTCAAAAAGGGAGTTGTGTTTTTCTACCTATGTACACCGAAATCTCCGAGATTTCTGAACCGATTTGCGTCATTTCTTTTTTAATCGATAGAGGAACTTTGCGACATTGTTTCATAAAAAATTTGGAGTCCAACTCCTCAATCCTGATGCTGCAGGGGATCTGACCAATCCACGCGGGCGAAGCTGCGGGCATCAGCTAGTAAAAAATAAAAAAAATAAAAAGTGAGATCCATTTTAAAGGCTTTGACTTTTCTTTGATCTAGAAATACCTCAAAAACTAAAGTTTCAGCATTCCATCGCCTCATAGCGAGTTCTTCAGCCCGGACCCATCCATGCAGGTACTGCCTCGCTGACCGCGGCAATGGCTGAGTTTGCTCGTCCACCCACACGTAGTCACCACCTCCTTTCACTGCCACTTTGCTGATGGTGCTGCCGAAATGAACCGCTCGGAAAGCAGCGGGGCCCTAGGAACATCCATATTTAATATTATACACGCGAAAGTGTGTCTGTCTGTCCGTCTATCTGTCTATCTCTCTGTTTGTCTGCTAGCTTTTATGTTACATCCCGGGGACGGACATAGGATACTTTTTATCCTGGAAAATCGAGTTCCCACGGAATTCTCAAAGACCCATTCGTTTAACCGATTTATATGAATTTTGGTAGGTACAGAGGTAGCTTGACAAAGACATAGGAAACTTTTATACCGGAAAGTAGAGTTCCCACGGGATTTTTAAAAAAACCTAAATCCAGGCGGACGAAGTCGCGGTTATCACCTAGTAAAATATAAGTAAGTCTATTAAATCACCAGTTAAAGAAAAATCTAAACTTCTGACATGGTCGGCTCTACCTATTTAGCGCTCGGGGATTGTCTAAGTCTAATTTTGCAAGTCTAAATGAATCTTTATGAAAGTCATATTTACAGTATTCTAGAATATGGTACACCAGTTTATTATTTGACGATTCAAAAGCACTTGTAAAAGTTTATTTGAATAAAAATCTATTATCTCTTATCTCTTTAGTCCCCTTACCAGAAAACGTATGCTGACGCCGTTGAGTCTAACCCTATTTACTAATAAGTAGGGCTAGATAAGACAGGTCTGTAGTGTTTCTCAGAAAGTCAGAAACTATATGCATGATATCATGGTGCATAGTGCATATACTTAATACTACCAGTAAAGTCTCACAGTCTTCTTACCATTCCCCAAAATTCTGGACTCAATTCATTGTCACGGAATTCTCTAAAAGGACATTCTGTTGGATCAATTTGGATCGGAACTTTCCTCTTGCCGTTGTCTTTCTTCGACATTTTACTTAGGTTACTTTTAGCTTAGAATTAATCAAGAATTAATAAATAAAATATTGGTATTGATTAATTAAAAATTAAATGTTGATTTGACGCAATCATCGCATGTGACTTGACAAAATTTTGATTATTTATCGTATTTATCATGATTAATTTCGCGAGTGGCAGCTAACATAAAAATTAATAGTTTTAATTGCTTCCCTTCGAATGAAACCTTTTCCGTTTGCAACACATTTTATGATCAATGTTTATACATTTGTTTATATGGTTTATAGGACCTTGTGATATTTTGGTTGGAACAATATCAAAATTCATACCTTTGTGTTAATCTAGGATTCATACTGAATTAATACAATCCAGTTTTCCGAGAATTTTCCGAAGTGTTTTATTTTCTCTGGATCACGGATTACCGCTTAAGGTCTTAAATAGGTACCTATTTGATTTAGAGCATTGATCTGCATGTCTTAAATTAAAATATATAAATCCCACGCTACTACCTACTGATATTTTATCTCCACGCTAAACCAGTTTATATAATCGGCTCTTGTTTCCTGGTAACAAGCAACCTATGAATAAGTAATTTTGAATTGTCAATACTGTCTCTACTTGCGTGCTATATTCGTGCGCGTTAATTGATCAGTACCAAAACACGACTACTGTTAAAATATTCAATGAGAAATATTTGAAGTGAAAATTATTTTTACTATAAACACTACAAACATCGTCGTCGACCGATAGAGGTCCCAGTTCTGCTATGATGGTTCCAGTTCTGGTGATTCGCTAAGTGTCTAACACTGAATGATGGCCACCGAGGTCGATTGGTGCTACATTGCTGCTTAACTGGGTGATATTAAATTTCTTTTTAGTAGAGAACCTTCAATGGGTTAAGAACTGAGCTCGGTCTCATCTTATCATAATATCATTCAGTGTTCTTCTTCTCTCTGGGCTGGTTTCCGCACTTAAACGTTTCCGTCTGTTGTGCGTGTAAAACCTAGTGGGAAATTCTCAATTTTTTTTAATGATACCAAGGCCTTCTTAATTTTTTTTTCATTTTTCTATTTGATAACAAGTTAGTCCTTGACTAAGAAATCAGCTGATGCTGACTATGCAGTTTAGATTAAAGCGGGCTAACTTAGAATCGGTAGGTAACCAAGGGAGAGAAAAAAAGCAATCTAACGAAAATTATAATTAAAGAAGAACTAAACGACACCTTATTTGAAGAATTATGTAAAGAGTTAATAATAATTAAGCGAAAAAACAGAAATCAGTATGTAGATCAACATAACGACTGCTGAAATCGCGTAACCTTTCAGTCAAGTAACAAGAGTTCAACTCAATAACAGCACCATTAACTGTAATAACGTGTAATAAGTACAAAATGCATCGAGATTTAAAATAATTGTTCCAATGAGCCGTTTGCAACAACATCGGAATATTAAGGTCAGTTGCAAAATGAACCAAGTCTGGTGAAAGTAGTTTTGAACGACCACTTCGCTTGGTCTCCGCCCCCCCTCGCATTTATAAGCAATGCTGATGGTTATAGACGAAGTTGTATGGACACTTGAAGGTCTGGTTAAATTGGCTAAGTTTCCGAATGGCTTTTGCGAAGTAAAGGTATGTATCTTGTTCCATGCAATTGTATTAGATAGAAGTAATCGAGAAATTAAATCTTAATTCTTAAATAGTAGATAGAGTCTGATTTTAAAGAAATATTGAATGATCTTGATTATTAATGGTTTCTAGTTTTAATCACTTTGTCTTTTTTAGAATATATATCATTTTTTAACCCCCGACCCAAAAAGAGGGGTGTTATAAGTTTGACGTGTGTGTCTGTGTATCTGTCTGTGGCACCGTAGCTCCTAAACTAATGAACGGCTTTTAATTTAGTTTTTTTTTGTTTGAAAGGTGGCTTGATGGAGAGTGTTCTTATAATCCAAGAAAATCAGTTCAGCCGTTTGAAAGTTATCAGCTCTTTTCTAGTTACTGTAACCTTCACTTGTCGGGGGTGTAATAAATTATTAATTTACACTTGTTAAATTCTTTGATAAGTATAATTTGACTTTGGCGACTAAGTACTGGAAAGCATAGCGTTGGCGGACCCCAACTGGGTGGACATACGTCGCAGAGAGCCGCTGCATTTAGGCGGCGCAAGACCTTGGCGTGTGGAGTGTGGACATCCCTACAAGAGACCTATGTCCAGCAGTGGACATCTATCGGTTGACGATTATGATTGGACTTTTTCCTGCAACCTCGTCCGCGTCTAGATTTACTAGAAAGAATATAAGCCATGCTAATCATGACTAATACTCCCCTTTCCCCTCCAACTAAGCGTAAAGCTTGTGCCAGGAGTGGGCACGATAATAGTGCAACGGGTGGGGTTTGAACCGACGACCTTTCGGAATTCAGTCCGCTCCTCAACCGTTGAGCTATCGAGGCTCTCTTTTTAAAATCCTATAGGCTCCAAATCCAGCGTTTAAAAGTTTGTAACTTACCTCTAACTTTTCGGAGTAATGTGCGTTTTAAGCAATTAAATATCACCTTGCTTTAACAGTGATGGTGAATATCGTTAGGAAAAATGTATGCCTGAGAGTTCTCCATATGTTCTCAAAGGTGTGTGAAGTCTGCGAAATACTGAGATAATGGCAAAGAGTACGAAGTTATTTGAATAGAAATAAACATAATGTTATCAAACACTTTAGTCATAAAATCCCTGATTAGAACTGAATCTAAAGCACTAACATTGTAATATAATCACACTAATATTATAAAGGCGAAAGTTTTTATGTGTGTGTGTGTGTGTGTGTGTGTGTGTGCGTGCGTGCGTGCGTGCGTGCGTGCGTGCGTGCGTGCGTGCGTGCGTGCGTGCGTGCGTGCGTGCGTGCGTGCGTGCGTGCGTGCGTGCGTGCGTGCGTGCGTGCGTGCGTGCGTGCGTGCGTGCGTGCGTGCGTGCGTGCGTGCGTGCGTGCGTGCGTGCGTGCGTGCGTGCGTGCGTGCGTGCGTGCGTGCGTGCGTGCGTGCGTGCGTGCGTGCGTGTGTGTGTGTGTGTGTGTAAGTGTATGTTTGTTCTCCTTCACGCAAAAACTACGGGACGGATTTGACTGAAATTCGGAATGGAGATAGATAATATCCTGGATTAGCACATAGGTTACTTTTTATCCCGGAAAACCCAAGAGTTCCCACGGGATTTCAAAAAATCTAAATCCACGCGGATGAAGTCGCGGGCGTCAGCTAGTCATTATTAAAAGGCTCTGGTTGTATCATACAATTTTACTATTGTAAAAGTTAAAATAATACTTTTCGAGATATGAGGGTGGTCCAATTTAGTGTGTGGTCCAATATACCCTACTTTCCCCTAAGTTGTCCATAATATTATCAAAGCTGTATGAATTCTGCTAAAGAGTGAGATGATGGTGAAGAGTGCGAAGTTATTTGAACAATAATAAAGTTATCAAATATTTTTGTTTAAATTTTTCTGATTAGAACTGAATTAGCACTAACAATATAATAATCATCCTAAAAGCATCTACAATGATATTAAATTATCCACCGGAAAAGTGTATTTATATATTCAAAATAATTGATGTGCTATTATGTTATCAATTGTTACACAATTACTGTTTAATTACCCTTTTCAATTATTGATAACAAACGTTTTGAATGAAACTAGTTTTGATTAAACTTTACATAAATACTTAATTGATGCAGATACATTTTAACGTAGGTTAGTATTTTAACATGTAGCTGTAGTTTCAATAGTTTAATACATAAGCTAAAATATTGCATTTTAACAAACAATGTATTTGTTTTTATGCCTGAGAATTTTCCTTAATGTTCTTAAAAGTATGTGAACTCTACTAATCCTACTCTATTATACTCTACTAATATGGATTTTTTTTATTATTTTTTATTTATTATTTATTTATTTAATTCGCATTCGGTAGTAGGTATGCTAGACTAACGGTCAAAACCTTTTAATTCTGAAAGGAAGCCCGTGGTCAGTAGTGTGCCGGCAATGATGACAATGACGTCAAAAGTATGCAGGGCGTGAAACGTCTTAAATTACCATAACTTTTGGGTAACCATTAATTTGTGAAATCCGGTGAACTTACGCGTTGCTTAACAAAACTCAATGTTTGATAAACAGTGTCGCAAGTAGGCCACTGGCTTGTTACGGCTTTTTTCTTTTTTTAGTTTCCACAATAGCCTTTACTTCATTTAATTTGCTGTTTGTAATTCTTTTATAAGTAATCCCTGTTATACTTTAGCCGCCTCGTTGATTTGATATACCACGCCCACAGAATTAAGAAGATACCTTCTTAGTATTTAGATTTCTTTGACCACGCCACTTTGTTACAGTTTATCTGACGCAAGATCATTATTCTCACTTTATATCTGCTATGGCCATTATCGTCGTCTTAGAGTGAAAACCTCGGGAATGCATTTTTGCTCAAATTTATTTTATTGCGTTTCTAGGAAGAAAACCTCGCAACGCACATCCTGATCTGACTAATTTGTTCATTCGATACTCGTAACGCCATCTATGACATTAAATGAGAAACTCGTAAATACTCGCTTCTGTTAGTTACAGCCCGCAGTTTTTTCTTCCTCCTGAAAAGTTACTTCTTTTACACTTACGAGGTTTTCACTCTAAGCCGTCGTTATACTAATGAAGGACTTAATGGAAAACTAGAACACTAATTACTGGAATACTAATCTGGATCTTCTACCCCTATCGTTTAGATTGGATATATTTAGTTAGGAATAGATTCTTGGAATTCATATTTGGTTGTAATGTCAGCATTAGAACAAAATAGTAGAATTTTTCACAAGCTCGACTGCCACTCGGCGCCTGGCCTCAAAGCAACCGGTTTGCAATGTCGCGTGGCGAACATAATATCACATCCATCGCAGCTGGACAGATGTTTAGTTGATACTAGCTGATGCCCGCAGCTTCAAACGCGTGGATTGGTCAGATCCCCTGCAGCATCAGGATTGAGGAGTTGGACTCCAAACTTTTTATGAAATAACTAGCTGATGCCCGCAGCTTCGCCCGCGTGGATTGGTCAGATCCCCTGCAGCATCAGGATTGAGGAGTTGGACTCCAAACTTTTTATGAAACAACTAGCTGATGCCCGCAGCTTCGCCCGCGTGGATTGGTCAGATCCCCTGCAGCATCAGGATTGAGGAGTTGGACTCCAAACTTTTTATGAAACAATGTCGCAAAGTTCCTCTATCGATTAAAAAAGAAATAACGCAAATCGGTTCAGAAATCTCGGAGATTTCGGTGTACATAGGTAGAAAAACACAACTCCCTTTTTGAAAGTCGGTTAAAAAAGTAGCCTATGTTACTCCCTGGTCAATTCTCTACTTGTCTGTGAAAATCCCGTCAAAATCGGTTCAGCCGTTCCCAAGATTAGCCTTTTCAAACAGACAGACAGACAGACAGACAAAAATTTTAAAAACGTGTGATTCAGTTATAGTATCGTTCAAATAACCATATGACCTTAATATGCGGTAGTTATTTTGAAATTACAGACAGACACTCCAATTTTATTTATTAAAGTATAGATATCCATACTAATATTATAAATGCGAAAGTGTGTCTGTTTGTCTGTTAGCTTTTCACGGCTTAACGGTTTAACCGATTTTGATGTGGTACAGAGTTAGCTTACGCCCCGGGTAAGGACTTGGACTACTTTTATCCTGGGAAATCAAAGAGTTCCCACGGGATTCCTAGACCCATCCGCTAAAATGATTTATATGAAATTTGGTAGCTTGCGTCTCGGAAATTGACAGAGGCAACTTTTTATCCCGGAAAAGCAAACAGTTCCCACGGGATCGAAATCGTGGGCATTCTCTAGTTCATTATAAGTTAGCGGTATTAGCCTCAGCGAGCTTCCTTCATCATGTGAAGGAAGCTCGCTTTCTTTGAACACTTACAGAGAGGAAGAAAATTCTCATTCCCAAAATTAGTGTTAGAAGGGAGAATTGCAGGCAAAAGAGCTCAAGTTCGCCAAACACGCAAATGGTTAGACGATATAAGGGCCAGACAGGGCTTAGTTACCCGAAGTTAAAAGAGGCGGCTTTATATTATGTACTAGCTGATGCCCGCAGCTTCGCCCGCGTGGATTGGTCAGATCCCCTGCAGCATCAGGATTGAGGAGTTGGACTCCAAATTTTTTATGAAACAATGTCGCAAAGTTCCTCTATCTATTAAAAAAGAAATGACGCAAATCGGTTCAGAAATCTCGGGGATTTCGGCGTACATAGGTAGAAAAACACAACTCCCTTTTTGAAAATCAGTTAAAAAAGTAGCCTATGTAGACTACGGGCCCATGTACAAAAATGGATGGGTCATATGAACCACCAGATGACGTATATAGGACGATATAAGAGCATAAAATAATACGATTCAGCACTATGCCGTCACTTGTAAGCTGTCCAACTGAGTGCTGGTGAGAATTCAAAAGTGCAGGTAGAGTGAGTACATTTTGGTCATATATTCTTGTACGGCATTTTTGCCATCAATAGATCCATGAAAAATAGTAAGAAAGCGCGCAGTGCCGTAAAAAAATAGTGCGCCACAAAGTCGGTAAATTTTTTGATTTTCTGACAATTTCCGGGGTAAATTTGGTCATTTGATTCTGTACGGCATTAGTTTCATACTGTTTCAATACAGCCTCTAATCCATTATTCCGCAACGCCGTACAAATATCATGCGACAAGGGGAAAAAATCGAGGGTTGCAACTCCCTCTCTTTCCGTGCTCCGGGGGGTGATTTGAAACAACATAAAATTAATTTATTTTGAAAGTATTTTATGCATAGATAATATTTTTTTACATGCCGTACATTTTCGTTGGTCCAAAGGTTTGTAGGGGAAAAAAACTCAAGGAAAAATCCATAGAACGAAATGTAAAGTGAAATTTATGACGATATTTTTTTATACGGCATTTAGATAGTTTATTTGTACTTAATGCAATCCATACTAATATTATAAATGCGAAAGTGTGTCAGTCTGTCTGTCTGTCTGCTACCTTTTCACGGCCCAACAGTTTAACCGATTCTGACGAAATTTGGTACAGGGTTAGCTTATATCCCGGGGACGGACATAGGCTACTTTTTATCCAGAAAATCAAAGAGTTCCCACGGGATTCCCAAAAACCCATCCGCTTAACCGATTTGTATGAAATTTGGTGCCGAAGTAGCTTGCGTCTCTGTAATTGACTTATGCAACTTTTTATCTCGGAAAATCAAAGAATTCCCACGGGATTCCTAAAAACCCATCCGCTTAACCGATTTGTATGAAAGGTACCGAGGTAGCTTGCGATCCTGTAAGTGACATAGGCATTTTATCCCGGAAAATCAAACAGTTCCCACGGGATCTTTAAAATCTAAATCCACGCGGACGAAGTCGCGGGCATCCTCTAGTAATTTATAAAAAGTTAATGCCGTACAAATCTGAAAGTTCATATAGATAAAAAAGTAATAAAAATATGAAATAAATATAATTTACATATATATCGCACCATTTTTTTACGGCACTGCGCGCTTTCTTACTATTTTTCATGGATCTATCGATGGTAAAAATGCCGTACAAAAATATATGACCAAAATGTACTCACTCTTCCTGCACTTTTGAATTCTCACCAGCACTCAGTTGGACAGCTTACAAGTGACGGCATAGTGCTGAATCGTATTATTTTATGCTCTTATATCGTCCTATATACGTCATCTGGTGGTTCATATGACCCATCCATTTTTGTACATGGGCCCATAGTCTAATGTTACTCCCTGGTCAATTCTCTACTTGTCTGTGAAAATCCCGTCAAAATCGGTTCAGCCGTTCCCAAGATTAGCCTTTTCAAACAGACAGACAGACAGACAGACAGACAAAAATTTTAAAAACGCGTGATTCAGTTATAATATCGTTCAAATAACCATATAATCTTAATATGCGGTAGTTATTTCGAAATTACAGACAGACACTCCAATTTTATTTATTAGTATAGATAGAGAAGCGTTTCGGATGATGATCGCCAAATTACTTCGTTTTGAAGAAGGCACGCGATGATGACCATTAAGGCTTCGGACTCTTATTCTGGGGGTCTGGGATTCGACCCAGGTTGCACCTCTAATTGAGGCCATGAGTCAGAGTGGTCACCATAATTACTGGTCTGTAAATAATTTAGCCACTAATTATAGATTAATTTTCGGTTGCATGCAAGATTCTGGCGTGTGGAAGTCCTTACAAGATACCTATGCCTATGTCCAGCTGTGGACGTCTGTCGGTTGCTAATGATAGTGAGTTTAATTCGCGGTCTCTACACACATTCTCTTATATTATCAGCATTTCCGATTGCCATTCAAACTAATAATTTTAACAGGGCTCTCTCCGTCACTCGTTTCATACAATCGTAGTTCCGATTTCATTTGAATATTAAGCAACCAAAGTCCATGAAATTGTGCAGACATATTCTAGAAACTAATATCTGTGTCTGTGGTGTTTTAGATTTTTCTAAAAATATGTAGTTTTAAAATTACAGGGGCTCAAAGATTTGTATGAAAATATTTAAGACCGCGTAACTTTGAAACCGAATATTTTAACAGAAATCTGGAAAACTACAGACATAGATAGTTTCTAGAATATGTCTGCAAAATTTCATGGACTTTGGTTGCTTAATATTCAAATGAAATTGGAACTACGATTGTATGAAACGAGTGACGGAGAGAGCCCTCTTAATAATTAACGTTATCAGGAACTTTGCTACGATAATACTTCATACAAGTAAGTAGGTAGTAGGTACAAGTCAAAGTAACTTTCACTTTTCGACCGGCGTGTGATTGAGCGTTTCGCAATGTCACCTCATGTATTACGATGGTGTAATTAAAGATCGGGGTATTGACTTCAGTTCCGAAATTTTTACTTTCTTACTTTTTTTTTTTTGCTTTAAATCTGGCTTTACTCTGATTAGCCAATGTCAAGTTTGTGATATTTTCAAGTTATTGAATTTATACAAGTATGGACTCCGTCTGCGCCGGCGCCCACCGACACACGCGCGGCGCCCCTTTAGGGCGCTTCCCAGTCAGTTCCACCACCAAAAAACACCAACTAACACAAAAACCAGTCACTCTTAACAAAAAAAAACACTCCAAACAAGCACAGCACGCGCGCCAGCAAACGCCATCACAGACGAAGTCGTCTTTCTTACTTTGGTATACCTACGACACATAAAAATGAAACAATTTGTAAATTAGGGTGCGCACTGACTAGCTTACTGACTCGCTACTCAGTGTCTAATACTGAATATAAGCCACCGATTTCATTTGAGATTTATTTTTAATCCATTGAAGGTTTTCTACGAAAAATTATTTTAATATCGCTCAATGAAACAGCAATGTAGAACCAATCAATGTTAAATGAGCTCGGTGGCTATCATTCAGTGTTACTTAGAAAAATCTAAAACACAACAGACATGGATATTAGTTTCTAGAATATGTCTGCAAAATTTCACGGACCAAATGAAATTGGAACTACTTTTGTATGGAGCGAGTGACGGAGAGACCTCTCTTAAACTTTTGTCAGTACGATAATATTAATTAGATTTTTTAATATTTTTACGGCTTTATCTCACTGCTCGGGTTTTGTGAAAATGATCTCCTTAATTTGTTACCTACCTCATCGCTCTATACAGCTACGGGATATAATTAACTTCATGGCCGGCCTTGATCTTTATTATTTTGAGCCCATTTTAAAAGATACCTTTAAAAAGGTACCTCTATATTTTTTGTAATATTTCATTCTAGGATTTAAAAGATACGACCAATCGGCGTAGCACTAGCTTAAAGTTTTTGGAACAATATTATTCTTCACTACTTTGCTCGCTCCAGCTTTACACAGGTGAGCTTACCTATTCTATGAACTAAATGAAAATCACACTAATATTATAAAGGCGAAAGTTTGTGTGTATGTTTGTTACTCCTTCACGCAAAAACCACTGGACGGATTTGGCTGAAATTCGGATTGGAGATAGATAATATCCTGGATTAGCACATAGGCTACTTTTATCCCGGAAAACCAAAGAGTTCCCACGGGATTTCGAAAAACCTAAATCCACGCGGACGAAGTCGCGGACGTCAGCTAGTAGTTTACATACATATAAAATAAAGCTTCCTCTTGAATTGTTTCAAATGATGGTGAAAACCACATTAAAGTCTAGTTTAGAAGTTATAAGCGAATACAGAGAAAAACACGTACTACGGTACATTGTTTTATCTAAATTCTAAACACAGACCTAAAGAAAAGATATCAGTTCTCTGGTATGGTTTTATAATCGGACCTAGTTAAAGGTAACTTAGGAAAAAAGTAGAAGATATAGTACATAACTATCTACGTTGAATTTTTACAACTCTCACCCTTTAAAATAATTTACACTCATTTTGAGTTAGTTTTCTTTGAATTTCCGCTAGAAAAAACCAGAAATGAAAAGTGTGTTTTCGTAAAACTCCGAGATTCGAACCTATAATCACTGAGCCCTCATTATTGTCATCAACAGGTACACGCCCAGTGCCCACTGCTGGACGTACTTTGTCTCACAATCACTCAATGGGCGATGGAGAGGGCTATGCTTAGAGTTTCAGGTGATTCTCTAATCAATGTCTAGCATTGAATGATAGCCACCGAGGTTGGTAGGTTCTACATTGCTGCTTCACTGAGTGACATCTAAGTATTTTTCAAAGAAAACCTTCAATGGATAAAAAATGAGCTCGGTGGCTCTCATTCATTGTTAGACACTGAGTTAGCGAATCACCTCGCTGATCAAAAACCGGCCCAGTGCGTGTCAGTCTCGCGCACTGAGGGTTCCGTACTCAGGTATTTTTTCCAACGTTTTGCGCGATAAATCAAAAACTATTATGTATAGAAATAAATAAAAATCTGTTTTTGAATGTACAGGTAAAGCCTTTTCATATGATACCCCACTAGGTATAGTTATATTAGTTTGAAAATTGAAACATATTTTAATTTTTTATAAATGATGTGACCACAAATTCGCGATTTTCAGATTTATTCCTGAACTTCTGCTATAAGATCTACCTACCTGCCTTTTATGATTCTAGGTCAACGGGAAGTACCCTATAGGTTTCTTGACAGACACGACGGACAGACGGAAGGATAGACAACAAAGTGATCCTATAAGGGTTCCGTTTTTCCTTTTGAGGTACGGAACCCTAAAAATGAGGAAATCGTACAAGAACTAAAGTAGTCACTGAGTATAAATCTGCATAAGATGATTTATTATTCAGTTTGTGTGGTCTATCCATAACTTTTGCGAATTTAATTGGTATTCAGCATATAAAACTAATCGCACAAACTAACCGCGCCGCCAACGACGCACTTTTCAGTGTTGGATTTCAAAATTGGTGGACGTTTTTCGCGAAAAACTACAGATTGAACCCGAAAAAGCACATAAGTATACCCGCATTAACTAGGGAAACCCCTAGGCGTTGCTAGATTCTGGAAATTAGCTTCCGGTACGCAATGTACTTAATAAGGCATTGCTTGCGGTACGAGAGGTGCGGGCGACGAGGTGTAATGTGCGATCATCATTATTTACATACAAACTTTTGGAAGCTTAATTATTATGAGGAAGTCGGCATAATGAACTATTGTGACCGGTTGAGAAGGACATAGTGCAGCTGTCTCGCTCGCACACACACGGTGACATTCACGCGGGGTGAAAGGAAACGTGCGTAAAAATATTAAAGTTTACAAAAACTTTGTGAGAATCGACTCCCGATCGGTCTTGATACTTGATTTTTATATATTTTTTATTATTGTAAAAAGCTTAAAATTATACCTTATTTACAAGTGGTTAGAAGTATTTTTTGGTGGTATTAAGTAGCAACATAATCAACGCGGTCGAAATTGCGAGCAAAATTTCTCATAGCTTATTAAATTTTTAATCTTTTGGTTTTTTTCTTCAAAGTTCAAGCACTCTTTTACAAAGAAATATAAAACTTAAAACTTTTCTTTACAATATCTTTTGAATTAAATATTAAAAAAGTCTAAGTAGTTCATAGAAATTTGAAGACTTCAAACATTTTCTAGAAGCTGAAGTACCCAGAACCTTAAAGTAAGTAGTCTAAGTAGTTTTCAGGTTGAAAAGTTTAGATTAAAGAATTTTCACAATGTTTCATATGAAAAATGATAAAAGTTTTTGTAATTAACTTTTGTAACTATTCGAATTTTGGACAATTGTGAGTATTCTGTAGTGATGATAGCCCTAGTGGTTTACGACTTCAACGGGATCCAGGGTTCAATTTCGGGCACCCAACTTTTCGGAGTAAGTGAAGTAAAACATCGATAGGAAAGGAATATTCCTTTGAAAATCCTTCAGAATATGAGACTCTTTGAGAAGCCAAGACACCCCTGGTTTAGAAAACAAATTTCAAAAAGAAAAGTTGACAAGGAACTCAGTAGTTCATCACCATTATTATCGATCAAAAGACGTCCACTGCTGGACATAGGTTTCTTGTACGGACTCCCACACGCCACGGTCTTTCATGGGTCCATTTAATGGGGGGTCTTCCAAACTGCGCTTGCCCATACGAGGTAGCCATTCTAACACCTCCAGTTACTCTTTCTAAAAAAGAAATTTACGAGCAAAGTTCACTCATCTATCGACACCATCAATTGAAAGTCAAAAGGCCATCAAACCACAACAATCAAAACACTTTCATTTTTATTTTATCAATATTCACGCCCAAGTATCAAGTCAGTTATACCCTGCGCATACGCACACCTTTGGAATCGACAATCGGGGCGAAACTTTCGGCCCGCGTTCAGTCCATAACCGTCTCTCTACAGTGACAGACTACAGGACAGACAGTCATGGTTTCTATATAGAGATAAGGTTTTATTTTCTTATATGAAGTGTCTTTTATGAACTGTTCTTGGTGTTTTTCTTCGTGATTTCTGTGGCAGACTGTACTTGCGGTACTTTAGTGTTTGTTCAGTGGTGGATTATTTTGTTTGTTTCGTGTAATTTTGTGTGTGGAATCAGAAAAATGGTGAGTTTTTTTTTTTGGACTTGTAATTTTTTTTCAGCGCTGATTACGATTATTTTTTGATTGGTAAAGGATTGTGTACCTATTTTTTACGTAAGTGCGTTTATTAGAGAATTATTGATTTTCAAAAATATTATAATACTCTTTGTCAATATTAGTATACCTTTTTTACTAGTAATAATTAGCATGGGAAATAAAACTAATGTTTGGAATACGCAACGCAAAAGCGTGCGTAGGTATACGGTACGTACGCAACAAAGATTTTAGCTCCTATCTGCGTCTTTTTTGATATGCAACACATTTCTGATATTAAGTAAGTATATACTTAAAGAGTAAGTATAAGAGTAAGTAGATTCAGAATAAAATATACGTTACATGCGAAACATGTACACATTTTCTGCAAAGAAAATTTAAAAATAATTTAACATAATGTAATCTAAATTGTATAAATGGTGCCCACTTTATCTTTGTATTTATTTACGTTAAAATTAACAAATTATAATAATTATTTATTATAGATATAGGAAAATTTATGCTTGAATGAATTTTCGTTTTTAAGTAAATCTGACTTAAGTAAGTAAAGGTAATTATACCTACTTACCAAGCTTTTAAGTATAATGGAATTTCTAAATTTTGTAAGGACCACAAAACACACAGTTTACAAAATTTGACACTGGGATCAAAAATGACCAGAATTTTAGTAAAAAAATAGGCACAGCGAGAGTCCTGGAGTTTTGAAGTAGGTATGGTTACCCTAACCTAGCTCAATAAGACATGTTTTGTAACTTTTAAGGTTCAACAGATTTCTAAATTTAAACTTATAAAAAATTAGCCAAATTAAAGCCACGTTGACCTTGCATATTCATCGAAAATTGACATTTTAAAATTAATTTAAACACGCTAGAATACCAAACTGGATTTTAATCAATTTTAAATGATGCCCAAATTAATGATCAGTTTCCAAATGTAGTAATAATTATAATTGAAAACAATAACGTGTAGGTATTACGATTTCTAATAGGTATTATAGGTATATTTATCACAAACTAGATCATACCCGCGGTTTTGTCCCTGTGATTTAGGTTGTTGATAATCCCATGGGAACTTTTTCATTTTCCGGGATAAAAAGTACGTATATTTTTTATTCCGGAAAATCAAAGTCATGTCTAAAGTACCCTAGGTCCGTCTTCAAGATAAAAGCCATCACTTTACCTTTCGTTAAAATCGGTTGAACGGGGGAGCCAAGAAAAGGTAGCAAACAGACAGACAAACACGCTTAGCATATTTTATGATAGTAGGTACCTAGTATGGATTATTATTTCTTGCTTGTTCATTACGTTCTTCGAACTTACCTATAAAAGCTTAAACCTATAAGTACTTCCTTGTTTAAATAAATTATGATCTTTATTTATTTTAATCTACCTACAAGGTTTCTTCACTGCTTTATTCGTTTAGAGCCATAGACCTTTACAGCTTTACTTTTTCCTAGAAAAAGACATGTAGAGTCAAATTATCTCATATCATAAGTAAGTAAAATATAATTAATACAGGTAATTGCTTTCTATGTCGGTACATATTGATGAACTTATGTATAAATTATCACGTTTTTGTTTTATTAAAGAAATAAATCACAGATAGGCAAGTCTATCTTGGATATGATATCTGGTTATAATACCTACTTACCTAAATATTTTATCTGTAGGAGTTGTATCATTATATCAACCATGACAATTTATTTAAAAAAAATCTCAGTCCAGAAAACGTTTTACCTACTTTATATTCTAGATGGTGCCCGCAACTCCGTCGATTAAGGTTTTTTTTTTAAATCCAGAAGGAACTCTTTGATTTTCCGGGATAAAAAGTAGCCTATGTCCATCCCCGGGATGTATATTAACTCTGTATCTCTTCAAATGTGAAAAGCTAGCAGACAGACAGACAGACACAATTTCGCCTTTATAATATTAGTATGGATATGGATTTAAAAATATTAATTTTAATAATTATTATGACAATCTGTGGCTAGAAACACAGTTTAAAAATTCGAAATCTATTTACCAACGAGCATCTACCGTACAATGGATAAAAACACAGTTTCACTAAGAGAAAGTAGCTAACCCGTAGAAATCGCGAGCGTACGTACGCGGCTTAGTGCGTACACAAATTCATACTTTATTCATAATTGGTTTAGAGTTTAATTTAGCGCGGAATTGTCGTGGAAACTTTGCTCATGTGAATATTGTTTTAACGTATTGTTATTGGCTGTTTTTTGTGAAGCTTTGACGCTATGAATATGTTAGGTTTTTCTTACTTTTGTTTGTAAATACTGAAGGTTCATGAAAACGGCTGTTTCTATGATTTTTTTAATAATCTATATATTTAAACGGAAAATCTGACTGACTGACTGATTTATCAACGCACAGTTCAAACTACTGGACGGATCGGGCTGAAATTTGGCATGCAGATAGCTATTATGACGTAGGCATCCGCTAAGCAAGGATTTTTGAAAATTCAACCCTAAGGAAGTCAAATTGTGTACTGGGAAACGTGTGTCTATCGTCTAAAAATAATAACTAAGTATAGGAATGCCGCTAATCCACCCCTTCCGGGTGAATAGGTAGATAGATACACATAACCGAGTAGAAACAAAGAGTAGACCGAGTAGATAAAAAGTAACCTATGTCCGTCCCCGGGATATAAGCTAACCCTGTACCCATCAGAATCGGTTAAACTGTTGGGCCGTGAAAAGGTAGCAAACAGACAGACAGACACACTTTCGTGTTTATAACATTAGTATGGATTAAATTATTAATAGGATTAGGGTGCATTTACGTTGTACATAATAATATATTCGTTACAAGATAATCAAACCAAATCCACCAACTAGTATTCACTATCTAATTAATACAAATTCTAATTATAGCATTTAATCACGTTACTAGCGTTAATTTCGAGAGTAATTTCAATTGAAGTGGGTATTAAAATCAGAGGTTGACCTTAACCGAGTTACATTTGAAAATAAGGTTCTGTGTTTGTAACTAGGTACGTATTATGAAATATCCGTGTTTATACATGGGCACACTTCACTTTTCCTAGGCGCAGTCGGCCAACTTCCTTGATACACATAATATTTATATTACATCGTGTGGTGACATTCATCAATAGCCTTATATACATAGTAAGTATAATGTAAATCTATTTTAATACTATATACAATATTTAATATATAATAAATAATAAACTAAAAAACACTTGGGCGCGTTTGGAACCCTCGTAGTATAAAGTTTACGTAATGAATTATCACCACTATATTATTTTTCAAATCTAACAAATCTGACAAACAAAAGGTGTACAATAGTACCTACTTTGATTAATGATTTAGATTTAGATTTTGACTACAGAGAGACACACAACTCAAGTAAGCGAACGAGATTTCGACTCTTACATTTTACAGCTATTAACATTATAATATTATTAACGGGATTAACAGCTCACTACGGAGGAAACGAAGAGATCAAATGTGGACCTACAAAATTCGGCTAGCTATCCAGTAACGGACCTGGACCAACGTTGCTTAACAATCACACTTGGTCAATATACGTTGTCACAACCAGGTCACAATGATTCATAGCAATCTTTAAAACAAGAGTGAATAGGCACCTTCTAGGTAAACGCGTCCCATCTTAGATCACATCAACACTTTCCATCAGGTGTGATTGTGGTCAAGCGCTTACCTATAGTGAATAAAAAAAAAAATCATCATAAAGCCAACTATAACTAAGAAACCTGTAAGATGTAGATAACTATCAAAAGGTAGTTTAGCATGTCTTATCTCTATAAACATTTCATCTAACTCCAGTAAAGGGTCTCTTATATAGGTTAACTGTATCATTTACCGTTAAAAGATATTGAAAGTTAAACCGCTTCCCTAGGGTCTTAATACACTTATACGTAACATTTTGTTTGAATCTGTAAAGCTTTACGCACCCGTATGAATATTAATTGACGGATATGAATATTCAAACTGAGACGCAAACAATTTGATGTGTTTATAATTATTATTTAAATCATTATTCATTATTCTGTCAGGCTTATAGAATTATATTTAAGCCAGTCAGTCGACCTCTCAATAATTATGCATATATAATGTTTTACATATTAAATTTCTCAGTCAGTTTTGGTTAAAGAAAGAATTTGTTTTATCAAGTTAAAAATGTTTTAAATTCATAAATATTATTAATGTGAATGTGAAAGTGTTAATTTGTTAGTTTGCCCTTCAATATGTCGCAACGGAGCAACGGACTTATGTGATTTTTGCATGGAATTTGTTAAAAGACCTGGAGAGCGACATAGGCTATTTTTCATCCCAGAAAATCAAAGAGTTCCCACACGATTTTTGAAAACCCAAGTCATTTATTTTCACAAACAAAATAAATATTTAATCAACTTAATAATAATTATTGTCTTGTGAAAATATATTTACTCGGTTTTTATCAGTATTGCATAAATAATAATTAGCACTGTCATTGGCCATGTGTTAAAATTAAAATGCATGAATAAACACAAAATTATCATTTCATAACGAGTAGCAGTCAATTACTTTTCCGTGTATCAATAAATAAAATAATTTCGCTTCAGCTTTTTCACTAAAATTAACAGCACATTTCCTATAATACTTGCAGGCTCTCTTTTTCAGCTCCTATAGAAATTTTGAGGTTCCATGGTTCGATCTCGGGCACGCACCTCTAATTTTTCGGAATTATGTGCGTTTTAAGAAATAAAGCTTACTTTAACGGTGAAGGAAAACATCGTGAGGAAACTTGCATGCCTGATAGTTCTACACGTTCGCGAAGGTGTGTAAGTCTGCTGATCTGCATTTGGCCTCAGACTCAGTCGGGCAGGCAATCGATATTTGAGATGATAATGATGTGCGTATAAATGTCAGTAGACCCTCAGCAATAGGTTTAGAAAATAATGATATAAGTGCGTATAAATGTAGACAGTCCCTCGTAAGATCCTAACCCCGTTAGGTTGCATTCAGCTGAATGCATCCGTTCCTGGGACAATATAACGGGTTTTCTTGGCTACCTTCTGATTGCATCATGCTGATTCGTAGTTTATTCGATACCGATGCAATCTGTTACATTTGTAACGTTCGTGTCGATAAGTATAAGTTAATTATCATTTATTTTCTCTTTAATTTATTTTATAGAAAATAATTGAGGGGGGATAAAGATTTTTGTCTGAACTAATCTTTAATATTAAAAAAATAAAAATACAAGTGTAAATTTATAATTTATAACACCCCCAACAAGTGAAAGTTACAGTAACTAGAAAAGAGCTGATAACTTTCAAACGGCTGAAACGATTTTCTTGGATTAGCTAAGAACACTCTCGATCAAGCCACCTTTCAAACAAAAAAAAACTAAATTAAAATCGGTTCATTAGTTTAGGAGCTACGATGCCACAGACAGATACACAGATACATAGATACAAAGATACACAAATACATACGTCAAACTTATAACACCCCTTTTTGGGTCGCGGGTTAGAAATCGAATCAAATTTGTGGTTATATCATTTAAAAAAATTAAAATGTGTTTTAATTTTCAAAGTAAGATAATTATACCAAGTTTGGTATCATAATATATGAAAGGGCTTTACTTGTATATTCTAAAACAGATTTTTATTTATTTTTATGCATGATAGTTTTTGATTTATCATGCAAAATGTCGGAAAAAATACCCGGTTACGGAACCCTCGGTGCGTGAGTCTGACTCGGACTTGGCCGGTTTTTTTTATTAAATCAGTGTAAAATATATTAATACCAACCCAATATTTGCTATAGGTCAACAGCCTCCGTATGTACAATTTTCTGTAGCACTAATTAATATAATACTGTACTAATTAGTAGCACGCACACACGCTTAAGATACGTACCTAATGGAAATTGCCCAATGTTAACGTGATTTATACATCGACTTGTGCGACCTTGTTTCTGAAAGCTGTATTACTACCACTTGCAGTAATGAAAATGTAAAGAATTGGCATTTGGTACGAGAAAAGTAGAAAAATATTTAAGAGAACAACTGACTGTCTATACAGACGGACTGCATGTGAACTGCAAGCTGACTGCAAAATTGCAGTTGGGACAGTCTTATTGCAGTTGGCAGAACTGTACCGCAACGCAGACTGATCATGCAATCCGCGTGCATTTCACACTAAATTCGACATGTACTAGAACTGCACGCTGACTGCACGTGGACTGCGCCGTCGGTCGGCAGTTGCGCTGCAGTGCAGTTGTATCAATTGCAATAAAACTGTATCCCAACTGCAATTGTGCAGTCCAAATGCAGTGCGTCTGCATAGAAATTAATTATAATGATCAATCTATCTGTAATTTGTCGATAAGTTACATTGTTATTTGTCAAAAAACTGGCTAAGTTCCTGTCGTGTTCCGTAGTTAAGCACCATGCTAATTGCTAAAATTTTGGCGGCCATCATATTTTCTTAGACTGTAATTTTTTCCAAAAACAGCCTAATGATTTTTAATTAAATATCAATATAACGAGTTATCACTGAGCGCTGGTATTCTTCACTTAAACGGTTTAACTACGTAAGGCACGAGAGCTTTTTAACGTTCGTTAAAAAAGCGTCTAAATAGAACAAATGTATTTCCAAGTATCTGTTCACACGTAAAAAAGCGTTGACATGTGAACACTGAACAGATACCTACTTGGGAATACATTTGTTCTATTTGGACGCTTTTTTAACGGACGTTAAAAAAGTTCTCGTGTAAATGAGGCCTAAAGGTGTCTACGGTTTTCTGATTGATTACGTAACATACACCACAGTATTCACAGGGCTCTCTCCATGTCACTCGCTTCATACAATCGTAGTTCCAATTTCATTTGAATATTAAGCAACCAAAGTCCATGAAATTTTGCAAACATATTCTAGAAACTAATATCTGTGTCTGTGGTGTTTTAGATTTTTCTAAAAATATGTAGTTTTAAAATTACATGGGCTCAAAGATTTGTATGTAAATTTTTAAGACCACGTAACTTTGAAACTGAATATTTTAAACAGAAATCTGGAAAACCACAGACATAGATATTAATTTCTAGAATATGTCTGCAAATTTTCATAGACTTTGGTTGCTTAATATTCAAATGAAATTGGAACTACGTTTGTATGAAGCGAGTGACGGAGAGACCCCTCTTAAGATTGATCTGATTACTTATTTACACCTTATACAGCAGGCAGTTCACTCCGAAACTTCCTTGTCTTATAAAAGAGTATGTCACGTAAGATGTTACGCGATGTACCGCCGACAGGTGTCGTGAGATAATTCCAACAATGGAAAATGTTACACATCACTTTATCATGTTATATAATTACAATTTAGTGTATAACACGCTAGGAATGGTGTAAATTAGTTTTTAGGGTTCCTTACTTCAAAAGGAAGGGTGCCACCCTTATAGGATTAGTTTGTTGTCTGTCTGTCTTTCCATCCGTCTGTAGTGTCTTCACGAAAATCTATAGTGTACTTCCCTTTGACCTAGAATTATGTTAGGTAAGTAGGTCTTATAGCACAAGTAAAGGAAAAAATCCGATAATCGTGAATTTGTGGTTATTTTACAAAAAAAAAATATATAATAATTAGTATTTTCAATTTTCAAAGAGAGATAACTATACTAAGTGGGGTATCATATTATTACACATATCTATGATTATTATGATTTATCGTGCAAAATGTCGGAAAAAATACCCGAGTACGGAACCCTCGGTGCGCGAATTTGACTCGCACTTGGCCGGTGTTTTTATGTTATCATCATCATCATCGTCGTCAATGATAGACGTCATTATACCGATTCCAAGTTAGCCCACTTCCATCTTAGAATGCATCATCACTTACCATCAAGTGAGATCGCTGTCAAGGGCTTACCAGCATCAGAATATAAAAAAAACCCTCTAATTTATCCGGTAGTTTAAAAGAAAGTCTACTCATGCGGTTACTACTTAAATACTTGCCTATACTCGCTTCCTCCAGCACACACAATTGAGTAAACAAGCAAAAAACTAGCATGCCAGCAATTACTGGGTAAGGCGACACGCTCCAATTGTCTTTTATTAATAAAACGCTTTTCACATCATGCAAAATGGTTCCTTTTCAATGAACTTCTGAAAAAAGTTGGCCTCGACACGTTTGTGTATACCGAACCCATATTATAAATGCGAAAGTGTGTTTGTTCGTTGGTTTTTAGGGTTCCGTACGTAAAACCGAACCTTAATAGGATCACTTCGTTATCTGTCTGTAATATGTCTGTGACCCGTCAAGGATCATGAAAGGCAAGCAGCAATGTGTTACAGCACAAGTAAAGGGAAAATCCAAGATCTGTGAATTTGGGGTTAAGTATATCACAAAAAAAAATTAAAGTGTTGTTTTTTGTACGCTGTAATGGATATAGTCAAATTTGAATGGATATAGTCAAAGACCTGGAGAGTAACATAGGCTACTTTTCCCCCCAGAAAATCAAAAAGTTCCCAAATCTTTGTTTATTTTGTTATTTTATTGTTTGTTTTTGTTGGACAACTATAATACGCGACAGGTCGAGATGGCAATCAGGGTATAAGGTGGGGGGACGCCCGTACAGTGTCTTTATGTCTGTTACTCTACCATTCGGCTTGGAATGCAGATTCTGCTGAGCACAAGAACATGTTTCGTTAAATACTACAAAATAGCGTGATTAGGTATTGCGAAGAATATTTTGTTTACCTGTTTCATATAATTAATGATAATTGTATTCAAATTACATTACATTATCGATTAATTAAACATATATTATGTACTTATGAATGTTCACTAAAGACTTGAGCAGCGGATTCTTAATTTCCCATCGAAAAAAGAAACAGCGAACGACAAAGCATAGAACAAGTTACCTACGAGGTGGCGTTGAATTAAGATCAGTCTTCGTTTTTGAAGTCGGCTAAAATTACTACCAATAATAATATTCTCATTAATCATTGAACATTTTGATGCCTAAACTAAAATTTAAAATATTTATCATAGAAATAATCCTACCTAATTATTATTTGAATATTAAATTGGTGGTTTTCATTAATATTAATCCATTTGGCCACGTACTTTATAGCTATTTTACGATGTGGTGACAATTTCATGATGTTTACAAACTTAATTTTGTTTGAATGCATGGATTGCAATAAAATTACGAGTATAATATTATATTTTCATTACAATGATCGCCATCGTCCACCGCTGGGCAAGGTTCTCTTGTAGGGACTTCCACGCTACCTTCCATCCATTGGCTTCTTGCAACTCGTTTGATGTCGTCGGTCCATGGGAGGGGTCTTTCAATGCTGCGCTTTCTCGTGCGAGGTCGCAATTTTAGCATCTTGGAAGTTGGGACCCCCAACGTCTTGAAGACCTCCCTGCCGCAGTGGAAGGCGCTGTGGTTGTATTATTGTGGGAAGTCCTTGGTTCGATTTCCGGCAGGGCTTTGGAAGTTTATAAATTAGAAAGAAAGAAAGAATTTTATTTCTAACTAGAGGATGCCCGCGACACACTGTGTGGATTTAGGTTTTTAAAGATCCCGTGGGAATTGTTTGATTTTCTGGGATAAAAAGTTGCCTATGTCAATTACAGGGACGCAAGCTCCCTCGGTACCAAATTTCATACAAATCGATTGAGCGGATGGGTTTTTGGGAATCCCGTGGGAACTCTTTGATTTTCCGGGATAAAAAATAGCCCATGTTCGTCCCCGGGATATAAGCTAACCCAGTACCAAAAGTCAGAATCGGTTAAACAATCGGTTAGCAGACAGACAGACAAACAGACAGATAGACAGACAGACAGACAGACACACTTAAGCATTTATAATATTAGTATCGATTTAAATTTTCTGGCCTACGTAGTACGTAGTTAGAGCCTTATGTTGAAGGGAATTCGTGGTCGTCATTTGCCTACCACAAGATTAAAGAGAAACTACTGTGTCTCTGTACAGTACCCGGTAGAAAATATTATGCATCGACCTTTAGAAAGAGATAGCTGTTTCGTAGAGCGTTGTCTCTGTCGGTGAGACCGACAAAACGTCACATAAATATGAGTGATAGAGACGACGCTCTACGAAGTCGAAATCTCTTTCTATAGGTCGATATACAATATTTCCTGCCGGCTACTTTACTATGACTATGCTATCTTTACCGAGATACCCAACGGATAAAATCTTACCCAGTGTGTTGCGGAATGGTTAGGCATCTATCTACTTGTTTTTTTTTTTTTTTCAATTTGTCAGCAAATTAAGTTTCACTAATAAGCTGAATCATGCAATTTAAAATCAGATTGAAATGTTTAATTTTTGTTCACAGCCAACAAAACAAACAGAGCTTTTCCATAATTTCATTGTTAATTACTGAAGCGGGAATCATCGGGATTGTTTTCATAGTTTGCTCTTATTTATTGTAATTATTGCTGTTGATTACTGATTTTCATTGACTGTGTAAATGAAACGGCGCGGGCGTTTCAATTAAGGAAACCGAACACTTTAATAAACGTATTGTTGATATTCAAAGCCAAATACAGGAATAAAGGGCAGCTCTATCGATTTATTCATCAAAATTGCAATTGAAATATTGTACACAAAAATAAAATGTTACACAACAAAACTAGTAAGTAGTACAATTTGGCGGCCTTATCGCTAACATCATCAATTCATCATCATTTCAACCGATAGACTGCTGGTTAAAGGTCTCTTGTAGGGACTTTCCCTTGCCCATTCTTGCGCCGCCTGAATCCAACGGTGGGTTGATGATGATCATTTTAAAATGGGTTCTTAAAAATTACCGATAATAATGTCTATCACTTGTACCAAGCTAATTATCTTAACCGTTGCTTAACATTATAACGATACGGTATACGGTATGGGATCGTTATAACGATACCAATCGATACCGAAAACGATACACGAAAACCAATAAATAGATCCAGGTATTTTGTTAAAAAGAAATCTGATAACGTTATTAGCTAACTATTGATTAGATCATGAAACTAACTAACTATTGATATTGATATCTTCTTAAAAACGTATGTATTATATGGAATAGTGCTTACTTTTACTGGTTTTGTTTTAATTTATTTTTGTAGCTGTGTCATCACAGCTGAAAGTTAGCGCCCTGATTTGTGTGCGTGTTTTCGCATAATATTATGACGCAGGGTGCACCCATTGTAAGATAGTCTCATATGGTGCATAGCTGTTTGTAGGGTTCCGTGCCTCAAAAGGAAAACGCAACCCTTATAGGATCACTTTCTTGTCAGTCTGTCTGTCCGTCCACCCGTCGTGTCTGTCAAGAATTATAAATAATGATGGTGCATAAATATTATTTCTTTCTTTTTTCTTTTAAATACAAAATGATAATAAAAGTAATTATATTTCATATATTTTATATTGTTCGGTTTATTTGATGACACTAAGCACTATGGTGGTCCTAAGGTAATAAGCAATTAATATACCTATTCCTATTTAGATGCAGCTATGCACTTAAACTTGTCATAGTTTAATCAAAACAAGTGATCACTTGTATGATTTTATTTACCTGTTGGTAGCAACATAAAATTTTATGTAAACACGTAATCGTATTTGTCTAAATCTTGAATGCCATGACATTTGAAATGAATACCAAGTTGATCACTATTCTTAGATTTAGTAGTGATTTTTCACGTTTTTTCAAGTAGGTATTTTACAAAAATTCAAAACCAGATAGCGTAGGGCTCAGCCCAGTGAAAAAACCTCTCTGTGACAGTGAAAATATATAAACCATGGTATTAGGTATAGGTATTTTAATAGGTATATTTTGGCGTGAACGAAAAATATATAAGGCAAGCATTGAATAGATAAGCTCAATTAATCTAAAATATGTATATATACCTAAATCTTTGAAAAATTGGTTGTTTAAGATAAATTTTGTGATATAATAGATGATGCCCTTTTGCGCGTGACTTAACTTTTTTTTAAAAATCTGCGTTTCCGAAATCCGCTCTACCAAATTTTGATGAAATGTGGCACAGAGATAGTTTTATCTCAGTGCAACATTTCATCAAAAATTGGTTGAGCGGATTCTCCGTGAAAAGGTAACAGACAGACACACAGCTGATATATTTTCGCATTTTTAATATTAGCAAGTATGGAGTATTCATGAGGAATTAGAATACAATCTGTTTACCACAAAAACCCATACCACTACAACATAATATAACTGATGGTGAAATAGATACCAACTTAAATGATTCCGTGCACAAGTATATTTCACACAGTTCTTGTCGATATTACGAGATTTGTTCAAGTGCTTGTGCATTACGTAAAAATTGTGTTGTGTTCTCACATACGATAAAACTTGTTAACCAAACAGTAAAAACAAAAATTCTACAGATGCCTTCGTGGGTTAAGTTAAATTTCGCAAAGTCCCGTGAGAAGTTTTTGATTTTGCGGGATAAATAGAATCTAGGTAAATAGGTATCCTATATCCGTCTCTAACAAAGTAATTTTTCTGTGTCTAAGTTTTTCGTAGTGCGTTCCAAACAAGCGTAATATGGCTCTCATTTTTAAAATTGAATTAATAAATTTTATAGATAGATACATTTCAGGTACTAATATCTGTAACTATGGTTTGACAGATTTCCGTAAAAATGTGTAGTTTCAAAGTTACAAGGGATTAAAACTAGAAATTTTCTTAAACCTATCTACAAAATTTTAGTTTGATTAGTTAACTATTAAGATACTAAGATATTACTAAAATGAGAGCCAAACTACGTTTGTATCGAGAACGCTAAAAAGCGCGCTAGAGAAACTTTTTAGTGGTTGAGTCTTGAAAAGATAACAAACAATCACACAACTCTGAAATGTACTAGGCAATAATTATTACATCAATAACAGGGCTGTTACGTTTTGTCACATTGTGTCACAGTGACAGATTTGAAAAATTACAAAAACATTTTTGCAATAACTCACTTAACCGGTTGTGACCGCAAAACGATTTGGTTACCTATTTCGTTTCGATTCTGTCATTGTTACTGCGGTTGCATAACGGTATTCCTACTCGTTATTTATTTTTAATGGGATTTGGAATACCAGTTATTAGATTAAAATAATATCGCTTGTGTATTTTTAGTTCCGCAATTCGAATAAAATTGTGTATTTAATGGTTAAAAATAATAAAAATTGAAAATAAACTTAACTTTAGATCCCTTTCTTGGAAGCTGATACCAAACAACTGTAGATGCATAAGACGGTCATTCTGAATAATAAATTTTGCGGGATGCAATTCCTTTTTGCTTAAACTTGATGTTCAATGTCATGTCAAAAACAAATTAGTTATTTTTTATTTAATTTTATTTTATTATTATTTAATTTTGAGAGCTTCACAGGATACTATTTTTGTTTGAAATAGATCTTCTGTACGTACTAATTTTAATCAATCCATACTAATATTATACACGTGAAAGTGTGTCTGCCTGTCCGTCTGTTTGCTAGCTTTTCACGGCTCAACACTTTAACCGATTTTGATGAAAGGTAGAGAGTTAGCTTACATCCCGGGGAAGGATATAGGCTACTTTTTATCCCGCAAAATCAAAGAGTTCCAGCGGGATTCATAGTGGCCCATCCGTTTAACCTTTAGTTTGCATCCCGGAAACTGGCATAGATAACTTTTTCACCGGAAAATTTACGAGTTCCCACAGGATTTTCACTGTCGCGGGCACATATTAAAGGGATAGCTTGTTTCGACTCGGATTTTATTTTTTTCTTTATTTTTATTTATTTATTTATTTACTAGCCGATGCCCGCGACTTCTCCCGCGTGGATTTAGATTTTTTGAAATCCCGTAGGAAGTCTTTGATTTTCCGGGATAAAAAGTAGCCTATGTGCTAATCCAGAATATTATCTATCTCCATTCTAAATTTCAGCCAAATCCGCCCAATAGTTTTTGCGTGAAGGAGTAACAAACATACACACACACACACACACACACACACACATACAAACTTTCGCCTTTATAATATTAGTGTGATTTCATTGCTGTCATGTACTAATAACTATATAACTTAAAGCTAAGTAAGTATAGTTACAGGACGCCCTGTCAGGGCATCGCAATTTACGCCTTGCTTAATTTTGTAAAACTCAATTTTGTAACTTTGTTTTATTTCTTTGTATGGTGTATATATGCGCACAGACAGTTGTGTTATATTTGTATTCAAGAGTCAAGTTGGGCAAGCGCAAGTGTCGAAACCGCGCGAGGCCGGCCGGTCGGTAAGGTTGTTTCTTTACTGAATTTTCTAAAACACGGACAAGTAAATAAAACAAGTAAAATAGGCATACAATAAATTTAGCCTTTAGGAAAAGTTATGCCTAAGGTATACTTAAAGATTTATGATATTGATTATCTCAATAAATAACATAGTTATTTTTTCATTGTGTCTTTACCTTAACCATTCGGTGTCCCCCCACCTTGCCCTACATTAGTTTTGTAGAAAAATCACGAAAAATGGTTGGTTGGTTTTTGAAAAAAAAAATCGAGAATAAGCAATTAGGTATTATGCAAAATGTATACCATTCGAATATTTTTTTTTTAATTCACTATAGGTAAGCGCTTGACCACAATCACACGTGATGGAAAGTGATGATGTGGTCTAAGATGGGACGCGTTTACCTAGAAGGGACCTCCTGTTTTTAAAGTCGATTAAAAAACTCTTCAAAGTATTTTACTCCCAATAAAATTGTATGAGTGAATTTCAAGACTAGGATATTATCTAGAATGCTGGCATTCCTGCATATAACTGCTCCGTAGACGTAATTGTTATTCACAGCCAAACATGATGCGCTAATGGAATTTAATGTGAACCTAACTCAATATGTAGAATTAAATAGAATTGAATTAAATGGGATAGTATACGTACATACTGTGGGTTGAGCTTTTGAACTAAATATTTTTATAATATTAATAACTATCAATATCGAATCGCAATTTATTTTTAAGTAATCGTAGTTATATTAATAACTACGATTATCTTTTAGTTTTAATAGTTATTTTTTCTATAACTATAGGTTTTCTTGACAGACACGAGGAACGGATGGGCGGACGGACGGACAGACAGATAGACACACAGACAACAAAGTGATCCTATAAGGGTTCCATTTTTCTTTTTTGATACCTCAAAAGGAAAAACGGAATTCTAAAAATCAAAAAAATATTATTAAGCAAAATTATTCCTACAGTTAATTAGTCACCAGTAAATAAAAAAACGTGTAACTTTTGCGACGTATCTATTCAAATATACATTTTTTAAAAACTGGTACTAGTTAGGTATATTTATGGTGTTGAAAACTAGATTTTTATATTTACCACCTCAGCGTCAATTTTCAGCTTATTTTTTTGCTTCTCTAAAATGATATTAATAGTACAATATTAGAAATCAGACTAATGTAATAGGAACAAATAATTTATTGGATTAGAATATATTAATTAATATTGGACCAGTTTGAAACATGTTTTTTACTCAAAATTCAAAAGATTCTCAGAAGCTAAGTAATTACTAATTAGGCCTTCAATAAAGTTAACTTAAATTGCAAATTTTAATTTAGTTTGAAAAGAACTGCAAAAACTAAGATAAACTTTAATTTAAAGTAGCTCTCAAAACTTTGTTGATTCGTTTAATTAGAGATTTTTTAGATAAAATTTAGAATTTCATTTAAAAAACACCAACACAATGTCGTATGAAGCCACACTCTGAACACAAGCGGTTTTAGACCATCACACTAATATTATAAAGGCGAAAGATTGTGTGTATGTGTGTGTGTGTATGTTTGTTACTCCTTCACCTACTGGACGGATTGGGCTGAAATTTAGAATGGAGATAGATTATATCCTGGATTAGCACATAGGCTACTTTTCATCCCAGAAAATCAAAGAGTTCCCACGGGATTTTCAGAAAACCTACATCCACGCGAACGAAGTCGCGGGCATCAGCTAGTGTGATAATATGCCCAACAGTGGACTTCCATCGGTTGAGACGACAACAACCGCTATAGCATTATACCCTCTAGACTTTTTTCAAACTGCAGACTACAATATTACCCGTTTATTTAGAATTCATAAATTATCATGTACATTCTAAATGTGCAGCATTTACCTCAAAGAAACTAGGCTCCTTGTAATATAATCGTCAATACTTGACCACAAAATATAAAGTTGTTCCAGACCACGAGACATGCAATACACCTTTCAATACTTTATAGTACTAAGCCACTGTTGGGCAAGCACTAATTTAATTATTAATTAAATAAAGTCGTATTTTATAAGGAACACGGTTGAAATTCATGGCATATTCAATAACAAGCAATAAGGCCGCCTTTGCACCCTTTGTTTATTTTCTTTAGTATCTATGTATTGTTTTCCTGTAACGTGTGTGTGCAATATAATATATAAATTATACAATCAATTACTTTGAAACTAACGACTCAAAACAAACTGTGACATTATCTTTAAACATTCAAGTGTTTGATAAATAAACGAGTTGTATTTCTTCATCTCTCACTTGTTTTTTAGAAGTCTCTATTTAAAATAAATAAATATTTTATTTAAAAAATATGAAAAAATAAATAACAAATGTTGAGATGAAGAGATAAAACTTGATTATTTATCAAAAACTTGAATTTTTATAAATAATGCCATATTTTGTTTTGAGTCTTTCAAAGTCATTGATTTTTAATCCCCGACCCAAAAAGAGGGGTGTTATAAGTTTGACGTGTGTCTGTGTATCTGTCTGTGGCATCGTAGCTCCTAAACTAATGAACTGATTTTAATTTTTTTTTTTTGTTTGAAAGGTGTTATAAATTTTTAATTTATACTTGTAATTATATTTGTTTCATGAATTAATGCAATTAAATAGGTAAATACATTAAGCGTTCATATTAAGGATAATGCAATGGTGTTTTAAGGTAAGTACTTGTAAAAGTCTAATTGAATAAAAAAAATGAATTTGAATTGAATTTACATTATTGACAAATATTCAACTGTATCGTATCAAAATATTCATGATAGTATAGATAAGATCATATTATATTTATAACAATCACATACCATGCAGCTTTTATCTGATAAAGCTATTTGATAAATTACCTACTACAAAATAACAGCTATCAATTACTAATGCATTGTAATAATATTTTGATTGATATTTTGATATGCATTGAAATATGAATTCAAAATTTTATTTGCATGCAATTCCCACGACACAGGTAGTTACTGCAATTTTCATTATTTATGCATTAGGTTCTATGCATTGCCTATTTGGTACCTATTACAGGTATAAATGAAACCTTAAAATGTAGATTTTGAATAATTTCGTGGTGACACTTTGATTTTCCGGCATAAAAAGGAACTTAAAACGGTCTACAGGATGCAAACACTCTGTACCCACTTTAAAACGGTATAACAAACAGACAGACAGTCACATTTTGGCATTTATACCTAATATCAATACGCATTGTAGAGAAGTACTGGTTACCTACACTGATATTTAGATAGGTAGGTACCGATTTTTTAATAAAATTAATAAATTCAATAAAAATAATATTACGCTTTTAACCATTGTTTACATAAGAAAAGGAAAAGGCCATTCCATATACCTAGTTATAAAAAACCGTTTTCGCTTTCCGCATAAAACGAGTTAAATTTTTAATCACATGCGGAGAAATCTGACCGGAAAGTAAATAATAATATTATTTTGCACTACTTGTGTGCCAAAATATCCTGCTTTCACTTGTCCTCGTTTCCTTTTAAGTTTAAACCTAAGCCATATAAACATGCAAATGTAAAAATTCAATTTTTGTGAACTTTGACCTTGTATAAGTATATTTTTTCTTCATGAGCACATTTTAATTTTTTTTTCTGATGTTAGGTACCACAAATTCAGTTTTCGGATTTTATCCTTTACTTGTGCTTTAAAAGACCTATCTATCTACCTGCCAAACATGATTCTAGGTCAACGGGAAGAACCCTAATAGGTTTCTTAACAGACACGTCAGACGGACAGACAAACAGACAGACAACAAAGTGATCCTGTAACAGTTCCGTTTTTCCTTTTGAGGTACGGAATTACGGAACCCTAAAAATGAGCTTTACGCTTGTTACTACCGATGTCAATGACCCCACATACACCTCACGACCCACTGACACGGTAACTAGTGATGCTGTGTGGTTAAACGAGACGATTCCATTTCAAGGACGTTCGTTAAACGGGATTCATCGCGTCGTTTAACTTTAAACTATACAGTTATGGACATAGGGTGCATTTCAGTTTGTATTTCTTTGTTTCCAGTTGAATAAAAGATGCTATTGGTGTCCTCGCTTACCAACAGTAGAATTCATCCATACTAATATTATAAAATTGTCTATCTGTCGTCTACCTTTTTATTGGCTAGTTCTCTAACTGATTTTGAAGAAATTTTGTACTTACTGCGATATTTCAGGTCTACCTAGCTTGCATCCCAAAGAACGGCATAGTAAATAAACTTCTTATCAGTTATCACTAGATTTCAGTCATATTTTATCAGTTATCATTACTTAGGTACTATCTGTTGCCCGTGACTTCGTCCGCGAGCCGCGGGAACTGTCTTTTCTTTCTTTTTGAGTTTAGCTAATGATATTTTACTGTAGATGTACCTACTAATATTATATGAAATCAAGTTTAGGTAGTGGCTTGGAAAAACGTAAAAAATGTAGACCCACCAAGTCGCAAGGTCGCTACAAAAGATTAAAAGATTAGTTATGTTTGATCATTACTAACAAAAACTCGCTAGGTATAAGTTTTTCAAAAATAAATGACAGTCGCAACCCATAGAAAAAATACAAAAAAGCTGCCAGACACAAAAATTCGGTCGAAATAGTCTTTGTAAGAGATAATAGTTATTTTTATACAACGGACAGACGCGTTTGATTTTATTTTTTATCTGTATCACTTCATTTGTTCTTTTTTTCTGCCTTCCTACCTATTTTAAAAAAAAACTTTTGTAACCTCGACTGGCTCCGAAATCTGAGAAATCTTTAAAAACAGAGTTACTTTTTAGGGTTCCGTTGAAGGGATGCAAACGGGACCCTATTACTAAGACTCCACTGTCTGTCCATCCGTCCGACCTTTTTTCTTGGATTTAAAGTTACCTATGTCCGTCTTCGGAATGCAAATGGTTCCTGTTCAGTATTAAGATAACAGAGAGATAGAAAAATTTCAGCTTTCTAGCGTCATCCAAACCGAAGTTATGACGGTTCGAAAATACGGCGAAACGCTTCGAGAAAAAGGTACGTAGCGCCCCGGCCGCCGTTTGGCTCGTCTTGGCGGGGGCACTGCCGTGCCCCCTGATACACTTTCGCATTTATAATATTAAATGAAAATAAACTAATAATATGTATTTGTATATTATACCATAATCACGATAAAATCTAAGTTGTTTCCAACTAAAGCTTGATTCTGTATAAATTTTCCTATACCAACAAAACCTAACAAAAAACTTTCCTTCAGTTACTGTTATAATATTAATATTTGAGGCAAAAAAAGGATATCACAAAGAGATCAGCGAGCTCAAAATTTCATCTCGTATTCAATAACACGGAGTAACAGCAAACCGGAGGAACCTTTTTTCTTTCGGAAAATAAAACACAAAAAGCTCTTACATATGGCTGAGGCAACATTTTCTGTTTGCGATACGACATACGCACGACCATTGAATTATTTCTATTTATAATTCCTTATTGGACACAAAAACATAAACATATTCAGAACACACAGAAGAAACTATACATGCGGGTGCAAAGGCGGCTTTATTACCCCCTTACAACTTCGAGACTTGAAATTTTCATAGAATGTGTATTTTCATTGCCGCTATAACTTAGAAATTATGAAATTCCAAACCCCTGCCGGGAATTGAACCCGGGACCTCTCACTAATAAGACAATTTATATGGCCTATATGACCCGGGCCTTTACGACGAATCGCTTGACTCGTCACTCATCAAAATTGGCCCAGATGTTTAGGTACGGTGGAACACACAGAATCTGGATACAAACATACATACACACATACAGACATAATATATTGACTGCTAAAATCATAACCCTTCCTTTCGGCTTTGCCGTTGTCGCGTAAAAATATCGTTACACCTAACCGTCTCTCAGGGACCAATCCTTAAAAATTAGATTTTATAAAGGTCCCTCTGTACGTGCACAGAGCAACGACCTCTGTAAGTTAACACTGACCTGCCGGGCGATTCAGAACACTCGATTCTGTAAGTTACCGTTCGATAAGACGTACTTTCCATTGAAAAATACACCTTATCGAACGACAACTTACCGAATCGAGTGTTCTGAATCGCCCGGCTGCTCCCTTTGACATCTCGTACGATTACGTGCTTTTATTGGATTCCACAAACGAGCCAACGTGTTCCCCATACGATGCGACGTTTGAAATCAGATGATGTTTCGTGTCAGAACGTGATAGATAGATAGATGGGTGGATGGGTGGATGGATGGATGGATGGATGGATGGATGGATGGATGGATGGATGGATGGATGGATGGATGGATGATTGATAGTGGTTAAGACGTCCGCCTCCTATTCGGGAAGTTAGGGGTTCGATACCACGCACGCACCTCTTACCTATCGGAGCTAATCATTGATAAGGTAAAGGTAAATTGCTAAGAAAACAAGTAAATTCAAAATTTATAACACCCCCGACAAGTGAAGGTTACAATAACTAGAAAAGAGCTGATAACTTTCAAACGGCTGAACCGATTTTCTTGGATTATAGCTAAGAACACTCTCGATCAAGCCACCTTTCAAATAAAAAAAACTGAATTAAAATCGGTTCATTAGTTTTGGAGCTACGATGCCACAGACAGATACACAGATACACACGTCAAACTTATAACACCCCTCTTTTTGGGTCGGGAGTTAAAAATAGGTGAGGAAACCGCAAGCCTGAGATTTCTTCATAATGTTCTCAAGTGCGTGCAATCTTTCAATCTGCACTTGGCCAGGACAGTTGACTATGGCCAAGTACCTACTTGTCAAGAGGAGAAGAGACCAGTGCTCAGTAGTGAGCCGGCAATGGAATGATGACGTCGGCATCACCACAGAACTGTCACACTAATATTATAAAGGCGAAAGTTTGTGTGTATGTGTGTGTGTATGTTTGTTACTCCTTCACGCAAAAACTACTGAACGGATTTAGCTGAAATTTGGAATGGAGATAGATAATATCCTGGATTAGCACATAGGTTACTTTTTATCCCAGAAAAACAAAGAGTTTCCACGGGATTTCGAAAAATGTAAATCGCGGGCGCGAAGTCGCGGGCATCGGCTATTAGTTATCAATATAACATCTCATGGGATTACGTGGTTTTATAGATTTCCAAAAAATGAAATCGGATGATGTTTCGTGCCAGACAAGTATAGCAAACTAAAAATCCTTGTAGTTTTGTCCAGTTCGTCAGTCAATCTGTCTATATCTGTACGTTTACACAATCCCCTTCCTCTTTTTTATATGACATTCGCTCTTACACTCACATACCTAAATTATTCAATTCTTTGAAAGTCTCAATTCTGAAAGCTAACAATGTGCTAACAACCCTGATATGATAGTCGAAGACCTGGTGAACTATTTATTCAACCAATTTATACAGGTTCACGATAAAATAGGAACCATGCTCAAAGTGCATAAGAAGTTAACTAGAGTTTTTGACCTGGTCAGGTTTTAGCTATTATAAACTTAAAGATAACTAATAAAATATTATAATTCCCATATCAACTTTTTCTTCAAATGAAAAAAAGATGCGGAACCTACTTAGTTTTTGGAGCTACTCGTATGTCAATTACAATCCGGGTATCTTTAAAACAAGAGTGAATAGGCACCTTCTAGGTAAACGCGTCCCATCTTAGACCACATCATCACTTTCCATCAGGTGTGATTGTGGTCAAGCGCTTACCTATAGTAAATAAAAAAAAAATGTGCATTTTAAGCAAGGCTCTATCTGGACTGGACTTCTGCAGCGAAAACGCCTTTCATTTTTCTTGAACCAGTTCAACAATATTATACCATAAATAGGACTCTATAATAATAATATAATGTAAAACAAAATATACAAAACGTACGAGAGTAGCAGAGATAGCGCTCTACAAAATAATGTGACCCGATTTTGATGCAGTAGGTATGTATAATGTAACTTATCTACTTACTTTGTTTTTACCAGACTGCGACAAAGCCAAAAGGAATGATTTTAGCAGTCTCTGTGTGTGTGTATGTATGTGTGTGTATGTTTGTATCCAGATTCTGTGTGTTCTACCGTAGCGCCTAAACTACCAGGCCGATTTTGATGAATGAGGTGTCAATCGATTCGTCGTAAAGGTCCAGGTGACATAGGCTATATTTTATACGAAAAAAATTGACCTAACGGATGTCACATAAAAAAAGTGGGGGTCTCTAAATTTTTTTTTTGCTATGGTATTGTCAAATGAAATAAGAGAAAATTCTGAGTTCATAAATATAAATGTACTACAACATTAAAATATACCAAGCGACAGAAAAACTTACTATAATATTTCAGCGTTTATTATATATTCAAGACGCTCGCAGTCGGGTTTTAGTTTTTACACACTATAATATCATCAAAACTATTCAAAACACCCAACAAATTGTTCACTATCTCTCCGACTATAATATCATAGTATGCTAACTAGATATTACCATGTTATACAGTTACCAGCTTCTTGAAATATAGTGCTTTGTACCTACGATATGTTTGCATAGTGTCATTGTTAAGACGTACTAATATTGATATTAGGCTGGGGTTACACTGCCTTTGTAGGTTGTAGACTGTTCTAAATTTTCTATGCATTAGGATTCTAAACTTAGTTTCCAAAAGATCCGCGGGAACTAAATTTAGTTTATTACCGGAATTAATAATCGTTAAAAATATCGATTTGAATAGTAAAATATGCAATAAATTGAGATCGAATGGGTTCAAATGAGGGGAAGTATGTTATTTGAATATAAATTGATTTCCGTTTTTTTAGAGCAGGCTAAATATATTTAAAAAATTATGCTGTAATGCGATATATGTATAAATAAAATCGATCTATGTATAATTATCCAGTGGATTTTGCATGTAGATAGGTTTTTTCTATAACGTAGGTTAGTAAAGCTTAGGAATTATTTTGTTTTGTTATATATCTAAATATTTTAAAACCCGGACGAAGTCACAAGGCTAATTATAAATCAATAAATAATCTTTTATTTCAGATTGAGTTCAAATTTAGTTCACAACAATATAATATTTCCCAAAGTGCATATTACCGAATATGGAAGTCAAAATCTCCAGGCTTGACACGTTACAGTGGCATTATGCAGAATATCCTTAATGAACAAAGTGTGGCCAATCTACGACAATATTAATATGCTCCTGTTACAATGCTGCATCATACATATTGATGTAAGACTGAGTTTGCACTGATAACGTAATCTAATCTGAATAATACAGACTGTGAAACAATAATAAACAAAAGGAGCTGGGCCCGCCCTGGATTTACTTGCATAGAACAAAACAGTGGATAAGCAAAGATCATACAAATTGAATTTTTAAAACTGAATACAAATTCATACGCTTGTATGCGTGACAGTATGCGTAGCGATACAGACTACATGGGTAAAGTCTATTCACTAACATAATGTCGCTACCCAACCTGTGTTTATTATTTATATTCGTTTTTTATTTCAATAACCATAAGAATAATATCGTATTCTTAGAATAGAAAACATTTGTTTAAGAAACACAGTAAAAAAAATTAAATAAAAGCAAAATAATAAGTGTGGCTGCAGGTATAGTTATACTATGTTAGTGAACAGACTTTGCAAAATTATACTAGCGCAAGATTTACGCATCTTTTGACACCTACAACATCTTAAAAAAATGGCGGCCCATCACTAGAATTGGGGGGAATAATGAAGATTTACGTTAAAGAGAAAATCTTGATGCAAAATCTCAAGTTTCTAGTGCAGCGCCTTAGACTGTATGTTGATTTGTCAGTCAGTTAGTTTATTCCATACTATCATAAATGCGAGTGTGTTTGTTTGTTGTTTTCCTTCAATAACGCCGCAATGGAGTAACGGATCAGCGGGATTTTATGCATAGATATAGTTAAAGGTCTGAAGCACACCTGAACAGGTGTGCTTAGTGTGTGTTATGTGTTAATAGTGACATAAGCTACTTTTTTTTACATTACAGTTTCCATGACGTTTAAAAAAATCAAATCCACGTGGACGGAGTCGCGGGCGTAGTAGTTTTTCAGGCGAAGATAGAAAAGTACTTATATATAAAGTAAGCATTGTCTGAGCAATTTCGACTGAGCATACACCACAAGACTTCAGGACAGAGTTCGCATATAAATGTGCGGAAAACCATTTCACGATCTGGTCACAAACTTTAAGTAAAAATAAAATCAAGAGAAGTTTGCGCAGTGCCCAATTTTATTTTTGAAACAAATGATGTTGTCCTTCTTTGTGACATTAAACTTGGAATTTGTTAACGGAGTCTTTTTGTAGTACCCGGAAGGAATACATTACATCGAACTCTAGTAAATGATACTCGTATATCGGCAGCTTAATTTTCGTAGAGCATCGTTGAGACTGATAAATATCAGAGACACTTCACATAGGTACGAGTGCCAGAAACGACACTACGAAACCGAAGCTTCTAAAGCTCCATCTAGTAAGATCACTGCCAGGCACTGTAAGTAAAAAACTGCAAAAAGAATACGATTAAACGACCTGGATGTATTATGGCATTATAACTCAAAATTAAAAAATACCCCCGACATACAATCCTCGTTAAGAAAACTAGAAAAGAGCTGATAACTTTCAAACGGCTGAACCGATTTTCTTGAATTATAGCGAAGAACACTCTCGATCAAGCTACCTTTCAAACAAAAAAAACTAATTAAAATTAGTTCATTAGTTTAGGAGCTACGATGCCACAGACATATACCCAGATACACACGTCAAACTTATAACAACCCTCTTTTTGGGTCGGGCGGTGGTTAAATATACTAATTTTAACTGAAGTATAGGTATTTTATCCCTAAATTAAAAATAAGTAAGTATAATTTCTTTGATATTACCCAAGTATTTCCACATTTATCAAACAGACAGCTAAATGAAATTCTGAAAACAGGTAGTGAAAAGTTAAAATGAAAGGTGAAGACAGGTAGCTTCTAACTTTAGAACTTCCGCCGCTCGCTAGATAATTATTTTTAGATTTCATTAAAGGTGTGATAAATCAAAATCTCAGCCTTGGCTAAGCTCATCAATTATAGTTATGAGTAAAAGTTTTAGTTTTGTTTTTATTTTGACGTTTCGCTTATTAATTTTATTCAAATTTTAATTTGTTTCATAAATGCGGAAATTATTAATATAGACTATAATTTATAGTTAAAAAATTATTAAGATAGTTTAAAGTTAAATAAATGTCATTGGATTTGAACTGGATTAACTTTGAGAGTTGCAAATTTTGAAGGATGATGGTAATAATTTATAGTTATTTATTACATAAAAAAAATATTTAGCCAAATTATAAGGGGCCTTTTTGGACATCATTATATTCCA